>NC_141884.1:39270006-40498052 GCF_030686135.1 Camelina sativa | reverse complement strand
CGTTTAGCCATTAGTCAAACATAGTTATGGTCTATATGGATGGGTAACATCGTAACGGACTACTATTTTTTCACATCCCTATTTATTTAGTTGCATTCTATAAACAAAACATATAAAATTGTCCTTGACTTATATACCTAATTGCGTTTTTCTTTTGTTCGTTTTTTAAATTAATTTCTGTTTTATTCATGATCTCGCATATACCTAATTTATCATTTACTTTTCGAAATATATCTTGAAGTCTAACTAGTATTTTTTTTTTTTTTTTGGGAACAATATATAGTTTACTAAATTTTAATTTAAGGATGACAGCAATTGTTAGAGAAACCACTAAATTAATTAAAGTTTAATGAATTATAAAACCATAACTTTATCTTACGTATGAGAATTAATATCTAGACAAACTATCAACTTCAACCTACAATTAATTTCATATTAGACTCATAACATTTTATATAATGCTCAGAATCTGAATGTCGTGTATACAATATCCCCTAAATTTGTTAAATGTGTCCATAATTAAAAAAAAAAAAAGTTGTCCATAAATGAAGAGACTCCAATGCATGTCATTTTTGACTTTTTTCTTCATTTTTATAACGCTTTATTCTAACTTCTCACTTATTTCTTTTAATTAATTTTCTTGATATGTGTTGACTTTGCAATTTTCGTAAACGGAAATTACCATCATACCCTTCCCGACACATTCGTTCTGTACGGTACTACCGTAGCGACGACTCCTTCTAGAGGACCATTAACCTAGCTACCTGCATCACCAAACCTTCTCTCACCATATACATATAAATGATATACTATATGTACGTATACTACACATTCATTACAGTCTCGTGAAGACACTAATACACTTGTATATATATATATATCTACAACGACAACGATGTGTAAAAGGAGTTACGGGCGAGGATTCCAATGGCTGCTGCACCTTAAAGTGAACAAAGTCAATATTAACCAAACAAAAAGAAAAAACATCTTTACTCTTTTTGTTCAGCTAGAGAAAACATATATCTTGGCTCATATGTAAATAATGAAACTTAATCCAATCTCCACACACCACACTTTCTAATAATCTAGGTTTGTCCTTCTTTTGTTTTTCCTAGTAATTTATTCAACTCGTGTGACTTTATGCCTAATTCTCCATTTTTTTATAAATATTTTATCTTTTTTTCTTTTCAATATTTCATATTCTGGTGAGAGAAAGATGGGTCTTCATAATCTAAATTGAGACACTAGTTTGTTGTTCAACACCCTCGTGTTTCGAGCTTCGTTACTTCGTTCTTTCATTTTTATGTATAAAAAAGTTTCGAGAAAAAAAGCCGCAAATTCAGCCAAGTTTTTTCCGGGAAAGTCTGGTAAACACTTAAGGGCATTCTTTTGTTTGTTTCGTGGAAAACAGCTAAAAAGTTGTAAAGATGGCTTCTCTTATTAATTGATCCTCCAGCTGCATTTTCAGATTTTTCCCAAGTATCGGATCAGATTCTTTAAAGGTATTTACTATTTTCTTTTTACTCTTTTATGCTTTTTTATTTCTTCCTTTCTTCTTCTTCTTCTTCTTCTTCTTCACGATGATTGTCACCAAAACAAAAACAAAAAAGAAGTTCACTTGCTACAAAAGGAAAGGTATCGAATCATAAACAGTAATTATCACAGTGCGTTTGTGTGACTGATTGGAAAAAATCATGTAAACAGAGTTTTAACAGATCACTTGCATGATGAAAAGTTAAATATTTTTGGCTTGTTTCTTTTCTTTTTTTATATATATAAATTCAGACATGAGTTTATTCTTTGCTTGTATTAACAGTTTCCTTACCACTTCTCTATTAAAGTGTGTGAACTGTTAAATGGAGAGAAACTGTCGGAGAAATCTTAAAAGAGAAGGCATAAATGGAATAGGGTGTATGTGGGTGTTCATCAGTCTCTTTGGATCTAATCAGAAACGTCTCTTGATGGATTTGAAACGTGGAAGCAAAAGAGTTTCAGGTTTTTGTTTCTTTTAACATTTATACTATTATGTGTCTTGAAAGAATCTTTCTGTTATAAAGATAATATTAATCAGTCTATATTACTTTAATTTATGCAGGTAATGAGATGAAGCAGCTTACTTGTTCTTGTGAGAGCTCATCTCATGAGAGTAGTGTTGACAAACTCATTGATGATGAGGTGGGAATCGATGTTTTGATTGCTGGTGATGAACATGTAGAGACGACTGAGGTTTGTAAGAGTTTAGGTGATGAATCTGAAGAGAAATTTAAAGAGATAATTAAACGGTTGATAGCTCAGAAAGAAGGAGAGATCCAAACTTGTAAGGACTTGTTAGAGGCTTTTCATGTTTTGGGTTCTGAAGAAGAATCATTCATGAAGAAGATTTCATCACATGAAGATGCTCAGACCTTGGGAGGAGATTCTAAGAGAGTAGTAGAGCCTGAAGTAGTCTCTAAGCAAGAGGCCGTGGTATTACCGAAGAGGAAACCTAGTTTTTTCAGCAGGAAATGGAAATCAGAAGAAAGGAGAAACAGATCTCAAGTTGCAAAAACGATTGTGGTTTTAAAACCTGGTCCAAGTAGTTTGAATCTTGATTCATCATCTGATCCTCATTCTAATGTTAACAAGTCCAAAACCGGGAGAACTTTTTCTCGCTTTCTTATCGGTTTAGTCAAAAGAAGACTACAATCTGCTGTTGGAAAGAAGTCATGTGATGATCATGCTGATAAGATGAGCCAAAACTGTAGTATGCAAGAAGAGATACAGAGTAAACCAGACAAGCATATACCGGACGAAGAAAAACCGTTATGTAAGGAAAGAAAGAGTGAGGCGGCTGATGAGAAGGATACTGACTCAGAGAAGATTATGTCTGGCTTGTATATTGCAGCCAAGAAACACTTGTCTGAAATGCTTGCAAATGGAGATATTGATGTGAATTTACCAGATAAGGAAGTGCCAAGAATCCTTGGGAAGATTCTTTCTCTCCCTGAGTTCTGTTCACCAGCAGGCAGTCCTAAACTAAACCCGGAACATGATTTGGTTAGCAATCTTAGCCCTCTAAGCCAGACAGATGAGACACCAGAGATTCTGCAATGCAGTCCAGATACAAATGATATGACTGATGAAGATTTAGATAAAGAGGACGATACATTGTTTACCATTGATGTCTCAGTTCCTAATGGTGATTCTTCTTCTTCTTCTTCTTCTTCTTCTTCTTCTTCTTCTTCTTCTTCTTCTCATTTTCTTTCCATTCCCAATTTTTATTATTCTGACAAAATGTCACTAAATGCTTTCAGACTCTGAGAAGGAAACTGAGAATATTGACAAGGAAGAGAAGACTGAGATAGATCCAATATCGGAAACAAGTAGCTCTTCCATTTCCCAGCAAGTCGAAAACGTTGATGAAGATGCGCTTGAGTTTCGTGAAGAAGATGTGAACAAGGTTAGACAGCTTTTGGATGATATAAGTGAATTACATTCTCTGTTTTTTTCTTGAATGAGGATTTCATATTTCATGGCTTGTCTTGTTCTAGGAAATGTTCAACCAAGAGCATTCACCGTCTTCTCCTCCAGGATCTCCACCAAGTTCTTCAGTAAGGTTGACTGAATGCAAAGAAACCGCCACTGATGTGCAAGGAAAGCTAAGTCCAGTGTCCGTGCTTGAGCATCTGTACACAGATGATGACAGTAGCCCAACAACAAGCACAAGTTTCAGTTCAGGTATGTAAGAACTTTAAAGATCAGATCAAGATTGTAACATCAGAACTTGGTTTCTTACTGTTTCTTGATTCACATTTAGCTGGAATGCGGATGCAACCACTCTGTATAAGATTCGATGAAGCTGATTCTCCAAAACCAGAGAAAGACAACAATGTCAAAATCAGCATGGATGACAAGGAGTTGACACTTGCATACATTGAAGCCATTGTGAAATCTGCAGGCCTAGACTGGGAAGAGCTTCTAACAAGACCCTTTTACTCTGAGCAGATTCTTGAACCAGAATTAACAGATGACGTCGTTTTCTGCCCTACACAGCTCTGTGACGATAAGAATCTCCTTTACGACTGTATTGATGAAGTTCTTATGGACTTCTGTTGGAATGAATTCAATCCCGGGCCTTGGATTTCATTCTTGAAACCTGAGGTCCAGCTAATCTCAGACATGGAAATCGCAGCTAAAGTGGCACGAGAAGGAGTTTACTGGCATCTCCTACCTCTGCCTTCCCCTCACACTTTAGATCAGATAGTGGAAAAAGACATGGCTAGACCTGGAAGCTGGATGGATCTCCGGTTTGAGATCGGTTGTCTTGGTTCTTACACAAGTGAAATAATCCTTGATGAGTTAGTAGAAGAGATCATCATGAGCTGCAGAGACATAGTTCAAGTTGAAACGATGCAGGAACCCAACAGCGACAACCTGTGATGAGGCTCTTTCGTTTTAACCTTTTGTTTATCCTGTACAGTTTCATTGCCACTGCCATGGTCAAAACTCTCTAGTTGACCTTCTTGTGCAGCGGCACAACCACAGCTTTTTTTTAACATAAACACAGACTTTTGTTTCTTTCACTTCCATACTCTGTTTTTCTTTCCAGGGGCTTCTGTAGTTTACTCAGCCAAGAGATTTTTGTATGAGTATGAACTAAAGAGTGTAATAACACGAGGCTTGAACTTCCACCAAAACAAAGATGATGGTTTTACAAAGTGCCAATAGAACTACAATTATGTGGTTTTAGCTCTTCCCCAACAATCAAAACAAATACAAGGCCATGAATTTAACTATAGTACAAACACAAACTCTAATGAGGCGTACTTGTATTTTTCTTTTTCTTTCCAAATGCTTGGCTTTTGCTTTCTGATTCATCATCATCATCCTCACTGTCATCACCAGTGTTCTTACTAGAACCAGCGGATTCTGCAACCGATCTTGCATATTTTCTTTTCCCTGCATCAAACTTGGCTTGTAGTTTCTGATCGAGAGGGTCATCTGAAGGTCTACGCTTTGTTTGTCTTGACACTTGAGCACCAAGTCCAAGCCTACGCAGAGTTTACAATGGATACTTCATATTCAGTTTCAAATTCGCAAAAATGAAGTGCAAATTAACATGAACAAAGAAAATTTTCTCCACCTGTGTGGTCGAACTTCTGGTTCAGTCTCAACAGGATCATCCTCTGCAGGCCTCGTCATATTTGCAACCCACTTCTCAGCCTGCAAAACACACAAACTCAAAGCAGTGAGAAGAAACCAAATTATATGAACGCAAGTAAGCAACTTACAAATATAACTCATGGATCAGAAGAAAGATCTATAATTTTTGGGCTTCAAGGAGGTAAATCTTACAAGTTTCTGTGCAGTATGTGTTTTAAGAATCTGTGGAGTTCCCTTCTTCTTTGCCGTTTCCGTTGTCATTGCAACTAGAGTACCACCACCACCTAACTTCCTACTCACCGAATTAAACAAAAAAGTTCACAGTCAGAACTGAGTTTTTACAGTATGCTCTTGCTAAATATTAGCCTCATTGGCCAATCACTGCAACAAGTTAAACCTAAGAAGCTATAGTTTTCGAAGACAACCCTCTTTCACTAAACCCTTCAAACCGTCCCTAAACCTATCCCTAATGAGATAATTATATCAACAAGTAAGATTTTTATGGTTTAAAAATACAATAAACCTCTCCCCAAAGAAACTATGTGACACAACTTCATCACAAAACGAAACAGTAGACTCTCTCAGACATTTCCTCAAACACCTTCCGTGCATATCCTAAGTTAACCAAACTTTAAAACTAAAAAAAACCGTGGTTAAAGGCATACACGAACAAGAACACAGACCTTTTATGCAGACTATTAAGAAATCACCAATTCAAAAAAAAAAAAAAGAAACTTCCGTCGCCGCCGAAGAACTTCTCCCCAGATGCCGACGAATAAAGCTCGCAATTTATCTGCTAAAGGTTTTTAATAACCAAAATAAACCGATGTTCAGATTCAGTTTGGTTCGGTTCGGTTCGGTTAACTTAGATGTACACTCCTTTAAAGGTTCGGTCTGAATCTTTTATTTTCTGGTTTGGGAAAAAAAAAGAAGAAAATGCTAAAGAAGAGCTCCTCCGATTCATATCGTCTTCTTGCTCCGGCACTATCATCATCACTATCCTCTACATCGATAAACAAAACAGAGATCGAACGTATCACAAGAATCATCAATGATCATCCATTCCCAAACCATCCGATTCAACCCATTCTCTCCAAGCACATCCCTTTATCATCTCTATCACCGGAATTTGTATCAGAAGTCCTCGGTCGTCTCTTCGCTGCTCATTCCAACGGCCTCAAAGCTCTCGAGTTTTTCAAGTATACACTTAAAACCTCCAAATCATCTCCACCCACCTCTGATTCATTCGAGAAAACACTTCACATCCTCGCACGGATGCGTTATTTCGATCAAGCTTGGGCTTTAATGGCGGAAATGCGAAAAGACTACCCTGGTTTGTTGAGTTTTAAGTCAATGAGCATACTTCTCTGCAAAATCGCTAAATTTGGTTCTTACGAAGAAACTTTAGAAGCTTTCGTGAAGATGGAGAAAGAGGTTTTTAGAAAAAGGTTTGGTGTTGATGAGTTCAATGTTCTTCTACGAGCGTTTTGCACAGAGCGTGAGATGAAGGAAGCGAGATCAGTTTTTGAGAAATTGCATTCTAGGTTTAACCCAGATGTGAAGACGATGAACATTTTGCTTTTAGGGTTTAAGGAAGCTGGTGATGTTACGGCCACTGAGCTGTTTTATCATGAGATGGTGAAACGAGGATTCGAACCCAATTCAGTTACTTACGGTATTAGAATCGATGGGTTCTGTAAAAAACGCAACTTTGGGGAAGCCTTGAGACTCTTTGAAGATATGGATCGTTTAGATTTTGATATCACAGTACAGATACTCACTACGTTGATTCATGGGTCTGGTGTAGCTCGGAATAAGATCAAAGCACGCCAACTGTTCGATGAAATTCCCAAGAGAGGGTTAATACCTGATTGTGGAGCTTATAACGCTTTGATGAGTACGCTTATGAAATGTGGAGATGTGAGTGGTGCTGTTAAGGTGATGAAGGAGATGGAAGAGAAAGGTATTGAGCCTGACAGTGTAACTTTTCACTCCATGTTTATTGGACTGATGAAATCGAAAGAGTTTGGATTCAATGGTGTATGTGAGTATTATCAGAAGATGAAGGAAAGATCTCTGGTTCCGAAAACACCAACCGTGGTGATGCTGATGAAGTTGTTCTGTCAAAACGGTGAAGTTAACTTAGGATTAGATCTGTGGAAGTATATGTTGGAGAAAGGGTATTGCCCTCATGGTCACGCGTTGGATCTCCTTACCACTGCACTGTGCGCTCGAAGAAGAGCCAATGATGCATTTGAGTGCTCGATGCAAACAGTGGAGAGAGGAAGGTGTGTGAGCGAACCAGTCTATCGGATGTTAGAGACCTCATTATCGAGCAAAGACGAGTTGGGGAAACTACAGGAACTCAAGATGAAGATAGAGAAACTGCATAGCTTTTTGCCACCGCCTGGAAAACAGCTAATTTAGAATGTAGCTTCACTGTAATCGGTTCTTGTTTGCAGACCAATTGAAAGCTACCTTTTTGTCACCCAATTGAACAATCAAGAACCAAAAGCTTTTGAGATTTGGATTTGGGGATTCGTTTATATGAACTAGGAAGACAGTGTTGTGATTCAGACAAGCTTACATGAAACAGCAACAGCATATGTTGTTTGTGCAAGGTCCAAGCTTTTTGAGACAAGAGCAAAGTAGTAGATAGTTAAACATATTATATGGCTACAGATTTACAGCTAATAACATCTATATCATCATCCCAAGTCTTTGGTATAGAAGAACACACCATCACTCCATTCATTGACGTCTTCCTCACATTCTCAACATCTATTACCACAGTAGAGCAATCCTTACCAATCACAAAGATACTATTCCCAATAGAAACAAGCCGACAAGGCTGTTTCATCACCAATTGAGATAGCTTCCCGATACTAATCCACATTCTCTTATGCTTGCACCACATTGTTAGCTTAGTTCCAAAAGTTTGATCCAAAACATAGAGCTCATCTGCTACAACAACTGCTGGACCTTTCCATCCTGATGCCATAACATCTTCCATAGTTTCCCAAACCCCGCTAGATGCATTATAGACTACAGTGGAAGATCCACCACCCCGAACATATATCTTTCCGTCCATTACAAATGAATCTTCTATTTCAGGGACTATATTTGCATCATAACAAGATTTGCAGGTTCTGGTCAAAGGATCATAGACGTCCCAAGTTCGTTTAGCGTTTGGATTCAACCCTAGCCCACCAATTGCCATAATCTTTCCATCCACCGTTTCACAAGCAAAGTAGCATCTACATATGCAATCGGAATATTAAGACGCTGGACAAGACAAGATTAAGAATCCTAAGAGAAACAGAAGTACCTTTTAGTTGAAAGAGGAGGTACCACGTCGCAGCAAGTGTTCATAGCAACATCAAAGCAATAAACCTCATCAGTAGCATCTTCTAACCAACCACATCCACCCAACACAAACAGTCTCTTACCCAATGCTGCAAAACCCATGCCTTCTCTCTTTGGTATATACTGATATTCATGGATTCTTTTCCATGATCTTCTTCTGGAAGAGAAAGGATTCAGCATGTGTAAGAAGACACCGCCAGATAAGTCACGGCACAAGGCGTAAATCCAAGATTCAGCCAAGTTAAACTTTATCCGATAATCGCAAAACTCATCACTGCACACAAAATCTCTCCATCTCCTTGAAACACATTTCATTGCCATGTGATATTCTCTAGGAACTCTAGCTAAGCAAGATTCTGAGATATCATCAGGAACTCCGCTTATAAGTGCAATTTGTGTCTCATTTGATTGATCTGCACGTTCTGTCTCCTCTACTATACACGCCATTGTGAATGATCCACCAAATCTGATTCTACAAATAAACACTGGCTCAGATATATATGGCTAATCCCTAAACTAAGTTAATGTAACAATTTACACAAGTGATCTTGATGATCAAGAGCGGTATACACAAACAAGGCAAACCAATGATTCAGCTATCACATTCCACATATCAAACGCGTCAAAAATTACATCAAACCAACTAAGAAACAATCAGATCTAAAGCTCTGCAAAACAAATTTTCAGAATTGAAACAGATCATAAAGCAGCCCCAGATCTCATATCGTCTCAGAGTACAAAGTGAATTTGAAAATAAAATAACATAGAGAAAAAAAATTGCGGGGAATCTATAAGAACTTGCCTTCAGGGAAACGTCCCAAGGAACAGCAGAGTTCTCCGTTTGTGAGCTTCCCGGCGAAGGAAGAAGAAGAGAAGAGATCAGTTTCTTTCTTCTACGACATCGTTTGAATCGTCTTTATTCATTTTCTCATTTAGACCCTTATAATATTAAATATTATACATTAGACCTTATTATTCTCTTTTTAATCAGAAAACCCCGGGAGCTTGAGAGACACGTTTTAATTATGCGTTTTGGTTGCTAGCTAGGTTTTTTAATCAGACAACGGGGAAACAAAAAAGTCATTAGGGTTTTAAGAGAAGCGCTTCCACCATGATGACGCGGCGCAAGACACGATCTTGTTCGAAGCCAAGGAATGAAGAAGAAGTAGTGAAGCCCGAACCGATCCCGTTGGATCTCGTAATCGAGGTACTCTTAAGGTTGCCTGTGAGGTCTGTAGCGAGATGTCGTAGCGTATCGAAGCTATGGAACTCCACATTAGAAGATCCACATTTCACCGAGTCGTTCTTTACCTTGTCTTCGTCTCGTCCGAAGATCTTGTTCACATGCCTAAAAGGGGATGAAACGGTCTTCTTCTCATCATCACCAAATCTTCAAGATCTGTCTACATACGCCAATATTCGTATGAGTTTCCCAATAAACTCTTCCTCTCATATTTGTCGTCCTGTTCGTGGCTGGGTATGTGGTTTACATCGAACTACAAAGGGGGCGACAGTTACTGTGCCATTGATATGTAACCCTAGCACAGGGGAATCCGTGGCCTTACCCACCGTGAAAACAAGGAGGAAGGTAGTGATATGCTTTTTTGGGTATGATCCGATCGAAAAAACTTTCAAAGCATTGTGTATGACACGGTCATCGCTAGGAGGAGAAGACACTCCTTCTGGAGAGCATCAAGTTCTGACGTTAGGAACCGGGAAGACAAGTTCGTCAAGGGAAATGATAGATTGTGACATACTACATCACCCTGCTGTTGTGGAGGAAACCAATGGCTTTTGTCAATATGATGCGATATGCATCAATGGTGTTTTGTATTACTTAGCCGTGGTGCACGATGTCTTCGACGGGACTCCTGATATAGTATGCTTTGAGTTTGAATCTCAAAAATTCAGTTATATAAAGAAAGCTGATCATGGCATGGGGATGTACTCGGGAGGATATGGACTTGAATCAACTCTAGTAAACTACAAGGGTAAATTAGCTAAGCTTCAGCCGAATTATTCTAACGTCGACAGAATATACGACGGTATTCAACTCTTGGTTCTTGAAGACGCCGCGAAACACCAATGGTCGAGTTATATCTACGTTTTGCCTCCTCCGTGGAGGAATATATATAAAGATGACACGTTATGTTTTGTTGGAACCACTAGTAAAGGTGAAATTGTGATGTCGCCAAACACCATATCCGGCTTTTTCTACCTTGTCTACTACAGTCCCGAGAGGAACACTATCCAGATAGTAAAAATCAAAGGATTGGAAACCTTTAAGGGTCATAAAGCTTACACCTTTCTAGACCATGTCGAGGATGTGAAGCTTGTGCCAAAAAAGGCCGTAACATAGTCCTTTCACTATCTTATTTAGTTATTTACTATATCTTTTTCATGTTCTCGTGATGGTGCTCATCTTTTATCAGTGGTTTATATATACACAGTACTTGTAGGCTATGGTTGTTTTAAACTCTTATTTTCACGAGCAATCGACTTAATTTGCAAATAGTTTCTTTGATGGGTTTTACTTGTATGTTAGTCATCTTGAGACTGTAGATATATGGATCATAAATCATGAAAAAATGTATAAACCTATGAAATCTGCATATAAATCTGCGACCTCAGGATATATAAATATGTACTTCAAAATTTTTAACTCCTATTCGGCTATTCCTATCGTCAAAAATCTTTGGACCCTCTATATATATATATATACTTAGAATCTTTGGACCCTCTCTCTACATATATATATACTTAGAATCTTTGGACCCTCTCTATATATATGTACTTAGAATCTTTGGACCCTCATATCTTATATAAACGTAGACCACATAGAGGACGTGAAGCTTATGCCAAGTGTTGAGGATCAAAGCAGGCTCTTAATAGTTAATACATATTGTATATAATTACAATTGAATTATATACAGTAATATTTATTTTGTTTTATGTGACTGTTCATATCTCTACGGAGAGGTCCATACACTTGTATAAGCATAAGTTTTAGCTTTCCATGAGAAAGCTGAGTTATATGATACTTAATGGATCAGTTTACGAGATTATTATGAATCAGGCAAAAATGGTGGTAATGTATAACGTCTGAGGGTCGTTAACGTCGTTTTTAAATAGCTAGCTTTATTTTATATTTTCCCATTCAGATCCTCGTACTGTGAAGAATTATATAAATAGACCATTTTATAAAAAATTAAGAACCCTATATCTAGCGGTTTATCAGACACGTGAAAAAAAAAAAAAAAAAAAAAAAAGAGAGTTTAGGGTTTAAGGGAAGCGTTTCCGCTATGAAAAAACGGCGGTGCAATGCACCATCATTTTCAACGACGCCAAGGAATGAAGAAGAAGCAATTTCAGAATCCATCCCTTATGATCTCATCATTGGTATATTCATGAGACTGCCTGCGAAGTCTATAACAAGGTTTCGTTGCGTATCGAAGCTATGGGATTCCACATTTGACAATCCAGATTTCACCGAACCGTTCTACACCATCTCTTCGTCTCGCCCGAAGCTATTGTTCAGCGTCTTAAAAGACGGTAAAACGTTCTTCTTCTCATCACCAATGCCTCAAGATTCGTCTGCTTTAGCAGTCAATATCCATATGAGTTTCCCATTTAATCGTACCTTTGAAATTTGCCGTCCTGTTCGTGGTTTAGTATGCGGTATAAATCAACGAAGTATAAATGGAAGGATAGATACTTATGTAACCCTAGCACAGGAGAGTATTTGACGGACTTACCCAAACTGAAATCAAAGAGGAGGGTAGTGACAAGCTATCTAGGGTATATGATCCCATCGGCAAACAATTCAAACTACTGTGCATGATCCATTCACTTGCTGGTGGAGGATCTGCGTATGAACCGTGTGAGATTCTGACAGTAGAACCCGGAAAGAAACCATCATGGAGAGAGATCTCATGTGACATAACTCATTGTCGTGATGTTTTGAATCGTAAAGCTGGCCATAACGCATATGATGGTATATGCATCGATGGCGTTTTGTACTCCTTAGCATCCGTTTTTGCCGGTTACAGCAGGTTTCACATTATAGTTTGCTTTGACTTTACATCTGAAAAATTCAAGTGTATAAACCAGACTTTGGTAAACTACAAGGGTAAATTAGCTTTGCGTCAGGGGTACTCTGTTGATGGGGAATACAGTGGTTATCAACTATGGGTTTTAGAAGATGCTAAAAACCAGAAATGGTCGAGTTATATCTACTCTTGGTCTCCGCGTCCTCCTCTTAAGAAAATAGTTGTTGCAAAGACTAGGTCATCTAAGAAAGAGACTCTATTTTTTGTTGGAACAAGTGACACTGGTGAAATTGTCTTGTCGCCAAAGATTATATCCGACTCTTTCTACCTCCTTTACTGTAATCTCGAGAAGAGCACTTTGACAAGAGTTGAGATCCAAGGAATGGAAGCATTTAAGGATCAAATAGCTCACGTCTTCCTAGATCATGTAGAGGATCTGAGGAAAATATCTAGGATCATGGCCTCTTAACGTAACACAGTCCTCCTCAAGTCTTATTGGATTACTATTTTTTTTTTCAATTTTTCTTTTGGGCAACTAGCTCAGTCCTTTAAATCTGATTTGATTTCATGTTTTCTTTAGTGGTTCATACAGTTCTCTCAGCCTTGGTTGTTTTGCAGCTTTTTTAATAACTCTTCTTTTCATGAGCGACTTTGCCAATTGTGTCTTTGATGAGTTCCATATTAGTCGTTTTCCATAGGTACAAAACCACATTACAACAGGGCTAAAGAATTAAATCTATTGATCTTTATCTTTGCAATGATCCGGTATATATTACTTATGATTTTCTTGGATAATATATGCACAAGAAGAGAGAATATTCTCTTTTATATTTTGCATTCAGACCCTCGTATGAATATATACGATTATCAGACGTGCGTTATTAAAGAGAGAAAAAAAAAAAGAAAAAAAAAACTATAGGGCTTACGAGAAGCGTATCCGCCAAGTCATGAAAATTCGGCGGTGCAATCGATCATCTTTTTCAGGGAAGAAAAGGGATGAAGAAGAAGTAATTATCTCAGAATCGATCCCGTTTGATCTCGTTATTGATATATTCATGAGACTGCCTGCTAAGTCTATTGCGAGATTTCGTTGCGTATCGAAGCTATATGATTCCACACTTACAAATCCATATTTCACCGAACCGTTCTACACCATCTCTTCCTCTCGGCCGAAGCTATTGTTCACTGTCCTAAAAGACGGCAACACGTTCTTCTTCTCATCACCGACGCCTCAAGATACGTCGTCTCGTTTTTTAGCTGTCAAATTTCATATGAGTTTCCCGATTTATTGTCCCTATGAAATATTCCGTCCTGTTCGTGGTTTAGTGTGCGGTATAAATCAACAAACTTCAAAGCAAGGGACAGTTAACGTGCCATTGATATGTAACCCTAGCACCGGAGAAATCTTGACGTTACCCAACCTGAATACAAAGCGGAAGCGGGGAGTGACAAGCTATTTAGGTTATGATCCGATCGACAAACAATTCAAAGTGTTGTGCATGACCCATATACGTCACCGACGATTTAATGGTTCTCTTGAGGCTGAAGTTTTGACATTAGGAACTGGAACTAATCCATCATGGAGAATCATCTCATGTAACATACCACATGAACGTGTTTTTGTGGATCGTACATCTGATCATTCAGCATATGATGGGATATGCGTCAATGGTGTTTTGTATTACTTAGCATACCTCTATGACTATCACACGACTGGGAGTGGCGTAGTTTGCTTTGAGTTTCGATCTGAGAAATTCAAGTGTATAAGACTTGCTCAAGGCATGGGAAGATCATATACTACTCAATCGACTCTCCTAAACTACAAGGATAAATTAGCTTTGCTTATGTGGAAACCTTCAAGAAGAATACCTAGTTCTGAAATGCAACTATGGGTTCTAGAAGATGCTGAAACACATCAGTGGTTTAGTTATACCTATATTTGGCCTCCCCCTCCTCCTCGGAAGGAAGTCGTTGCAAAGGCCAAGTCAGGTAAGAAAAAACTTAAAAAGATCAAGTTAAGATATGTTGGAACGAGTGATACAGGTGAAATTGTGTTGTCGCATGACTATATAACCGATCATTTCAAACTTTTCTACTACAATCCCGAGAAGAATAACCTCAGAAAAGTTAGAATCCAAGGAATGGAAGCCTTCAGACCATCTTTACTAAGGGGTACTCTCCTGATTTCTCTTGGGTTTGGGCCCCAATTCATGAATAAACAATCCATTTAAAATCCATTTACATGAGAATCGATTCTTTAGGGAGCACTTTGAGTAACCCTTGAGAACCGCGACGTAGTTCATTGTGATTGGTTGATCAAAAAATATAAAAGCAATTTTTTTTTTCTCCTCATTTTTCTTCTTTCTTCCCCGAGTCTGTCTCTCTCTTCTCATCCCACACAGCAAATCGCCACCGATTGATACACCAAACCGGAAACACTCCGATTGATACACCAAACATCAAACGATGACCTACCTCCTTCTGCGACATCGACGGCGGCGGCGAAGTCCACCGGGAGACAAATCAGACAGAGAAGGTTTGTCTCCTCATCACTTAATTATTGATCTCGTTGTTAATGTTAGGGTTTAGGTAAAATTCAATTTGATTGTGAGAGTGGGTAATGTTTGATGTTTAATTGGTTTGTGATTTGTATGGAGGGTTTATGGGTTGGGGCTTAAATCGATTGTTTGTCTGATTTACGACAGATTTTCTTGTGTTGTGTGAGGTGTTGTCTTTGTGTTTTAGATTGTAAAGGGATGAACTGTCTTTGTGTTTTAGATTGTATAGGTAATCATGCTTTAAGCCTTTAACTCTCCTAGTAGAACAAACAATAACACTTTACAATAAGTTTGAGATTAGCAAATTGGTTGTAGATGGTGCTAATGTTTTGGTGGACAGAAGATTGAGGAGCTTAGAGGGTCTTTGAGTAATCTTGATCTTGAGATTCGTAAGTTAACACAGGTAGAGATGGAGGTGTGCTTAATGAAGGTGTAGGTGCTGATTTTGTTCAGAAAGAAAAGGTTGTGCCTTTAGGATTTGGGTTAAAAGATGTAGGGATGAGGTGTGCGAGTTTGGATGGTGATTCAGATCGATTGGTTTACTTTTATGTTCCTTCTACTTCTGATGTAAAGGTTGAGCTACTTGATGGTGATAAGATTTTATCTTTGTTTGCTCTCTTCATCAAAGAGCAACTAAACATTCTTGATGATGGTAAAGAAGGAAGCAGTCTCGTCTTGGTGTTGTGCAGACAGCTTACGCTAATAGTGCATCCACGGATTACTTGAAGCAGTTGGGTTTAGATGTTGTTTTTGCTAAAACTTGGGTAAAGCATTTACATGAGAAAGCAGCAGAGTTTGATATTAGTTGAAGTGATTCTGCAACACATAGGATGGTCAATACAGAAATGGACTGAGCTATACAAGGATCTTCCTAGCAGACAGATCAAGGTCGAAGTTTCAGACAGAACAGCGGTTGTGACCACAAGCCAAGAAACCGAGGCTCTGAGACCTTTGAGGATTCAAGATGCTATTTGGAACGTTTACAAACACTTTGGCTCATCCTTACCGTAACTCTCGACTCGTCAATGGGAACAACAACCAGAGGATAGTGCAGCTAGAGAAGTCTCTACATCGGGTATCCATCTTCTTCCTTTGTTGCATTCTCCTCTGTCTTGTAAATAGTTGTGCTTGGGCCAAGCTTTCATTTCAAGTTTAGTTTCTAATTTATTTGCAGAATCCACAATGTGTATAAGAAAACTCAAATCTTGTTCCAATATGAAACAGCAAATTGGGTCCCCAATATGAAAATGTTGCTGATTATGTTAGTTTAAGTTTGGTATTTTTGGTAAAGAACAAAAAAAAACCATTTTGGTTGTTATGTTAAAAAATTATTTTTTAAAAGATTGAGTAACCTTATTTGAGTTCTCTAGTAAAGGAATGATTTTGCAAAAATACTCTTAGGGTTGCTTTACTTAAATTAATATTAATTATATGATTAATTAATTTGAAAGTAACTTAGGAGAGGTACTCCACTAATGATGCTCTCAAGCAACTTAAAGTTTACACCTTTCTAGACCATGTAGAGGATTTGCGGCAAGTGTCAAGGATCATGGCCTCTTAACTCAGTCCTTCGATCTTATTTTATAACTTTTTAAAAATATTTTGTGGTTCCTTGTGGGGTTGTTCATGTTTTCTTAGCGGAAACATTATATATTCTTCTTTTAATGAGCTACTTAGCCAATTGTCTTTGATGAGTTCCATATTATTTAGAACCACAATATGACAGGGCTAATGAATTTGGTTCAAGAGATAGTAGATGGTATAACGGCGTTTCTTGACCCAAACTATAACTTATGTAAAGGTTGACTTATGACTTGTATAATATACATCATAAACATATACAGAAGGAAGATATACAAATGTAACGTAAAGGTAGAAAGTATCCCTATTAACTGGTATAAGGTGGTTCTATACAATATGTAAATATATATCAAACTAACCTAAGCATGAAATCAAGATCTATGCCGACCATTTGATGAGTGCTTGAATTCACGGAGCTTTATCTTTGCAATGATGCGGTTACGTATGACTTTCTCAGATTTAGCAGCTTCTTGGATGTTACTATGCACAAGATCGCAAAGCTCATCTAATGCCAACATAGGAAATGGCTCTTCTATAAGAACACCCACCTGCAGAGTTTCAAACCAAAAGAAAAAAGGATTCAAGCAAAAGAGGAGAGGATAAACAAGTCAATATGTAAAGTTAAGTGTGGAGCAGGAGGAGGAGGAGGAAAAAGTACTTCTTCTATGCAAAACAGAGATGCAGCACTAATGAAAGTAGCAGGAACAACAATCCAATGGCATTCATCCCAGAGAATGATTGGGAGAGTTAAATGCCAAAAGACTAAAAACCTCGAGGTTAACCGTGTGTAAGACAGAGGAATCGGAATGCCCATGAGTTGTTCACAAACTCCAATGCCTTCATGTAAATGGAGCATCTTTGATTCCTGCGATGAACCATAATATCAAATATCAAAGACAAGGATATTGCAAACACTGTAGCAACTGTCAAGAATCCTACCAACAAATCCCTCTTTGAATCGTCTAGTTTAAGCAACTGAATGCTCTGAGAAATGAACTCGATTACACAACGTGGACGATGCTTTGATTGAAGAATCAGAGACAAGTCATCAGCTTCAATCAAGTTCCGGAGATCTCTTCCGACATCTGAACCATAAATCACATGACACTGCAAAATAAAAAATGAAAACTTTCCTAATCAAATCCAATACCAAAATCTAAACATGAGCCACAAACAACAATTCGATTTCAAGATTTCACCTTTAAAGCCACAGGGAAAGCAGCAACGTAACGAAGAAGCAAATCTTTAATAACCAATTCATCACCGGAGCTATCAACAGAACAAATCACTTGCCTAGCTAAATCATTAGTTCCAGCAATGATCCCAACCCAAGCTTTCCTTCCTTCTTCATACCTCGAATACGAAGCCTCCGTACGAAACACAAGAAGCAGAGCCAAAGCCGGAGCCGTAAGCTGATACGGCAACGACGACGATCTAAGAATCGGGAATATCCCAGGAAGCAAATCCAAAGCCACGGCGGTGTTGTAACTAGCGATCACAACCGCGACGGTAGTGAAGAAGAACACAGGAGGAATCAAAGAGAGTATAACACGTGACGAGAAGCTCGAGAGGAGATGACGCACGTGACGGAGAGAGCTTCTGTGTTCGACCCATTTCTCGTGTGTGTAGAGTGAGCGTTTCTGCTGCATCCCACGCTCTTTAATCTCGTCGGCCCAGTCAGGGACAGCTCTGAGAAACGAGATGAGATGTTCGGATAAGGCTTTGTCACCTCCTGAATCGTTGGAATTAGGGTCCGATGAGACGCGTGGAGGCTTTAGATTGACGGGTTTGCGGAACCCGGTGGTGGTGGTGGTGAAGAAGATAGGGAATCGTGGTGATTCGAGGAGAGGTCGGTGACGGTGAGTGAAATTAGAAGAAACGGAGAGGTTTATGGATTGATACATTGGGCGGGAAAATTAGGGTTTTTTTTTTTTTTAGGGATTAGGGTTTTTGGTAGAGACGACGACGGTGAAGAAGAACACACATGAGGCTGCGTAAGTGTACGGTTGCAGCAAATTCGCAAAATCGGAAGTAAAGAAGTGATAATAATAAAGGTCGTTGAAACGGTTGTTCCAGGATTGTTTACGTTCGGCGTTAATACGACATCGTTTGTATCTGAGATATTTGTTAGGATTTATTAGGCCTGGAATCGATGTGTTAATTATTGGGCCTGATTATTCCTATCCGGCCCATAGAAAGTTTTTAACAAAAACGTCGTCGTTTATATAGATTATAAGGTTTAGGTGGTTAAGGAAACAAATTATTAGATTGTTGATCTTTTCACAACATGAGTTCAATATTTTTAGATGAAATTGAAGATTAAAAAGTGCACATAAACAGACACGAGAACAATTATGACTTGTTTTATCTACAAAAAAGGGAGTTTAATCCATGTTATGTTTCTGTTAATGCCAAATATATACAATTTTTTTTTTTTTGGGTAAACTGAATTTAGTTGGAAGGAATCTAAAGATTTATAGCCAGGTTTTTTATGAAGTGGAAGCCAGTGAGGAACAAAAGTCTTAAGACTACTACATCACATCACTTTCCTTTTTCACTCTCCAATTCAAGAGTGTGAGTTTCACTCTCTCATTCCCAATGCTTCGTTTGATGCACGCGACCTAATCTATAGCGTTTGATGAATGAAGCCAACACACACACACAAAGATGATGATGTTATGGGTGGGGGGTACCTCCTAAATTTTTGCTAGATGCTAGAAAAGTAGAAGTCCTTATTAAAGAGATTTACAAGTCAAAGTCAGACATCCAAAAAAATTAAAAAAAAATTCGAATTTGAAAATCATATACTATAATACCATTGTATTGTGTAAATCCATCCACAGTAAATGCTTTTCAACTCTTTGAAGAAGAGATCTGATTGGATATTTTTATTTTGTTTGTTTCTGTTTCCCTCTGTCACCCCCTCAGTAAAGCAAAAAAAAAAAAAGCAACATCACATTCCTACACAGAAGAAAGAGAGAAAAGAAGAACCCTAGGAACCAAAACCCAAAGAACCCTCTTTTCCTTCTCACCATTGTTGATGGTTGAGAAAGCTTCTTGAAGAGAGAATAAGAGAATGAAGAAGATTAAAGATTGTTCCTTTTCCTTTCTGGATCTAGTTTCATCTTGAGATTTTATGAAGCTTGATACTAAAGCTACATAAAACCCCCAGTTAGGGATTTTTTCAGTTGCATGTTGCCTTACTCTGTAAGTTTGTAGTATCTTTTTAAAGTCTATCGAACCCTTAAGATTCTGATTTTGTTCTGTTCTTATCCATTTTTTTCAGAAGAAAATTTTAAAAAATAAGTTTCTCTCTGCCTGCCCCTATTAGTTAGTAGTCCAGTAAGCCACAAAGTTCGAACCTTTAAGGGTCCCCAACGAATTTTTACTAAGTTAAAGTCAGAGTCTTTTTTGGTAAGCTTATGGATCGAAGAGAAGCAATGGCGTTATCCGGGTCGGGTTCTTACTATATCCAAAGAGGAATACCCGGTTCAGGTCCTCCTCCTCAACAGACTCAACCGTCGTTTCATGGATCACAAGGGTTTCACCATTTCTCCAATTCCAACTCTCCTTTTGGGTCAAACCCAAACCCAAACCCAAACCCTGGTGGTGGCTCTTCTGGATTCGTGTCTCCTCCTTTACCAGTTGAGTCTTCTCCTGCTGATTCTTCAGCAACGGTAGGAGCTGCGGTTGCTCCTCCTCCTCCTTCGGGTGACACTTCTGTGAAACGCAAGAGAGGACGGCCTAGAAAATATGGACAAGATGGTTCTGTTTCTTTGGCATTGTCTCCTTCAGTCTCCAATGTTTCTCCAAACTCTAACAAACGTGGCCGTGGAAGACCTCCTGGCTCCGGTAGAAAGCACCGGCCATCTTCCATTGGTAAAAAGATCTCATCTTTGCTTCTTCTTTTTATTGATTAGATGTAGTTTTCGGAGAAGGACATTGGCTCTGAATATGGTGGGAAGTTTTAAGCTTAGTTGAAGTTTATATATATAGGTGGGACGTTATTATAGCTAATCCCAACAGTTATTGGCTCTTTTAAGGATTAGTTAAAGCTGGAGAATTTTATAATGTCTAATTGCTGAATTCAAAATATAATCTTTTTTAATTATGCCTTAGCCTTTCTCTTAAACTCTGTTATTGCATTTGTTTCTCTTTCTCTTAAACTCTGTTTTCACATATTGCGTTTGTTTTGATTTATTTTGGAAGGTGATATGATGCCTTCATCGTCTGGAATGAGCTTCACACCGCACGTAATTGTAGTCTCCGTTGGTGAAGTATGTCTCTCCTGTCTTATCCTGGTCTTGTGCTCTTTTTAATCTTTCTTATATAGTTCTTGAGATAATCACACTCTTTTTGTTGTTGTCAGGACATTGCATCAAAGGTTATATCTTTCTCACATCAAGGTCCAAGAGCGATATGTGTCTTATCCGCTAGTGGTGCTGTCTCTACTGCAACTCTTCTTCAGCCACCACCATCCCATGGAACTATTACATACGAGGTTTGTTTATCTAATTCTCACATTATATCTTCATTTAGAAGAGACAAAACATTACTCATGTTGGATTGTAATTTATATAATCTCTAGGGTCGTTTTGAGCTCATATCTCTCTCAACATCTTATCTGAACACAACTGACAATGACTACCCAAACCGCACTGGAAGTCTAGCGGTCTCACTTGCTAGCCCTGATGGTCGTGTCATTGGTGGTGGAATTGGAGGTCCTCTAATAGCAGCAAGTTCTGTTCAGGTGACATGCGCTTGTGAAATTCATATTTTATTACATGAATTTAGATATCATCTTTTAAAACCTGTGTTTTGTTGCCTCCTTGAAAAGGTCATCGTTGGGAGCTTCATTTGGGCAACTCCAAAAGGGAAGGTTAAAAAACGAGAAGAAACTTCTGAAGATGTCCAAGATACTGGTGCTTTGGACAACAATGAGAACACAGCAGCAACGTCACCTCCTGTTCCTCAGCAAAGTCAAAACCTTGTTCAGACCCCTGTAGGCATGTGGTCAACCGGTTCAAGGTCAATGGATATGCATCACGCCCATATGGACATTGATCTTATGCGTGGATGATTCATGTATATATAAGCATTGAATCTAGGAGAAGAAGAAGAAGAAGAAGAAGAAGAAGATTTAAACTTGAGCTAACCTCCCTTAAAAAAAAAAAGTCTATTTGGTTGTTTAGGAAAAGCAAAGACTATTATTAGTAATTTTAGGGATTCTTGCGTGTTTTCGAGCTTTCAATTAATCGATTTGGTTTCTTGACTTGTGATGAACATGAAAAAAAGTTTCGATTGTTTCTTAATATGTATTTGCATTCTAGAGCATACAATCTGTTTTAGCAGGAAGCCTCCGAAAGAAATTAACCAATCCAGGAGGTGTCTTTCCCCTGAATCTTGGATGTCTCATGATGTATAGTCCGGTGAGAAGAACAAAAACCTTAAACGGCACAACATACAAAACCACAGAAGAAACAAAACACAGCACCATGAACATTGAAGTCGCTCTTGGATCTCTCCAGCTTAACAGAGCATGAACTCTTTCTCCCTGACCTGCTATATCTCCCACAACCGTTTGAGCTCTACTCGCTATACTCCTCAACCGCTCATACCTCATTTTTACAATCCCGGGGTCTTGAGACGAATAAGGAAAGGTATCAAACTCTTCATTAAGTTCTTCTGGATGGATGTTGTCTGCAAATGAAATTCTTGTGTCCATGTGTGGAGGTTGTCTCGGACGTAACCTGTAGTTCCACACCGCAACCATGAACAAGCAAAAACACATCACCGGAAGAATCATCTCTGGTGAACACACTAACACAAAGTAGACTACATGTATAGCTGTACTCGCTAGAGGTTTCTTCCACCTGCAGATATCTTGAAACCACTCTCCCGTTCCTAGTAAACATGAGAAAACCGAACTCAACCTAAAGAGATTTGCACGACTCTTTCTCATGCTCCAAAAATGCGAATTCGAATCCGAAATATATTCCACCACTTCTTTTCTAAGTGGCGGCTCTGCTCTACTTAACCTAGCCGCCACTAAGTTAACAGCGTGCTGCCTAAGAATCTCCTGTTGCACGACTTTTAACGGTCGTGCATAATGCATTTTGGGAAGAAGTGGTTTCCAGTATTGAACTAGCATCTGAATATAGGAAGAGCAAGAAAACCTAATCGCCAAATGCAGTTCCCCCATCTTCTTTACACCTGAAGGTCGAAGAACAAGAAGCGGATACGAATTAGTGTAGATTCTTCCGGATTCGAGTGTCGAGATTCTAACTCTGATCTTCCCAATCTTCCCATCTCCTTTGTTACTACCGTTTAACTGATTGTTATCGAACACGCCTATTGTGATTACTGTTGCTGGTTCGTAAACCTCCCATGTGTACTGCTCGTTGAACCGCGGGTTAAAACAGTTCGTTATGGTACGAGTCCTTACCCATTTGGTTCCATACTTAGCCACACAGTAAGCATCCACGGTCTCTTTCTTCCCAGTTTCTTGGCTTAAACTCAAACCTTCAATTCTCAAGATACCTAATTCAAGAACACCAATCGACGGCTGCTTATGACTCAGCAACTCTTTCATCGACGGTCTGAAATCGCTGCTGTAGTAAGTAGACTCATCAAGAACGTGGTAGCCTCCTTCTAGACAAACATTTAGATGAAGCCTAGTTGTGGCGAATCTGACTCTTCTCTGGTTCTCACTCTTAAGACTAAACCATTGGTCAGGCACTGTCCGGTTATCGTCAATCCGTCTACTAATTGAACCGAACGGTATATGTACTTCTCCCAGCGTTTCCTCTCGGTTAACCGCGACTCGGTCTTCAATAGAGATGATCAGATCTTCAAACGGTTCAGCCGCGACGAGCGTGAACTCTTCGTTCCATCTCGGATTCAGCGAGTGACTCGGTTTGGTTCGTACCACTTGGATACCTAACTTGATTTTGACAGATGGATTTGGAAACCGGTCTGGTACGATAACTAGGTCTTGTGCCTCGATGACGTTAACACGGAGATACCAAAGCCTAGGAGAATGATAGACTTTAGAACGCAAACTCGATTTGTTAACAGCGTTTAAAGCGTCTGAGTATGTCGCGTCTGAGAACGCTTCGTCTGCTTGAGTACCAAACCAAACAGCTAACATAACGTCGCCTCCTCTCTCGTGGTTGACTCTGTACCACTCAGGGGCTAAAGGACTGTCTGGTGCGACACGTGTAGGAATCTCATTGAGATCAAACTGGATTAAACCGACGAAATCGTCTTTGATCACGTCTTTGTCCATGACGATGACGTCAAGAACATTAGATTGTTGATCGGATTTGGAGAAAGCAAAGACTTCGTTCCAAACCGGGTTTTGATTCTTCTCGAAATGTTTTGTTTTGGCAGTAAAGTTTCCGAGTTTGACTTCGATGTACGGATCTAGGCTTCCGGTTTTGTCCATTCGTGGAAGATCTCTAGCTTTCACGATTTTGATGAAGAGAAACTCCATTGGCTCCACGAGATCATGAGCACTTGGTCTTGCTCGTCTGCCTCCTCCGAGAACCGGATTCGTCTGTTTGATTGAATAGTCCGGTGGATTCGGATTAAATCCCATAGTTGTAGGTATCAGAGAACCAAACCTCGGTTCTTGAAACCGAGAAGATTCCATAACCGGTGGCGGTTGAGGCCGTTGTGGTTCAGACGGTTGCGGTTGAGATGGTTTCTGATCTCCTCGTGGGCTTGATTTACTCTTCTCCGTTTTAGGGATGTTGTGGACTCTGTGCGTTGTCTTAGAAGGAATCTTATTTGGAGTTGGAGGGATTACATTCGGTACCTTGGGAGAGGGGTTATCAGTGACGAACACTTTGAGAGCTAGCTCACCTCCGCTGGCGGCTGCAAAAGAGAACATGCTCCATTTCTCTTTCTCAAGAGGGTAAGGCCATCCAACAGCTTCCGAGTACGGTAAAAACGCAGTTCCCAAGATTCGAATCTTACCTAGACATGATTTTGTTATGCTGCTGGTTTTATTGTAAACGTAAGCCTCAAGAAACAGATTTGACAAATCCTCTGTTTCAGAGATGTTGAAGAAGAACTTCTCGTTCCAAACTGGACTCGAGTCGTCGATCTTAGTCGAGGTTTTGACTTTCTGATCGTCAAATCGTAGCTCGACGAAAGCATTAACACCGCCATAGTCATCTCTAGGTTTTAGCCTCGCGCTTATGACTTCAACGCCAAGTTTCAGATTACTCATATTTTTTACTTCTAGAAAAAATTGATTGACTTGTTAAGAAAAACAGAGCAGAGGGTTTTTGAAAGTTTCTTCTATACTAATGAGATCGTGGAGACTTGTCTTAGAAGGCAACTAGGCAAATGTTTTTTCGGGAAAATTGTAATGTAATTAAACGTTGACCATGTTTAATTAATTAATTATATGATTATCCAACGCGCTTATCTGTTACTAAACGTGACGCTAATCATAAGACTTATTTTAAAATTTTGATATTAATAACTAAAAACATTAGTTGCCAACAAGTCAGATTGGGTCATGGGAGTGGCCACTGGGAGGTAATGTACAAGCTTAATCGTGACGCTAATCATGTTGAGTCATCTTTCGAACCAAAATTAGCGAAACTGCATGGTAATTTTTTCTAAATATATGGCGTATTTTTATCGGTTATTTGAAAACTACATATGATCAGATTTTTTTTTGTTAACATGAAATTTGTTTAAAAAACTCAACCCAATTTATAGAATTTATAGAATTTATATATACTTGGCTGTTTACTATATATACTCGTAATGTAATCGTCTACGATTTACTCTGTTTTCGTGTCCGCATATTAGGAGGCCTCAAGTCTCTTATTTGGGCGTACATATGTTGAAGTCGCTATGTCTCATTAGTCCTTCTTTATTCATTTTTTGGGGGTCAATTATTCAATGTTTTTTCTTTAACTTGTAAGTTGTAGTTATTTTATTTGTTGATATTGAGTTAGGCAGCAACAACAAAATAAGGTTCTGGTTATTATTCTTGCATTGTTTAAATTATCTATATTATATGTGAAAACAGGACGTCTAAACCAATAATGATAGTTGACCAAAAAAATACTGATATACATATATACCATATTAATTTTGATAAAATATAGTTGGTGTTATACGACTAACTTTGCTAAAAGTAATATAGTATATCAAAACGACTGACTTATAAAGTTTTAAAACCTTAATATTCGATATACCGAATACCGAATAGGAGAACAAAACTTGTTAACTAATTCTGTTTCACCGCCAAGATTTCAAATAACTCTGTTCTAAAGAACTCTAGTTTAAAGTGTTCGCTAGTATACCAGTGACTCCCGGGTAAGATTTATACATACTATCTTTGTTGAAGTGTCTTGTTTTTGACTTCCCAATACTCATTGCCCCACTTTTCAACCTTTCTCTCCGCACTATCTTGTTTCTCATAAAACCTCTTGAGCTCATCATCTCCATAAGGCGGCGGCAAGTCACAAGCCAACTTGACGCTGGGAGACATAACCAACGAGTTGTCCATGCACTGCCTAGTCAGACCACCGTCAGTGATCGGACAAGCCATCGTCTCTGAACACACTTCGGTTGCATTTTTAGGCACAGTCACATCCAACTTCATTAGTTTCCCGTAGCCTTGCAACACATACAACATGTAATCATACACATACTTCATCTCTAGTCTCTTCATAATGTATTCACTTCCTTGTCTCCCTATAGCTTGCGCCTATATATAGATTTATAAGATGCATCCATGATTTAAACAAGTATAATTAAAAATCTTGGACACTATATGTTGCTTACCTTGTCAGTGTTGTTGTTACCCCATTCCACGGCGAACTTGAGATCACCACAGTTCTCGTGAGATTTAATGGGCCAATAATGTTCTAATGGAATCATACCTCTTGCGAAAAAATCGTAATACTTTGCTTTAATCAGTAGAGTCATACTGTCACATGCTAATATATATTTTTTGCTCACCGACCATGCTCGACCTTCTATGTAAATCTTGTACCTTAAATGTCCAAATTCAAAGCCCCAAAAAAGTTTATAATTATCCAAAAATTAGTCTAAACATGAATAGTACTATTAAATAGATAGTCACTGCATATATTACCTATGGGTGCATTGGTCTTCTAAGTTAGAACTTGGGAACCCTATCTGTCTTTCCTTCTCCCAATTCTGAAACCGCCATTACAATTACATATCAGATTTAATTTTTCGTAAAGTCATGATTTACTATCATGCATGCTTTTTAGGATATATATAGAACTATCCACAAATTTTATAACTTAAACTCGATGCTGACAATAAATGGGTTATATACCTGCTCATAGAGACGAACCATGGGATCATACTTATCGGAAAAATTACATTTCATAAAGTTCATTCTTCTTAGGGAAACCAGAGGGTTCCCTTTCCAATAAGCATATGGAACTCTGTCCTTCCATTTAACCCTTTTGTTGGCTTCTTTAATCGCCACAGATAATTTAGTCCACTCCTTTATATTCACCTCCGGCCTTTAGATATTCGCAAAAAGCATAACCAAAAAAAAAAAGTATCTGAAAACATATTAAACTAATACGTAAATCATAATTTAGATAAATTATAAAAGAATATAAACAAAACACATACTATACGTACCAGCCCCAGAAGCTCCAATCAGGGAAAACGATGCCGTATGCTTCACGGTTACCACAATACTGAAACAGCGGCGAAGGAGGCCACGTGGCATTTGGTTCTGCTTGCCTAAAGTCTCGTTTCCAAATAGCGGGTTTATCATCGCAGAAGAAGAGAAGCTCAAGATCAGGGACTTGGCCAGGATACATTCTTAGAAGCTGAAGTATCCCCCAGATTGTGAACACATCTCTTGACTCATAAGCCTTCTCGTACTGATCAACATACAATCTCCCTGACTTTATCACTAGCCTGAAGTGAGCCTTTGGTTTTGCACTCTCTAGTGTTTCCCTTGTGATCCCTGTCTCTTCCCACACTTTTAGGTCTTGTTGGATCCATCTGAAGTAGTCAGGACAAGTTTCCGAGGACGAGATATTTGCTGGTTTGAATCTGTCTGGGTAGTTTCTTGGACACGTTTGTGTGGTGTTGCAGTTTAATGGGTACGTGATGTTTGTGTTTGTAAATGTCGATATTGATGTCGTCATCATGTTCATGTGGATTATACTCTTACATATTATTACAAACTATATAATAAATAGTCAAAAGTCAATATATATGTGCATGACTAAAATGACAAAAGAAATGAGAAAAAGAGTCTTAGTGTAGTTAGTACCATATCCATCCAAGCACCGAGCATGAGGATGAAGACGATGATGAAGATAGTGATGATGGCTAATTTCGAATGGGAACTCTGTTTTTGATGATATGTTCTTGCCTTCTGATTAAAAATTTTGTTGTTCATCTTCATAGTTACTGTCTGATTCAGATGACTTTGTTTAATTTACCCAGTGGATCGGAAAACCCATTTTAAAGAAGAGATTTGATTACATTTGTTGTAATTTGATGTATTGAAACATTAGTATTTAGTATATTACATTTTAGAATAACAAGTATACATATATCTTAACTTTATTGGCAATACAGTAATGTCATATATGATATTCACCAATTAATATAACTTCCATATTTATATTATTATTTTCTTTTAAAAATATTTTAGTACATTTATTTACATACATGTTAATAATATCTGCATATTTCCGGGAAATATAGATTTGCCAATACACTAAATAGGATGCAAATCGTCTTTAACACTTATTATAATCTCAAGAATCATAAATTATTTTCAGTACATGTTAACTTGTTAATAATATCTGCATCTAATCAATTCTTAACACATATATTTAGTTATTTACTAATGCCGATTTACTAGTAAATCATAGTTAAGAATTGATTAGATGCCATTATTAAACCAATTATCTCCTTAATTTAAACAATATTTATACTGGTCTAATGTTGCCCCATGTCATAATCCTAGTTCAAATTTGAAAATATGCATGTCAATACTCAATAGTATATGAGAAAAAAAGATACAACACACATTATATAAGTCAGTTGGCTAAATTGGATTATCTTTAATATTTTCCATACAAATTAAATCAGACTTACAGCTATACTTTCACTATTGAATAAATCAATCTTATTTTGGACCTCTCAAGTTCCAGTACTCATCGGTCCACTTCTCAACTTTTCTTTCCGCACTTACTTGTTTTTTAAGAAGCTTCTTGAGCTCATAATCTCTATAAGGAGGAGGCAAATCGCATGCAGCCTTAACGCTCGGAGACATAACCAAGGAGTCGTCCATGCACTGCCTGATCAGACCACCATCAGTGATTGGACAAGCCATCGTCTCAGAACATACTTCTGTAGCATTTTCAGGCACGGTCACATCCAACTTCATCAGTTTTCCATAGCCTTGCAACACATACAACATGTAATCATACACATACTTCATCTCTAGGTTCTTCATCATGTACTCACTTCCTTGTCTCCCTATGATTTGTGCCTGTATATACAGAGATTAAAACCATCACAAAATAATTATGAGTCGACATAGAACTGCGAAAAAACTAACCGAGTGGTGATAGTGATTTACTTGAATTTAAAACTATTTTGATTTTATATTTAGATAATTATTGCTTACCTTTTCCGTGTTGTTATTACCCCATTCCACTGCGAATTTGAGGTCACCACATTTGTTGTTTGGTCTAATGGGCCAGAAGTGCTTCATTGGAACCATACTTCGAATAAAAAAATCGTAGTACTCTGGTTTAACCAATAGAGTCATACTGTCACACGAAAGTATATACTTTTCGCTCACTGACCACGCGTTTCCTTCTATGTAGATCTTATATCTAAATGTCCATATTCAAATCCAACAATGTTTATTAAATTTTTAATATAACAAGCAAACAAATTAAAGTATAAAGTTATCTATTGAATGTATTCTGCATACGTACCTGTGAGTGCATTGATCTTCAAGGTTTGATCCTCTAAACCCTGCCTCTATCTCACTCCTCCAATCCTAGACAACAATGAATTATGAAGTCCTAGTCTATATAGATCACTATTCACAAGTACATGTTATGAAATAAAACTCATTATTAGAGAATGCGTGTAAAGTCATCAATTTCAAGTTTCATAGTTAGTTTCAAAGTTAAACACATATTGAAACTTGTATATATATATGGGGAAGATGTTGGAATTGGTGGACATGTAGAGATATATATATAATACCTGGACATAGAGACGAACCATAGGATCATACTTGTCGGAGAAGTTCCATCTCATAAGATCTCCTCTTATAGGAGAAACATGAGGGTTTCCTTTCCAATAAGCGTACGGATCTCTGTCTTCCCATTTCACCCTTTTGTTCCCTTCTTTTAGTGCCACAGATAACTTATTCCACTCCTTGATATTTAGCTCTGGCCTACAAAAATAGTTAAAAGGAAAACAAAAGAAGTCAATGTTTACATCACTTGTTTGTTACGGCCTTACGGGTCATCTGCGTTATATATTGACCAAATTAAAGAATGGTCATACCATCCCCAGAAGCTCCAATCAGGGAAAACGATGTCGTAGGCATCACGGTGACCACAGTAGTGAAACAACGGCGGAGGAGGCCACCTGTCTTTACTTTTTTTCTTAAAGTCTCTTTTCCAAATGGCGGGTCTATCATGGCAGAGGAAGAGAAGCTCAAGATCAGGGATTTGACCAGGATACATCCTTAGAAGCTGAAGTATACCCCAGATTGTGAACACATCTCTTGTTTGAAATGCTTTCTCGTATTGATGAACGTATAATCTCCCTGACTTTATCACTACCCTGAAGTGAGCATTCGGTCTTGCTTTCTCTAGTGTTTCCCTTGTGATCCCTGTCTTTTGCCATACCTTTAAGTCTCGATGGATCCACCTGAAGTAGTCAGGACATGTCTCCGAGGAAGAGATCGCTGGTTCGAACTTGGTTGGGTAATTTGAAGGACATGTCTGTGTTGTGGTGATGTTACGTGCTGTGCAGTTCAATGGGATCTTGATGATGATCTTGGGAATATCTGTAATTGTTTTTGTTGTTGTGGTAGTAGGGGTTCTGTTGGTGTTTCTTGTGAATAATGATGTTACTTGGAATCGATTCTCACCTAATACAAACTATTAACAAACCATGTTAAATAATTAAAGATCCAACTTCCATAGAAAAGTGTATGAAGTACTTTTATAAAAAAAAGTTTTGTAAGTATCAAAATATGCATGTAATTATTTAAATGGTTCAAATAGTAGATACACAAGTAATATATGTGTTAACTATTTCATAGCCTAATCTTTCTCTTTAACGTGTTATACTTGTATTAAGCCAAAAAAAAAGATCATGAGAAAGAGAAAAATTTATACCGTATACATCCAAGAGACAGAGGCACTAAGGAAGATGATGAAGAGTACGAAGATGAAGACTTTGGTGGTGACCCATGTCTTTGCAAGTTTAGAGTTTAGACTCGTTATTGGGTTTTGATGTCTCTGATGATGATGATCTTCTGTGGATTGAACCACGTGCGTGTTTTCCCTCATCGAACAAAATTTACAACAAGAACACAAGAAATAGAGAGAGAAATTAAGAAAAAACTTGTGATGCAGAGCTCACAGCTGGTCAAGGACTCTTTTATAGGGTAGAAAAAGGAATTTTGGATATATATTAGCCTGATTCTAAGTTTGATGCATAAGAGAAAAGGTTTCAGCCTGTAACTATAAGTTCGATTCGATGATCATGACATGATATTTAGTAATTGTTTCATGAAGGCTTGAAAGGGAACCACAGTGCACGCCTAATTAAGTCAAACCACCTAAGTCTTGTTACATATATATCATATTATATTTCGTTTTTATTAATTTTGAGATAACTAATTCTGCCTATGTTCTTTTTTAAAAAATGAAATAGACTCATGGAACCCGTGGGGGATCTTAATAATAACTAAGCAGCAAGGTGAGATATTCGAAATTATGCATTTTTTCAAGAGCCAAATATATTTTGAAATAGTTAATCTATACTTATGAAGATTTTCTATAAAAGATGAGATAAGTCATAAGAGAGTTGCGATCAAGATGGGCCAAAAGTTTGAAATTTCTATGAAAGGAAAAAAAAAGTGGAAAAAAATCAATTTTTAAAATTCAATTGATAAGATATTGGAGAAAAAAGGTTAAATTTCTATGACAAGATATTGGAGAAAAAAAAAAGGTTTGGCACTTTGGCAGGATAGACCAAACTGAGGACTAGTTTCTTCTACCTTATCTTAACATAACATGATAAGTTCCGTAATTAACTAACGTTGAAAAGTTTCACTTCATGCCAAAACAAAAATCACATCATCTTACTTATATATACAAACTAGAATCGATCAAGCTCGCGTTTGTAACGTTCCATATCCTTTTTTGTAATATGTAACTAACGAACTAAAAGTCATTTGATTTGCAACTAATTAAGTTAATAAAAACGCATAGGCGAAAAAAGAAGAATAAAACGTCACACGACGACCACTTTTGCTGCTCTACAGCACTCGTAAATTGAATACTTTTCAAGATCCATTTTAATAATTTTCCACGCTAACATAATTAAACCAGGCTGGGGACCGGGTTAGTATTTCAAGTCTTGTCAGTGCAATTTCACCCAAAAAACAAAAAAAAGTCTTGTCAGTGCAATGTCATGTGATTGAGGTATAATAATCTGTATGTTGTATCAATGATAAATCTAGTTCACACTTTTATTGCTTAATTTAGATACAAGCTAAACCAAACCAAACTAATTAAAATTTGGACAATTAACAAACATTTTAATTATTTAACGACTCACAGTTATATAGGTTTACTGCTGAAAAATCTTGTTTTGAACTTCCCAATACTCATCTGTCCACTTCCCAGTCTCTCTCTCCGCTCTTTTTTGTTTGTCAAGAAAACTCTTCATCTCATCGTCATCATAAGGTTGTGGCAGATCACAAGGCGCCTTGACGCTCGGAGACATGACCAACGAGTCGTCCATGCACTGCCTAATCAGTCCGCCGTCAGTGATCGGACAAGCCATCGTCTCCGAACAAACTTCCATGGCATTTTCAGGCACTGTCACATCCAACTTCATCAATTTACCATAGCCTTGCAAAACATACAACATGTAGTCATATACATACTTCATCTCTAGGCTCTTCATTAGGTACTCACTTCCTTCTCTTCCAATTGCTTGTGCCTATGTATATCGATTTTATAAGATCATGGCAAGAAATATATAAAATATAATAATTGCAAGATAAAGAACTGTTATCGATCGGTGTTGGACATATACTATCGTTTAGTTACCTTATCGGTGTTGTTGTTGCCCCATTCAACAGCAAACTTGAGATCACCACAATGGTGAGGTCTTATGGGCCAGTAATGCTTCAGTGGGATCATACTTCTTCCGAAGAAATCATAAAACTCTGGTTTAATCAGTAGAGTCATGCTATCGCATGCTAATATGTACTTCTCGCTCACCGACCATGCATTCCCTTCTATATAAATCTTGTACCTTCATTACCATATATCCATATCTCAAAAACGGTACTATATATTCTAAAATCAACTAAATTTTTTCAAATCGATCATATTGCAAACATATATATACACACACCTGTGGGTGCATTGATCTTCTAACTTTGATCCTTTGAACCCTGCCCTAGTCTCCCTTTTCCAGTCCTGAAATAAACACGAGAAAGTAATCCAAATCTCCATGTCTATTAAATCACATGTTCTTTATTTTAGATTAAAAAAAAAAATGATAGACATTTACATGATCAACGTCGACGTCTTAAAAAAATTGGTAGACATTTACATGATCAACGTCTTATGGTCCTGACTTATCTCATGAGTAAGTTTTTTTCATCTACGGTTAGTTTTTGAAATTAAACTCGATAAAAATTTCCAACATGTTTGAATACAAATTAATTTTTTTTAAGTCAGGTATAGATAGATAGAGATATATACCTGGACATAGAGACGAACCATGGGATCATACTCGTCCGAAAAGTTACATTTCATAAAGTTTCTTCTTGAAATAGAAACCATAGGATTACCTTTCCAGTACGCGTACGGAACCCTATCTTCCCATTTTACCTTTTTGTTCCCTTCTTTTATCGCCTCTGATAACTTGTTCCACTCCTTTAGGTTCACCTCCGGCCTATAATTAATCTTACTAACTTTAGTTTTCAGTTTTTATTCATTTTTAATTACTATAAATTATATAAAAATAAATCTAATATTTTTTGGGGGCATAAGGATTAGTTAACTGATTCCTAATGATTAATTGCTATTATTAATTGCAACAAAAATTTATTTATTTGGCTATATGTAGTGTATATATATAACTGGTTAGATCAGGGGAGCTCCTAATCCGAAAAAATATTTGATTTGATTCTAAAAACACTTACGTACCAACCCCAAAAGCTCCAGTCAGGGAACACGATGTCGTATGCATCACGGTGGCCACAATAATGGAACAACGGCGGAGGAGGCCACGTGGTGTTGTCCTCTTGTCTAAAGTCTCTTTTCCAGATACCGGGTTTGTCATGGCAGAGGAAGAGAAGCTCAAGATCAGGGACTTGACCAGGATACATTCTCATGAGCTGAAGAATCCCCCAAATAGTGAACACATCTCTTGTTTGGAATGCCTTATCATACTTCTGAACATACAATCTCCCTGATTTTATCACTAGTCTGAAATGAGCAATTGGTTTTGCTCTCTCTAGTGTTTCCCTTGTGATTCCTGTCCCTTCCCATACCTTTAGGTCTTGTTGGATCCATTTGAAGTAGTCAGGACAAGTTTCCGAGGAAGAGATCTCTGGATCGAGCTTGGTTGGATAGTTTGAAGGACATGTTTGTGTGGTGTTACTGTTGAGTGATGTGCAGTTTAATGGGATCTTGATGATGATCTTGGGGATAGTTCTCTTATTGGTGTTTCTTGTTGATATTGGCGATATTTGGATTCTACTCTCGGTACCTAATACAAACTAAAGAATCATAGGGCATTATATATCAATGCGTTCAAATGAAAAAAAAAAAACGTACATTCACATGACATTGTCATTTGTTTTTATACACGACATAATTGGATTAATAATGAGGTTGAAAATTGTATTCCTGAAATAATTAATTAACTAATGAAAACTAAAATGATGCATTATTCCTGAAATAATTTTATGCATCATTTTACCATATCCTAACAAAGAGATAAAATTGTATACCATATCCAACCAAGAAATAGAAGCACCAAAGAAGATGATGAAGAAAACGAAGATGAAGATTGTCGTTGTGACCCATGTCTTTGCTAATTTAGACACAACTTGGCTTTGTTGTCTCTGATGATGATATCCTGTGGATTGAGCCACATGTATGCTCTCTCCCATCGAACAGAAGACGAAAAGAAAGATAATAAGATCTAGAGAGAGAGAGCTAGAAAAGACTAGCAAAATTTAGCGTCTTAAGGTGATGAACACATAGCTCACTTCTCACGGGTCTCTTTATGAGGTTGAAATTAAATAAATTAATAAATTTTGGGGTTGGATCAATACACAAAGATAAGTTTAAGCCTATGCTTATGGGATTAGGATCACTGATTAGTGCGGAACTTACGAAGACTTTACGGAGAACTAAAGCGAACGAAGCCTAATATTTAATTAAGTCAAACTCTTTCAGCCTCTAACGTTGCGTAATTAATTTTTTTATTTTATTTTCACCATTTATATAATATAGTTCGATGTTAATTTTATTTTAATCTTTTCTTAGTTAACTAAGACTCGTTGCAACTAAGTTAATTAACAACGCAGAACGGTAAGGAGTCGGCCAATACTTCCACTCGTAATTCGTAATGTAGTATGTAGTAGTACTCTTTTTTTATATCTTTTTGAAAATAATCCCATTTTATCAGGATTAAAAGTAAAACCGAGGCCCCGATTTATATTTATAACTAATATCACCGACACATGATTAAGGTATAGGAATCCGTAATACTAAGCTTAAGATGGTCAACCCCTCGTTAACTACATAATTTGAAAGACTTTATACATTCCTTACGCATGGTAGTATATTAGTATGTTTTTTTTTGGTGTGATACTGTTAGGTATTAGGTAAAGTTTAAACCAACATTTCGAATTTATCTAACATGTTTACTAAATTTATTAATTATATGTATTCTTTAATTAGGAGACCAAAATCAATATTAGGAGTTCGACGAAAATCATAGTTTGTTTTCTACAATCAAATCTCGTTTGTAACTAGCTAGCTCGTAATTTAATTCGATTTTGCTATTTACAACAAAAAAAAATTAAGGGTTCTTCTTGGTAAGATCTTGAAAGTATTGGTCCTCCCATAAGTCAACTTGACGTGTTAAATTAGTTTTTCTCTCAAGAACCTCTTGTAAAACTAGAGGGTCATAAGGAGGAAGCATCCCACAAGGGGATTCTTCACTTGGAGACGTTACCATAGACTCAGCCATGAAATCTCTCCACCGTTCCGTCGCGGCACATCCCATACTATCGGGCGTGATCTCTTCGGCATCTAAAGGAATCTCAGGCTTAAACTTCAAGAGCTTCGCATACTCTTTGAGTAAATGAAACATGTAGTCATACACATACTTCATATTCACCTCCTCTCTTATAAATCTACTCCCCATCTCTCCTATCTCACGAGCCTACACAACAACAAAAACAAGAGTCAATTTGATACAAATCGAACTTAAAGGTCAAATGTAATAAATCTTTAGTTAAAAATGGACCTTGTCCACATGGGTATTCCCCCAATGTACGGCGAATTTCAGAGAAGTACACTTTGAGTCGTCTCTTATTGGCCAATAGTGTTGCAATGGCATCATTCCTCGTATATAGAAATCGTAGAATCTAGGTTTTACATATAATGTCATTGAGTCGCATGCCATTATGTATTTCTCACTAACCGACCATGCCCATCCTTCTATATATATCTTGTATCTGTTACATATTCCCCAAAACCATGCTTAGAAAAATCAAATCATGTATATATTCATACCTAAAATTACTAAACGTGTATAGTAATACTCCTTTTTTACCTGTGGGTGCACTGGTTCTCTAGTTTGGAGTTCTTGTATCCTTCTTTTGTTTCCTTATCCCAATCCTTAAAAACCATTATCCAAATTCAGATAACTATTAATTTATGTCATAATCTTTTGGAATTGAAATTTGGGAAAACCTGAATATAGAGACGAGTATTCCACTCTTCATGTTCTGAAACATTACACTTGAGAAGATCTCCTCTCGTAGGATCAACATAAGGATTGCCTCTCCAATAAGCGTACGCCACGCGATCCTCCCATTGCGTTATATTGTTCCCTTCTTTTATCGCCTCGAGCGATTCATCCCATGGCTTCACGTTCACTTCAGCCCTGGCCCATTAAAAGCCCATATTAATAGTCTTCTTAAAAATAAAAAAATAAGCCCAGTAATGTGGTTGGGTTGGCTTACCAGCCCCAGAAGGACCAATCAGGGAAGACAATGTCCAAGCTGGCGTCATCAGAACAGTAACGGAAAACTGGAGGTGGTTCCTTGTCTGGTTGACCTATAAAGTCATCAGATCGGACGACGGGACGATCATCAGCGTCGAACATAAGGTCGAGATCAGGTAATCTCCCAGGGTACCTCCGTAACAACTGTAGGATTCCCCACAGAGTAAAATCGTCTCGTGTTTGGATTGACTTCCTATATCTCTTAACGTACGCTTTCCCGTTACGTATGACCAATCTAAAATGCGCCGTCCTGCTCGCTTCTTCGACCATCCTTTTCGTTATCCCCGTTTCTTTCCACGGCCGTAGATCCTCGTGGATCCAACGGAAATAAGAAGGACACGTGGATTGTTGTTTTGAACGGTTTGGATTTAATCTCGAGCCGCTATTATTCTTCTGATAGTAGTAATGATACTGAGTTTGATGTGATTGGTTCTGTACGGCGTCGCATTGGTATGGAAATATAGGTTCGTGTTTCTTTGTTATTAGCTTGGAACCTGCAAGAACATTCTGAAAGAGAGAAGGTCAACGGTTATACTTTATTTAGCTACGTACTGAGATTTGTATTGAAAAAAAAAAAGGAAATCTAAAAGTTATTGGATATAAAAACTCACAAAGTCGTGAAAGCCCAAGAAGTCTAAGAGGGCAGCTGAAATGAATAGAGAAACGACGATGAAAACAGTTGCTTTCATGATGCCTTTCCCAGGGAACGACGACAGTACCGTGTTATGTCGTCGTTCTTCGTTGTTATTCATCTGCATTTTGTTTCTTTCTGTTGTTGAAGCACAAATGTGTGTTGTTTTGTAATAGAAGATTGGAGAAAGAATCGAGGAAAAGACTAATTAAGGAGTATGAATCGAATCTTGAAGCAATTTGGCTTTTCTTTCTTTTTATGTGTTGATATGTGATTTAATTATGGGTTTTCGTTGGCTCACTTATATGCACGTTTATTCGATCCCTGATATATATATTTTAGGTTACCGAAATTAATTAAACCCTATAAATATATAGTTTTTTTTAATACTCACTAGACTACAATTTCTCGTGAGCTAGTCGGCAAGTCCCAGCTCCCTTAATTTAACGTGGTGTTAGAACTGAGAAGATAAGAAGACAAGAAGGAGATAGAGAAATGAGCTGAGCAGAGATAATGACCTATGCGGCCCATGAAAGAGATAAGGAAATGATTACTGTTCATTCATTAGATAAAGAAACCCTATTAAGGAGGGATCTTTCTTTTAATACAACAACAAGTATACAACCTTAGCTTAGGGAAACATCATGTAAAACGACATCACTTAACATTATTATTATTATTGACTTATTATTGAACCCTCTACTTTTCTCCAAGAGGTTCTCTTACTCTTCTCCTGACTCCTTTAGACCATTTCCAGTAGTCTCCTTCATTGACTAAACTCCTTTCTTCTACTGGTTCTCTTCTTCATAAACATCACGTGGCTCGTTCTAAGAAGTCAATATATTCTAAGTTCCAACTGCCCACAAAATACGAGTGAACTTGGCCCCTATAGCTATAAGTAGCGTATCTAACTTCGGCAAGTCTCAGTCACATACAGAGCCGGTCCAAAGGCCAAGCTCATGAAGCATGAGTTTGTGGCCTTATTTTATGTTGTGTATTTTATATACAACTTTCGGCCTTGTTTTCCAAAAAATGTGTTTATTCTAGTGGCATTTGTCTATGTTAGTTGGAATGAGTGCATGGGTTCAAGTCTTACTATTACCAAAACAGTCATTTTATTTTAATTTGATTGTGGCCTTTATTAAGTTAGAGACAGCTCTGGTCACATAGACATTATAGATCAATAGTTTAAGATCCACTGTGCTTGACAAAAAAAAAATGAGTTTAAGATCCACGGTCAACTAATCTTTATTCGTCCATTTAAAGGGCCTTATAATTATTACAAAATAAAATCTTTTAAAAGTCCTTTATATTATCATGAGGTATACGCTGGATCTAGGAGCCAAATCTGTGATTAGGCCTCTTTAGAGAGCTTCCTTGCTTCTTCCCCCCCACATTTTCGTAATAATAGTATATATGCATGTTCTATACGGTTACAAGACGAATGGTACTAAAAAAACCATTTAATATTTTGTTTGAACTAGATGGAAAGCCCCAGTACTACAAAATCATGAAATTATGAAGCCTCTCTCTCTCTATTAAGAAGGTTTTTTCTCAACCATATATATATCTACAGAAACAAAGTTTAAATTTTTTGAGACTTGAGAGAGTTTCGTGTAGTTTAAGTCAAACAAATCTTGTCGAGTAGTTGTCTTTTGGTCAACAAACTTTGTCCGTTAGCTCTTTGTTATCTTTTTTCGAAATGGATAAATCAATCTCCTAACTAATATGAAATCGGCCCAATCAAATCAGGCCCATCTACTATTGCACGTATCATACACGCACTGAACCGATGCAAACTAAAAAAAAAAAGAAAAGGATAACCTCCACGCGCCAAACAAAACAACTCATCAGAAAGACATGCTGCTGCACTCTTGGATCTTCTTATTAAACGTATCTGTCTCCAGCGTGTCTTCCTCCACGTCATGCTTTTGTCCCGACATAATATTATTATTATTATTTAAACCGAAGAAGATCCACTTAATTATTAGTATTTGATTATTCTCAAAACAGTCTGTATTTTTAGAATTTTTTAAATTATTAAAAAAATGCTTTGTTACAAAACTGTTGACATGATTTATTACGTGGTAGTATTTATTTAACTAACCGTAAATTACCTGTCTGTCGGCAAGCTGACTTTTGTGTTCTAGCCGTAGGATCTGATGACTTTGTAAAGCTCAACGGATGTGAAAATAAGATAATTTTAAACAAAAGAAAACGCTGTAAAATACGCTACACGGTATCATCAGCTAATTGTAGTATACAGTATAAACCTCTTTCTGTTGCTTTGAAAATAAAATAAAATAAATTATTTCATTTTTGTCATTTTCGTTTTTATTTTATTTTTATTTTTGTTCTCTCTGTTTCTTCGGCTGAGAAGACTATGGCGGAGGAACAGAAGATAGCGTTAGACACAGAGTCTCCGGCCAAGGTTGCCGCTCCAGCTCCGACTCCGGTAGCTCCTGTTCCAGCTCCGGCTCCGGTAGAGGTTCCTACACCAGCCCCTGTTCCGGCTCCGACTCCGGCTGATGTCACGAAAGACGTTACGGAGGAGAAAGTTCAAACACCATCTCCGGAGCATATTACTGATGACTCCAAAGCCCTTACCGTTGTTGAAAGTAAGTTTTTTTTTTTGTCTTTAGGCATAATATTGAATCATTGATGATTGGTACTCTCTGATATGCTTCTGCTTTGATAATAAATTATGGTTTTTTCGGGTTTAAGTTTGGATTTATTGTTTTGTTGTTGTCATACACTTATATGATTCTATGTTTATATGATCTGTATGCGTCTGCTTGTGACTCTCTTTGTGTCAAGTTTTTGGGTTTCTTTTGTTGTTGATGTTATTCTAATGGAGTGAGATTCTTGCAGAACCTATAGAGCCTGAACCCACGAAATCTTCGTCTGCTTCTCTCGATAGAGGTGAGAGCTTAAGCAATAATTAAACCTTATGTGACTACTTTCTGGTTTGTGAATAAATGTTTTGTGGAAGTTGTTACTGAGCTTTTCATTTGTGTTGTATTGTAGATGTTAAGCTAGCTGATTTATCAAATGAGAAGAGATTGTCTTTCGTCAGAGCGTGGGAAGATAGCGAAAAGAGCAAAGCAGAGAACAAGTAAGAGATGTTTATATGATCGTTTAGGTTCTTTTGTCTGATTTTTTGCTAACAAATTGAAATGGGAACAGAGCTGAGAAGAAGATCTCTGATGTTCTTGCTTGGGAAAACAGCAAGAAAGCTGCTGTTGAAGCGCAGCTCAAGAAAATTGAGGTATATATAGTAAACTTGGCATTATAGAGTTGAGATGGAAACTATATTGAATTTGAAATGTGTTTTGGAATGTAGGAGCAACTAGAGAAGAAGAAAGCAGAGTATGCAGAGAGGATGAAGAATAAGGTTGCAGCGATTCACAAGGAAGCAGAAGAGAGGAGAGCTATGATTGAAGCTAAGCGTGGAGAAGACATTCTCAAAGCTGAAGAAACTGCTGCTAAATACAGAGCCACTGGAATTGTTCCAAAGGCTACTTGTGGATGTTTCTAAATCTTGATATTTTCCAATACATGTTTCTTTGTGTGTTTTTTCAACTGTAAAGTGTTAACAATTTGTGTCTTCTTCTTCTCTTCATATATATGGCTTTGTATTGATCTTGTTTGTATATTAATTTTGTGTGTGAAAAAACTTCAGAGTGAAATATTTGTTCATTGTTTCTCTTGTGCTATTTTTCTCAAGCATTATCAAAATCATGAAGAGAAGATTGATGCTCAACTCATTAAGGATCAAGTTAATACTAACTAATGCTAATTTACATAGATACTATAGCTCTACTTCTGAAGACCAAAAAGAACCAAAGTTTTAAACTTTTTCTTACTAGACTTTCATAAGATGATTAGAATTTAGAACCCATGGAAACAACACCAACATGAGACTCTGTGTAGCTGTCAATGTTCTCTTCCAAGAAGCTCATATCGTCATCACTTATTGGGAAATCAAGAAGAAGTTGAAGAGCAGAGTCTGTTGAGTCATCCTCGAGGTTATTTGAACATGGGGAATACTCAGAACCATGAATCGCCACAGTAACAACCTCTTTCCCTCCAAAAGACTTTGTTGAGCTCTTTTGTAGTGCAGATGATGAAGATGTCGTCCGAGAGCAAGGGCTTTGACTAGTAGTTGTTGATTCATCTAAAGGAGCAAGATTCCTGAAAGCTTCACCAATCTCAGAGTTCCATATGCGTAAGAAGTGATCACAGTCGGTTTTTACAGCTCCACCAGCGGAAGAAGGACAGAAGAGCATCGATTCTCTAGAAAGCCTTGCCTCAGCTTCAACTCTAGCACTTTCCCATTGAGCCATGTGGCGAGTTGTGGGAGAAGATGGAGCTTGTTTGGGTAACCCAAATGAAGTTACTGGCTCATGAGTTTTAGGATCAAGACCCATAGATAAAAGACGTTTCTTCAAATGAGTGTTCCATAAGTTCTTGATCTCGTTGTCTGTTCTTCCTGGAAGCTGTGCTGCTATAGCAGCCCACCTGAGAAAAAAAAAACCAAAAAATCAGACAATGTTAAAGAAGCTAGAGAAGAAGAAGAAGGTGGAGAACAAAGTACTAAAAGACCTGTTTCCGAGAATGGCATGAAGCTGAACAACAAGTTTCTCTTCCTCAGCAGTGAAAGGACCTCTCTTTATGTCTGGCCTTAGATAGTTTGTCCATCTCAGTCTACAACTCTTTCCACAACGAAGTAAACCTGTTTAGTTTCCCATAGTCAAACCAAAACTTATTAAGATGAAACGCTTTTTATGAAGCTTCACTCAAGAACCCTATTTGTCAAGTTTCTATAAAAGCCTAAAAAAAAAACTTTTTAAAGATTTAAAAAATTCTTCTCCAAGTAATTGAGTTTTCAGTAAAAAGCTTGATGTAAAGATGAAAACTTTCTCCAAGAAGAAGAGTTTTGTTTTGTTTACCAGCTTGCTTAGGGAGTGTTCTCCAGCTACCATGGCCATTTTTCTGGATATGAGCAACAAGAATCTCATCTTCATCAGCCGTCCATGGACCTTTCTTCAAACCTTTCTTATCACAACAAGGTGTTCTTCCCATTTTGTTGTCCCTTCACCTCACTAAAACAATAGCTCTTTCTTTTTAATCGAGAGAGAGAGAGACGAAACAATTGAAACAGCTAGTAGACTTTTAGACTCATTATAGAAGAGATAGACAAGCCCCAAAGTGAAAATAAAGAGAGAATTTTTGAAATAAGGGAAAAATAAAGTATGAATGTTTTTTTTTTTTTTTTTTTTTTGGTCTGGTTTTAATGTCGTCTAGATGAAATAAAAAGCCAAAGGAAGCAATGAATTTACGATCTATGTTTCTTTGATACCTATATAGTATAGTAGTAGTAGTTATTTATATAGGGATATTATTAGAGAAAATAAAAATAATAAATAAATACGATTGTGTGTGGGAATAGAGACACGAAAAAAGGACGATCAGCAGCGAGCTTCGAGCCGGCCCTGAGCATTTAATACACGCAAAAATTCGTACAACCATTTATTTAGATTTGTATTTAATGTTCATGACAGCAACAACAGGTCGTTCAAACAAGAACAACAAAAAATCATGATTGCAAATATTTGGACCCTTTTGTTTAACATTTTCCCAAATTTTGCAAATAATAAATAGGGTTGCCTATATAGTGTTTTTTTTTTTTTTTGTAAATAATTCCTAGTAAAACTTCAGAGTTTCATTGTCAAACAAAAATATAAAGCATATGAATATTTTGTGAATTAGGGTGGTTCATTTTAATTTTGATTGATATGATGACTGATGAGTATGACCCCAAGTTTTGATGTCGAAAACAGCCAAGGGGAAAAAGTAAACAAGAAGTGGGCTAGGGTTTGAAAATTGCAAGAAACAGGAAATAAAAGTGCATTAATGGCGGATAATACGAGACATCCCTCTTTAGCCGGGAAATAAAAAAACAGAGAGAAACATTTATTGTTATCTTAGAAGAAAAAAAGAAAGAAAAAAAAATAATACTCATGGAGAAGTTAATAAAGAAAGGAGCAGGAAGTGTAAGTAATGGAGACGACAGTGACTTGTGTTGTAGGAGAGCTAGCCGATGGAAATGAAATGTGATGTGACAAACACGTTTTAATGAAAAAAATTATAAACTAAAAAACGAAAACATGGTTCATTTATTATCAATTGACTATTTTTATATATTTGAGATATTTTCTTCTGTGAGAGTTATTTTTGTCGAAGTTTCTGTGCTGTGGTTTTTACTCCAAATTTCACTATTACTAGTTTTTCTTATAAGAAATTAATTACAGAGTCATAAAACAATCCAATAGAAAGTAGACACGTAATGTATGTGTAGGCTTAGGGATCACAAAGAGTCAAAGATAGAGAAGCAAAAGATACTGTTTGTGTAAGAAGGACCTTGCTGACATACCAGTGGGGTCCAATCATAAATAAATGTGGTCAGCTACAAGTCAAAACCCCGTATACTACTATACGCTTCTTTTTTCTGCTACATATGTTTCATAAATGTTTATTTTAATGTAAGAATTAAATGAAATCATATCTTTTCGTCAAGTAGGGAGAGATCTACACAGCAATAAAAATTTTAGATACTGAATTGAGATAACACTTACAAACATGATTGCCAATACTTAGTTATAAACATTACGGATGAAATAATAATAGGCTTAAAGATTACGTAAAATATTTACTGAGGCATAAAATACCAACCAACTAGAAGAATAACAACAAGCATGAGGAAGAAAGAAATTCTTTTGGAAAAATCAAAATAATTTTTTTATGGAAGTACAAAAATAAAATAAACAAAGTGCAACTTTCATGATATAGAAATCCTAAATGTGCTGAGGCCCATAGTTCCAAACAAAGCCCAACACAAAAACAAAACAGAGAGGAGGGTCATACGTGAGTTCCGTCATACGTTCTATCTTTTATTACTAGCCAAGTCAAAGAGGAGCCATAAGTGCAACGTAAAAAGGTTTCATAGAACCAGGAAATATAAAAAGTCTAGAGAGAGAGATTAGAAACCAAACCAACTCTGTAACGAGTCTTTCTTTACATGAACCGCCAAGCACTAGTTGCCTCATCTCCTCCCCATCGAGCTTTGAGAAACACCTGAAACATTGGGGCACATTGGTCTTAAAAGATGAAATCTAGCTAGCTTTTTTTTATTCTGTTTCAATATTGTCTTGACAAGCTAAGAGAGAGATTAGTCTTTACCATTTTAATCAACCCGTGTCTCTCTTCAGGTGGAGAAACGTTTCATGCACGGTTACAAGTTTACTGACAGTAGATTGCTTGATCGATATTAGAAGGAATTGGTTTGATTTCAGTCCCAAGTTCCTGCTCAGTCTGATACCTGTTTTCAGAACATGATAAATGACTAAGAAAACTATACCGACACAAAATCCCGTTAGAACAGTGGAAAGAAGGAAAGACATACATTTTGAAGCGATCCTCGTATGTTACCAAATTCACAGCCAATCCAAGGTGTCCAAACCGTCCTGATCGTCCCACCTGAGCATTTCACAACATGAATTAAGAAATATGAGGATGTCCTTGAGAGAGAACTTAGGTAGATCATAAACAAATTTTGTTTCGACCTACCCTGTGTAGATACGACTCGGAAGTCCTAGGAAAATCAAAGTTGATCACTACATTCACAGCTTGAATGTCTATTCCACGAGTAAACAGATCTGCACAAGTCATTTCACAATAAGTCAAATCATCATCATCATTGTCAAACTACAAGTGGTCAATGTTTAAAGTACATGCTTGACAAACACAAAGCATACCGGTGCAGACGAGATTCCTGCAAGCACCATTGCGGAACTCATGGAACACTCTGTTTCTATGGTCTTGAACCATCTTTGCATGAATGTAGAAGCATGAATAACCAAGTTCTGTGATTTTCTTAGCCAACAGCTCCACTCGATTGACAGAATTGCAAAAAATTATCGATTGATTTATTTGCAGCTGGGATATATAAGAAAAACATAACTAGTTTAGAACATCCAAATCAAGTGCCAAATACTTCTGTAGTTACAGGGATATGTCTAGACATCTGACCTTAGAGAAAAGTGTGTTGAGGCAGTGAACCTTCTGTCTTTCTTCAACAAAGGCATAATATTGTGTGACACCCACAAGCGTGAGTTGATCCATGAGATTGATAACATAGGGCTTCCGGAGATGGCGATCCTTAAAAGCCTTGACAGTGACAGGAAATGTGGCGGAAAACATCAAAAATTGACGATTTTGTGGCAGAAACTGTATCAATTCCTCTAGTGAAGGTTGGAATTCTGCAGACAAAAGCTTGTCGGCCTGGAAAAAGTCATTAGTAAGAAGTCAGAAACATAATCAACATCAGGTAGATAAAGAAATAGAAGAAAGAAGGCTTAAGGGGTAAATGACTTTTAGCAGTCGTAAGTATTAATATGCATAAGTATAATACCATAATTTTTGAATCTTCAACAGAGAGAATGCAAGGCAAAATTAGGAAAATTCCTTTTAGCAGTAATCCCACAGTTTTTTATTCATCGATTTAAGCAATGATGACATGAAGAACATATACTTGGGGAGCCATATCACAAAGATATAGTTAAGATCAAGATATTAGGAAAAGCTATCAGGAGCTCACCTCATCCATTACAAGCATTCCACAGTCTTTCAAAACACACACACCCTTTTTTGTAAGATCCAATATTCTTCCAGGAGTTCCAACCAACAGATGTACAGGTTGATGTAGTCGCATGATATCATCTCTCAGACTGGTACCGCCAGTGGTGACCATTACCTGGATATTCAAATACTTGGAAAGCTCTTTGCAGACCTGTGATGTCTGAAGGGCCAGTTCTCGCGTTGGCACTAGAATCATGGCTGCATAAGAAGATGGAACAACAAGTGTTGCAAAGAAAAACACAGTCAGTCAGTAACTATTTTTTCACAATATAGAAAAGAACCCAGTCATTGGTTTCACTCTACTAGGCATAGACAACTGATCACACAACAACTCAACAATAAAAAGAAAAAAAGGGTAGCAGCATACCTTGAATAATATTGTTATTTGGATCAATTTTCTCGAGGACTGGAATGCAGAAGGCACCAGTCTTTCCTGTGCCGTTTTTGGCTCTAGCAAGTATATCACTACCAGTTAAAGCAATTGGAATGCTCTCTTCTTGAATTGGAGATGGCTTCTCAAAACCCTTCTCATATATTCCCTTTAACAGATCTCTTTTCAGAAAGTAATCTTCGAATTCATTTCCTTTAGTAGCTGTCACATCCTGCAGAAACAATATCAAAGACAATGTTCAACACAAACAACAATCCTCAAGAATACTTTGTTTCTGAAAAATATCAAAAGTTCTCAAGGAAGCCATACCGCAGTCTGATAACGTGTGTCAGGAGGTGGGAGCCTTAACGTTGCCTTCCAATCTTGGCCACTGAGAGTAACAGAGAATCCATCAGCAAAACAAAGAGATACAACTTCACCACAAATCAAAATCACATTACATATAACGTCTTTACACAGCACAAATCATTACTCACTGCAATCCAAATCTATCCATAACTACCAAAACGTAACCACTAGTTGTTTCCAAGAACAGGAACTTACTTAGGTTCGCTGGTAGCTTCGGACTGAGACGTCTTCTGAACCTCATTAGCGTTATTGGCGTTTCCAGGAATCTGAGGGCGTCTTGACCACTGTTGCTGCTGGTGCTGCTGTTGTTGTTGATGCTGGAGTTGCATCTGCTGAGGGTTCTGCGGATAGCCGCGCTGAACATACTGCTGCTGCTGATGATCTTGAGGCTGCTGTTGCTGACGATACGACTGATGATGATAATCTGGATTCGGCGGCGCACCACGTCCGGTTCCAACACCCGGTGGATACCTTCCTCTGTTATTATTATTCATCACAAATCTCGATCTCGAAAACTTTTTTAAGACACAGACAAACCCTAAATCGACCTTTTACAAAAAAAAAAACTACGAAAGAATCTGAGAGAGTTTACAGAAGAAAGAGAATGCTCGTACAAAAACCTAGGGGTTCTAAAGAAACTGATCCGTGGAAACAAACTCTAGGCAAGATCGGGATTGCTCAAATAAAACCACAAACCGGTCCGCCAGAAAGGGAAGAAAAAAAAACGAATCGAGAGTTCCGATTGATATTATCACAACACAAATCCGAAGAAGAGAAAGTGAATTAAGAGAAAATTTTCTCGGGAAAATTTTTTATTGAGTGGTTCGGTTACAAAAGGAGGAAAGTGACGAATCCACACACACTCGCCGGCGTCTTTATTTTGTTTAGGGCGTCAATGGATTTTCTCTTCTTTCTTTCTTTCACAGACTCTCTCACTTTATTATCGTTTATTTATCAAAACGACCTTTTTGTTTTCTATTCTTTACATCAATAACCCATAGTTTCCTTTTCTTTCCGATTCACCCTATGTTTTATTGTTTTGTCATATGTGACACTTAATTCTTTGCCATTTTTTCAATTTCTTAATTGAGTTCTTCTGATAAGTAACATTTTTTTCTTCTAGTTACATAACAAAATCATTTTCTACTGATGGTGATGGGTAGGTAGGTATATAAACTATGATGGTTATAAGGCGCAGTCTTGTAATGTTAGGTTAGGTTAGGTAACTTAACTTAGGTTAGGTGTATTCTTTGTTGTATGTATTATAAGGATCTTCATTAATAATTACAACTTAAAATCGGAAAAGGTTATATATAAGCTTTTGTAATGGGCGTAAATAGTGTTTTTCTTTTTTTTTGATGATAGCGTTTTGTTCGTGTGTGCCCCTTTGCTAATCCATAATTAGATTATAGAATATTAGATTGATATTAGACATATTTTTAAGGGTTCTCCTCACTCGAATCTCAACCATCAGAACAAACACAATTTTGCCCGGCCCTTCCTAGGTTTTTGATATAATAAAAAGGCAGAGAGCTCATAGATGGGGAAAAAAAGGAAAAACATTGATCCATCTTCGAACTCTTTCGTAAATTTGAAAGAAGAAGAAGGGAGAGAGAGAGAGAGATAACAATGGCGTTTACAGGGACACTAGACAAATGCAAGGCGTGTGAGAAGACGGTATACGTTATGGATTTGATGACATTGGAAGGAATGCCTTATCACAAGTCATGCTTCAGGTGCAGCCATTGTAATGGCACTCTCGTGGTATATATCTATCTACCTTCTTCTTCTTCTTCTGTCTCCATTTATTGTTCCTCTTTGTTTCTATGATAAAAAAAAAAAACATGTCTTGTCTTTTACAGATAAGTAACTACTCATCCATGGATGGAGTTTTGTATTGCAAGACCCATTTTGAACAACTCTTCAAAGAATCTGGAAATTTCAGCAAGAATTTTCAAACAGGTTTGTCAAAATCCTCTGTTCTTTTAATCTTTTGTTGAAATCTTTTAATCTAGTGGATACTTTGTCTTCTTGATTGATCTTTCTTACAGCAGGAAAGACCGAGAAATCGAATGAAACGGTATGAACGACAATTCTTCAACATACATTCCTCTGTTTTTTTTTTTCTTTATTGTTATTTCTTCCATCTTTTTCTAATCTGTTTTCTTGGTGTGATCATCTGCATAGTCGAAGGCTCCAAACAGGTTATCTTCCTTCTTTAGCGGAACACAAGACAAATGTGCAGCTTGTAAGAAAACAGTTTATCCTCTAGAGAAGATGACAATGGAAGGAGAATCTTACCACAAGACTTGCTTCAGATGTGCACATAGTGGTTGTCCATTAACACACTCTTCATATGCTGCTCTCGACGGCATCCTTTACTGTAAAGTCCACTTCAGCCAGCTTTTCCTTGAGAAAGGTAATTACAGTCACGTCCTCCAAGCCGCCGCTAACAACCGTCGCACGGGGGCTGACGAAGACAAAGCCGAACCCAAAGAAGATGAAGCTAACCCTAACCCTAACCCTAACCCCACCGAAGAAGAAACTTCTGATGCAGCAGCAAGTGAAGAACATGAGTCCTAAGATGATCCGGGAGAGTTTTTTTTTTTTATAAAATATATCATCATCATAAATTGTTAAAAGAGCCACAGTTTTCTTTAACTAATGCAACGAGGTAGATCCAAATTCTGTTTTTGTTACTTTTGTTTATGGAACTGCTTATTATTATATTTGTAAAGTATTTTATTCAAGTTTACAAGTAATGTTTTAGATCCAATTTGTAGCCAAACAAATAATTCATATCCATTACTCCTTGGTGCCAGGATCAGAGAAATTCAGGTGTGTGTCATCTTAGTATGTACTAGATTATTAAATTCAAGTTTTTTGTTTATTTTTTTTTGTTAATATACTATTTTAATACTAATTTTGCTAATGTACTCTATTGTTAATTTTAGTGATTTAGTATATACTCCACGGTATACAGCACAACAATTCTTTTTTTATACATTTTTAATCAAATCAGTTTGAATCAACATATTTTATAGGATATTATTAAAATAGTAAAATGAGGATTTAACTCATATTGAAGTATATGTTAATAATATTTTATTTTTAGTGTTATCATTTCAATTATGTCATGTCGTCTAACATGTCATGTAATATAACAACTCCTTTGTGTTGTTTTAAAATTTTAATATATTTAAATATTCATAATTTAAAACTTTTTATTAAGTTTAGATATATCATTTATGAATAAACTTCTTAAAAAATTTATTAACTTTTATCATAAAGATATATTTAAAATTTAAATCAAATTTATGCAGAAAAAGATACATTTTTATTAACTTTATATATTATATGATGATTCAATACATTTAAATTTTAAAATCAAAAAGAGATGATAGGAAAATAATTTTTTTTTAATCTGGAATAAATCTTCTAAATATCTATATTAATTGTAGAACATTATCTATATATATATGAATATTTAAAATATTTTAATTATTTTTGACTTGCTTGTTTATAAATATAAGCATTTAATGACATTCAATGGTAAATGTATCCAAACAAATATTTTTGAGCAAAAAGTGCTGCAAAAATACTAGTATAGATTTAAGGAAATTTGTTAATCTAAAATGTGGAGAGGATGTTATCTTATTTTTTACTACATTTTTCTTTTGAAGAAATTAACTTGGAAACAATGAAATTATATAGAAAAGAAAAGAGATAATTTTTTAAAAAATGTAAAGATAATATGATACTTTATATAACAAAAATATACCTCAATTAATAGATTATAATTAAGTTTAACAAACACAAAATGTTTCTTTTCACATCCCATAGAAAGTAAACCTTCCTTGATCTCAATAATTCACCTTTTATTTATATTCTATGATATGATTCTCCCAGTCCACATCTATTTATATATATAGTCTTATTAACTTCTCGAATTCTTTATACATAAGAAAAAAAGAAAAAAAAAACTAAGACATAGGATTTTTGAAAATAAGAATGTCGCAAAGTATTCTGGACATTTGCATATTGGGTGCTATTATAGTCGTAATGCTTCTTGTTGCGGCATGCATCTTTCGTAAAAAATCGTAATGATCAAGAGAATATGCAGGATAGGCCAGATGTTTAAACAGAAAGCTATTTACATAATTATATGGTTGTTGGTTTATCTTATCTAGAGCTCTTAAGATGATATTAAGTTTTTTGCTAATCGTGTTGTTCCTTACTATGTGTTTGGTTTCTTCTTCTTTTCTTTTCTAAAGGAGTTTAGTATGGGACTATTTTCAATCATTAATAAAGTTTTAATATCTCAAGGACATTCAAACGATTATTCTCTCACTACATAAGTATATTTTGGTTTAATATTAATTACGTCTAACACACACAAAAATTCAGAACTCTGAAAACGTGATTGCGTCTAAAGAAACAGTCAGAAGGAGTTTCTTGAAGCGGAAGTAAAGCCAAGTTCAGAGGACTTGATGCTCCTTCCAAGGACAAAACTCCAGTCTTGAACTTCATATCCTTCTTGACAAATTTTTGGACAAACCGTAGATCTTTCTTCGCCAAGATCCTCGACCTCGTGTAACCGTTCAGACTGGCCTTTAAAACCATCTAAGCTAACATAAAGTTAGCCCAATTTTTTTTGTCTTAACTGTACCTTCTTTGGACTCATCAAGAAGTTGGTGTAGCAATGTTTTGAATGAAAAAGCTATATTTATTTTGTAGAGTTTCTCATGCATGATGATGCTTTTCTTTCTCCTTTATGATTTTACTTTTAGTAGAGTTTCCAATTATTTTGACTTGTAACTACAGTTTTTTTTTTCACTTCCTGCTGCATACTTAAGTTGGTTTTTAACTTGTAACTACAGTTTTTTTTTAACTTAATATAGTCTTATTAAGTCAACCCTGAAAAAAAAATTTAAGTTGATTTGACTAAGAATGTGTAAAATAATTAAATCACTAGGAAAAATATGACTTAATCATAGCGTATAAATGACTTACTATATATTTCTATTATTTATTTTGAATAATTAAAAATCAAAATAGAATTTCAAACACTAAACAAAACAAAATAAATATAATAAACAAATAGTCATGGAGTATATTACGGGTAAAAAAATGATATAAATATTTAGTCGCACAAACGGTCGGACAATTTAGTTATTTTTTTATTTGCAAAATATTCAATTTTTAACAAACAAATACAGTATAAAATATAAATAATAATACTGCGGGTTAAAATCTAGTTATGTAGAAAAAAAAGACATAATTTAAAAAAAATGTAAAGATAATATGATATTGTATATAACATAAAATACATATACCATGTATACATCTACGTTTAAGTTTAAAATATGGGATTCATGAGACCACATCCTTTAACCACCGTAAATAAAGTATGTTTCCATATTCCAAAGAAAGTAAAACTTCCTTAATCTCAAATATTCACCTTTTATTTTTATTCTATGATATGATTCTTCCAGTCCGCATCTATATATATAGTCTTATTAGCTTCTCGAATTCTTTGACATTAGAAAGAAAAAAACTAAGGCATAGGAATAGGATCTTTGAAAATAAGTAAAGAAGAATGTATCTGCTACAAGTTTGCGTATGGGTTGCTTTTTTAATCATGGTCATTCTTCTTGCGGGATGCCTCTTTCATATGATTGTTTATCAGAAGAAGTTGGAGTATCTACAAGTTTACATATGGGTTGCTCTTTTAATCGTGGTCATTCTTCTTGCAGGATGCCTCTTCTATATGAATGGTCAAAAAGAGAAGTCGAAGTATCTGCAAGTTTGCCTAGGGGTTGTTCTTTTAATCGTGTACATTCTTCTTGCGGAATGCCTCTTTTATATGATTGATTCCCAGGAGAAGTTGGATTATCTGCAAGTTTGCCTAAGTGTTGCTCTTTTAATCGCTCTTTTTATAGTGGTCATTTTTCTTGTGGGATGCCTCTTTATATGAATGGTCACTGCCGGGAGAAGTCAGAGTGTTTTTTACACAAATGTCAATTTTATTAAAACATTTAACTCGTATGTTTAACAACAGGTTTCGAGAGCATCCTCGTACGTACTGTTTCTATGTAACTTTTAGATTAGTTTAATATTTTATATTATACAGTATTGTTTCTGATTGGTTGAACTTGTTAAAAGTAAAAACTTCTTAATCTACGTGGTTTAGTTAAAAAAATTATATATTTTGAAACGGAGAGAATACTAATTAGCGTTAAATCTCTACTCTCGGATTCGACTAATCATTGATCAATGTGTGTTGACGACTAATGAGTAGGACAGAAAGCATAACTCGCACAGATATTGAAATAGCAGATAATGAAATTGGACCGGGTTCAATGACACAAAGAAACGGGACCGGAGCTAATTGGTTTGGATAAGTTGGTTCGGATTAAATTGATGATGCAACATTTTATAGTTTTGGACCTTTTTTTTGGTTCAAGAAAGATCTCAGCAATTACTAAAACATTAATTAATAATGAATGGCTGTAAAAGATACGATTTGTTGACAAAGATACGATTTGTTGACAAAGATTTCCTTTTTTTTTAATAACCTACTTTAATGGTCTATCCACCGTTGGATCTAAAAGACAATTACAATCTAACGGCTGTAATAGAAAAATAGGATTTGGTTTTTATTAATAACCGTTGGGGTTCTCATCGCTCTCTATAAAGCACAGAGGTCTCTTCTCTTGACACAAAGAGAGAGAGAGACTCGTCTTTCAGGTGGCGAAAGAGAAAAAAAAAAAAAAAAAAGAGAGAAGAGTTAGGGTTTGATTTGATTGAGTTACGGCGGCGACTAACTAGGTTAGGGTATTGAACAAATCAGAGGTATTTCTTGTTTTCTCCTTCTTCTGAATTCGATTTTTGTATTTGATTTGATTGAGTTAGGGTTTTGATTCGAAAGTTTGTATTTTTTTTTTTTGATTGATTGGTTTCTACTAAACTTAAAACTAACGAAGATTCATTCTTTCATTGGCTATCTGAATCTGATGATGGTTGATAGTCTTTTTGACAGTCCCCCGTTCGACTCATTCAACACGGTCCTCCTAAAGGTGAAACCTTTTTTTTTGTCTCTCCATCTAAAACTAATGAAACATTGTTCACTCACTATTCCAATGAAAGTTTCAAACTTTGATATATACTTAAAAGGATATTTTCAATTAACTAACCATGTGTTTTTTTTTTCTTTTATAGGTTGTATTGGAATGTTTCGACTCATTCAACACGGTCTTCGTCCCCGAGCTTCAAGTTCTTCGCCCCACCACACACAACAGAGTGAGTTCAAAATCGGTTTAAAGTTTTTTCTTTCTTTTCATTGTTACGATTTTAATTGCTTTGATGAAGCTAAGAAAGATTTGGTTTTATTGCTTTCTTCACAGAATTAGGGGAGGAGTAAAAGATGCACACTATATGCAGGACGCAGCAACAACAACGATGGAATGTAAAATTTTTATATCCTTTTTTTCTTAATCTCTGTTAAGTAAGTGATCTCACATTCCTTTTCTTCACTGTCTTTTTTCTTTTTCTTAACCTGTTTGAAGTTAAACCTTTATTCAGATGTAGATGTTTTTTGAATATGATGCAGCTTGTGTGTGTGGTAAAATTAATCTCAGAACCGTGGACAAGACCACTCATTATGCCCTCCTGTAAGTATAATTCCCGATACTTAAATTTGCTTCTGGAAATTTATCATAGAGCGGTGGATTCGAGGAGGCTGCTAGCAGCATATCAAACTCAGTGGCCAAGGTTCCATTTTTTTTCTCTGGCTCTTTTTGGTAATTGGCTTGGAAACATTTATCTTGACTGAAGTGTGGCTTATCATGGCTATGTTGCAGGTTGTACATGATGAGCTAGTGAAGTTGTGATGGCTGCTCGAGAAGTATCTGAGCTACGCTTTGGTAAACCAGGTCTTAAAGCCCTAGAAGACCTTTTCCTAAACAATTAGACTTGGTACTCTCTAATCTCACCCTCTCTATATCTTTCCATCCTTCTTCTTCTTCTTCTTCTTCTAGTTTGCAAATTCTCATATTTTTTTCTGTTTTTTTTGGCCATGGATTTATTTAGGTGATATTATGTTTTCACGGATGTTTGATGAGATTCATGCCTTGAAGCAATTTAAAGTTGCCGCTGATCTTTTGGCCAAGAAAGATGATTTACCTCCACTATATGATAGTTGCTACATTAAAAATAATCAGGTCTGTTTCTCTGACTCTAAATCTTCATATGTTTTCTTTTTCTTATGGATCCGACAATGTTCCATATGTTTTGACATGTCTCTTTCTGGTAGGTGCGTGTTGTGTTGGCCATGGAAGATACATAACACAAGGAGCCAAGTGAAGGGCCCACAGCTGATGTTTGTTCTGTTTACTGGTGGACTCAGGAAAGAAGCTGCTTGCAGAGCCAAACTCAAAGGCTAAGGTTTGATGTTTTTTCTCTGCTTTCTATTTTACATGTTTTTAATTTTCCCTCTCTCACGCAATTTCTCAGCAATTTCAGGCCCGTGATTATAGTTCCTTGTACTCAGAGCTGAAGTCAACGGTGCTCTTCTCCATCGAGACATGTATGTATGAAGCCAGAACTTAGGAGAGATTGTGTCTGCTACATGTCGTTTTTCACACCTTCTTGCTTCCTCTACCCGCAATCCAGCTTCTATCTTTCTCCTCCACGGTTTGCCTTCCAACCTTGCTTCTTATTTTTTTTCGTTTTGATCTCTGTTGAGTGGTTTTGTCATATTGTTTTTTTATTTGTCTTCTTTGTGATGTTCTGTGTTGTGTAGCTGAGACGAGAGCTATGGAGTTTGGTGAAACCAAAGAGTGTTGTTGGCCATGGAGGATACATATATCAGATGGACCCAAGTGAATAGCCCAGATGTTTCTTCTGTTGACTGAAGTGTGGCTCATCACTACTATGTTGCAGATTGTACATGATGATGAGCTTGAAATTGTGATGGCTAGTGGATTCGAGGAAGGAGGCTGCGTGCAGATAGTTATAATGCCTTGTAGGTAATTCCCGATACTTGAATGGCATCTTTTAACGTCTTGTTACATTTAGTTTTACAGTGAACAACAATTATGCCTTGTTTCTTTCAGGCACCGTGGATCATCCCAAAACTAGTTGGAGATGTCACATGTCCTCCAAAAGGTAAAAATTTTTTGTCTCCAATCTCCACACACAGATTGAGTTAAAATCAGCTTAATTTTTTTTTTTTTTGGGTCATTGTTACGATTTAGATCAGAAGGAGACTGATATTTTTGTTTTTTTACCTTTGTTGCTTCTCTAGATGGTCCACAACGTTGCAGCAGCTTCCTGCTCTTATCAAGTATACTTCATTTATTTTTGTTCATTCTATTTGATCCACTTTTTACTTGGGAAATGATTTGATACATTGCGTGAACTTTTTATAGGCTGCATCTTTCGTGGCCATTGTTGATGAGTGGAAGTGGAAGTTAGGCGTTCTGTTGGCCAATGATAGTCAACAAGAAATTGTTTCCAGAGACAAAAGGGATCGATGGGATTATGAGCAAATTTCAAATCTTGCCAAGAGAATGGGACTGTACAGGTATAGAAACTAGACCTTTATGTTTTTCAATACCAATTTCGTATCTTGCAGTATGTGCTAACCTGATTTCTTGTTTCATTGTGTTTTTGGTTCTAACTTAACAGTGAGATTTATGGGAAGTGGTTGTCGCAAGCGAGGTTTCCTCTACCCAATTACCGGCCAGATTAGGATGACAATCGACCACAACGAGAGGTAACATTGCCTCCCTTGGTTTACCAAAACCATGAGGCACAATTTATACTTGTAGTTTAATATGCTGAATTTGTAACGCATCCCATTTTGCAGGTGGTACTTCCTTTGAGTTAGCAAAGAAGGGTTCCTGCAGAACACCTTGTGTTACTTTCTCTTAGAAGAAGTTGGTATTTGATAATATTTGATCTCACTTCACTTCACTTCACTTCTTCTGATTCTTTGGCTCCCATCATCTTCTCCATGGCAACATTTGAAGGTATGATTGACAACTAATGTTTTGCTGCAACATTTTGGTTTCTACTCCCTTGTCTTGTTTTTTCGTCTTTCTGATATGAAATCCATTTTTTTCTTTTATAGGCTGGAATGTTTCTTGAAGGTATGTGTGGAGCCTGGATGGCTACCAACTCTCGTGTTAGCTAAATCGTGCCAAAAGGTAAACGTACTGAATTATTTAGCTTTATTGTCTTACTGTATCAGATCCTAACTTGATTCTCCCTTACAGTGATCATTGTTTGAATTGCTGCAGCATGGCCAACTTGTTTTCGTAGCAGATTGGAGCTCAAAATCGGACGTGGAGTTATTGAATATGATGTAGCTTCTAGAAAGATTATCATAGAACCGTGGACAACACTTATGCCCTGTAAGTAATTCTTAATACTTGAATTACATCTTCTTTCACTAGTCGTTTGATTTTTTTTAACGTCTTCTTACATATGGTGTTACCATGTTTCTTTCTGGCCCTGTGGATCATCTCAAAACCAGTCAGTTGCAGTCCAAAAGGTTAATATATCAGATCCTAAATTTACTAGAGTTATTTAGCTTTGTTGTCTAACTGTATCAGATGCTCAACCAATAATCCTTTATACAGATGTGGAGTAATTGAATATGATGCAGCTTTAGGAAAGTTTATCATAGAACCGTGGAAAAAACTTATGCCCTGTAAGTAATTCCCTATACTTGATTTGCATCTTCTTTCACTACTCGTTTGATTTTTTAATGTCTTGTTACATATGCTTATACCATGTTTCTTTCAGCACCTGTGGATCATCTCAAAACCAGTTGGAGATGTTACGTTTGTCCTCCAAAAGGTGAAACTTTTTGTCTCCAGTCTCCATAGTGAAAAGACTATCTATTTTCTCAGTTCCTGATTTTATATGGATCACGTTCAGCTCAACTGGTTCCTACTATATCTTTCCAGGTCTCTGTGTGTCAAATGTAAATGGAATTTTGGGTGGTGGTTTACTCACTGCCGGATTATATTGTAAACATTTACCTACTTGTCATTTTCTCATCTTTGATCTCACCAGTATATTCAAAGTTTTATGTGTGTTTGTTATCTGCAGGTTGTATTGTTACAGAATGAGGGGGTGATGCACACTATATGACGCAGCAACAACAACGATGGAATGGAAGATTAATATCCTTTTTCTTAATCTCTGTAAGTAACTGATCTCAAATTCCTTTTCTTTACTGTCATTTTTCTTTTAACTTGTTTGAAGTTATTCCTTAATTCTGATGTAAAATTATTGACAACCAGCGTGTGTAACGTTATCACAGAACCGTGGACAAACACACCTATCCCCTGTAAGTATAATTCCCGATACTTGAATTGCATCTTCTCTCACTGCTCGTTTGATTATTTTTCTAAAGTTTTGTTACATATGGTTTTACCATGTTTCTTTCAGGCCTCCCTGTGGATCATCCCAAAAACCAGTTGGAAATGTTACATGTCCTCCAAAAGGTGAAACCTCTTTTGTCTCCACAGACAGAGTGAGTTAAATCTGCTTAAAGTTTGGTTCTTTTTTTTTGTGTGGTCATTGTTACGATTTGGATCGGAGGAGACTGATATTTCGGTTTTTTCTTTTCTTGCTTCTCTTGATGGTTCACTTTCTTCACAGAATCGGGGATGATGCACTATATGACGCAGCAACAACAACGATGAAATGGAAACTTAATATTCTTTTTCTTGATCTCTGTAAGTGATTCAAATATTTGTTCATTCTCAACTTACAGTGATCTTCAATTGTTTGAACCGCTTTTGCAGTATGGCCAAATTGAAGTGTACGAGTTAAAGTACTATATATTTCTCAGTTCCGATTTTATATGCATCACGTTTCTGTTTCAGCTCCATTGGTTCCTACTATAGCTTTCCAGGTCTCTATGTGTCGAAAGTAGATGGAAGTTTGGGTGCTGGTTTATATTTTGGTAAACACTTTCCTACTTGTCATTTTCTCATTTTTAATCTCACAAGTATATTAAAGTTTTTATGTGTTTTGTTATCTGCAGATTGTATTGTTACACGAGGCTTCCTTCAACATTTGGCGAATCTATAGAGAATGGAGATTTAGATTCAGGATGCTAACGCAAAGGCGACAGCAAATATCAGTCTGCTAATTTTGGTAACATACTAAAACTCTTTTTCAAAATTTGTGTACGTCATCACATTGATATACATAAGAAGTTTCTCACCGTGGCAAAAAAATGCAGGATAGAAAGTAAAATCTTTATGTCATCGAAATTGACTGTCAGGAGACCTCTTAGATTGAAAGAAGAATATGTTGAGGGTTTGGTGTAATCCCCAACCGTCATTGAAGAATCAGTTTCTGAACAGCTAATGGGCGCATTGGGTCAAGCTGCCTCAATGTTGTAGCAGCTTCCTGCTCTTATACTTTAGCCAGCGGTCTTAGAAATCCCCCGAGTAAGCTAATTAATTAGAAGGGTAATCTGCTAATTCCACGGTTTACTAATCTGCCGTTCACGGGCATAACAATGTCTATAACCCTACTATCTTTCCTCACAATGTTGGTCTTGGAGCCACCAGGCAAGTATAACCTAAAACGTTTATTTGGTAGTGCATGTTTCCCGTCTCTATTTTTATGAACGCGATCTATACCTGATAGTTTTTAGTTTCACAGGATTCGTAATCTGGTTAAGAGGATTGGAGCAGCTACTGTAGTCGAAGTCAGAGCCACTGGAATTCCATACACATTTGCTCCTTGCATCCCAGTTAAGTTTCTGTAAGCTGGATCTTATAAGTTCACACCTTCTGCCAAAGTGTTATAAATATCTTTGGTACTTTGGACATTTGTTAAAGTTGGTTCTCACTCGCTTTTTGTAGGTTTGTAGAGATCCCAGATGGGGGTAGGTGTTATGAGAGCTACAGCGAGGATCACAAATTTGTGGAAGACATGACAGACGTCATACTTGGTTCACAAAGAGAGCCTCCTTCCAACTATAAGCATGGCGTTCCATTTGTTGGTGGCAGGTAAGGCTTTTGCTAAATTGGTTGTGTTATATGAGCTTTACATAAGTATGTTCTTCCTTCAATGCTGTGTTATTTTGTCAGGGATAAAATTGCAGTATGTGCCAAGCATTACATGGGAGATGGTGGGACAACCCCGAGGAAAAAATGAGAATAACGCGGTGACTTCTTTACATGGTCTTCTTAGTGTTCGCATGTCTGCTTATGCTGATGCAGTTTACAAAGGTGTTTCCATAGTGATGGTTTCATATTCAAGCTGGAACAATGCAAATACTGAGCTTATCACAGGTAATTTGATTCTAATTGTCTTGACACTAGTCCTAATAACTATAATTGTCTTGAGACAGGTTCAAAATGCTATATTGGATTCCTGAAAATGATCGGAGCACTGGTTGAGAAGGAAAATCTAACGGATCTTGGTTTGTGTTCTATCTAAGTGCTGAAAAAATATGTTCCAACATTTTCTTATAACTACATGTATCATGACTGAGTCATGACTGACTTTCCTGCGTGCTTTCTTTTTGACCTGTTGTAACTAGGGAAGCTCATTGATTATCCCCGTTGATCCCAAGCTGGGGAAAATGCTGATAATGGGTGCCATCTTCCGCTGCTTTGACCCGATCCTGACAATTTGTATGTATTATAAGGACTCAGTGTCAGAGATCCTTTCCTTCCACCTCAAGACGAAAAGAATGCAAGTACAAGGACTCATGATTCATTTTTATGAGTTATGTTGGAGGATCGTCTATAAAGCTCTCCGGTGATGAATCCGTTCAGGATCGTCTCTCGTCGACTCCTACTCTCGAACTCGCCTCTTCTCTTCTCCTCGATTCCACTAAACGATGCTTCTGGACACGAGCTGCTGTTCACAATGACTAGGGTCAAAATACAAATCAGAGGTATCTTCTTCTTTTAAATCTATGAATCCCTTTGATTTGATTTTTAAAAAGTTTGTATTTTTGATTGATTGGTGTCTTATTTTGTTTCTGTGAAACATGTGTTTACTATTGATTGATTGGTGTCTTATTTTGTTTCTGTGAAACATGTTTTTACTATTCCAACGACGATTCGTTCATTGGCAATCTGATGATTCTATTGATGGATGATGGTCTTTGACAGTCCCCCCGACTCAACACGACGACCTTCCTTTTCTTCGTTCGCTTCAAGTTCCGGTCGACAGACAACATAGTGAGTTAAATTTTGCTTAAAAGTTTGTTTTTTTTTTTCATTGTTAGATCGGAAAGAAACTGATATTTCGTTTTGTTTTTTTGTTGCTTCTCTAGATGGTTCACTTCCTTCACATAATTGGGGATGATGCACACTACATATGACGCAGCAACAACAACGATGGAATGGAATTAGTATCATTTTCTTGATCTCTGTAAGTGATCATAAATTCCTTTTCTTTACTGTCTTTTTTTTACATGTTTGAAGTTAATCCTTATTCAGATGTGGAGGTTATTGAATATGATGCAGCTTCTGGAAAGTTTTTCATGAAACCGTGGACAACTCACTTATGCCCTGTAAGTATAATCCTGATACTTGAGTGTCATCTTCTTTCAACTACTCGTTTGATTTTTCAACGTCTTGTTACAATTGTACGTACCATGTTTCATTCAGGCCCTGTGGAAAAACCAGTTGGGGATGTCACATGTCAAAAGGTGAAACTTTCTGTCTCCAATCTCCACACACAAAGTGAGTTATAATCTGCTTATAGTTTGTTTTTTTTGGTCATTGTTACTATTTAGATCGGAAGGAGACTGAAATTTTGTTTTTTTTTCTTTGTTGCTTCTCTAGATGGTTCACTTTCTCTATAGAATCCGGAATGATGCACTATATGACGCTTCAACAACAACGATGGTATGGAAATTAGTATCCTTTTTCTTTGATCTCTGTAAGTGATCTTAAAATCTATCCTTTTCTCTGCCTGGTTTTTTTTTACCTGTTTCAAGTTAATCCTTAACAAGTAATCCTTATTCAGATATGGAGTTGTTGAATATGCAGCTTCTGGAAAGTTATCATAAAACAGCGGACAACAGTTATCCCCTGTAAGTAAAATTCCCGATACGTGAATGTCATCTTCTTTCACTACTCGTTTTGATTTTTTAACGTACGTCTAGTTACAGATGGTTTTACCATGTTTCTTTCAGGCCCTGTGGATCATCCCAAAACCAGTTGGAGATGTCACATGTCCTCCAATAGGTGAAACCTCTTTTGTCTCCAATCTCCATCTGAAACTAATGAACCTGCACTCCTTTGTGAATGAGAGGATTACTGTCTAAAGCGGCTTAACCCCAACACCCAGACAACCAGGTAGGCGCTTTTTTAAATATTTTGGTTTTGATTTTTGCGTTGGTTTTAAGACACTATATTATTTTGTCTTTAACTGGTTCCTAGCTTTTCAGGTCTCTGTGTGTCGAAGGTAGATGGAATTTTGGGTGGTGGTGGTTTACTCGCTGCTTGCCTACTTATCATTTTCTCATCAATATATTCAAAGCTTTTAAGTGTTTTGCTATATGATTGTATTGTTGCAGGAGGTTTCCTTCAACATTGGCGAATCTATAGAGAATGGAGATATTGATTCAGGATGCCAACGCAAAGGTGACAACAAATATAATATCAGACTTCTCCATTTGGTAACAGACTAAACACTTTTCAAAGTTTGTTTATGTACTCACATGGAACCCCATAAGAGCTTTCTCACAGTGGCAAAAAAATTTCAGATAGCTAATAGGCGCATTGGGTCAAGCTACCACAACGTTGCAGCAGCTTCCTCCCTTTAACAAGGATACTTTAGCCGGTGGTCGCAGAAATCCCCTGAGTAAGCTACTTTTTTCTTATTTTATACACAAGTACATAACCAATTTCTGCTCACAGGTGCACTGAACCAACTAGTGTTATATGCTTTAGGTGGATCCTTTGAAAGATTCTTCGTAACAGATTTCATACATGTTTTACTAGGAGAGCCTCCTTCCAACTAAAAGCATGGTGTTCCTTTCGTTGGTGGCAGGTAAGGCTTTTGCTAATTTTGTTGTGTTATATGAGCCTCACATAAGTATGTTGTGTTTTTCATAATCGTTTGAGTTTTTCATGCGTGCTATTATGTAAATCGTTTTGAGTTTTTCTGGGAGAAGCAAATTTGTGGCAACTGCAAGTTGAACATCAGAAAACTAGGGTCATATACCAGCGTGGCTCAGTTCTAGTTTAATTTTTGTTTCATGATAACCTCCTCACCGGTTATATCTGCTTGTTTTGCCCACCTTTCACCTGAAAATGTATTTGTATCCTGCAGCTAAAGAGAATTTGTGTCTGTAGTCCCCGATATATTGAGCTAGTCCCAAAAGGTGGTTGATGATGCATTTGCTTGTATTCCATTTCTTCCTTGCTTATTTTGTCTAGATGGTCTTAAGACATTTTAATTTTGACCAATGTAACACACAGAGAAAAATTGGTGGAGCTTTGGGGACAAGAGTGATCCCTTCAATTCTGGTGTCATAACTTACATATGTCAAAAGGAAGGTAGGAGCTTGTTCGTATGTTGATGATCCAGCTGGGTGTCAGTCACTGCTTTCACGAGCAATACATAAGGTTGTATACTCCATCATATACTCTAGTCTCGGCTCAGATAGATTAATTTACAGTCATAAAAACACTGTTTCTGATTCAGGTTTGTATGCTTTTGGTGATGCAGGTGTTGGTTTAAGAACTCTGGGGGATTCTAATATGCTTGCTAATAGTCATAGAGAACTGGATTCTGATAGTGTCAATCACTTGGTCAGCACTTTCTCATCGGATCCAAGCCTAATAGCCTTTGCACAGTTGTGCTGTGACACATTTGGGTGGGTACACATTTGGTAAAATTAATCTCAGAACCGTGGACAAGACACTCATTATGCCCTCCTGTAAGTATAATTCCCGATACTCAAATTTGCTTCTTTCATTGCTTACTCGTTTCATTATTTGACGTCTTGTCTTGTTACATATGGTTTTACTTTTCAGGCCTTGTGGATCATGCCAAAACCAGTTGGAGATGTTACATGTCCTCCAAAAGGTAAAACTTTCTGTCTCCAATCCACACACAAATTGAGTTAAAATTTGCTTAAAAGTCTTTTTTTTTTTTTTTTGGTTCATTGTTACGATTTAGATCAGAAGGAGACTGATATTTTTGTTTTTTTTTTCCCCTTTGTTGCTTCCTTAGGAAAGAAGCTGCTTGCAGAGCCAAACTCAAAGGCTAAGGTTTGATGTTTTTTCTCTGCTTTCTATCTTACATGTTTTTATTTTTCCCTCTCTCACGCAATTTCTCAGTAATTTCAGGCCCGTGATTAGAGTTCCTTGTACTCAGAGCTGAAGTCAACGGTGCTCTTCTCCATCGAGACATGTATGTATGAAGCCAGAACTTAGGAGAGATTGTGTCTGCTACATGTCGTTTTTCACACCTTCTTGCTTCCTCTAGTTATATAGAAAAAGAGATATAATTTTTAAAAAATGTAAAAATAATATGATATTGTATACATAAAATACATATACCATGTATACATCTACGTTTAAGTTTTAAAAATGGCATTCATGAGACCACATCCTCTGACCACCGTAAACAAAGTATGTTTCCATATTCCATAGAAAGTAAAACTTCCTTAATCTCAAATATTCACCTTTTATTTATATTCTATGATATGATTCTCCCAGTCCGCATCTATATATATATTCTTATTAACTTCTCGAATTCTTTGACATTAGAAAGAAAAAAAACTAAGGCATAGGAATAGGATCTTTGAAAATAAAAAAAGAAGAATGTATCTGCTGCAAGTTTGCCTATGGGTTGCTTTTTTAATCATGGTCATTCTTCTTGCGGGAGGCTTCTTTCATATGATTGTTTACCAGAAAAAGTTGGAGTATCTGCAAGTTTGCATATGGGTTGTTCTTTTAATCGTGGTCATTCTTCTTGCAGGATGCCTTTTTTATATGATTGATCACCATGAGAAGTTGGATTATCTGCAAATTTGCCTCTGTGTTGCTCTTTTAATCGCTCTTTTAATCGTGGTCATTTTTCTTGCGGGATGCCTCTTTATATGAATGGTCACCGGGAGAAGTCAGAGTGTTTTTTACACAAATGTCAATCGCATTAAAACATTTAACTCATAAGTTTAACCACATGTTTCGAGAGCATCCTGGTACGGGCTTAATAGTTAATACTAACTAGGTAATATCCCGCGCATATGCGCGGGTTGTTGTATTACATATGTTAATTTATTTTAGATTATTTCATAATCATAAAATTATGAGAATTTTCTGAGAAATTGTTTTAAATAAAATTTTTTAAAATGGTATTTCTAATACTGGTATTGAAAAAAATGTATTTTTGAAATTCTTATTAAAAATACATATATAACAAACAAATTTCCTAAATGTCAATAATACACTTTATTTATTCAAATCATAAAAATTTACTATGATATTCAAAATTTACCTAAAACATTTAATAATCAAATTGCAAAATTATTTTTTAAGTATCAATTAAATATATTTACTATAAAATTATATGAAATGCAATTAAAAATCCCAAATATTAATTAAATTTTCTGTACAGTCAAAACACTTCATTGTTTAGGAATATGTCAACAGAATCTTCATTGTTTAGTAATGTTCACCGGTGAATTCCCTTGTCAGATGAAGCTTTGAGCTAAGGAGTTTGAGAAATATACAAGCAGTCACCTGAATTATAAAGAGGACATGTCGGAATTAATAAAATATTATTAAATTTGTGATAACACGGATTAAATACTCATTTTATTATTTGTCAACACTATTAATATTAAAATATTTGACATATAAAAATTTTTTTATCCCGTGAAAAAAAATTAAGTTGATTTGACTAAAAGTGTGTAAAATAATTAAATTATTAGAAAAATATGACTTAATCATAGCGTATAAATGACTTACTATATATTTAGATCATTTATTTATTTTTATAATAATTAAAAATTAAAATAGAATCTCACACACTAAACAAAACAAACTATATATAACAAACAAATGGTTATGGAATATATTACGGGTAAAAAAAATGATATAAATATTTAGCCGCACAAACGGTTGGAAAATTTAATTATTCTCAAAATATTCAATTTTTAACAAACAAATATAATATAAAATATAAATAATAATAAAATTATATGCACGCGGTGTACGCGAGTTAAAATCTAGTTATATAGAAAAAGAGACATAATTTTTAAAAAATGTAAAGATAATATGATATTGTATATAACATAAAATACATATACCATGTATACATCTACGTTTAAGTTTTAAAAATGGCATTCATGAGACCACATCCTTTAACCACCGTAAATAAAGTATGTTTCCATATTCCATAGAAAGTAAAACTTCCTTAATCTCAAATATTCACCTTTTATTTATATTCTATGATATGATTCTCCCAGTCCGCATCTATATAGATAGTCTTATTAACTTCTCGAATTCTTTGACATTAGAAAGAAAAAAACTAAGGCATAGGAATAGGATCTTTGAAAATAAGTAAAGAAGAATGTATCTGCTGCAAGTTTGCCTATGGGTTGCTTTTGTAATCATGGTCATTCTTCTTGTGGGATGCCTCTTTCATATGATTGTTTACCAGAAGAAGTTGGAGTATCTGCAAGTTTGCATATGGGTTGCTCTTTTAATTGTGGTTATTCTTCTTGCAGGATACCTCTTTTATATGAATGGTCAAAAAGAGAAGCCAAAGTATCTGCAAGTTTGCCTATGGGTTGTTCTTTTAATCGTGTACATTCTTCTTGCGGGATGCCTCTTTTATATGATTAATTCCAAGAAGAAGTTGGATTATCTGCAAGTTTGCCTATGTGTTGCTCTTTTAATCGCTCTTTTAATCGTGGTCATTTTTCTTGCTGAATGCCTCTTTATAAGAATGGTCACCGGGAGAAGTCGGAGTGTTTTTTTTACACAAATGTCAATCTTATTAAAACATTTAACTCATCTGTTTAACAACAGGTTTCGAGAGCATCCTAATACGGGTTTAATAGTTAATACTAATTAGCGTTAAATCTCTACTCTCGGATTCGACTATGTTCTTTTGTCTTAGTAGTCACTAGACTTGTACTTAGCTCGTCCCTTTTCATATTTGGGCCTCGGCCTAACAAAACTAAAGTCAGGGGCTGGTTTTTTATTTTTTATTTTTGTATTTTTTTCTTTCTTCATTTTTATAGCAAAATATTTTTCTATTGATATATAAATATAATAAATAATATAAGTTGGATATATCATAAATGTGTATTATTTACAAGCCATATGCTCATTTTTTTTTTTTTAACTTTCTTTTCACCAATTGATCGTAAATCCAGTTGAATATTTTTATTTTTAATTCATTTAAAAAAAAAAGATAATGAGAAACTAATAAATCGGTCACCAAAAAAGAATAAAATGTGGCTGTAATTTTATACACATAAGCTTCAATTTTTCTTACTGGTAATAACTTTCTAAAAATAGGAAAAAGTTTGATTACAAAAGAGCAAAAAAATAATAATAATAATCAATTTGGAAAAAATCAGATAAAAGGTTAAAAAAAAAAGAAAAAAATGAAGTGGGAAAAATTCCGAGAAACTGGGACCGGAACCACAGACACGACGATGCCAACTCCTCCGGTGTCATCAGAGGCGACGACGGCATCCAAAGAGATCGATCCAAATAGTGTATTGATGGTTGCTGATTTCTTCAAAGCTATCGCTCCTGACTCATCTGTCAACGATTTCACCGAATCCGACTCTTTCTCAATCTTATTTCAAAGCAACACCAAAGCTCTCTCCATCTCACGCGGTCGTGTCTCTTGCTCCGTCATCGTCACACCTTCCTTATCCGTAATCTCTCTGTTTTTTTTTTTTCAATTGAATCAAATGGGTTTCGTAAAGTTTTCGATCTTTTTCTGTTTCTTGTGAATATTAAAGTTTCGATCTTTCTCTGTTTTGTTGTGAATGATTAGAATTTCTTTAATGGGTTACATGGAGGAGCAGTAGCATCAATTGCAGAGAGAGTAGCTATGGCTTGTGTGAAAACTGTTGTCTGTGAAGATAAACATCTCTTCCTTGGTGAATTGAGTACGTCTTATCTCTCTTCTGCTCCTATCTCGGTAAGCTTATTCATTCATTCTTTTAAGATTTTTTTGGATCTTCGAATCAAGAGAAGAAGTTTAATTTGTGTGATGTGAGAGATTTTTGCAGTCTGAATTGGTTGTGGAGGCGTCGGTGGTGAGGACTGGGAGGAATCTGTCTGTGGTGAATGTTGAGTTCAAGATCAAGGAGACTATGAAAGTCACTTACCTATCTCGTGCTACTTTTTACCATTCTCCCATCTCTAAGCTTTAAGCTTTTTGAATTGCTCAGAGATCTTCTTCTTATAAGCTCTATGTTGATTGTTTATGTTCTCTATTCCATGAAATAAAGATTCTGTATACAGAGATTAGCCTTGAGATATATATGTAATAAGCATTACTAGTTTTCATATGTCTTTAGTCACTTTATTACAAACACTTAAAGAAGAAATTTGCACCCGCATTTAGCAGAGCATGACAAGGTACTCTGTCTGAAGGAATCAACTGCAGTGGTTTGACATAGATTCAAAGCAGTTTGTGTTGGAGCCTTGGAGGAATAGATCTATGGAAGAGCATCCGGGAACCTGGTTTAGGCCACAGGCGAATATTGCTTACAAAAAAAAGGCCTCGTCACGGTTCTCGATTGGATCCTCTAGCTTGTGGAAGCATTGTTACACCAGTCTTTCCATCAAGAACACCAAGTAGGATCTTTTGAAACCTGGTTTTGCAAGGAAGAAACAGAGTGGGGAAAATTAGAAAAGGCTCACATTTGGTGCACCTTACCTACTTGTTTCTTTCACGAAATCAACTCATTCATCAAGCTGTAATTAGATCAAGACCACCAAAAAATATTCATAAAAAGGTTATTGTGTAGTCTGCAATCACTCCTGGTTGTGCTAAGAAAACATTGAAACACATATCTCTCAAAGCTTCAAGAATACGGATGAAGTCGGTTTCTTCTTTGATGTTTTTTGAGATTACCACCAAATTTGGCCCCCTATCACACTGGTCCAATAACATCCCACTAAGTCTTGCATATTTATCCCCTGGAACTACATATATCAAACGGAAACATAGATTAGATCAGACATATATAAGTAAAAATAAAAAAAAAGAAGAGTGGTGATTCAGTAAAGGAGTTAACCTTTACTTAGTTATCATCATCAGTGAACGTTTTCTTATCAACAACATAAGCCCATATTTGAGGACACCTCACCAATAGTAACCGATGTTCGCAAGAGCTGATTTGATCGAGAAAGGATCGAGACCCTTTGGGATTGGGAAATCCTCCACGTCCCAGAACACGCTTGTCTTACCAACTGCAGCGAATTTCCCGTCCATTGGGATGTTTCTGTCCATCGACAAGTTTCGTTTCGTTTCAACGGAGTGACTCTGAAGAAAACAGTAAACTAGGGTTAGAAGGCGAAAGGTTGGGTTTCTTATATCGGATGGGAAGACTATTAAGAGTTGAGTTTTCTCAACGTTATATAACCGACAAACCAAATTTAAAACGTTTTGAAATTAGGGCATTAATTTAATTATTTGGTTGATTCCTCTCCAAGCTTCTTAATTACAGTTATGTTCAGTAGTACTCTGCTACAGATTAGTTTATCTAAACATCTTCTATTAATTTCACACTAGCTAGTATCAAAACCACAAATTCCAAGATCCAAAAAAACCATGACAAATACTTCTTTTTTGGTGAGGATCGATGGAATTCTTTGGTTGATTCCTTTAGATTCTCTATTCAATAAGCCAAGATTCTGTATATACAGATATATATAATAATCACTTCTACTTTTTATTTGTCTTCAATAATACCCTCTACGAAAATAGTTCATCCCCATTGAGCAGAGGATGACAAGCTGAGATCTTCTTCTTTTGCTGGTGAAGTCTCTCAAGGAATTAATGAATCTAGTCTTGTTTTTAACTCCCCACTACTGGATTCTAAAATGAATACCATTTGTGTACCCTGTAGGAGGGATAGAACTATATCGAAGGAGCATTCAGGCACTCATGAGTTTACACGTCAGTACTCAAATGGGTTCTCTTCTCTAGCTTATGCAGACCAGTGTTTTCATAAAAGACACAAGTAGCTAGGAAGCTCCTGAAAACGGAGAGTGCTAATGCTTGATAGTGATTGGTGAGCTTCAGTTCCTTTAAATAATTTATGCTGCTTTTAGACCACTTATCACTAGGTCCACAAACCAAACTGATGAAGCTTGAGCGTTCTCTCCTTTCGCCACAACAATCTCGTATCCACTTCTAATCGTATCTCTGTGTCTGAATCAGACACAAATACCACATGAAAATTTAACATGTAACGAGAATGCGGAAATTTCATGTTTTGTTCCATCTCATCAGAATGAAATCGGTCTGTTTCCACTGATCATTAATGAAGGTCCCTACTCCTCTTAATTGAAAGATTCTTTCGTCATTATTGTGTTCTCACCCATCTCAAACTCAAGAGTTTTACATACTTCATTCAGTTAAAAAGGAAAAGTCAACCTTGACATGTATCCTACTGTTTTGTCGTATCCTTGTGTTAGTTTAGAACTTTAGATAGTGTGAATATATGTACGAATTATAGACGATAACACTTAAGAAATTTTTTTTGTGATAAACTCACATGACATAAGTTATATATATACATGTTAATTTACACTATATTTTAAGACTAATCTCCAAATTTTGTGAAAAAAGGAAGAATTATAGAAACCGCAACAAGAATGTTCGAAACCAATTTTGGTGAATCCTATCATGAATTGGCTACAAAACACAATTGTATTTCTCTATTAGTCTATTATATCACTGGTTTGTGAGATTCGCCAAAACAATAGAAACTCCTTAATTACTACTACATATTATCTATTATCGAGATATGTCCAAGTTTATCTTGTGATACAATGCATGCAACTATTGTTTCTTTCCAAATTATAAGATCAGTAAATGTCAATTGGTATACACACCACACTGCATTTCAAATATCCAGTGACAACTACTAGTGAACGATTGGTAGGATGTGTGTTATGCAGGGCCGGCTCAATTATTTTTGGGACCTTGTGCTCAATTTAACCTTTTTCCAGAAAACTAGGGTTATATTTGCAATATTTCAAACTTTAGGACCCTAAACCTTAAAGAAAAAATCACAAAAATCTGGGGACATGGTGCTTTTGCACCGTCTGCACTGCCTCTAAGCCGGACCTGGTGTTATGATGTCATGGAGTATCGTGTCACGATCATGACTCTGCATGATCTGACAGAGATGCAAACTAACATTAAAAGCTATAAAGATGAGGAAGTTCATGGAAATTTTGGTATCCATAGACTTGCTATTCCTATTAGGTCTTTTATAGGTCAACTTCTTTTATAATGATAGTTTTTCGGATATATATGCAACGTCAGGTACAACGCACAAGTTTCTTTCCAACAATTACTAATAAATCCATTCACCTAACTTTATCTCGAATAATTGATTAGATTATGAAACGACTAGGCAACGAAAAGATGTACTAATTACTTTATAGGCGCTAACTGGTACCACTGAAAATATATCATCAGGAGGAATATGCCTAATTATACGCTTAAAATGAAAAATGATGTTGGCATGTAATTTTAAGTTATGAATTTAAATAATTAGCATTTTTTATAAGGCAAATGATTTTTTTTTCTAAGCACTGAACAGTGTTCTGCCAGTTGAATCACTTATATTATTAGCTTAGTTGGCTCAATTATACGGTGGAAAACATGTTAGCAAATTAACCATAAGTTTTAAATTTTGTTTTTTGAATGCTGTCTATTAATTAACTTGGTGTATTTAAAACCTATATCAATTTTTAGGTGGAAATGCTTGTTGGAATCTATCATTTTCTAATTTTCTCGTAATTTTGATATGAAGTCAACAGACTTAGCAATGTAAACGGAGACTAATTTATCCGATAGAGCTCGGTTCCCTACTTCATAACTCGAGTTGGTTTAGTTTAGATGGCTGGATGATACGTCAATTACTTCGGTACGTACACTACAAGAAAACCTGCATTTAGCGACTACGAGTTGTGACTCTTTGTTCAGTCGCAAAAAATAGCGACCACTTAGTAATTGAATTACGACTGTTTCCCGACTAAATGTAAAGAAGAAGCAAAACAGTCGCAAATTTATGACGCAAACAATATAGTCGCAAAACAATCGCATTTTGAGACTGTTCAGTAACAGTAATTTATAAAACACAAAGAGTCACAAATTAGCAACGATTTTGCAACGTATACTCGTGTCACAAGTTTTATTTATCGATAACTTGCTAACTCCTATTTTTTGCGACGAACTTGCTACGACATGTGCGACTTATTTGCAACTACTATTGCGACTGTTTAGCGACTAACACCTGAATTAGCTACTGGTTTGCGACACCTTAGCAACTCTCGATTTGTTGAATTTGAAATTTCACATTAGTTAAATGTTAACATTTTCTATACACATTTCCACTTTGAATTGATCAATATCAGTCATATAAACTTTGTCAAAGCTTTCCATTTTAGTATTTAGACACAAAAATTTCATAATATCTAAATCATTGTAAAGAGTATACATGTTATTTCATAAGAAGGTTTAGGATTCTATGAAAATTGCAAAACAAAGATATGAAAACAATATTTTAAGGTCATAAACTATTCCATATACACTATAAGACAATCATGAGTCCATATTGTTGATTGATATCAATAGAATTGTGCAAAAATTATAGATTCCAAAAATTTGTATTGTGACCAAATTCGGAGAGTTACAAAAGGGTAACAAATTGCGACTAACTTGTTACTAACTTTGGGACTCTTCTTTTTTGCGACTATCTTGCTACTGAACTTGCGACCACTGTGCAACTACTTTTGCGACTGTTTAGCGTCTAACACCTGAGCTAGAGACTCTTTTGCGACTGTTTAGCGACTAACACCTGAATTCGCTACTGGTTTGCGACTCCTTAGCAACTCTCGATTTGTTGAATTTGAAATTTCACATTAGTTAAATGTTAACATGTTTCTATACACATTTCCACTTTGAATTGATCAATATCAGTCATATAAACTTTGTCAAAGCTTTCCATTTTAGTATTTAGACACAAAAATTTCATAATATCTAAATCATTGTAAAGAGTATACATGTTATTTTATAAGAAGGTTTAGGATTCTATGAAAATTGCAAAACAAAGATATAAAAACAATATTTAAAGGTCATAAACTATTCTATATACACTATAAGACAATCATGAGTCCATATTGTTGATTGATATCAATAGAATTGTGCAAAAATTATAGATTCCAAAAATTTGTATTGTGACCAAATTCGGAGAGTCACAAAAGGGTACCAAATTGCGACTAACTTGTTACTAGCTTTGGGACTCTTGTTTTTTGCGACTATCTTGCTACTAAACTTGCGACTATTTCGCTACTCTTCTGTGACCATTGTGTTACTAATTTTAACCATTTTATTATTTTTGCCAAGGTTTAGGCGCGTAATATTCCCCCTTTTTTTTTAGTATGTGTCTCTTTTGCGACCACTTTGCGACTCCTCTTCGTTAATTACTAGGCAAATTTTTAGTATGTGTCTCTTTTGCGACCAGTTTGCGACCCCTCTTCGTTAATTACTAGGCAAAGAACACAACATATTCTCTTGTTTCTCTCTTTCTATTTCTCTCGAAAACCTTTCAACTCTCTCTTCTTTCTCCTCTCGAATCTCTCTTCTTCCTCTCAATCTCGCCTCTTCTTCTCTCAAATCCATCCTCTTTCTCAACTCTCTCTAATGGCTGGTAGGGGTCGCGGAGGCAAATCAGCTGGAGGTGGTAGGGGTCGCGGAGCCAGATCCGCTGGAGGTGTTAGGGTTTATAATGGTGCGAGGGATCCCAGTTCTGCCGCCGATAATCAGACCTCCATTGGTGCGAGGGAACCCATTGGAGCCGCAGTTAATCAGGCCTCCAATGGTGCGACTTCACGCGGAGGTCGAAGTGGTGTCGGAACGTCGTCTCACTCCTCGAATCCATCAGGCTCTCAGTCCGTGAGTAATTCGTATAGAACTATGCCGTCCCAGTTTCCGCCGAGGACACAACAAACGCCTCCTGCTTCTCAACCACCGCGGGTTGCTTCTCCACCACCGCGGGTTGCTTCTCCCCCACTGTGGGTTGGTTCCCAACCACCGCGGGTTGGTTCTCAACCACTGCGGGTTGGTTTGCAAGCACCGGTTCTTGCTCCTCAACCACCGCCTCCTCTTCCTCCACTCATACAAGAACAAGAAGAGGATTACGAAGAAGTAAACCCTAATCCCAATCCTGCCGAAGAAGAAAACCCTATTCCTAATCCTGCCGAACAAGACTACCAAGGTTTGTTAGATGCAATGCTAGCTCTTCCAGGCCGACAACATCTCCCAGTTCTGTCTGTCGATCCCATCCCCGACGTTGAGACTCTATGGTAATTTTTTTTTGCTTTTAGAGTTAGGTTGAGACTCTGTTTTTGTTTGATTAAGTTAGAGGTTGTGTTTTATTAAGATTAGTTAAAGAATCAAAGCGAAACCACACTGTGAGTAAATTAGAGGTTGTGTTTAGATCTCTTAGTAAATTTAATCCTTGTGAGAATCTCCCAGTTATGTCTGTCGATCACATTCACAGGTTTCGCTTTGTTAGATTGTTTGTTAGATTGTTTGTTTTGTTGATTAAGTTGAGATTAAGATTGATATTGTTTGTTTTGTTTTGAGATTAAGATTGATATTGTAAATTTCGTTTTGTTCATTAAGTTAGAGGTTGTGTTTGATTGTTTCGATAATACTGATTGTGTTACTTTGTATTGGTTAAGACTGATTGTGTTTGTTTTGTGACAGGTTTAACAGACACAAAGGAAAAATTTCTCGGGTGATCTCTGGAATATTTAGAAGGAAATTCGATGGTCCTTACTACAGCTGGAAGGTTACTCCTAGACACATTCAAGAGAGATATTTCAGGACATTTGCGGTAATGTCTTATAGCTTTCAAAGTTTTATTATCTCTCATAACTGACTTAGTATCATCACTAACCATTAACTCAATTGTAATATGTAGCGGAAGTTCTATTGGGATACTGGGATTACTGAGCTTGTTAGAGAGGGGTTCTTAAAGATAGCCAAGAAGCGAATGAAAGGCATTGTTAGTCAAGCTAAAAGCAGTGGTAAACAACCTGTTTGGATCACCAGTGCAGAACTGTGGGCTGAGATGTGTGATCATTGGAACGAACCTGATGTAATGGAGAGGAGCTCAAATGCCTCGCAGTGCAGAAACTCCGATCGTGGTGGTCTTGGAGTCCACAAACACCTTGCCGGTCAGAAATCATATGTGCAAGTTCATCAAGAAATGGTAATTTAACATTGCTTCCATGATATAACACCCTAAACACCTTGCTTCCATGATTATAACACTCTAAACACCTTGTTTCCATGATTTTAACATTTAACAATTTCTTTGTAGGAAGAAGAGTTGGGCCGTCCGGTATCATTTGCTGAAGTGTTCATGAAGACACATACTCGAGCTGACGGATCGTTTGTTGATCAAAATAGCTAAACAAGTAGCTGAGACTTATGAGAAAACATTAGAGGAGAGACTGTGTGAAGTGGACAATGATGGTCCAGAAAATTCAGTGAATTCTTCTGAACGTTCAACTCATCGTACTCTCAGCATTGATGAAAAGAATGATATCTTTCTTAAGGTAACTCCTTAGTTTCTTTATTTTGATGAGTGTGTATGATTATTCTTCATGATAACTTTCTAACCTTGATGTTTCTAACCTTGATGTTTTTCTTTGTTTTAGTGTACTCAAACAGATGAGAAGGGAAACCTTTTTGGTCTTGGATCTCTTGTTGAGACAGTAAGGAAAGGGAAAAGGAAGGAAAGCTATGCAGAATCTTCTCAACCATCACTTCTCGAGCTTCATGAAGAACTTCGCAAGAAGATAGCTCATCTAGATGCTGAGAATGCCCGACGTGAGAAGGAGCATCAAGAGCTTCTCATCTACGTGAAAGAGAAAGATCCAGCATATGATACTATTATTGCTTCCTTGCGACCAAGAGTACCAGCAACAACACCAGCAACCACACCTGAAGACAACATACCACCAGCCACCGTGTCAGGTACTCACCAGCCACCAAGTTAGACACAACACCAGCCACCACATCCCCTTTCTCCACTTACTCCAAGTTATAAACATTGTCTTTTTATCTAAAAAAACATGAATTGCTTGTTTGAGACATTTATTTGTTTTTGCTTTAGGATGATCTTTTTGGTTAATACAATGATTATGCTAATTTTTATGTTTAATGAATGATTTTGATATCTTTTGTGGTAATTTGGTTTTCAATTTTAATGTATTTTGATTCATACAAAATTTGATAGATAAAACAGGTTTATTATATGCTAAAATCTCACCAATTTGTGACCAAATTTATTTCTATGAAATTATCAGACTAGTGGCAAAATGGTTACTAATAAACGAGGACTATTTTGCGACGACAGAAAGGAGTCTGAAAATGGTCACATATTTTACTCACTAACTTGCGACTGAACTGTAACTATCTTTATGATCGAAGCTTCCTAATATAAAGAGTCTGTAAAGAGTCGCTTTTTAACGACTATATTAGAGCAGTCATAATTCCGTCGTAAAATTGCGACCATTTTGAGACACCTAAATTTTGCGACCATTTTTTAACGACTATCTGAAATAGTCGCATAGTAGTCGCAAAATAGGTTTTTGCGACGGATTAGCGATGAATTTCGGAGTCGCTAAACGTAAGTTTTCTTGTAGTGGTAGCAAATTAGACCAATTGTAAAAAAAAGAAATAAATTTGCAAACCTAGCTACGAATACGATTAAATGATTATAATGATTCGCGCGATATCATTGTTTCGTCAAGAAGATAAACTATAAATATTTTCAGTGTCAGAATATATTTTACACGCATGTATTATTAATGTTGATATATAGATTGCACTAGACTATGAGAATTAACTGATTCATGATCAGATGGAATTTTATTCCACAAAGTATGCTAACGATCGACTGAGGACACATGCATGCTAACGTCATCAAGTGTATGCATGCATGCTAACGTCATCAAGTGTATGCATGCATGATGTATCCAGGCTCGGCTCATACCTAGGGCGAGAGTATGGTCAGGGGACCAATTTTTTTTAAAAATAAAAACTTTAAGCAAATGGGGTAAAAAAAAAGGAAAAAAAAAATTATGTTGAAAAGAGTCAAAAAAAACTAAATGCCTAGGAAAAAAAATTTAGTGAGACGGGGCTGGATGTATCCAAGACAAATTAAACTATAGGATTAATTAGGCAACGCAACTTCTGTTATACAAACTATTTTGTTTATTAGTTATTTACGAATATACGACTTATTTTAGAAACAGAAATCAGTTTTAATTTGATACAAAAATTTACGATTTTGATTCAACTATGGTATATATGCGACTATGGTCAGTGTGCGGCTCTCGAGTGTTATGGGACGTTAAGTTGTTCTTCCTCCAAATCGAATGGCCGTAAGTTGTAGCTTTTCAGTTTATGAGAAGACGACTATTAATTTGAAACCTTGACGCTAAAATTGGAAAATTGAAGTATATATTTTGTTATACGTATTTCACCCATTTATTTATACTTTAAAAGATATACAATGCGACTAGGAAACAAAGTACAAATAAGTTCCATGGAAATTAACCAGAAAGTTCCATCGAAATTAGCTACACGTAACTCAATTACAGGTGTCGAGATATTCAAAAAATTTATGTTTTTTATATAAATGATAGTTTTGATAAATAATGGGTGCGTATATTGTATAGTACGAATGCTAAGTTTTATACATTTCAAAAAAAAAAAAAATTAAAAATTACTAAAAGAAATAAAATAAAAAGAGTAGCTACTATAAAGCGGAATTAACACGAAAATAGGAAATGTATATGTATATATACATTCTCACGATGCGTATAAAACGTGGGACTTATTAGTTGTACTTGCACCTTACGTGCAAACATGATCACATAATCCTTTAACAAAAATACATGATCAATATATAATATCATCATAAGAAACCAGAAACCAGAATTTTCTTTACTATTTGTTTTGTCTAACTTCACTATGTTTTGAATATTAATCTTGTTCATATTAATATACAGTCCAAGAATTAAGGAACGGTACATGCCAAAAAAAAAAAAAAAAAGGAATGGTACAAGTGCACAACCGTAGAAGTAATGCATGGACTTTTGATATTCCACGAGCTTTCGCCTTTCGGTCCACGAGCTAAAAAGAAAGAAAAAAAACCACGAAAGTAATATGTACGTATTTGAATTATTATTATTTTTTTTTTTTGATAACCTAGGTTTCCCAACGTTCCCCCCTACCCCCTCGTAGGGCACGGAGTCCACATGTTAGCTATCGGTTATCCGACAGAGCAGAAATCCACGTGTTAGACTATCGGTTTGTTTGGACTAGCCACGTGGACGGCCAAACGGCACTCCACGTGTCAGCTCCTGAAACGCTGCAGCCCGTAGGTGAATACCGCAGTGGCTGGAGCTCGAACTCGTGATGGCGGGTACCTCAGCTGAGGGTCCTTTACCACAAGAGCTAGAGGCTCCGGTTACGTATTTGAATTTCTAAGTAAACTCTAATCTTTTAAAAACAAAAGAAATTTACTTCCATTTACTAATTTAAACGTCGTATGCTAAATATTCAAATGAGTTGAACAATTTTTGTTCAATTTAGTGTAAAGCTAACTATAGTTTCCATTCAAATAAACGTTTTGAGAAGGGAATTTCCACATTTGTATTTTTCTCACAAGTTAGCTTTTTGAACATCAAGAAAAGTATTTTAATACTATTTTAAGTTGTAATTAATATTTAAATATCAATACAATAAAAATTGAATGTGTTTCTCTCCATTGTTGACACCTCAGCTTTTTAGTTGAAGGAGAAGTTGACACATCAGTTAAAACAGTTAGCCAATCAAATTATAAGGATTAATACAGCTCACTATTTTTGTCCAATAATAATCATTCTCCATTTCACATCATTTCTTCTGATTTCTATTATGGGTTCAGCCCAATTACAATAGTGTCTAAGAAAAACAATAAAAGAATCCAAATTAACCTATGTATGACAACTGAAGAAGGTGAAGATTAATTGACACAAGGTTATTTAAACATTTGGTTACATATTATTTGTAATCTAACATCATTTTGGCAGTTTATTTTATTCTAAATTAATAAAACAGTTAATAAATAATTTTACTGTAATTTATATATACAAAATCTATAATATTTATCGGTAAAATTATTATTTGGGATCTAAAATTTATTTTTATAGTATATATTTTTATTTTTATTTGAAGATGTAAAATTCTTGTATAATAATTAAGATTTAACTTATGAAAATTATTATAATATGAATTTTATATTATCTCACCATATGAATCAAAAGTTCTTAAAATTTTATGGAAAAATGTAAGTAAGTGATACAATTAAGTTATAAAAAATAAAAGAATTAAATTTTGGGTGTCATTTAAAAAAAATACAGTGGTATGTAAATAGAAATGCTATTAAACTAAAGACAAATAAAGAAATCATTTCTCGAGCTTTGTGAGCGCAACATGTCAGTTTTGTTTTGTTTTTGTGAGAAAACTTATACATATAAGGGATATGAACCAAACTAGAGTAATCTCTCAAGTGTGATTGGAGGATAAACTCTCTTTCTGAAGCATACATAAACTAGAGTAAATTAGTTACGTATTATGAAACAAAAATTCTCATATGTCTATCTTATTGCTTATGCATTTACTATGTGATTCCTTTTCACAGTGATGATGGCAGTGTTTGAATTTTGGCGTGTGATAACAAAGGTTTCTTGCCTCTCAAGATTTACATATATTAACACCAAAAACAAATTAAACAATATTTAAGATCGAAAACCAAATGTTTTAATTTAATTAACTAAATTATCTATAACTTTTAAAATAACTTTGACAATTAACATAATACTTATAAATATTGTATACAGTTTAAGATAAGTATAATATTTAAATAATAACACAAGACCCAAACTAAAGTAAAAATATGTTTATTTACTTTGACATATGTGGACTGTTATAAAAAAGAATAGGTAATTTACAAAAAGAAACAAACAAATAATAACGTAACAACAACACAAACTATATAAACTTCGATGATTAAATTCGAAACTACAAAAAATACACCACAAAATAACACTACACTAATATATCTCCAATAATATTAGGAGAAAAAAACATAGCATATAGTAGAGTTAAGCCAATTATACGAGTAAATGATGGTAATAACAAATACTATGGAGTTACAAACCATTAATGTAGGTTTTCTTCGGTTCATTTCAATATCTTAGCATTGTGTAAACCATAATTTTCATGATTAATATAATTTCAGAAAATTAAAAATCATACTTATGAATATCAAATGTATTTCAAAATATATAAAATAACATCCCGCGGCATCGCGCGGGTCTAACCTAGTGTATATAAGACTCAGTTATCAAGGTATCAAGGCCATATTGAGCATAACTAAAATAAAGTAGATCTTATACACTATATAATATGAGGTAAATATTGACAATTCATAATTTATATTTAGAATAAATATGTGTATAATATATATGAGATGATATATGTGAAATTTATATATAAGAAAAAATTAAAACTTAGAATGCGAAACTTCTAAATTAAAGAACTGTACCACACTTGATTGATTCTATACGACAAAAGTACATATGTAGTTAGGTATACTAGGAAATCTTGAGCTAGACTTGAGGAAAAAAAGAACCAATTTCATTGAAAAACCACGAGCACATTACATAAATTAAATGAATAATTAGGTTTGAATTGAAACTAATGGAAGAAGAAATAAACGAGTAATTTCCTTTATTGGTCTCACTGTTCCATAGCTGTTGGAACGCGCGGATAATTTGACGACGAACGAACGTTCCCTCCCGCCGCGTTTATCACGCTGCTGCTGTATTCAACTGGCTTCTGCCACGTTCTTTTATTTTTATTATTGGTTTCAGTTAAGTAGTAAAACATTACTATTCTCAATCTTTTGAGTATATATACTAAGTCTTGAGATTGATGTTACGTTAAAATAAGTTAGTCGTGACTCGTGACTCGTGAGATTCCGAAAGTCATAATCACAATTCACAAAAACTGAAGTTTATACACTACTATTGTTTTGGAAATTTCTAGTTAGTGATCAATCCAAATAAATCAGAATTTATGGCGTAAGAATATAATTATTTTTTTATAAATAAAAATGATAGTTTATTCAATCCAAATCAAATCCAAACTAATTTAAAAAAAACATTATTTTATTTTTATTAGGCTAAAAATAAAAATCAAAATTTTGAACGAATACAAGAAACTGATGTACACAAAAGATGATGTAGTTAATGAGAAAAAAAACTTTCATCTTTTGTTTGAATATAGTTTTGTTGTTCCAATTATAACCCAAAACAGAGCTTAAAATAGTTTGGATTCCGCTTTTGTAGACTACAGTATCCTCTCTGCTCTTTCTGTTGTACGGGTATCCGGTTTTATCTATTAGGCTAGCACAGAGTGAGCATCCCCTCTGCTCTTTCTGTTCTGGCTATCCTCCATCTAATAGGCTAGCACAGGGCCACACTGAGCTTACCGAATCACGCAGCACTCCTAGGTCGACGTATCATTAGGCGGTGCGAAGAAAATATGGTAACCTCTCACTTTCAAAGCTTGAAGAACGCTGACGAACTCCTTTTTGTCTTGTGGGATGTCTGAGATGACCACCAAATTTGATATTTCATTGCCCAAAAAAGAAGAGTTGTCCACTAACATCTTGTTAACCCTCACACGTTCACTATATATCAAAGATTCCGGCACCAAGATAGTCGTGATACGATTCATCCGAGAACGTTTCCTTGTCACCAAAGGCATTGATCATATCATTATCATGACCACGATAACCCTTCTTCATTAAAGCTGATTTGATATTATAAAATATCGAATCATGGATCCTAAAATGAATACCATTTGTGTACCCTGTAGGAGGGATAAAACTATATCGAAGGAGCATTCAGGCACTCATGAGCTTACACAATACACGTCAGGAGAATATTTATTTGAAAAGGCCTCATCATCATGCATGGTACTCAAATGGATTCTCTGGCTTATGCAGACCAGTTTTTTCATAAAAGACACAAGTAGGGAGCTCCTGAAAACGGAGAGTGCTAATGCTTGATAATGATTAGTGAGCTCCAGTTCCTTTAAATAACTTATGCTGCTTTTAGAGCACTTACCACAAACCAAACTGATGATGCTTGAGCGTTCTCTCCTTTTGTCACAACAATCTCGTATATCTCTGTGTCTGAATCAGACACAAATACCACATGAAAATTTTACATGTAACGGAAATTCATGTTTTGTTCCATCTCATCAGAATGAAATCGGTCCGTTTCCATTGATCATTAATGAAGGTCCCTACTCGTCTTAATTGAAAGATTATTTCGTCATTATTGTGTTCTCACCCATCTCAGACTCAGAGTTTTACATACTTCATTCAGTGAAAAAGGAAAAGTCAACCTTAACATGTATCCTACTGTTTTGTCGTATCCATGTGTTAGTTTAGAACTTTAGATAGTGTGAATATAGAAGTACAAATTCAAAAATTGCTCAAAATTTCCCAGATTGCCATTCAATTATGCATAAAGGAGAATGTTTATTGAAATTGGAAGGGGTAATTTGGTCAAAAATCTAAAATCACCCGTTTAATAAAGGATCCGCGTCCTTTACAAAAAAACCCGTTTAATCAAAGGTCCGCGCGTTTTACCAAGCCCGACATGTTGGTGGATCGGGTCAGCAAAATCAGATTATCTAACCCAAAATAAATTCAATTTGGTTCAATTAAAATCTGTGATTAAATTTTAAACCTCTTCCTCCTGCAAAACACGAAAGGAATATTCTTATCGTATACTCGAGTAGTTTAAAACATTCCTAATCAATCATATACTCAATCAATCACGCCCTAAATAATCTCTTCGTAATCTCAAAAATATCCTAAATTGTTACGATCATATATTGAATCTCTCCTGTAAATCAATCATCATTCATTCTAAATTAGCGAACTATCCTTTTCTGTTTAGCGTATCCAAGATTTTTTTGTGAAAACATTAATACTTTTTAACCTAAACCATAAACTACTATTCATCTATAAATATGGTCATTAAACTCACTCTGAAAATCATCAAAACACTTACCAGTCCTTCTTTAAAAGTCGCTAAGCACACAAAAAGTATTGGCAATGGCTGCATCCTTTGCATTTCTCTGTTTGATCGACTATTTCCCGCAGAATCAAGCGCAAGTCCAAGGAAGAAGACCCTAACGTGTGTGTTGCCGACAAGAAATTGTTTCTTCGATAGATGTCGTTTTAATAATTTAATCAAAAATTTAATAGAAAAGTTTAATAATTTAATCTATATTCATCTATAGAACAAATCAATCAAAAATTTAATAATTCATCTATATTCACTACAACCAACTAAATTTAATAGAAAAGTTTAAAACTAAATAAAATTTCGATACTTTAACCAAATAAACCAATATATAATTCATATAAAATATCATTCATAAAAATTTTAAAGTATAAAATATGGTTATTGAGTAAATATGAAAACTAGGATTAGTGTTTAAAACTTTATTTACAATAAATTATTAATCAGATATTATAATCAAACAAACATGTCAACAAAAGTATACAAATATATTTGTTAAAAGGCTTTTCGGGCTGGCCTGAGCCCGGTCGGACTAAGCCCGAAATACCCTATAGCCCAAACGGGTTGAGCCTGAAATGCCCGATTTTTTCTGGACATATATATTTAAGCCCAAGCCCGGTGTTTTTCAGGGCTAGGCCGGGCCATCCCGCGGGCTTTGGCCCTAATTGACATGCCTACAATATATTATGTTTTTATAAAGTGAAACTATAAATTATACTAATAAAAAGTAGGAGCTATAAGCTCCTAAAAGCGTCCACCTAAGATTTTAAACCACCAATAGGGATAAGACATGTCACTCATTAACATTTTTTAAAATCTCCAGAATTTTCAATATTAAGAATTATTTTAAACAACCTATAAGTATTTGACATATCATTCATTAACATTTTTTAAATTTCCAGAATTTTAAGAAAAAGGAAAATTTTAAAACTTATAGAAATAAAAGAACTATGTACAACGTCCCACATTGGCTAGAAATCTTTTAGACATTGGTTCAGAACCAGTATAAATAAAGATTAATATGCTTCCAACAGCGAATGAGCAGGAAAGCTTGATTTATAAGGCGTCTAAGTTAAAAAGTTTTATTCGTTTGATCCGATTTTTTATTTGATCAAACTAAAACTTTAAAAAGTTTCAAAATAATATTATAATATTGAAAAATTTTAAAAGTTTAAATATTATATATATTGAAACTTTTAAAAGTTCTTAGATTTTAAAAAGTTTTTAAAATAGTTTAAAATATTATAAATATTGAAAATTTTAAAAGGTTCAAATATTATATTTTGAAACCTTTTAAAACTTCAAAATCTTATGATCTTTAAATTTTAAACTTTATTAGCTTATAAAAGGTTTCTAAAAAATTATAATTTATAAATTTTAAAAGTTTAAAATATTATAAATATTGAAACTTTTAAAAGGTTCAAATATTAAAAATATTTAAACTTCATAGAATGTTTGAAAATATTACAATTACTTAAGCTCGATAGAAATTTTAAAATATTATATTTATACTAATAAAAAGTTGAAGCTATAAACTCCTAAAGGTGTCCATAAAAGATTTAAAACAACCAATAAGAATTATATATTTCACTAATTAACATTTTTAGAAATATAGTAGTAATCTATATTAAGAATTTTTAGAAGAAAAAAATTAAATTTTATAGAAATAAAAGAAATTTGATTTGATATTCTTGCAGTAAAATTTTTATTTTTAAGTCTAAGAAAGAAGGACTGACGTCGAAAGACCTTGAGTTGATGTTATTTGAGTTTAAAGAAGAAGGATCGACGAAAAGCACAAATATTATTTTAACTATACATGTGTTCATATTACTTTCTCTGCATTGGTTTGAGAAGTTTCAATACATGTGGATCTTAAACCGAATAAGTATATAGATAAAATTATCAATAATTGGATGCATGTGTTGACTATGCTGGACTTTATGAATTGCACAAATTTTATGAGAAAATAAAAGATTTTGGTCTTGGAGTTTGATGGGTTAACAAGTTGTATGGTAGTCTAAAAAATATTTTTCAGTGAAAGAATGTGAAAAAGTTGAAGAAAAAAAAGAAGAAAAAGAATAAGAGTATAACGAAGAACATGATAAAAGCAACGATGACAATTACCATAAAATTTGACAATGAAAATGACAAGAAAGAATATGAAAAATAAAAAAACATTGAATAAAAAAACACGAAAACATAGGTGGTAGCGATCAATTAAATATAAAAAACGAGATAAATTCAAGATTACAAAATTATTTCGCTTTTCTGGTGGTCAAATAAATGGTTTAGGGTATGTGAGGTCAGCAGTTTGATTCGCCTTGCCTGGACGTCGAGTTAAATTCATAATTTTTTTGATCTGATCTGAATGTATAACACAACTCATTTTTATATTTTTAAAAATTGTGTATCTAAAATTTAAATTTTTATTTAATACTAATAAAATTTATTTTTATAAGATAATATTGTATTACTGTCATCAATCACATACTCCCTGAATTTCATAATATAAGATGTTTTAGAGAAAATTTTTGTGTTACATAATATAAGATGTTTTCAAATTTCTATGCTATTTTTAGATTAGTTTAATATATTTTATTATGCATTTTTATTTATGATTGGTTGAACTTTTTTAAAGTAGTCATTTCTTATATTTTGAAACGGAGTGAGTATATATAATTTTCATCAAAATTTATCAAATAAACCCACGCGTAGCATAGCTTTAAAACCTAGTGTACGAATTATAGACGATAACACTTTTTGATATTTTTTGTGATAAACTCACATGACATAAGTGATATATATATATATATATATATATACATGTTAATTTACACTATATTTCAAGACTAATCTCCAAATTTTGTGAAAAAAGGAAGAATTATAGAAACCGCAACAAGAATGTTCGAAACAAATTTTGGTGAATCCTATCATGAATTGGCTACAAAACACAATTGTATTTCTCTATTAGTCTATTATATCACTGGTTTGTGAGATTCGCCAAAACAATAGCAACTCCTTAACATAATATCTATTATCGAGATATGTCCAAGTTTATCTTGTGATAAAATGCATGCAACTATTGTTTCTTTCCAAATTATAAGATCAGTAAATATCAAATTGGTATACACACCACACTGTATTCCAAATATCCAATGACAACTACTAGTGAAAGATTGGTAGGATGTGTGTTTATGAGGTCATGGAGTATCGTGTCACGATCATGACTCTGCATGAGCTGACAGAGATGCAAACTAACATTAAAAGCTATAAAGATGAGGAAGTTCATGGAAATTTTGGTATCCATAGACTTGCTATTAGGTCTTTTATAGGTCAACTTCTTTTCTAATGATAGTTTTTCGGATATATATGCAACGTCAGGTACAACGCACAATTTTAATTTCTTTCCAACAATTAATCCTAATAAATCCATTCACCAAACATGATCTCGAATAATTGATTAGATTATGAAATGACTACGCAACAAAAAAAGATGTACTAATTACTTTATAGGCGCTAACCGGTACCACTGAAAATATATCATATGGAGGAATATGCCAAATTATACGTTTAAAAATGAAAAATGATGTTGGCATAGATAATTTAAATTATGAATTTTTCTTAAGGCAAATGATTTCTTTTAAGCATTGAAAAAATATTCTGCCAGTTGAATCACTTAGATAAGCTTACTTGGCTCTACTATAAGCTGGAAAAACATGTTAGCAATTTAACCATAAGTTTAAAAAAGTGTTTTTTTTATGATGTCTATTAACTAACTAGGTGTATACTACATACGATTGGCGACGATCCTCCCTTGTTACACTTCTAGCGATTAGATGTGCTCCAAGATTTGAGGTCCTGTCTTCCATAACCAATTTCCAATCCAAAATTTTTTCCAAACTAGCTCTCAAAATATGAGACTGCAGTTTAAAGCAAGGCCATGCCTTTGGTCTGAGAACAGCTCCGATAAGCTCAGAATCTTCAGAAGCAAAAAGGATCTTATCGAAATGAAGACTAGACATACTTTCAATAGACCAAAGCCAACCTCGAAACATTGCATCCTGCTTACAAAACATCTGGGAAAAGGATGCTCGACTGTGCAAAAGAACTACCCCATTATGATCTCTCAAAACCCAAGCCGCTCCACTCGAATTTGAAATTTTGTCCCAAGACGAGGCAAAATTGCATTTAAACCAACCTAGCTGCAGGGGAGACCAACCTTTTTTTTGCTGTGAACGTTCAGACTTTACACGCTCCACAGACTCCTCAACCAACGACTGCTCAAAAAGCCATTCCTGAACATCTTCTCTGATTTTGATAATTGTTTCAGGAGGACTAAAGCTTTTCCCTTCAATGCAACACAAATTTCTATTTTTCCAAAGTTGCCAGAGAATCCAAGGGAAGGCTTTTCTTATCTCGACCTGTACTTTAATATTTTTGCTTGTCAAAAACAGGAAGTACAAGTTCTGATAAAGGGACTGAGAATCAAAACCGTTTTCTGGAGACGGGAAGTTGTAGAGTGCCCAAATTTGTCTAGCAACCGTACAAGAGAACAAGACATGATTTGTTGATTCTCCTTCCAAACCGCATTTTTGACATCTGGAATCGAATTTAAGACCTCTATCCATCATCTTATCAGCAACTGGGATGCCACCTGAAATTGCTTTCCACATAAATGTCTTAATCTTTGTGACAGTACTGCATCTCCAAATCTGGTCTTTTAAAGGAAGGATTGAAGGTTGCATTAAGGCCTCTGTAACCAGCTCAATCTTCTCTCTTTGATACTCCGCCCAATACCCGGATTTGACTGAATAAGCCCCACTTTTAGTATGTTCCCATATCAGGAAATCTTTTGATAAAGGAACAGGCTTCTGTTTACAAATCAACTCCACATCCCGGGGATAAAAATGATGGTTCAGAACTGACAGATCCCAAGAAAGTGTTGATGGGTTAATCAACTCTTTAACTTTAAGGTCCAAATCGAAGATGATATTCTTCATCAAGGGCGCTCTGATAACACCATCAAGTAACCAACGAGATGACCAAACATAGGTAGATTCACCATCACCAATCATTTGTCTCAGACCTCTTTTTAACAAATCCCTACCATGGAGAATGCTCCTCCAAGCATAAGAAGGTCTATCTCCAAGCTCTGCGGATAAGAAATCTCCCTCAACAAAATACCTACTTTTGAAAAATGAGGCAAACAAGCTGTTTTCTTCTTGCAGAATCCTCCATGCTTGTTTTGCCAGCAAGGCTTGATTGAAGATTTGAATATCTTTAAACCCAAGACCACCTAAATGTTTAGGCAAACACAACTTATCCCATCCCAACCAGTGCATTTTCCTTTTGTCCTCAACTGAGTCCCACCAGAAGGCTGACATAGCAGATGTCAGTTTCTCACAAGTCATTTTTGGTAACTTGAAACATGACATAGCGAACACAGGCATTGCCATGGCCACTGATTTCAGTAGGATTTCTTTTCCACCCTGCGAAAGAGACCGGGCGAACCAACCTGACATCCTACTTTTCATTTTGTCGTGGATATAGGCTAGTAAGTCTGCTTTGGAACCACTAAAGCATTCCGGTAATCCCAAATATACACCTGCCCCTCCTTCTTTAACAATTCCCAACTTTTCTTGAATAATGGCCCTGACTCCTAAATCCACTTTGCTACCAAAAGTAATTGAAGACTTGTCCAGGTTGATCAACTGACCTGTAACTTTTCCATAGTCAACCAGAATACCTTGGAGAGTCAGCGCCTGATCCACTGAAGCTTTGATTAGAAACAGACTGTCATCTGCAAACAGAAGATGGTGAATCGAAGGACCAACAGGAGAAAACTGAATCCCATTTAAGCTTCCATCCAATTCAGCTCTATTAAGCAAATGAGTCAAACCCTCAGCGCAAAGCACAAATAAAGCCGGAGAGAGAGGATCACCCTGTCTTAAACCACGTTGCGGATTAATGAGCCCAAACGGCTGACCGTTAATTAGAACTGTGTAAGAAACTGAGGACACACAGTACATGATCATATCCACCCATCTTCTTTGAAACCCTAGAGCAATGAGCACTCCTTCAAGAAAACTCCATTCCATTCTGTCATAAGCCTTTGACATATCAGTCTTTACCGCCATAAAACTCTTAGAGATATCCTTATGAGTACGGAGACTATGAACTGCTTCATGAGCTATAAGGATGTTGTCTGAAATCAACCTTTCTGGAACAAAAGCTGATTGGTTTGGTGATACTATTTCAGACAATAATGGTTGCAGTCTTGCCATCATAACTTTTGCAATCACTTTATATAACACCGAGCACAGACTGATCGGCCTTAAATCACTCATCAGTGGAGAATTGAGCTTTTTGGGTAACAAACACAATTGAGTAAAGTTCCATTCTTTGGGGAAAAAAGCCGGTGATAAAGAAATTTAGAATCTCCTTTGTAACCTGGTCACCTACAACCTCCCAATACTGCTGGAAGAACAACGCAGTCATACCATCTGCACCCGGTGAACTGGAAGGCTTTATAGAGAACACTGCATTTTTTACTTCTTCTTTTGAAACCGTGGCTAAAAGCTCTTGATTCATTCTGTCTGAAACTCTAGGTTGAAGACCAGAAAGCATCTCTTGCGGGTTGAAAGGTTCAGACGTGGAGAACAGATTTTGGAAATAAGACGCCGCTATTTCACCTTTAGAAACTTCAGCTCTATGCATTATCCCATTAATGTCCACTAGCTTATCTAGACCATTCTTGTTCCTTGCATTCTTAACTGATGCATGAAAAAATTTGGTGTTCTTATCACCCTCCAACATCCATCCATTTGGCTCTACTTTTCTGTTGCCAATGACTTTCTTCTTCTCTATAAGCTTTAACCAACTTGCTTTTCAGGTAATGCAACCTATTAGCACACGGGTCCAAAGAGGATTGAACCACTTCCAATTCAACCTGCAGGCATGTTATCTTTTCCTTTGCATTTAGCTCGTTGTTCTTTTTCCACTTGCTAAGCGCTTTTCTGCAGTTTCGAATTCTAGAAGAAACCGGTTTCCCAAGTTGATTACATCAGCTTTTTGTGGAGGATATGATAAGAATTTAATGTTTGTATTAGCTGGTTTTGCTGGGTTGATTGTCTTTGATCCTTTTGGTTTTTTGTAATGGTTTCCTGGGTTACTTTATATATATAAAATTTCAAGTGAAAAAAAAAAACTAACTAGGTGTATTTAAATCATATATCAAATCTAGGTGGGAAACCCATGTTGGAATCTATCATCTTCATAATTTAGCGTAATAAGTTCAAAATTTCCCATATATACAGATACATTATATATATATACTAATAAGTAATAACGAAGAGAAATTTAGCGCCTAGGCTTTTGTCTTGATTACACTGTCTTTTTTTTTTGGACCAAGTCTTGATTACACTCTTTATCGAGTACTGTAGTAGGTTTCCCAGCCACTGCTTTTTTGAATTTGTAAAAAATTTCCAAGAATCGGAATCAAAATGGAAATCTCAACCATATGTCAATATCTTATCATTACATTTGTCGTATATGTAAAAAAAACCATTAAATTCGTTGTCAGGAACACTTGAGAGTGGCTTCGATTCGGGTTACTAAATAATTTTTAGATATGAAGTCAACAGACTTAGTAATGTAAACGGAGACTAATTTATCCGTTTTAGTCCAGCCGTATAGAGCTCACTTCCCAACTTCACAACAAATACATAGAAAATACTCAAATTGATTTAGTTTTAGATGGCTGGATGATAAGTCGATTACTTCGGTAGCAAATTTAGACTTATTGTAAGAAAATAAATAAATTTGCGAACCTAGCTACGAATACGATTAATCGATTATAATAATGATTCGATATCATTGTTTCGTCTAGAAAATAAACTACAAATATCTTCAGTGTCAGAATATTTTACACGCGAGTATTATTATGTTGATAGATCGCACTATATATAATAAATAACTGGTTCATGATCAGATGAAGTTTTATTCCACAAAGTATGCTAACTAGTAACGATCGAGTGAGGACACATGCATGCTAACGTCATCCAGTGTATGCATGCAATGATGCATCCAAGACAAACTATAAGACGATTAGGCAACGTAACTTCAGTTATACAAAACTGTTTTGTTTATTAGTTATTTACGAACATATAGCACACACATACGACTTACTAAAGAGAATTCGGTTTCAACTTAATACAAATTTACGATTTTGATTAATAAAATTTTTACTCATCTAATACTAGAAATCTTCATATGCACATATATAGAATCGTATATATATATGCGACTATGGTCAGTGTGCGGCTCTCGAGTGTTGTGGGACGTTAAGTTGTTTTTCCTCCAAATCGAATGGCCGTAAGTTGTAGCTTTTCAGATTATGAGAAGACTATTTTTAAAAACATTGACGCAAAAAATTGGAATATTGAAGTATTTTGTTCTACATCCATTTATTTATACTTGAAAAATATATATACAATGCGACTAGGAAACAAAATACAAATAAGTTCCATGGAAATTAACCAGAAAGGTTCCATCGAAATTAGTTACACGCAACTCAAACAGGTGTTTCCAACGTGTATTAACGTATATATAGATATTCGAATTTTTATATAATTGATAGTTTTGCTGAAATGCGTACGTATTAACGTATATATAGATATTCGAATTTTTATATAATTGATAGTTTTGCTGAAATGCGTACGTATTAACGTATATATAGATATAGTATGAAACTATGAATGTTAAGTTTTTAACATTTCTAGCTAATAAAAACTTATAAAGCATAGAAATAATCAAATAATAGATAAAGACCATAAATTACTAAAATAAACAAAATAATAAGAGTAGCTGCTGAGCGGATCGGAAATTCACAAACAGAAGCTACGATAAACTGAAATTGACCCGAAGATGGAAAAAATAGTATATATATATATATATATATATATATATGTATGGTCACAATGCGTATATAACGTGGTGAAGACTTATTAGCTAGTAGTTGTACTTGCACCTTACGTGTAGACATGATCATATACATAATCCTTAAACAAGAATACATGATCAATATATAATAATCACCAAACCAGAAACCAGAATTTTCTTTACTATTTGTTTTGTCTAACTTCACTCTATTTTGAATATTAAACTTGTTCATATTAATATGCACACAGTCCAAGAATTAAGAAACGGTCCATACCAAAAAAAAAAAGGAATGGTGCAAGTGTACACCAGTACAAGCTAGTAGTGCATGGAGCCAACGCGTCCTCAATATTTTCCATGAGCTTTCGGTCCATTAGCAAAAAGAAAAAGAAAAAGAAAACTAGGAAAGTATAATCTATACGTATTTGAACTTCTAAGTAAATTCTAATTAAGTAAAAGTCGTACGAGAAAAAATATTCAAATGAGTTGAACAATTCTTGTTCAATTTAGTGTAAAGCTAACTATAGTTTCCATTCAAATAAACGTTTTGGGAAGGGCATTTTCCACATTTATATTTGTCTCACAAGTTAGCTTTTTGAACATCAAGAAAAGTATGTTGATGGTATTGTAAGTTCTGATTAATATTTATATATATATGACACTGTTGAACATAATTAAAAGAAAAGAAATCTTATATACTAATACAATTCATGATTTATATTTAGAATAAAGGTGTGTAATATATATGAGATAAATAATGTGAAATTTATATATATCATTAAGAAAAGAGGAAAAATAAAACATATATATAATGCGAAACTTCTAAACAACTGTAAACTTACGACTTACCACACTTGATTGTATACGAAAATCTTGAGCTAGACTTTGAGAAAATTAAAAAGAGCCATTGCATTGAAAAACCACAAGCACATTAAATTAAATGAATAAATAGATTTGAATTGAAACTAAGGAAAAAGAAATAAACGAGTAATTTCCTTATATTGCTCCCCTGTTCCATAGCTGTTGGAACTCCCGCCGCGTTTTTCACGCTGCTGTTGGATATTCAACTAGTTTCTGCCACGATTCTTTATTTTTATTATTATTGGTTTCAGAGTTAAGTAATAAAACATTACTATTCTCAATCTTTTGAGTATATACTAAGTCTTGAGATTGATGTTACGTTAAAATAAGTTAGTCGTGACTCCTGAGATTCGAATAGTCATAATCACAAAAACTAAAGTTACTACAATACTATTGTTGTTGTTGTTTTGGAAATTTCTAGTTATAGTGATCAATCCAAATAAAACCAGAATTTATGGCGTAAAAAGTTTAAAAAAGTTTGAGTAAAGCAAGTAGATTAAGATATGATTATTTTAAAAAATTTAACCAATCATAAACAAGTCTGTATAATATAAACTATTAAACTAATCTAAAAGTTACATAGAAACTTGAAAATATCTTATATTATGAAACAACAAAAACATTCTCTAAATATCATATATTATGAAACAGAGGGAATATATTTTTTATAATAAAAATAATAGTTTATTGAATCCAAATCAAATTCATATTAATTTAATTTAAAAAGACATCATTTTATTTTTAATACGGAAAATTTAAACGAACACAATAACACAAATGATGATGTAATTAATGAGAAAATAAAATTCATCTTCTGTTTAAATATTTATTAAAACCATTTTTCAAAAACCGGATTTTAATTAATATTCAATCTTAATTTTTTATTTACAAGGAAAAAATTAAAAAATTAAAATGTAAAAGTTTTCTCCTTTTAAGAAAATAAAATGTGTATTTGGTCGACATCGATAATGAGGTGTCCGGAAAAAGAGAAGAAAACTCCTCGAGTCTTCTTCTCTTTGCTAACTTCCTTGTCAGCTTCGTCGTCTATATATACCAAAACTTAAATAACCCAAATGATCCCTTCATTCTAAGTTAATGATTTAGACACAATAAAAATAAAAATAACCCAAATGATATATTTTGGTACATCAATTTGATCATCACTATACTACAACAACAATGACAAAAACATTGGAGATTCATCTAAAATCAGCAGAAGGGCTCAAGCTAAACCGAAGACCGCTCAAGAAAAAGACTCACGCCGTAGTAAAGATCGACGAGAAAGAACGAACATCTGAACCTGACGAATCGAGAGTAAGCAACCCAACATGGAACCATAAATTAGAGATGCCCATCAACGGTAATGTACAGTTTATATACATTGAGGTATTTTATCGAACACGTTCTGGGCAAAACAAAAGCGTCGGAGAAGCTAAAATCCCGACAAGCGATTTCATGGGGAAGTATTCGCCTGAAGGCCATTTGAATTGCTTAAGCTATAGATTGAGAGATGAGTTTGGTGATAAGTGTGGGATCGTCAATTTTTCGATTCTTGTTAAATCGGATCCGAAGGCGGTGAGTGATACTGGTTTGTGGAGACCGAGATCGGATACGCCATCGATTGATGGGTATGGTGGTCGGATTGTAACCGGAGTTCCAGTTTGGGGTCTGTACCAACGGCCTTATTAAAAAAAAAAAAAAAAAGAAGTTTTTGGGTTTTGTTTGGGCTTTGCTCTGCACAGATTCTTATTACTAATTCTTCTGTCTTTTGTTCCGTTGATGATTCCCAATTTTGGAATTTTGCGGAACAAAGATGTGTAATTCTTTTTTCTTCTAAGGTTGAAAAATAAAAAATAAAAAGTGATCATTGGTTTTGATGATGAATCTAATAAGAAAGAACTTGGTGTTCGAAACTGCATATGTATGTTCGTCGTGTGTGTTGTTGGTTAAGAGGAAGAAACAAAAGGAATTAGTCTGTTGGTCTAGATAAGAGATCGATCTTCCCCAAGCGTAGAATTGTTCAGCTTTATCTTTTTTGCCACATAAGTATAGATTGATTGCTTATGGCCTATTTGCATACCTGAAGGACCTCTTACCCGTGGAAATCCTACCCAAGAAAAATTAGTCTCGGACTCCTCTATAGGTTTAGGATTTAGTTTCTGAATTAAAAAAAAAACGAAAAAAAATCTTGTTATAATTCTAATTTGTATTTATGAGTTACTATTAATTTGTAACGTGGCTTGAGCGGTGGCGAATTTTAAATAAATGAGTAGGAAAAATAATAATAAAGAAAATTAATAATTCTAATGTTTATTACTAGTGGCGTTTTTGTAATAAATTTTGAGAATGTTTTGTCATTTCTGTGGATAATCTTCTATAATATTCAACCCCCTTTTTAAATAAAAGAAGGATTCTCCACGAGTCAAAATTAAAAAAGAGAGAGAGATTTATTCAAATGTTGTTTAACTCTACTTAGTCCAGATAAGAAATTACGAGTGGTTTGTTTTGTATACAACAACAACAAAACAATAAAACAAAGTTGTGCTGTGTACACACGTTCGATGTTCCTTCACGTCACGTGGACCAAAACCCATTTTTGGTATAAGTTTGTTGGCGCCGCTGGGCTTAAAGTCTCTGTTTACGGCCGACTTTTTATAATAGCGGCCATTGGCTGGCTCTAAAGCCTTTTACTTCTTTTCTTTTTTGTTCAACAGCCTTTTTCATACGTACTTCTCTTTCTTTTTTTTGTCAATATTTTATTAAGGAGCAATCAAGGGATATGATTTGATTACAATTATCTCATTAGAATCTGTAATTATGTAAAGTAGATATTCTCAATAACTCTCTGATATTCTCCTAGGCATCTACTCCTGTGTATAAATATACCACTTGTATGAGAATGAATAATATATCAAATCATATCCCTTGATTGCTCCTTAATATATTTCATACGTACTTCTCTATTCACACGTTTCTTTCTCGGTTTTTTCTTTTGTCGTATCTTTCTCTCTCGTTTACAAGTATACATACACCAACCATTCGAAATTTCGAATGTTCAGATATTATATATCGGTTTATGGGCTATGTTATGTTATTAAAGCCCATTAAACCTATATATTCATATATATCTCAGGAATGTTAAATAATCATCATGTATGGTATAAACTCACTAGAATGTTAGATAATCATGATATGATTCTTTCTCTTTTCTGTTACTATATGTTTCCACTTTTAGTTGATTTCTTAGCTGTTTGATTAGATCTTCGTCCCTTTACAACGTCTACTTAATTACTTGTTGATTTTTTATGTTTATAACTATTTTTAGATTTTGTGATATGTTTTTTCTTTGAATTGCTTATATATATTTGACATTCACGCTTAAATTGATCATTACACACTCATTTTCGTTTTTATTTAAGATAATTTCATTCATACTGTATAATCAAAAATGACTAAAGCCATCACTCTTGCTATCTTCATGGTCATCCTCGTTTTAGGTTTGCTAAATATTTTACACGTTTCCACATTTCTTCTCTTTGAAAAGGTAGTTTTCTATTAAAAAGAAACTGAGATCATATATATATATATATATATATATATATATATATATTTTTTTTTTTGAATTAGGGATGGTTACAAAGGAAACGCAAGGAGGAGAAGTAAAAAAGTGTTATTCATATATCATAACACCGAAAGAAAACTGCGAGAGTTTGATATGTGCATATGAATGTACTAGGAAGTATAATGGATTCGGCGAGTGTTATGATACTACGAGCACGACATGCATCTGCGCTCATAATTGCAATATTTGATTTGTCTTCTGATTTGTATCACACACACACAAACTATTATCAATCTTGGTATTTTAAATTAATACGGACGTTGAATAAAAATATATATTATTTCAGTCTCGTACAGTTTTGTTGTTGTTGTTGTTTGAGTGTGAGTACTGATACTCTAGCATATTATTATGCCTAACTCGTATGTTTCGATTATCGTCAATATTAACAACAAAATTTTGCAAAAGTAGCGATGCTCCATTCATCTTAAAATAGGACTTTTTCATTTAAATAAAATATTGAATCGAAAAAAATTAATTTAATCGGTTTAAATTTGGCAACAGGGAATAACAATTGTAAGAAGAGAAGCCCATAATTGCATAAAGAAGAGAAAGAAAAATTAGTCTTGAATCTATATTAACATTTTTGCAGCAGTTTTGTCAAAATAGTCTTGGAGTTTGAAGGTATTAAATCGAAATACTACCAATTATTATTAAAATATTTTTTTTTAAATTAAAAAATAAAATCGATATATGCAAAAATAAAGTAGGTGAATCGGGTATATCCTCCAATCTATCCAGAAATCTTGACTCATGTTCCTAAATTATCTCCACTTCCAAAACTTAACCTAATTTTCTGCAAAATTAAACAAAATTTTCATCATTCCATTATTCTCCGCTTATTTTCCTCAAAGGTGAAATAATTTTAGGATGGGTATTTCTCAATTGTGATTATTGGATCCATCACTACGACCTGCGGTGTATCGTTAAAAGACGGTCCTCACGGTTAAGTCTATGCAGATTACAGGTTTTATCAAAGTATGTCTACAATTTGGCAGATGGTCCGGAAGACTACAAATATATAATTAAAATAAATATATTATATATAAATAATATTTTCACATAGGTATGTTAATATAATATGTGAAACATATAATAATGTGAGGAAATATAGTGTATAACAATTAAGATATTTACAAAATATCAATATTATAAGTTATTTAAAATTTTTTTGTTTATTTGCCACTAAATTTTTAAAGAATAATTAATAGAAAATTTAGATCAGAGACATGTTTGGACATAACTTTAACGACCGCGGTCTTAGCAGGTTGATCCACTGCAATCCAAGAAAAAAAATGTGGACTGACCTGTTTGACACCTCTATATACATAATTATTATAAACAAACAAATACAACTTAACAGTATAAAAGGATATTAATACTATAAATTAATTTATAACAAAAATGAATTATTATGCTGTATACCATAATTTAAATCATAGAATTAATAATCAAAATACAACTAGTAAAAAAATTAACTAACAATTACAACTTAATATTTAATGATTTTAGTAAAAAAATTATCCGGCAGTGTACCGCAACGGTACACCTAGTTTGTATTATAATCGTAGTGGGTTACTCTATATAACATTATAACGTTAGTAAGATGGTTAATATTAGCTATAAATAAAACGAATACAATACTACATTCTTGAAAATTATACTTCTCATAAAGAGAAAAAAAATATTGAAATCCTGTTTTGAAAAATAAACAAAAGACATTTTTTTCTTTCGTTATCAAATTCGATTTAGATAATGATATTTTTCTCTTTTTGACGTCATTACTACAACAGCAATGACGTCACATGGTTTCATCACCGTATTAACTTATCTAATTCGGATCTAACCAAGCCGTTGATTGAAAACCAAAAAACCCCAAACGGTTCTCATCACACCTGACTCGCTGAAGAACAATTTCCAACCGAACTATATATACTTATTGCATTTTACAAATATATATTATATCCAAGAAAAAAGATAAGAAAAGACGTGTAGCTTCGTCTCAAAACAAATCTCAAGGTCTTCTTTCTTCTTCTTTCCTCTGTAAATGGCAAAAGAATGCTTCATCACATTTCACAAAGATTGAGCAGCAACAAAAACTCTCTCCTACTCACACTTGCTCACTACCACTAGGTTCACCATTCTTGAGAATATTGAATTTGCAGAGAGGGCAAGTGGCGTTGATCCTTAGCCATTTGTCTACACATAAACTGTGGAAATGGTGTCTACAAGGAAGTTCCCTTAGTTCTACTCCATCTTCATAACCACATAGACATATGTTGCATTCCTGAAAATGGTTTTTTTTTTTTTTTTTGCTCAAATCATTTCAGTATCTTTATCCAAAAATCGACAGAGGTTTGGTTTATGGTTATGGTTACTTACAGCATCTTCGCTACATAACACACGTTCGGTTTGAGACTCAGCACCTAACCCAGTCATGATCCCACCTTGAGTTTCCCGGATTTCACCATTCACTTTCTCAGAATTCTTAACTGTGAGGAACTTGAATTTTAAAAGCCTTTCTATCTCTTCATCCGCTGCACCTTCCTGACATATAGAAAAAAATAGCTAGTTATCAAGGATTCCATCAAGAAACATTTGTTCTTCATCCTCATAGTGTTGTTGTTTCCTTTACCTGATCAGCTAATGCGTACAAGATGGCAATGATGCAAGGCAAACAGCAACAAACAGCAATACCAATAAGACTAGCAACCGCAACGCAAATGACAACAAACATAACATCAAAGGCAAGGAATGCAACACAGAGCCTGCAAAAGTTCAAATCAAGAAACAAAATCTATCACTGAAGATTCACAACAAACAAACAAAGAAACAATCAAGAACTCTTCATAGAAACAAACCAGTAGAGCTGAGGGGAAGATTGAGGTAGTCCCTCAGTATCAGCTGTGACCCAGTAAAACCCAATGATCCACCAGACAAAAGAGAACATTGTATTCGCAGATTCAAGGTGCTTTGTGAAGCTGAAACCACATAAAGGATCCTATCATCTATTGAAGTTTTGTATATACAACAACAAATCCTAAAGATTAGAATAAGAAATTGAACCTAGTTCCATCAGCATCGTTAATGATATAGCCATCATCATCAGATTCTTCATCTTCTTCACTTCCGCCGCTGAGAGATCCGTGATTTGAGGAACCATCATCATCATTAATATTAGCTTCTCGGCGGCGACGTTTGTACTCAGCGATAACACAAGCAACGTGAAACAAACACTGGAGATTATACCCTATAATCCAAACCCTAAGAGGAACAATAGGATCTTCTTGTTGAGAAGTAAACCCTAGAATCACGACAGAGACAACCACAAAGACGAAATTCCAAAGTATATCGAGAACAATAATGGGCTTAGAGTAAGCCCATTGACTCTGACGTTCCTCAAGCTGCTCAGCGGCAACCTCACGGACTCTAACGGATGGCTCACGGAGCATCATCCGACGGTTGCTAGCACGGCGGATAAGTCTCGACGCTGCGCCACGAAGCTGCTGAGATGACCTTCGTCTGTTCCGGCTAAGAAGCGGCGAAACGTCCATCGCCGGATTGATTTTGGATCTTGGGTAAATCAATCAATCAATCAATCGGGTTGATCCAGAATCTCGATGGGTCGTCGGGCTTTCAATTCCCAGGAGGAAATCGATTCGAGCGAGCTTGGTGGTTTTGGAGTTGAGAGGATCGGAGGAAGCACCAAATCACTTTGTTTAATTTGTTTCTCGAGAATTTTGGAAATACTTTTTTTTTTTTTTTTCTTTCTAATAACAAAGAGGTTTTTTTCCTAATATAATATCTCTCCAAATTATAAAAAATAATACAACTGGTCTTATTAGTATCTATCTATATATACATTTTGCAAATACATTTAGCAAATAAATCCTGAACTTGCCATCTATTTACAAAACTGTCACTGCTTTCAATACAAAATAAGTGATAACTAGGTAGTAACCCGTGCTACTGCACGGACTAATATGTTTATTATAATTTGAAATTAATAATATTGTATTAGTTATATTCAGATTATTACATATTTTCAACATATTATTGGTACTATGTACTTATTTTTGACATTTAATTTCAGTGAGCACGATATTGACTGTGATACAAACTCCCTTCCATTCATATCTAATTACCTTTGGTCTCTATCCTCTACTTCACATCGTATACATCTGTCTGATTACCTCTGGCACAGATGACAAGACAAAACATTTTAATATAAATTTTAAATTTGTAAAATGACTAAGAATTATATTAATCCTGACGTTATAGCACATGTATGCTATTTTCTTGTAAATTATTAAAATTTAAACTTAGACGTATTTAGTTTGGAACAGGAAACACGTCCCGTCCCAACCCATCTCCTGGTGTCCCATTTTATCTCTTTTCGTCCTATCTCGTCTCATCCCGTCTCTCGTCTCATCCTGTATCCATCATACTTTTTTTTGTCTTATGTTTTTTGTCTTTTAAATAATTTCTCGTTAGACAATATTTATTAAAAGAGATTGGGTAAGAAATTTAGACGGGATACCAGAGTTCTCCATTGATTATTAGGTTTTTTAGTTAGTTGAAATTATCCAAAAAAATATAATTTCAAAAACTATATAATTGTTTTCAAAAATACCAAAATTTTCTATGTGCTCGTTCCAAAGTGGTTAATCACATGTTGCATAGTCAATCCTTATCCAAATTAGTGAAAGCTTGACCTTTGAATTTATCTACCTATATTTTTCATTTCATACTTTTATCTAAAATTTATGTCCCTTTAAAAAATGTTCAATTTTTTTTTTTTTAATTATTCGACTTATCCGTTTCAGTTTATCCAGTCTAAGAAACAATAATTAAATTTTGAGAAAAATCCAGTCTATGTTCAATTTCTTGTCTTACTACTATAAATAGACTGGATTTTTTCTCAAAATTTAATTATTGTTTCTTGAAGTATATGTACTTAATTAGTAAATTAAATTACTTCAAAAACAGTGATAAAACATATATTAAGTTAAATAATAAACCCTTTTAGGTCGTAAATTTTTAATTTTATAATATTAGTATTTTCCATAAAAATTAGTTGGCCATTCTTTTACGGTGTTTTCAATATTTTAGTGTATATGTAGAATACCACAATCAATACCGAAAATAAACATTATCATCATTTTCATCAGCTGAAAAATATAAATTTTCTTACAATACATTCATGCTAATCAAGCACAACTCATGTTCGTTGAAAATTTTGAAGTAATCTTGTTACAGGGTGTTAAATTTTGTCCAGTCCCATCCCATCCCGTCCTGATCCATCCCGTTAGAAATTTTATGTCCCATAACCATTCTCTTTTAAATAATTACCCATAAAATAATGTTATTATTGAATTTTAGCTAAGAAATTTAGACAAAATACATGTATTTCCATTTGAATGTTTAATTTATATAGTTAGTAGAAATTCTAATTCTCAAAAAATCTCAAAATATTTTCAAAATACCAGTCTCAAAGTAGTTCTTTACATGAAATATACTCAACTTTTTTTCAAAAATCGTTTAAGTACAATGTTTTCTATTATATGAATTACCCATTTATGTCATTTCTCCCCTATTTCTCATCGCAATTCCACAAATAGACTGAAATTTTAAGGAAAAAAGATGGCTAGCTACCTGAAATATTGGAGAATGCATGGTCACACATGCCAAGTATAATATTGTATCATCAACTACACGAAGTATATGTATTGCATGGCCACATGCATGAACTATATGACGTTATGTGGTCAACACCATAGACATACAATCCGGTACACCGGTCGAATGATTCCGGCAAAGACCGACATTGACTCCGGCGTTGACCAACATTAACCAAAAAAAATTGTATTTTAATATTTTCTATTAAAAAACAAAATAATAAATTATTATATTAAATTATATATGGGTTTTCATGATTAGAAAACACATTCTATTCAATATCTAATTATTTCTATATCTCTAATGTATTCATTCTTATAATTAGTTACTTTTATTTTTGAAGCTAAACTAATAGTTAAATAAAATTATTAATAATTATTTTCAAGAAATATATATATATATATATATATATAACATATGTAATTATTAATGATTTTATATATATAAATCTCTGATCATCATATTATTTAAAATTTTAAATACTACAAGAATCAATAAAATCAAATTCAACTATTTTCATTAGAAAATAATATGCAAAAGATTTGAGTATATGACTCTTTACTTTAAAATTTGTATGGTAAAGAGTATACAAAATTTTAGATACTCTTTGGTATAAAAAAAATTTACATACTCCTAATAACATGTAAACAATAACAAAAAAATTAACACTATTTACTTTTAATAGATAAAATATAATGATACATAATTATTTTCAATATATAATATAAGGGCATTTGCAAAAATCCTCTTATTCTATATCCTTTTGCAAACATATCCTAAAATCAAGATAAAATCTATTAATATCTTGAAAATAATTATTAATTATTTTTATTTAACTATTATTTTAGCTTTAAAAAAAATTAATTAATTATAAGAATAAATACATTAGAGATACCTAAGATATTTAGATATTGAATAGAATGTTTTTCTAATCATGAAAATTCATAAATAATTTAATATAGTAATTTATTATTTAGTTTTTTCATAGAAAAAAATTAAAATACAATTTTTTTTGGTCAATGTTGGTCAATGTTGGTCAACGCCGGAGTCAACGTCGGTCTTAGCCGGAATTATTCGACCGGTGTACCAGATTGTATGTCTATGGTGTTGACCACATAACGTCATATAGTTCATGCATGTGGTCATGCAATACATATACTTCGTGTAGTTGAGGATACAATATTATACTTGGTATGTGTGACCATGCATTCTCCAATACTTCGTGTAGTTAGCCATCTTTTTTCCAAATTTTAATCATAATTTTATTTACATGTTCTGATATGAAATTATGTGCATAAACATTAATATGTTTCTGATTATATTAAGAGTATATTTGTAAGAAAAAGTTAATCTTATGATTAAAGATTTTCAATCCGTCTTTTGATTCGATTTCAGTTGGAATTATTTAGTGTTTTTAAATCTTTTGATTCGATTTTGGTTGAAATTATTTAGTGTTTTATGATATCCATAAAAACCAAACACACCCCGTGTTTGTTAAAAATGTTAAGTGATTTACTTATATATTTTCAAACTAATCAAAATATCTTTCATAGTTTGCTTAGAGGTGTTAAATTAGAATATCATATTTCACTTTGATTTTAGTTAGATTTTGGAACAGGAAACACGTCTTGTCCCATCTCTTCACGTCTCATCCCATCCATTTCCGTTGCGTTTCGTATCCTCTAATATACTTGCATAGGCTGAAATTTTGTCGTTTTTATGCAAATTAAATGATTTAAACATTTTAAAAGATTGACATGTGGGATAAGATTTTTACATACATTCTAATTTTCCCCAAAATGTACATTTTAAAGTGGCTCAAGCCTCAAGGTAAAACTGTTAAACATGTCAAATATGAAATATGTCATAAAACTGTTAAACATGTCAAATATGAAATATGTCATGCGTTCGCGTGAGTAAATAGTATGTCTGCTTCATACCGCTTACATATGAATAAATCACTCTTTCTAATTTATTAAATATATTTAGAGCTAGAAAATAATACATAAAAAACATATGTTACATGTCAAGACTGATTTTTATTTGAATTGTAATGAAGAAAATAGTATAAAAAAACATAACACTTCGTACCATGTGATAATAATAAATAATCAAGTTCTTTTTGGTTCAAAGCTACATAGAGTACAAAGTAAATGAAAGTACAATCGGACCTTAGAAAATACAGAAAAAGAAGAGAGTTTATGCGTAACATTATGCTCAAGCTAAGCATATAAAGTAAAAAAGGATTCAACAAACAGGCAATGCTCTTCATGCGTTTGTTTCCTTCCATCGCCTGCAATTTATCAAAGATTGAAATTTTTACAGTACATATGCTTAGTCATCTGACCTAATCGCCAACCAATACCGTGACACTTTCATCTAGCTCAGCTTTACACCTTTATCCCCTTAACTAACTATGATTCACTACAAAACTTCTAGGCTAGCAACAATAGTCTTGCATTAGACTAAGAAGAAATCCTTATTCACATCATCAAGACTAAAACACATCCCACCGATTAACAGTAACATTCCAAAGATGGAAAGAGAACTCATCAACCTCGTTGATGATGGTTTCACAAAAATAGACTGAAAAAGCTTATCAATGTCATACTCAAGAGAGCCATGATACTCTCGCGGCTTCCGATCCGAATCTTTACTTGATGATCCCATAACAGATTTACCATATCTCCCGGAATGTTTTGGCAATCTTACTTCATCATCCTTCTCTTCCACAATTTCACAAGCGCCTCCAAACTATCCCATTGCAAAACAGAGCTTATACAGTAACTAAAATCTCTTGAGATAAATCAAAGCAGCACCGAGTTATTCATCATCTCTCTATGATCCGTTTCTAAACTTCTGGGAAACAGTCACACAGTTTACCTGAAAGAGAATAATCATAAGGAAAAAAATGGTTAAAGAACAGTAACTTCAAATGAAGAGCAATGTGGAGAATCATTTTTCGTCCTTGTATAATCACCCAATGCCTGCAAATTGTAATCATAAAATCCCTTATCAGCAATTCAGTGGGAGACATAGATGAACTATTGAGTTAGACAAAGTTGAAAAATTTACAAAAAGTTCTTCACTATTTAAGTAATTGTAATAGAAGAAATAATCTCAGCCAAAGTTTTATATTATTAGATGAAAATAAAAGATAATTGCGATAACATTGGTAACATAGATACAATTGAAGAGTAAACAGTGATTAATCACCCTTGGTGACGAAGAAGATAGGAGACTCGGTCTTACAGATACAACATATAGGATCCCTAAGGACGAAACGGAGACGAATGACACATGTAGAGCAAACCTCTCGGTGACCACAAGATCGATAAGCTAATGATACTTTCTTCAGATGGAAATCTCAAAAAATTTTAATAAAGGTAAAGCTCATTTAAAATTCTAGAAAACAAAACTGACTAAATTACTAAAATTCTAATTTTGAGGTATAGAGCGGATAATATGGAAAACAGAATAGAGAAGTATCATCTCTGATCTTGAGTTCAGCGGTTAATCTTAGAGGCACAATATAGCTACTATCTAAGCTTAACTTTAAGACCAAACAACCTATTATTGCTTCAAACTTACAATAACTTTTAAAACAACCAAAAATAAACTCACTTAGCGTAGTGCATCATTTCAATTTTGCTGCTGGTTTTCCAAGACCATTGAAAAGATTTTTCTCCATTAACAACACAAATACCGCAAGTTCCGGTTGATGACGACTCATCTTCATGATGGTGAACCTGACAAAAGAAACATATGTCATCTTAATTTACTGTTATTACGAAATTTTACTATAACCAATAACTTTATACTATCCTCATAGAGAAACCAACCACATGCTGTACATGGACTCAAATAATATAAAAAACACCAGAGAATCAACTTACATTGACACCAGCTGTTGTACATCCTTCTTCATTGCCTCTTTGTATTTATCATTTCCAATGGATCCCATGTAACTGGTTGCCCCAGGAATTTGAAGCATCCACTACAGCCACCAGCAAGTAAAAAGAGAACCTCGACTTAGCATATATAAGACGTTCAGTGGAGAAATGCATATATCAACCAAAATTTTAAAATTTTAAATTACAATTTTTTATGTTTGCATAAGAAGAGAGAGAGAGAGAGAGAAACGTACCTTCATACGACCAAGGATTCTAACAACAATGTCAACACCTCTCTTTAATTGTACTCTTGACCTGTTGTATAGCTATCACCTCCAAATCAACATATCCGAAACTGAGTTCTTAAAACGCATGCTTTTCCTATTCAAAGGAACAAAGCATCAAATATAGTGAGAATGTGGGGGAATATCTTAAGTGATTATGATGATATCTATTCATTCGATCAATCTTTCCAAGACTAACGAACTTAAAGAAATTCACATCACTAACTGAATTTCATCATCAACAGATCCAATACTCACCATTGATTCCAAACTTCATCAAAAACATTAGTAGAAGACCCGCTTTTTGTTTGGGATAAAGTTTTTGACCTACCTCTTCCTGTTCCTAAACATCATAAATAAAACTTTCATATCTTCTTTTAAGTTAAACAAATGAATTTTACGAACAAAACGTTTACAAACACTAAGCCAATAAGATTACACTTACCACAGTATGAGGATCAGATCCGTAAGCTATCTTTAAGCATAAGTGACAGAGCCGCACCTTTGCTTATGGTTCCTAATATGTTTAAACATAAGTATCTAAGCAGAACGGAGAGTGTTTACAAATTTATATGCAGAAGATACAGACTTATAACTCACCTGTTGTGCCAATCATGTCGTCCACCATTACACTCTCTTGCAGCAAAACGTTTAGTCTTGATTTTCCCAAGCTCCAGATCAAAATAGCAAGAAATCTCCTGTATCATCATCATAAAAAAACTACATCCAATGAACAAACGACAATATCACAAATCATACTCATCCTAATCGTTTCAAAATCAAACATACTATCCTTTCAAATTGAGAGAGAATCAAGCTCAAAAGATCTAATTTCGCCCAAACAATGACTTGAAATCAAAATAGATCTTACATATCTATTAGTGGACGTACAATAGAATAAGAAGCAATTAGGGAGAAAAAAAGAAAGAGAGAGTGTCGATATCTTTACGTACTGCTTTGCTGCCTTTGCTTTCTCCTTGGTGAAGCTCAATCCCAGAACATCATCGTCCACTCTTCTGCTAAAGGAGAGAGAGGCGACAGAGAAAAAGAAATTTCGGGTTAGGGTTTTGTTTCTTATTTTAATATTGACAGAGTAATGGACGACTAAGATTAAAAAGATCTCAAAATATACGGTCAGGATTTTAAAAAAATTAGGCAATGAACGACTGAGATTATAACATAAAACCGGGTTATTTCGACCCGCGTGTTTATCCGTTTAGAGAGGGTGTGAAATTTCGTCGTTACCCTTTTAAAAAATCGAATATTTGGTTATAACTCCAATGGTATATCCTTATAATTTCTTACAAAATGAAGGTTTAGTCCATAAACTGTGTTTTAAAATAATAGTAGGGATATATGATTTTTCGCAAAATTTTCGCTCCACTTAAATACGATTTTCTTTCTATATACGATTATCCTAAAATATCTTACCTACATATATGATTTATATATAAGGCAATCAGATCTTTATTACTCTTCTTATTTCCTCTAATTAGATCTTCCCATATATTGCTAAGATAATTAAGAATCAAGTTTCTAACCGATATAAACAAGAGTGCATAGAGAGATATATAGAGTTCACCTCCTAATGTATTATCATTAAAAAGTTTTTCAATTCACTCGGAGATGAGTTTTCTTTTTCTCAGTTTTGATTTTTTTTGTTTCTTACATACACGTGAGAAGCTTTAATAGTTTTTAAAATGGTATTGTTTGTAGAAAATATATGTATATAATAAGTGAACAAGATGATGAATACAAAACAGAGAAGCATTAGATTTTTGGATTGAAATTGTTATACTGATGTTTCTTTTTCTAATTCTCATTGGTTATTTTCAAATTTTCCATTTTTTGTAATAGTTATAATTTTTAATCTTAAATAATCGTAGATTTAATTGGTTTTTGATTCCTTTATAACTATAATAAGCAACATTTCTATATTAGAACTTTATATGATACTACACAAATATTTTAAAACCTCCTTTTACAATTTGTGTTTATTTCATTTTTAGTCAAAATGTTTAATGATACCATATTCAATATATAATATTTTAAAAATCTCTAAAAATATAAATTACGAGATGGGATTATATAGCGGGACGGGTTTGGATCGACATTAACATAAATTTAAATTTTCTTAACACTTATAAATTTATTTGCAAAACTAAAACAGTAAAACTTAAATTATAATCGTTAAACACATTTTTCAACCAAAACACAATATAAACTATTCCAAACTAGAAAAAAAAATTTTCATCCAAAATTAAAACTGTATAAATTTTATAGGGCATATGAAATACAACCAAAAATAACAAACAAATACAACATTAAATTTTATTTAATTTTTAATTACAAAAATATAGAACCGCGGTGTACCGCGGGTTAAAACCTAGTTTATATATACATTTTTTAAGTATATTTTGGATTCTACCATTTTATTTATATTTATTTACAAAATTAATTCCTAAAAGATTTCCAAAATTAGTATTATTCCAGATTTTGTTTTCTAAACATTTTATATTCTATTCCAACTAAAAAAAGTTACAGCAATCAATATGAAAACAAAAATTATGATATATTTAACCATATTTTCTATTATGAATTCTTTGTAACAAAGAAAACAACAATTTGATTCTCATTTTGTTTTCCAAAATCTGTGAGTTTTGATTCTTAACATAAGAAGAACATCGATTCATATTTTAAAAAGTATTATAATTAATATATATATATATATATATAAACTTATTAAAATTTTCATATATTACGAATATGTAAAATTAAAAAAAAAATACTATATAATATGGTTATGTAATAGATGAGTTATAAAGAGGATATGTTAAAATTAATAAAATATCATTAGATTTGTGCTAACATGGATTAAATTCTCATTTTATTATTTTTTAACGCTATTAATATTAGAATATTTGGCAATAAAAAATAGATAAAGATATGGGAAAAACTCATAATTTTTTATTACAACTGTAAAAATGACAAGCGGGCGGCGGATGATATAAAGTTGGGTATATGGGGGCTATTTGGGTATCCAAGGAAATAAAAGTGTTGGTGCAACTCCAGTCTTTCTGGTAAAATAAATCCCATCTTTGCGAGCAGTGTATTCACGTAGCTGACCACATCGAAAAGTAGCGGCTGATCGATATGCTCGAAATATATCACGATAATATTCCTTATTATCTTTACCTCTGTACGATATGTGACAGGTGATTACAAACCTTTTAAAGATGATTGATGGCTCGCTGAATAGACATTCATATACTTTACCAGTTATAAGTTTTCTTAATGTGTAATCTTTGCTTGGGTTCTTTCCATGACACTGAACATTGAGAACTAGACCATCATGAAGCTTGTTAATAACGTTTACATAACTAGGCATGCAAGCTTCATTCAACCCAGAACACATTGCAATGACTAACATCATCAAACTTATCAACTTATTCATTTTTGTTTTTTTGATGAAAAATTATTTCTTTGTTTTTTTTTTTTGAGTAATAAGGGAATCAATCTCTAGTATTTATACTTTTTTTTTTTTTTGTGCAAAATATTTTACATTTATTTATCAGACAATCTATTTATGGCACTTTTTTTTTGAAACATGTTTTTGATTTAAAAAAACATCAACCAATAGAACACTTAGGTCTGGGCATTCGGTTAACCATTCGGTTTCGGTTCGGTTGTATTCGGTTTCGGTTATTTTGGATATAGTAATATAGTAACCATTTGGATATTTATGAAATTTCGGTTTAGTTCGGTTCGGTTTCTTTCGGTTCGGTTTCGGTTTGGTTATTTAAATAAATAACCATAACTAACATAAATTATATTAACATTAACCAAATAAACCAAATATAACCAAAACTAACCGAATATAACCAAAATTAACCAAATATACAATAACAAAAATACAAAAAAGGGAAAAATATTGATTCAATTTTACAAAATAGTATTTAACTTTGTAAATTCAAAATAATAACATTTACATATATTGATTATTTAAAATATTTAATTGTTTTGAATCTAGAAATAATTTATATTTTAAGTTTATTTTATAGTTTTGCATAATATTAAGTATATAATATTTGATATCTTCTAGGTTTTCGGATATTTCGGTTAACCATTTAATTGTCGGTTCGGTTCGGTTCGGTTTCGGTTAGTTTGGATATAGATTTTTACTAACCATTCGGGTATTTGAAGAATTTCGGTTCGGTTCGGTTTAGTTTTTTTCGGTTCGGTTTCGGTCGGTTATTTGGTTATCGGTTATTTTGCCCAGCCCTAAGAACACTTGGTTAAATAAGAGTTTTGTGTAGAAAATTATGCTTCGCCACACTATAAATTCACACCGCTAAAATCAAATTAAAAAAAAATCAACGTCAGATCCAATAAACCTATTGAAATGTTTTATTTAAAAATATTAAAGCTATCGGTTGAAATTTAATTATATAAAGTTTGATATCAAAGTTACTCATTAACAAGATCGTGACACATGTCAATTATATCATTCAGATGTTGACAAGAGTCAATTCTAAATTTATTAAAATTTTAAAAAATAAAATTCAAAACCTACCATAAAAGGTTTTATATAAAAGTAATATAGGTTTTATTTCAATTTTTTAAAACAAAAAAAAAACCTTTGTAAACTTCCAAATGTAAAACAAAAGTTTTATTTTTAACAGTTTTAAAGATATTAAAAGGCAATTAAAAGAAAATTATAAAATTAAAACAGTTTTAAAATTTAGAAAATATCATTATAAGGAAATTATATATATACATATATATCATAAACTTTGAAATTATAATATTGTTTACTTATTTTAATTTTAAGTTGCTAATTTTAGACAAAAGATTACTTTTTAGTTTTTATATAAGGTAAAAAATGATGGTGAAAATTATACAATTAATTACTGTTTTTAAAAAAATGTAAATGCTCACTTTCACATAAAGAAAAAGATTGTTGAAATAAAATAAAAATTCAAAAAAATAGATCCTCTCATATTTTTTTTACCAATCAAATAATTTATTCAAAAATATTGCTATTGGAATATATAAGATAGAAGTATGTAAGTTTAATGTATGCGTTTTTGTAACTAAAAAAGTGTTAAAATGAAGAGACATATAATAGATTATTTAATGTGTTCATAAAGGAAATTTGTTGGTAGTAGTAAAGAGTAAAAAATATATTTTAACAGTAAAATATATTTGTGTGTACAAACACACTTTTAGTGGCAATGTAGATAGTAGATTTGTAAATGGATATACATTAGTTTATTATAGCAAAAAAAAAAGAACAATTATTTTCTATAACTAAAAGTTTATCTCTTTACTTTTATACATTATTTTTACTTACAAAAAGAATCAAATATATATTCTTTGTTAAATTTAATTTTATTTTAATAATTTTGAACTCATCTAAAACTATTTTCATTAACTAAATGTGTATCTATTTACTTTTTTTTTCAACCACACAATAAAATAATGAGGAAATTCCTCGGTTAGTTGTCCAAGCCGAGGCTTACAAAAGAAACTTCAGAGATAAGAGAACGGGAAGTACGAGCAAGACAATCCGCCTTCGTATTTGATGCACGCGGGATCCAAGAGATGGAGAATAGTGGGAAGAACTCCATCGAGTTAAACTCATCAAGAAGGTTGGAGAAGGATTGCCAATCTTCAAGGGACTGCACCATAGTGAATAACTCAGCACAATCAGTCCCAAAATATTGCAAATGATCCCTGCAACATGTATCCGCTCCATAGCCCACAACAACGCTTATAACTCCGAATGCAAGGGAGAGGGGCTCCGTCTTAGACACTTGGCCCCCAACAACAAGGTTTGCACCTCTCCAACACAACTCCACCAGCCCAATTCTGAATACACATTGGTTGCTTTCCAAGAACCATCAATCTGATAACAAGGTGAAGAAACCTGAACATCCGAAGACGGAGATGGAGCTGACATCACCACCGTAAAAGAGAACGCCTCTTCCCAAACTAACTTCTCGTCCAAAACCTGAACAATTATATCTATAATAAATTTGTACTAAATTATTAAGCAAATAAATTTGTCTATCATTTCATATCTTAATATTTGACTTTTGTACACTCATTTTGACTCATCAAACATTTTTAAAAAGTGGACATACAGGAGCGGATCAAGGCTTATGAGGGGTGGGGCAGGTGCACCGTACTCGTTTTCTTAATTTTTGTAAATATTAGCTAAGTGGTATGGTATATGTATACCTATTAAAATCAAGAAGTTTCTTCAGTTTCTTAAGATTGTGCTCCACGTAAAAATGCTAGGTTAGTGTAGTTTATCTATTAAAATCAACAAAAATATCATGTAAATTTACATAAATTATTAATTTATGATATTATTGGAACCATATTTTACATAGAGATTTCAAAAAAATTATAGTTTTATTATCTTATCGAATTTTGTTATTTTTTATACTGTTTCGACTTGGAACTAGTAAAAATTATTAATTTATAGTGTTTATTAATTTATAGAGTATTAATTTATAGAAATTTTACTGTACATATATATTTTTTAATTACATATCATGACCAATTATGATATTGAAAAATATGCAATGAGTTTATTAAAAGTCTATGAATTTACATAAATATATAAATTTATTTATTTTTATAAGCGACAATTAGATAATAGTTAAAATATATATATATGTTTATTGACGACCCCCACGGCTATTTGGGTACCCAAGGAAATAAAAATGTTGGTGCAACTCCAGTCTTTCTGGTAAAATAAATCCCATCTTTGCGAGCAGTGTATTCACGTAGCTGACCACATCGAGAAGTAGCGGCTGATCGGTATGCTCGAAATATATCACGATAATATTCCTTATTATCTTTACCCTTGTACCATAGTTTACAGCTGATTACCTTCCTTTTCCAAATGACTAATGGCTCCTCGTAGGGCTGGGCAAAATAACCGATAACCAAATAACCGACCGAAACCGAACCGAAAAAACCAAACCGAACCGAACCGAAATTCTTCAAATACCCGAATGGTTAGTAAAAATCTATATCCAAACTAACTGAAACCGAACCGAACCGAACCGACAATTAAATGGTTAACCGAAATATCCGAAAACCTAGAAGATATCAAATATTATATACTTAATATTATGCAAAACTATAAAATAAACTTAAAATATAAATTATTTCTAGATTCAAAACAATTAAATATTTTAAATAATCAATATATGTAAATGTTATTATTTTGAATTTACAAAGTTAAATACTATTTTGTAAAATTGAATCCATATTTTTCCCTTTTTTGTATTTTTGTTATTGTATATTTGGTTAATTTTGGTTATATTCGGTTAGTTTTGGTTATATTTGGTTTATTTGGTTAATGTTAATATAATTTATGTTAGTTATGGTTATTTATTTAAATAACCAAACCGAAACCGAACCGAAAGAAACCGAACCGAACCGAACCGAAATTTCAAAAATATCCAAATGGTTACTATATTACTATATCCAAAATAACCGAAACCGAATACAACCGAACCGAAACCGAATGGTTAACCGAATGCCCAGGCCTAGCTCCTCGAATGGAAGATCATATAGTTCACCATTTTTTAGTGTTATTGGTCTTAAATTATTTGTTGGGTTCTTTTGACGACAATGAAAATTGAGAACTAGACCATCATGAAGCTTGTTAACAATGTTTACAGTACCTGCATAATTGCAAGCTTCATTCAACCCAAAGCACATTGCAATGACTACCATCATCAAACTTATCAACTTATTCATTTTTGTCTTTTGGTGAAAAATGATCTCTTTGTTTTTTTTTTTTTTGTAATAAGGGAATTACTCTCTAGTACTTATACTTTTTCTGTTCTGTGCAAAATATTTTACATTTATTTATCAGACAATCTATTTATGGCATTACTTTTTTTGTTTGAAACATGTTTTTTCATTTCAAAAAAACATCAACCAAAAGAAGATTCGGTCAAATGAGAGTTTTGTGTAGAAAATTATGTTTGGCCACACTATAAATTCACACCGCTAAAATCAAATTAGAAAAAAAAATCAACTGTTAGATCTAATAAAACTATTTAAATGTATTATTTAAAAATATTAAGGCTAACAGTTGAAATATAATATATAAGTTTAACATATATATTAAGAAACCAAAATTTAAATTGGTGAAATTTCGAAATCTATAATAAATTTGTACTAAATTATTAAGCAAATAAATTTGTCTATCATTTCATATCTTAATATTTGACTTGTGTACAGTGTACACTCATTTTGATTCATCAGACATATTTTAAAAGTGGACATATACAGAACTTGAAAAACAAGTATAGGTGATAAGATAACACATTTGACGTTGGCAAACTAACTGAAATATAATATCCGTCAAAATATCTATATTTAAGAGTTCAAACTTCATAAACGTGTATAGATATGAGATATTGTTAGAATTGGACATAGTATGTCTAAAGGATCTTCTTACACCTTGTTTTCTAAAGACTAGTTAACCCGTGTAGCTTATTTTTACATGAATTTCAGAATTGTAATTAAGATAACCAATTTGATTTTGTTCTTTGACAAAAAAGAATTACTTTGATTTTGTTACATTGGAGTAATATTTTATGGATCATAATCGAGAATGCATCTTGGACCATTTAAGGTATACAATTTTTTTTTTTTTAATTATTAGGTATACGTTGCTTATTGCATTCTTATTTGCTTTCATTATAATTGACTGCTGTATATATCCTTCCTATTCTTATATTCTCTATATCCTTCATATTCATATACTACTATTTTTGATGCTGGGAATTAGATATGCTAGTAATAAATTCTTAGTGTATATATATGACGTCTCTGCATGTGTACATTGCCATTAAGTCATTAACATTCCAGCTAGTTTCTTTTTTACTTTCATTCTTTTGTATAAAAACATCAAAGATGACTAAAGCCACAATTCATCTTGCTATCTTTATGATGGTCCTCGTTTTTGGTTTGTTTTACATATACCATTCTCTAAACATATTAAAATATTTATAATTATTGTTTGTCTCAGCATTTTTTATTCTATAAGAATTGTTTTTAAAGATTATGTTTTAAATATTTATCAGGGATGGCGACGGCTGAGTCGACGCAAGGACAAGAAATATGTCATGATATTGTAATGAAAGGTCAAACATGTGTCCCTAGCACCTGTGCCACTATTTGTAAGCAAAAATGGAAAGGAAGTGGCAAGTGCTTCCCAAACGGATTTACTCAGAGCTGCCTCTGCACGTTTCCTTGCAATTCTTGATTTATTTATTTATTGTTTAAATATTTCTAATCTATAAACATTAATAATAGTAATAAAAATAATATTGACGCGAAATAAACATAAACATGTTACGGTTTTCAATTTTATATAAATTCTGATTTCACCTTTTTATTTTTATGATATGAGCTATTATAAGCTAAGTGCATGTGCCATGTAGTGATAGATCATGGATAGAACAAATAATTAAATTAAATTGGCATGTTGCATAAATTAGAAAATTAATGGAACAAAAGAAACAATGATTTTACAGTGAAACAAACAAATCTTCAAACATAAATCTTTCAAAGTAGAATGAGTATTTATTTAATTATTATATCAGAAGTTTAAAAAAGAAAAAAAAATGGTATTTGGATTCAATTCTATTTTGTTCTATTTGAAGAGATTGCTTCTTCTTCTTCTTTTTTTTTCTTCTCATTATTGTTATTATTATTTTTACATCATTTGAACTTTGAAGATATTGCTTTCCAAAGCAAATGCTTCCATATCCTTTATCCCTTTGGCTTGTCAAAACATAAGCTTATGGCTGTAACTATCATCAATTATTTGACCTTTTTCTCTTCTTTCTTGCTAATTAGTAATTAAGATGATTAGTATTTCTAATGACATTTTTTTTTGCTATTCAAACATAGGATTGACTAATGAATCCATGCAGCTTAATTCACATGAATATCAGAATTGTAAGATAATCTATTTGATTTTGTTACGTTGTATATTTTATAGATAAAAATTTATGAGAATGCATCTTGTGGACCATTCAATGTGTACAAAAATTTGATGTTACGTTGGTGTTATATGCATAATGCATGTGTTACAATAATATACTCGATAATATATTGTATACCTTCGTTTGATTTCTACGTAGTGGGAACAAAAGAGACTTAAAATCTTTTATAATACTTGAAGATCTATAATTTATGATATTATTTCTATTCGATCAAATCACATAAAAATATTTTTGTCCAATATACCACCACCCCCACCCCACCCGATTAACCCATGTAGCTTATCTTACATGAATTTCAGAATCTTAAGATAATCAATTTGATGATTCTTTGTTCAAAAAAAAAAAGATAATTAATTTGATTTTGTTAAGTTATATAATTTATGGATAAAAACGCTACGAGATCTGCATATTCAATGTATACAATTTTTTTAATTTAAATCATTAGTTATATGTTGCTTATTATGTTCTTATTTGCTTTCATTTTAATTGATTTTGTTGTATATATCCAATATATTCATATATTTTTATAATGGGAAATAGATATGCTAGTAATAAATTCTCAATATATATATATACAACAAAATCAATTATATATATAAGAAGGATATATACAATATATGACATCTCTATATTTGTAAATTGCCATTAATATCCTGGTTTTTTTACTTTTAACTTTTATTTTGATTGATTTTGTTGTATATATCCTTCCTATTCATATATTTTATGATGGGAAATAGATATGCTAGTAATAAAAATTCTCAATATATATATGACGTCTCTACATGTGTACATTGCCATTAACATTCCTGGTTTTTTTTACTTAATTTTCATTGTATAAAATCATCAAAAATGACTAAAGCCACAGTTCTTGCTATCTTTATGATCGTCCTCGTTTTAGGTTTGATTTACATCTACCATTTTCTAAACATATTAAAATATTTAGAGTTATTGTTTTGTCTCAGCAATTTTTATTCTATAAGAAATGTTTTTAAAGATTATGTTTTAAATATTTATCAGGAATGATGACGGGAGAGACGCAAGGACAAGAAATGTGTCGTGATCTTCCAATGAGAGGTCAAAAGTGTGTCGCTCACACCTGTGCCACTCTCTGTAAGCAAAAATGGAATGGAAGTGGCTTGTGCTTCCCAAACGGACAAACTAAGGGCTGCCTCTGCACGTTTCATTGCAAATCTTGATTTATTTATTATTCGTTTTTATCAATTATTATCTTATATGAATTCTGATTTCACCTTTTTTATTAATATGACATGAGCTATTATAATTTTTGTTTTAACAAAAGAGCTATTATAATAAGCTACTACTTGAGCTTATGTGCCATGTAGAAATGGATTATGGATAGAGCAATAAATATATTCCATTGGAAATGAAAAAAAAAAATACAAAACGAAATAATAATTTTATAGTGAAACAAAAAATCTTCAAACATATACATCTTTCAAAGTGGAATGAGTATTTAATTATTATATTAAATCTTATGATAATTAACAACAAAATGAATGGGCAAAAAAACAATGAGTTTACAGTGAAACAAAAAAATCTTCAAACAAAAATCTTTCAAAGTAGAATGAGTATTTATTTAATTATATATCAGAAGTTTTAAAAAAAAATGGTATTTGGATTCAATTCTATTTTGTTCTATTTGAAGAGATTGCTTCATCTTTTTTTTTGGTCTCATTATTATTGTTATTATTATTTTTACATCATTTTAACTTTGAAGAGATTGCTTTCCAAAGCAAATGCTTCCATATCATTTATCCCTTTGGCTTGTCAAAACATAAGCTTATGGTGTAACTCATCAATTATTTGACCTTTTTTCTCTTCTTTCTTGCTAATTAGTAATTAAGATGATTAGTATTTCTAATGACTTTTTTGCTATTCAAACATAGGATTGACTAATTAACCCATGCAGCTTATTTTACATGAATTTCAGAATTGTAAGATAATCTATTTGATTTTGTTACGTTGTATATTTTATAGATAAAAATTTATGAGAACGCATCTTGTGGACCATTCAATGTATACAAAAATTTGATAATGTTGGTGTTATATGCATGTGTTACAATAATATACTCGATAAAATATTGTATACCTTCGTTTGTTTTTAACGTAGTGAGAACAAAAGAGACTTTAGAAGAATTCATCTATTCTTTTTTTACTAAAATGTTGCAAACTATAATCATTAAAAATAAAAAGAATTTTTTTTTCAAATATTTTATAATACTTGAAAAACTTTAATTTATTATATTATTTATATTCGATCAAATTACATAAACATATTTTTGAATCTTAAGATAATCAATTTGATTTTGTTACATTATATAATTTATGGATAAAAAATCTACAAGATCTGCATCTTTGACCATTCAATGTATATAATTTTTGTTTTTTTTTTTCAATTATTAGTTATATGTTGCTTATTGTGTTCTTATTTGCTTCCATTTGAATTGATTTTGTTGTATATATCCTTCTCATTCGTATCTTTTTAAGATTGGAAATAAATATGCTAGTATTAAATTCTTCATATATATATATATACGTCTCTACATGTATACATTACCATTAACATTCCTGGTTTTTTTTTTCACTTAACTTTCATTTTTATTGTATAAAATCATCAAGATGATGACTAAAGCCACAATTCTTTCTATCTTTATGATCGTTCTTGTTTTAGGTTTGATTTACACATCTACCATTCTATAAACATTTCATAATATTTGTATTTATTGTTTGTCACAACATTTTTTTATTATATAAGAATTATTTTAAAGATTATGTTTTAAATATTTACCAGGAATGATAACGGGAGAGACGCAAGGACAAGAAATGTGTCGTGATGTTCTGAGAGGTCAAAAGTGTGTCGCTCACACCTGTGCCACTTTCTGTAAGCAAAAATGGAATGGAAGTGGCTTCTGCTTCCAGAACGGACAAATTAAAAACTGCCTTTGCACGTTCCCTTGCAAATCTTGATTTATTTATTTTTTGTTTTTATCATTTGTTATCTATATAAACAATAATTATTAAAATAATAATAATAATGACATGAAAAAGAATAAAAATGTTACGGTATTCAATCTTATATGAATTCTGATTTCACTTTTTTTATATGACATGAGCTATTATATTAAGCTACCACTTGAGCTTATGCGCCATGTAGAAATGGATCATTTTTTTTTGGTAGGCTGTAGAAATGGATCATGGATAGAGCAATAATTAAATTCAATTGAAAATGAAAAAAAAAATACAAAATAAAACAATAATTTTACTGTGAAACAAAAAATCTTCAAACATACATTTTTCAGAGTGGAATGAGTATTTAGTTATTATATAAAATCTTATGATAATTAGCATGGTCTTCCGATTTTTAATCGAATTTGTTGTATATATCCAATGTTTTTTAACCCGGACAGGACCGGCCAACCGCGACCCGGTAGGTATTCCAGTCTGGATTACCTTTAAAAACCAGACAAATAAAAATCCGCAAAAAACCGGAAAAATCCGCTAAAAACCCGTGAACTGGTGGTTGAACCGGTAGGTCAGACCGGGGGTCGTATCAAATTAAAATATTTTATTTTTATCACATTTCAAACTCAAAGCAAATTAAAAATAAATGTTTTTATTATAAAAAAATCACTTAGTTATTTTATCTAATCATTTAAAAGTTTAATTTTAGCTGTTTAGTACTTAATTATGTATGTTTTGTTCATATATTTACTAGATGAGGACCCGCCCGATGTGCGGGTTTAAAGTTTTATAAATTAAATTAAATTAAACAAAAAATATATTAAAATTTGTTGTATGTTATATATAAATTTTATTTTTGTTATAATACACTGATTTATATCTATTTACAAATTTTTTTTATGTATGTTACCATTTAAAGTGTATTTTTTACACATAAATATACTCTGTGTTACTAAAATATTTTTTATCACTACCTAGAAAATATCTATATAAGGTTGTTCAAACAAAAAAAAAGAAAATATCTATATAAATGCATTAAGCCAACTATTTTTACTTTCCTTTCTGCATAGTTTTTTAATTACTAAAATTGTTGGCTCAAAAACATTTCGAATAAAAAATATAATACATAATATACTAATCAATGATATATCATCACAATAATGTATGATCACCATGGAGAAAACCTGGGCTCCGCCCTTATTTCTTATGGAGAGAACATTGCGTCCAACCTCCTCCACCGTGGAGAGAACCTTAGCTCCGCCTTCTTCCCTTACGGAGATAACCTTGCGTCCAACCTCCTCCACCTTTCTCTTTAGGGAGATAATCTTGTGTCCAACCTTCTCTTCCGTAGAGAAAACTTTGGCTTTGCCCTCCTCTTGTGTGGAGAGAACATGTTCACATCTTTTTGCTATCTCAAATTGGCTTGCTCCAACAACAAATGAAAGTAAAAACATTTTTCTAACGTTACAAAATCTTTTGATAGTACCTAATGTTAAATTTCCCAATGTATTCATGGAAGTGTCTTTGATACACCATGATGTAGCCTATGTTTCTGTAACACCCCAACCACCACCTTGCTTAGTGAGCTCATGTCCACTCTCAGTCCATGGGCCCACCTTCTATTCCCGACCCGTGGATCCACACATACTAGATGACCGGTTTGTTACGTCTAGGAGACTTTAAATACTTGTTTACCGATCCTACAAATCAACAAATGATCTTTTCCTGTGTTTTGTCCTCACTCACACAATTCTAACAATCACTTCAAGGAAAGTCACCCATCATGAAGTTCTCTCAGAACCCTTGACCAAAAAAATAAGTGCATTTTGGTGATATATGTGGCCAAATCAATTCTTTTAAATCTTTCCACAGTCAAGGGTGTCACCATCTTTGAGCTCCTATGGATCAATCAACAACGATTTATGTTTTTCCAATCTATATAAATATATTTGTTGTAAACTTGTGTTTGATTAACATATTTTATCCATCCATTAGGTTGATGAGTTTCTACTCGTTATCTCTCGTTGGGACTGAATGAAAAATAGTAACAATTATCTTTGAAAAAAGAAGAGTTTATGACCGACCAATCAATGTTGGGAAATTAGAAGAAAATTAATTTGATATAATTAAAGAAACAATAGAAAATTATAAGCAGGCTAATATATGAATCCCAAATAATTCAAAAAAAAAAAAACCAAATAAAAATACTACAATAAATTTTAAAATACAGTATTAGGAAAAAAAGACGCATATATTAATCTTTTTTTTTTGTCAACATATTAATCTTACCTATTCCTAACTGAATAAGGAGAAAGTAGGAGAAAATTTTGGTTAAAAAAAATAGGAAAAATTTACCTTCCCACTAAAAAAAAATTCCCAATTAAACAAACTTAAAAGCAGTGTTTTTGAATAAATTATTTGTTAGATGAAAAATATGAGACGATCTATGTTTATATAGAAGTGAGTATTTACAAAATTTAGAATTAATAACTAACAGTATATTTTCTTTAATCACTTTTTCTATATTTTTGTAGAATTAATAATTAAAATTTAAAAATAACTAAATCATATTATAATTTCGAATTTTATGATATATATACATACTAGATTAGGACCCGCCCGATGTGCGGGTTTATAATTTTAAAAATTAAATTAAATTTATCAAATAATATAAAGTAAATATTTTTAGTAAGTAAATAGATACACCGAGGTGTCCAATGTGATATTTGATGTAAAAGATGTGATTCTATGGTTGAAACTATTAATCATGTTTTTATTTTGAATGTCCTCGTTTGTGTGAAGTTTGGAATTTATCTCTGACTCCGGTCTTGTCAGAGGGTTTACCATATGAGTCGGTGTACTCGAATTTGGATTTTGTTTTCTGGAGGGACGCCTCTCAATAGAGTGATCCTGACCAACTTCTTCAATTACCATGAATTTTATGGGCAATCTGGAATGCCATAAAAAAAATCAAGATTAAGAGATAGAGGCGAATGATATAATTACTCAGACTTTGAGCGATAATTTAGCCTGAGAATAGGCGCTCTCTTTTACGGCAATCATGTCAGCTCCATCTTCGTATTCAGATGTCCAGGTTTTTTCACCTTGTTGTCAGATTGATGGTTCTTGGAAAGCAACCAATGTGTATTCATGATTGGGCTGGTGGTGTTGTGTTGGTGAGGAGCGAACCTTGTTGTTGGGGGTTAAGTGTCTAAAACAGAGCCTCTCCCCCTGCATTGGGAGTTAAAAAAACATTGTTGTAGGCCATTTAGCGGATACGTGTTGAAAGGATCGCTTGTCAACATTTTGAGACTGATTGTGCTGAGTTACTCACTATGGTGCAGTCTTCTGAATATTGGCCGTCCTTCTCCAACTTGTTTGATGAGTTAAACTCGCTAGAGTCTTTCCCACTATTCTCCATCTCTTGGATACCGCGTGCGTCAAATACGAAGGCGGATTGTCTTGCTCGTGCTTCTTGTTCTCTTATCTCTAAAGTTTCTTTTGTAAATCCTTTCCCTCCGGTTTGGGCAGCTAACCTTTTAATTGTTCGATTGAAATAAAAACAGTAAATATATACACTTTTAGTTAAAGAAAATAGATGTAGATGAGTTCAAAGTTATTAAAATAAAATAAAATTAACAAAGAATATATATTTAGTTTTTTCGTAAGTAAAAACAATATACAAAAGTAAAGAGATAAACTTTTAATTATTGAAAATAGTTGTTTTTTTTTTTGCTATAGTCTACACTACTACCAACAAATTTTCTTTATGAACACATTAAAGAGTATATTATATGTCTCACTACTTTAACATTTGTGTAGTTACAAAAACGCATATGTTAATCTTACATACTTCTATCTTGTATATTACAATAGCAGTCTTTTTGAATAAATTATTTGAATTTAGCCCCTCCCCCTGCATTCAAAGTTAAAAACGTTGTTGTGGGCCATTGAGCGGATACGTGTTGAAGGGATCGCTTGTCAACGTTTTGAGACTGATTGTGCTGAGTTACTTTTTCTTATATATATAAAAAGTAATATTTTTCTTGTAAAATTAGCAACTTAAAATAAAAATAAGTAAACAATAATATAATTTCGAATTTTATATTATATATAATTTCTTTATAATGATTTTTTTCTAAATTTTAAAACTGTTTAAATACTTTTAATAAAATTAGGTTTTATTTTCTCTATTTTACTTTTATATAAAACCGTTTATGGTAGGTTTTAAATTATTATATTTTTATTTTTTATAATTGACATGTGTCAACATCTGAATGATACAATTGACACATGTCACGATCTCGTTAATTAGTAATTTTGTCATCAAAGTTTATATAATAATATACATATAATCTCCTTACAATTATTTAAAAAAAAATTGTATTTTTTTTATAAATTCTGTAATTTTAATAATTATTTTTTTACATTATTAATATTTTTAAAAAAAAAATATTTTACTTTTGTTGTAATCAAAACTCCTATTAAATATAAAAAGTAACTTTTACACATGTCAAAATCTAAGACTGATAACTTAACACATGTCAAAATCTTGTTAATGACTAACTTTCAAAACCCAACTTTATATAATAAGATATAAAATCTCCTTATAATTATTTGTTTTTTAAAAAACCTTTTAAATTTTTATATTCTTTTGATAATTATCTTTTTACATTATTAATATTGTTTAAAACAAAATATTTTGTTTTCTGTTGAAATTTCAAATCTCTCTTATTATATTAACTTGTACACATGTCAAAATCTTGTTAATGACTAACTTTCAAAACTCAACTTTATATAATAAGATAGAAAAGTGTATGTTATATTCATAAAATGCAAATAAACCAATAAAATAATTGACCCGTAATTCAACCGATCCGACCGGTTGACCCAGAGACCCGAAAGACTTCTGGTTCACCTTCAGGTCCGGATTTAAAAACATTGTATATATCATTCCTATTCATATATTTTATGATGGGAAATAGATATGCTAGTAATATATATATATATATATATATATATATATATATGTCTCTACATGTGTACATTGCCATTAACATTCATGGTTTTTTTACTTAACTTTCAATTTAATTGATTTTGTTGTATATATCCAATATATTTATGATGGAAAATAGATATGCTACTAATAAATTCTAAATATATATATACAAAAAAATCAATTATATGACGTCTCTATATTTCTAAATTGCCATTAACATTCCTGGTGTTTTTACTTAACTTTTATTTTTAATTGATTTTGTTGTATATATCCTTCCTATTCATATATTTTATGATAGTACATTGCCATTGTCAATATATATATTCTCAATATATATATATATATAAGACATCTCTACATATGTACATTGCCATTGTCATTCCTATTTTTTTTACGTAACTTTTATTTTTATTGTATAAAATCATCAAAAATGACTAAAGCCATAGGTCTTGTTATCTTTATGATCGTCCTCGTTTTAGGTTTGATTTACATCTACCATTTTCTAAACATATTAAAATATTTATAGTTATTGTTTTGTCTCAGCAATTTTTATTCTATAAGAATTGTTTTTAAAGATTATGTTTTAAAATATTTATCAGGAATAATGATGGGAGAGACGCAAGGACAAGAAATGTGTCATGATCTTCCAATGAGAGGTCAAAACTGTGTCGATGACACCTGTGCCACTCTCTGTAAGCAAAAATGGAATGGAAGTGGCTTGTGCTTCCCAAATGGACAAATAAAGGACTGCCTCTGCACGTTTCCTTGCAAATCTTGATTTATTTATTTTTCGTTTTTTATCAATTGTTATCTATAAACAATAATAATAAAAATAAAATATTATTTTTTTCCTCAAAAAAATATTATAATGACATGAAAAAGGAAACAGAATGTTACAGTATTCAATCTTATATGAATTCTGATTTCACTTTTTTTTTGTATGACATGAGCTATTATAATTTTTTTTTTAACAAAAAGAGCTATTATAATATTTTTTTGAACAAAAAGAGCTATTATAACAAAATAATAATTTTACAAAAAGAGCAATAATTAAATTCAATTGGAAATAAAAAAAAATACAAAACAAAATAATAATTTTACAGTGAAACAAATAATCTTCAAACATATACATCTTTTGAAGTGAAATGAGTAATTTAATTATTATATTAAATCTTATGATAATTAGCAACAAATGGCACCTTAAATCAGAAGTTTTTAAAAAAATGATATGTGAATTCAATTATATTTTGTTCTATTTGAAGAAATTGCTTCTTCTTTTCTTTTTCTTTTTCTCATTATTGTTATTTTTTTTGTTTACATCATTAGAAGAGATTGCTTTCCATCTCCCCTTGAGGTGAGGGAGCCCTCTCCATGCTGTCAGGTTGATGGTTCCTGGAAAGGTTTGGATTCTTTCCAGGGTATGGGTTGGTGGTTTTGTAATGGTGAGGACTCGACGCTTCTTCTGGGAGCACGAAGTCTTAGACGTGTCCCGTCCCCATTACATGCGGAGTTACAAGCTCTGATGTGGAAATCATTGCGGGCAGCTGGGTTTGATTGTCAAACCTTCGAGACGGATTGTGCAGAATTGATAGCGGTGGTGCAGCTGCCCGAGGATTGGCCGGCCTTCTCAAATTTGCTGGACGAATTCTCCTTGCTCTGATCCTCCTTCCCCTCCTTCACCCTGAATAGGATCTCTCGTGAACTCAACGTCAGGGCAGATTGTCTTGTCCAGTCTTCAAGATCTTTACTTTTTGAAACTTCTTTTGTAAACTATTTTCCTCCTGTTTGGGCAACCAAACTTCGAGTGATCTTTTAATTTATTTAATATTTGGTTGAAAAAAAAAATTAAGCTACTACTTGAGCTTATGTGCCATGTAGAAATAGATCATGGATAGAGCAATAATTAAATTTAATTGGAAATGAAAAAAAAAATACAAAATGAATAATAATTTTACAGTGAAACAAAAAATCTTCAAACATATACATTTTTCAAAGTGGAATGAGTATTTAATTATTATATTAAATCTTATGATAATTAACAACAAAATGAATGGAAAAAAAAAAGAAACAATGATTTTACAATGAAACAAACAAATCTTCAAACATAAATCTTTCAAAGTAGAATGAGTATTTATTTAATTATTATATCAGAAGTTTTAAAAAAAAAATGGTATTTGGATTCAATTCTATTTTGTCCTATTTGAAGAGATTGCTTCATCTTTTTTTCTTTCTCTCATTATTGTTATTATTATTTTTACATCATTTTAACTTTGAAGAGATTGCTTTCCAAAGCAAATGCTTCCATATCATTTATCCCTTTGGCTTGTGAAAACATAAGCTTATGGTGTAACTCATCAATTATTTGACCTTTTTTCTCTTCTTTCTTGCTAATTAGTAATTAAGATGATTAGTATTTCTACTGACATTTTTTTTTGCTATTCAAACATAGGATTGACTAATTAATCCATGCAGCTTATTTTACATGAATTTCAGAATTGTAAGATAATCTATTTGATTTTGTTACGTTGTATATTTTATAGATAAAAATTTATGAGAACGCATCTTGTGGACCATTCAATGTATACAAAAATTTGATGTTGGTGTTATATGCATGTGTTACAGTAATATACTCGATAAAATATTGTTTACCACCGTTTGTTTTTAACGTAGTGGGAACAAAAGAGACTTAAGAAGAATTCATTTTTTTTTTTGTCAACCATTGGGCCATAACTGGCCAGCCCATTAGCCAAATTCCTACATTATTCGCAGGAACCGGGACTCGATCCCGGATGTGATGGTGATTTCTACAAATGGACTTACCTCCTGCCATTGCACTAAAGTCACTTCACCATCTATTTTTTTTATTATTATTTTTTTTATTATTATTAAAATGTTGCAAACTATAATTATTAGAAATAAAAAGATTTTTTTTTCAAATCTTTTATAATACTTGAAAATATGTAATTTATGATATTATTTCTATTCGATTAAATTACATAAAAATATGTTTGTCCAATACCACCCCCCCTAATTAACCTATATAGGTATTAATTTGATTTTGTTACATTATATAATTTATGGATAAAAAATTTACGAGATCTGCATATTCGACTATTCAATTTATACAATCTTTGTTTTTTTTTTAATTATTAGTTATATGTTGCTTATTGTGTTCTTATTTGCTTTCATTTATATTCATTTTGTTATATATATATCCTTCTCATTTGTATCTTTTTATGATCGAAAATAGATATGCTAGTAATAAATTCTTCATATACAGTAAAACCTCTATAAATTAATACTCTATAAATTATTAAACACTATAAATTAATAAATTTTGTTATCAATTGGTGACAGCTTGTCCTATGGGAAGGGTTGTTAAAGGGTGAGGGATCAGGGTTCGAGGAACGCCTGGCGCACCAATAACCTACTGGTGGATAGGGATATCCACAGTGATGGGTTAGGATCGATGCCCTGCAGGGCCAGCTTGGGTCTGTTGGGGGCAAGCTAGCGGTGGGCTAGTGGGGTCCGCGGGACGGGTTGTCACAGTCCCAAGTCGGGCCAGTGTAAAAATTAACAATATTCGATAAGATAATAAGATAATAAGTTTTTTGAAATCTCCATGTAAAATATGGCCCCAATAATATCATAAATTAATAATCATGTAAATATATATATATATTTTTTTTCGGCAAATCAACATATATTGATATCAGAGTTTACAAAATACAGAATCGATTCAAAACAACCGTTTACGCAAATATAGGAAATTATTACAATTTAGATGAAAGAGTGGAGAGTAACCATGCTATCTTTAGACTTATAGGCTAACAGATATGATCTGTTATGTCCCCCTTTCACATACTTTTTATTGGCTAACAACATATAGCTGAGACTCCAAAATGCTCTTGGCATAACTTTAGTTGATAGAAAAACTGAATTGTTGCTTAATGAATCTGGAATCTGTCTTCTGAAGGTTGATAGAGCATGCCATATTTGCCAATCAGAACACCACTGTATGTACATAGTCACCAAGATTCCTTTGAAATCCTTTGGAAGATGTAGTCCTCTTACCCATGTATGTCTTTGATGCCACCGGAATAAAGTTGAAAAGATTTTTAAAGGAATAAAGCAAAGGTAAGATGTCATCGAATCCCTATATCTCTCATTCTCATCAACGATGTTAATGAGACAAAAGCTAATCTCTTCAATTTGGTTTATCCGAATAAAGAGAGAATACCAATCATGTAAGATGAATGGTTCATGTCTCAGTTTATACCAGAGATAACAAAAGTGTTGGATTTTTCTCGACAAAGGGAGAGTTTCTGACCGGTAAAAGCAATCACCACCATCATCATCAAGAAGAGTAATTTTCTTTATTTTGAAACCACTTTCTCTAAAACTCAAATAAATAGACGATGAAGTGGAAGTTTCCGACCAGGGGATGCAAATAATATCACCATCACCAAATTTTGTCAACTTCTTCAATAATTGGAGAAACAAGGTCTTACCCACCGAGAAGAAGAGCAGTCGAGTGTTAGTGATGCAATTTAATCGGGAATTCATCTCGCAATCTTCTATCCCAAAATTTGTTCCGCCTGGATCCCAGATCTGGAACTGAAAGCCATTCCTCGATTTGATTGCGTCGGAGTTAAAAATCTGACGATGGTGATGAGGATCTCTTTCAATCGTTAACCAACGAGAACCGCTTGAAACGAAATTCAGCGGGAAAGCACCGCCACTGCTCCGATGATCTGGCCGGATTGTGGTCGGAAAGAAACTCTCACGACGGGAGAGAAGGACAAGTAATCGGATGATTGAAATCAACCAAATAGTTTTGGAAATCATTGGCGAGTATTATTGAAAATCAAATACTATACAAAGAAGGAAAAGCAAGGAATAAATAGCCGACCGACGCCGGAGAAGCCAGCGCCGGCCGGTAAGGGGAGGAATATGGAAGGTTTCTGAAGAGTTGCTTCCGGAGAGAGAACGGAGAGAAAACGGTTATAGAGTGTTACGTTTGATATATTGATGTAAAAATATATATATACACTGATATAATAGTGTATGTTTCTCCTAAAGCTCATTTCTATAAAACAATTGTAATGTTGTATTTTCAAACTATAATGATATCTCTAAAATATTCTATAACATGTCATACAAATAATTTAATTTTAAAGTTTTAATTTTTAGATATGCATCATTTACAATTTGATAATTTGACAGATTATTAAAATAGGAGAATTGATATTATTATTCATAGATTTGAATTTATGTATGTCATGTGTATAAGTCAATTTGTCTATAGTATTTGTAATTTATTGTCAATAATGATTTCTAGATATTACAAGTTCAATTCCTAAACCATAAAATTTATAACATCCGAAAGTTTAATCTTATTTTGCTATAGTTTTTTCAATTCATAATTTTAAAAATTTTAAATAATTAAAAATATATCTATAAATTATTAATTATTAATTTACAATATAAAATAATAATTATTAATTTATAGATAAATTAATATCACTATAAATTAATATAATATCTTGGTCCCAACATTATTAATTTATAGAGGTTTTACTGTATATATAACATCTCTACATGTGTACATTACCATTAACATTCCTGTTTTTTTTTTCACCTAACTTTCATTTTTATTGTATAAAATCATCAAAGATGATGACTAAAGCCACAGTTCTTTCTATCTTTACGATCGTCCTTGTTTTAGGTTTGATTTACACATCTATTATTCTATAGACATTTTAAATTATTTGTAGTTATTGTTTGTCTCAACATTTTTTATTCTATAAGAATTGTTTTAAAGATTATGTTTTAAATATTTATCAGGAATGATGACAGGAGAGACGCAAGGACAAGAAATGTGTCGTGATATTCCAATGAGAGGTCAAAAGTGTGTCGCTCACACCTGTGCCACTTTCTGTAAGAAAAAATGGAATGGAAGTGGCTCCTGCTTCCCAAATGGACAAATTAAGAGTTGTCTCTGCACGTTTCCATGCAAATCTTAATTTATTTATTTTTCATTTTTATCAATTGTTATCTATAAATAATAATAGTAATAATAAAATATTATAATGACATGAAAAAAGAATAAAAATGTTATGGTATTCAATCTTAAATGAATTCTAGTTTCACTTTTTTTATATGACATGAGCTATTATAATAAGCTACTACTTGAGCTTATATGCCATGTAGAAATGGATCATGGATAGAGCAATAATTAAATTCAATTGGAAATGAAAAAAAAAAAATACAAAACGAAACAATAATTTTACCGTGAAACAAAAAATCTTCAAACATACATCTTTCAAACATCTTTCAAAGTGGAATGAGTATTTAATTATTATATTAAATCTTATGATAATTAGCAACAAATGGCACCTTAAATCAGAAGTTTTTCTAAAAAAAAATGATATGTGAATTCAATTATATTTTGTTCTATTTGAAGAGATTGCTTCTTCTTTTCTTTTTCTTTTTCTCATTATTCTTATTGTTTTTTTACATCATTAGAAGAGATTGCTTTCCAAATCAAATGCTTCCATATCAATATCCCTTTGGCTTGTAAAAACATAAGCTTATTACGGATATAACTATCATTTTATTTGAATTTTTTTTTCTCTTCTTTCTTGCTAAGTAACACCTGATTGCTTTCCAAATCAAATGATTCCGATTCCATTTTTTTTTTGCTAGTCAAACATAGATTGTACATTAGATACGTATACATACAATTCATGTATATATAATTATATATACACATGTATACATTTTTTTTTGCTAGTCAAACATAGATTGTACATTAGATACGTATACATACAATTCATGTATATATATACACATGTATATATAGACATGATATTTACATGTACAATACACATTCTGATATATCCTGTTAAATCATTTTATGATGACTAAATTCACCATTGTTGCTATCTTCATTGTCTTCTTCCTAGGTTTGTTTAACATGTTTAACATTCTCTAGTATTATTATAAAATCAATAAGAGATTAATCAAATGATTTTCTCACGTTTGTACGCATTTTAAATTTATATTGAGACTTCATGTTTTTTTTTTTTATATAATAAATATGTAGGGATGGTGGCAAAAGAGACGCAAGGGCAACATATATGTCATCAGGTTCTACTAAATGACCATTGTGATGGACCAACATGCACAGATCTGTGTGACAAGAAGCTGCAAGGAACTGGCCAGTGTTACATGACTATTGACAAACGATTTATATGCCTCTGTAATTATTATTGCTGATCTTGATACCTTTTTGTTCTTCTTGTCTACCCATCAGGCATCAACCTTTCATCAATCCGTAATAACAATAATAATAATAAATATTAAAAATTGCTTGTTGCATAACCACAGTACTACAAGTCCTACAAGTAATGTGTAATCTTATTTGGGTTGGTTGTTTCATAAAACGCACCGTTTTGTCAAGAGAGAGTGAATATTATTTAATAATTTATAAAACGCATCGTTTCAAGAGAGAGTGGTTGTTGCATTGCATCACGACGTTTCGTCGTCGTTAAAGAGTTAAACTTTAATTTTGGTCCCGTCGTCGTCGTCGTCGTCGTGATGCACAAATTGAATATCAGAAGCTTCCGTCTACATTTGAAACCGTTTAGTAATTACATTCACAGCAATGCTGATCGAACGAAACTTCACTCGAATCTGGTTTTGGGAGATTTGTCTAAATCCGGTCGGGTCAACGAAGCCCGCCAAGTGTTCGATAAAATGCCTGAGAGGGATGAGTTTACTTGGAACACTATGATCGTTGCTTACTCCAAGTCAGGGAGACTTTCTGATGCAGACCAGATTTTTCGTAGCAACCCAGTCAAGAATACAATCTCATGGAATGCTCTGATTTCTGGGTATTGCAAGCATGGACTTGAAGATGAAGCTTTTGGTTTGTTTTGGGAAATGCAGTTTGATGGGATGATAAAACCTAACGAGTACACTTTGGGGAGTGTTCTTAGGTTGTGTACTTCTCTTGCTTTGCTTCTGAGAGGTGAAGAGATTCATGGGCATATAATAAAAACTGGGTTTGATTTGGATGTTAATGTGGTGAATGGTCTTCTCGCTATGTATGCACAATGCAAACGCATCTCTGAAGCTGAATACCTCTTTGGGACTATGTCAGGTGAGAAAAATAATGTTACGTGGACTTCAATGCTCACTGGTTACTCTCAAAATGGATTTGCTTTCAAGGCAATCGAGTGTTTTAGGGATTTGACAAGAGAAGGAAACCAATCGAATCAGTTTACATTTCCTAGTGTTTTGACTGCTTGTGCTTCGGTTTCTGCTCGCAGGGTAGGGGTCCAGGTACATGGCTGCATAGTAAAGAGTGGTTTCAAGACCAATATCTATGTTCAGAGCGCATTGATTGATATGTATGCTAAGTGCAGAGACTTGGAAACGGCAAGAGCTTTGTTAGAAGGTATGGAAGCTGATGATGTGGTTTCTTGGAACTCGATGATTGTAGGGTGTGTTAGGCAAGGTCTTATAGAAGAAGCTCTGTCCTTTTTCGGAAGAATGCATGAGCGAGATATGAAAATAGATGATTTCACGATCCCGTCCATCTTAAATTGTTTTGCTTTGTCTAGGACAGATATAAAGATAGCTTCTTCTGCTCATTGTCTGATTGTGAAAACAGGGTATGGGACTTACAAACTTGTGAATAACGCTCTTGTGGATATGTATGCTAAAAGAGGAATTATGGATTCAGCGTTGAAAGTTTTTGAAGGGATGATTGAGAAGGATGTGATATCTTGGACGGCTCTAGTCACAGGCAATACACATAACGGATCTTATGAAGAGGCATTGAAGTTGTTCTGTAACATGAGAGTTGAAGGCATTTCTCCTGATCAGATTGTTACAGCGAGTGTATTAAGTGCCTCGGCAGAGTTAACGCTTCTGGAGTTTGGGCAACAGGTACATGGGAATTATATTAAATCTGGTTTGCCATCATCTTTGTCAGTAAACAACTCTCTTGTAACAATGTACACAAAGTGCGGAAGCTTAGAAGATGCGAATGTTATATTCAACTCTGTGGAAGCCAGAGATTTGATAACTTGGACTGCTCTAATTGTGGGTTACGCGAAAAACGGCAAAGCTAAGGACTCCCTAGAATTATACTATCTAATGATAGGCAGTGGCATAACACCAGATTACATTACCTTTATCGGGTTACTATTTGCTTGTAGTCATGCGGGTCTCATAGAAGAAGCTCAAAGCTACTTTGATTCAATGAGAACAGTTTATGGAATCAGACCAGGACCTGAACACTATGCCTGTATGATTGATCTCTTTGGTAGATCTGGTGATTTCTTTAAAGTAGAGGAATTGCTGAATCAAATGGAGGTTGAACCAGATGCAACTGTATGGAAAGCGATTTTGGCTGCGAGTAGGAAGCATGGGAATATTGAGAATGGGGAAAGAGCAGCGAAAACTCTCATGGAATTGGAACCAAACAATGCTGTTCCTTATGTTTTGTTATCAAACATGTATGCTGCAGCGGGAAGACAAGACGAAGCTGCAAATGTTCGTAGATTGATGAAATCCCGTAATATAAGCAAAGAGCCTGGTTGCAGTTGGGTTGAAGAGAAAGGTAAAGTTCATAGCTTTATGTCTGAAGATAGAAGACATCCGAGAATGGTTGAGATATATGCCAAGGTTGATGAAATGATGCTTTTGATTAAAGAGGCTGGTTATATAGCGGATATGAGTTTTGCCCTCCATGACTTGGATAAGGAAGGCAAAGAGCTTGGTTTGGCTTACCATAGTGAAAAATTAGCTGTAGCGTTTGGTCTACTTGTTGTACCATCTGGAGCTCCAATCCGGATCATCAAGAACCTTCGTGTCTGTGGGGATTGCCACAATGCAATGAAGTACATATCGAGAGTATATCTTCGGCATATCATCTTAAGAGATTCTAACTGCTTTCATCACTTTAGAGATGGAAACTGTTCTTGCGGAGACTATTGGTAAACATTTTGCATTAGAAGAAAAAACTCGGAAAATTCTGCATTTCTGTCTGCAACAATGGAAGCTACAAAGTTACAACCTTACAATTATACACTTTCAAACTGCTAGGCCATGTGATTGCAGAGGTCAGTGAGAGGGTTCATAACCAGAACAATGCTATACGTGTGAACAAGAAATCTCTGGAAATCAAAAATATTTATATATATCAACATCTGTGCAGAGAAGCAGCATTTAACCAAAATGGTCATTTCCTTGCATGCTCAGGTATTAAGCGATGACGTAGTTCAACAGATGCACCAGCAAGTTCTGCAAGAAGAGAAAGGTAAGCATTTTCCGGGTCATAGGCAAGTTATAAAGGAAAGCAGAGTGTTGTTGCCAAAACCTTGAGCTGTGAAATCAAACAATGGAGGAAGTGCTCTTCCATTAGGCAAGGATGCTCTCGGGTCTCTTAGATCATCGAAGAACGGATGTGCACAAGCTTCAAGCTGAAACCAGAGTTAAATTAGAAGAGTTGAAGAAGCCATTTTAGTGATCTCAGAAATCAACTGGGTTTCTCTCTTACCGCTGTGCATCTCAGGTTTGGTGAATACTGAAGCAATCTAGAGGCAAGATCCATTGCTTCTGGAGATACTTGTCTCCGGAAAATCTAGGGAAAAACCGTAAAAAGCTTTAGATTCTGTTGTAAGCAAAACATAGTCATTCTTTAGAATCTCTTAGTGAATTTATATACATACCTTGTGCCATGGCTGAGCTTTTATCTGAGGGAACTTAAAATCATTGTAACGAGGATTCATGTTCTTTATCTCTTCTCTTGCTGGTGTCCCCAAAATCTGGTTATACAGAAGAAAATTGCAAGAACACAGCTCTGAGAATCTGAGACCCCCTAAATAAAACAGGTGAAGAGAAAGAAAAAAACCCAATCTGTTGTTACCTTAATGATCTCCACCAATTGATCAACACTGGTCTCTCCAGGGAATAGAGGCTGTAGACATTAAAAGCAAGAGATAGGTTCAAGGAAAATGTCTGAAATCAAAAGTTTAAACTCAGAAGAACTAACGATTTTTCTTACATGTCCAAGAAAAAGTTCAGCCATGACACAACCTACAGACCACATATCGATCGCGCTTGTGTACTCGGTTGCTCCAAATATGAGTTCAGGAGCTCTGTAATACCTTGAGCATATGTAAGATATATTTGGTTCTCCTGGAATCTGTAACCAAGAAGACATCACTACTCACGTTTTCTATAACAGACAGTGAAATCTACTATTTACAGCTATGAAACCTACCAGCATTTTAGCGCTCCCAAAATCGCAGATCTTAACCTCATGCGTAACATTATTGACCTGCCAAATGCATCGATATAATTTCCCAATTACAAAGTCAGAGAAGTACTACTACTATACTACCCTCACAAGAACTACCCTTACCAATAGATTCTGCGGCTTAATGTCACGGTGACACACTCCAACTACTCCATGCAGATAATTCATAGCACGACAAATCTGGTTTCAACAAACAAACGTTTCTCTCATAATCCTAAAAAACTAGAGAGTAGATTTCACAAAAAGAGTTTCGATCCCTTTTACCTGATAGGTATAGAGCTGAATATAAATCAAAGGCATATGTTGATTCATCTTGGTGTAAGATCTCGAAGCACGGTATATAGTCTCGGGTACATACTCAAGAACAAGGTTAAGATAAAGCTCGTCTTTCTCAGTGGTAGAAAAGAAAGAATGCTTGAGCTCAACGACATTAGGATGTTCGAGCATTCGCATGATCTGAAGTTCTCTGTTTTTGTATCTCTTGTCCTGTAACACTTTCTTGATTGCTACTTTTTCTTCTGTCTCTAAGCACTTAGCCTATATACATCAAAAACACGTAATGGAACATATCAATCAAATCACATTTTGAAATATCTTGAGATGAGTGAGTCTTTTGTTTACCTGAAAGACAACACCAAAAGAGCCAGTCCCAATTACATGTTCAGCTCTGTAGGAGATTGTCTGGATAAAGAAGAAACAAGAAAAAAATCAGAATTTATATATATAGAAAGAAGAGAAGCAAAATATGAAAAAGTAACCTTGTCTCTTTGATCATTCAAACCCTTCTTCTTGGTGGTGATAATTCGTCCAGATTCAGTCCCATTCCCCTTGATGATCACACCGTCCGTATCCTATGACCAAAGATCATTCAGAAACAAAGCAAATAGTGAAAAAAAAAATTTAGAAAAAGAAATCAAGTTTGAATGAAACCTTGTCATCTCCAATTCCCATGTCCTTTTGATGGTCAATGGTAGAAGAAGAAGAAGAAGAAGAGAGAGAGTCTTTCTCGTAAGTCGTAGTAGTTACCGTAGACTCAGCTGTTTCTTCACGGTTCTGGTTAGGCTTCGATCTCGGCGTCTCAGTTTCTCCTCCTACCTACGCAGGTTATACCACAAAAAAAGAAAGGTTTAAAACAAACACCAAATCAAGAAAAAGTAATCACAAACAAAATAATTCTTACGTTATTATTATTATCAGAAGAGATGTAATTGCGTCCAGAGGCAATACTCGTCAATCTACGTACCACATTCATCGTTTTCAAAAGAAACAAAAAAAAAAACAGCAGAATGTATCCAAGAAAACAAAACGAATTAACAAAAAAAATCAAGAAAAACCAAAAGATTTGAGCTTTTTTTTGTTTGTTTGTTTTGTGTTTTGAGGAGAAAGAGAGAAAGAGAGAGAATCAATTGCCACGGTTTGTCCTCTCTCCTTCTTCCCTTCTCTGTAAGAAAAACGAACCGAACAGAAAGAAGAAGAAAGATGAAAAGGTTTCTTCACGTTAAAAAAACTGACAAAACTCTGTATTATATATACAAAAAGCATATTTATAGAAACATCTATTAATATATCTGCGGCGGAGCGGATATAGCTTACACCAAAAGGCAAAAAAAAAAGAAAAAAAAAACAGATCACCTATTGGTCAAATTACACACACACACAAAATCCAAAAGACCAATCAATCATTCTCACATTTTTTTTTCCTTAATTTCTGTACACAAAGAAAGATCACAAAAGCAAAAAGAACGACGAGCGTGACCGTTTGTTTTATTCAACGGTTGTGATCGGTTTCATCATATACTTCATTTACATACGATCATTGAATCCCGCGGATTCTTCGGGAGTTTTTGACTCTTCCTTTGGACTCTTTTTACTTTTCGGCCGTTTGTAATAATAATAATACTCTATAAAAGTTTTTTAAATCCAATGGACTTAATTTCGAGCCCAAGAAAATTAGTTTGTAATGGACTATCTAATTGGCTTATTTTGGTAAAGCCCATAATATAATTAAAGTAGTTCTAATGGGCCTTTGGATATATAGGCATTGTCAAACAAATCTCTAAACCAAAAATTAGGTGTCGTTGGATGAATTTTATTCAAAAGCATCCAAGTGCTTGCAACTAAAAATTTATGCACTCACGTGTTTCATTCTTCTTCGTTTGGTTTCTTTTTCTATCTTTTTGAATGTGAAAGTACCATACACTTTTTACTTGACCATTAATTAAATAAAAATGGTCCAACCTTCCTTCTCTGTTTCATGTACTAGAAACATCTTAGGTCCAAAGACTCCAAACTTGCCTTCCTTTCACATTATGAACTACCACAAAATACGGATAGAGCATATCGTTTGTCTTCATGATTTATAACCAAAAGCCAAAATAAAATTATAAACGTTTTTGTTGATCATACTTAGTTACTACTATTAAGTAATTTAGTTAAATGGTAGAGGCAGGTGGAGCTATTACGTTAATAAAAAAAACACTTCGGTTTTTTGTTTCATATAATGCTTTCTCGACTTTATCGAGTCATTTACTCATTACAAAGAAGATAAAACAAACCACAATTAGATTTCATCAATATCCGAAATACAACATTTTGTTTTTGTATGTTGATCAAATCTCATCCGAGTCAATACCCGAACCATCACAAAAAAAAAAAAAACCGGATTCCTCACAAAATGAGGTTCGTTCTTGACTCAAATCTTCCACCGTAATCTCAAATCAGTTGCTATCACAATGAAGAGCAGCTTTAATCTTCTGAACCGTACACGATATCAGATTATTAACCGTCTCTACTGATTCCACCGTCAGCTTAGCCGTAGGCAAACTATTCACCAGTATCTGAAACGCCACCGTTAGTAACGACCCTCCTTCCTCCATGCACATCCCTCCGTTTCCGTTTCCGTTTCCTTCCTCTGTGGCGCAGCGTTGCGTACCCGCCTGAGCGTTCGGAAGGATGGCAAATCCCGAGGGGAGTAGTGCCACGTAAGCAGAATCACCACCGTTCATCACAGCTTGCATTGCGGGGATATCAACAGGCGCGTACACTACAACCGCTCCTGCTGCGTCTATGCTCGTCTCTTGTAGTATCAGCATACTACTCTGATTCGCACTTACCGCCTTCAAGAAAAATAAAAATTATAAGTCTCGAAAAGGAAGCTGGGTGGCTTTTTCAAAAGTGTCACCGTCACAAGCCAGAGAAAGCTCAAGGGTAAAACAAAAGAAATGGTGAGAAAAGAAACCAATAATTCAATAAAAATTAACCCAAAGGAAAAATAAAGATTTTTTTTTTTCAAAAACGTCAGAGCCAAAAAGGAAAGAAAAAGGTCAAAAATGTCTTATTAATATTGACTTTTTTTGCTTTCCCCTGCAATACTTCCAAATTCTAGATTTGTCACTTTCCAATCACACGCGACAAGATTCATATGACAACACCATCCTGGGGTCACACTACACAACCATGTCCTTTCACACACTGTAGTCCTTAATATAAAAACATTTAATGTCCACATTAGCCCGGTTCCATTAAATTATAACTCAAAACTTAACCGACTTAAGCCACATCATAAAATTTTTTTTACTGAAATTTTCACCAAAACTAAACCAGATTTTTTTTTAAATTAGCTTGGTTTACGCATGCATATAAAAGTGTAAAAAGATAAATTTGAAGCTTACGCTGGCACGGAGGAGGGAGACGGAATTGGAATGGTCATGTCCTTTAGCTATATGGGCCATCTCTTTCATTGGTCCACCGTTGGATAAGATGTCCCATTCGGATCTCAGCCCTTCATTTCCTAGGAAGTCAAACAACCGCCGTGGTGAAACCGGCATCCACACCGACGTCGCAGCGTTCAGTACGATCCCTGGCGGTTCTCCGGGAATGTTTACGCTCTTCCTAGTCATGATCCTAACGTCCTCGTCCACGTTACCTACGTTAAGTTTGCTCCATTTCTGTAACGACGAAGCACAGACTCCCCCGCAGAAATTCTCAGTCATCCTCTTCGCTAGCTTTAGCATGCTTTTTCTCCCATTGCAGTTTATGGCTGTGTCCATTAGTACAAGTAACAAAAGATTAACATAAAATTAATTAAACAAATGTGACTCAATTGATATCAAGATTACTGTTTGATATTTTACATAATGAACAACTATCATGTTTTTCTTGTTGACTCACTCAACAGTAGTTTTAATTATTTATATAATCTTTTTTTTCTGGTAGATAAGATAAGACGTCAACAACCAGAAAGATAAGAGCTGATTATTTACTTTCAACAAAAAAAATATTCTAGAATTAAATCAGAAACGCAGATGTTGTAGAGAGCTTACGGGTTGGGCTAGGGGAAGGGGAAACAGTGGAGGACATGAGGATGGTTAGGCATTCGCATTGCCGTTGTAACGCAGCCATCCATCGATGTGCACCAAACGCTAGGCCACAGCTGAGTAACGGTCTGTATAAACGGTGGATGCGGTTTTCGTCATACTCCGTATGCTCTATCCATGTTACCTACAAGTTTGCATAAACCCATTTTGCGTTAGATTTTATTTATCACAATCGTTTTTTAGGTATAATGTGAGCTTTAAACAAATAATTAATGGTAATAAAAGGGAGAAACTTTATGAACGTGTAATGTTAAAAAGTTGACTCAAATAAAAATGGTAAAGAATAGTTTATGCACGATCCAAGGGCACAGTAGTCGGAGATTTTTAGATGCTTCTGATCAATAAAATAAAGTGTTTCGTTTTACCTGCATACTAATATATAAGTTAATTAAAGTTACAAACCCAATGCATCAGAGACCTTTATTATAATTTCCCGGACAAAAACAAAGAGCTTGCCCGTGGTTTCCTAGAGAAGCGTGAACACTAGGGTCAATCCTAAAGGTGAATAGTAAAACTTTAAAATTTTCTACTAATTCAGTACTACTATTTTCTACTTTTACTCCTTAAGTTTTAATAATAATAAGAATCACCCAGAAAGTATCATTTTTTACCTTAGAGTAGCCATTGGCCATGTCTTGTACAAGGCAACCGGACGGTAACCTTCTACAGCTCGAAGAAGATCCTTCTCTAATGGAATCAATTGAGACATCCACGACCGCCCAAACACCTTCTGCGTGCTGTTTACAGAACCGCAAGAACGAGACTTGTCTAACCGGCACTAGTGGAGACAGCAGTTGAAGCTCTGCTTGCATCTAATTAACCAAAACCAATAAACATTAAAGAAGGACCCATTTGGTTATTGTAAGAGTTTTATGTCTCTAAATGCATAAATTATATATACCAGGTGAAGTGCACCATTTCGTGTCCCTCCCATCCCACTAGAGATAATCTCAGTGGTTGAAGTTCTTGAGATCATACTTGGAAACATTTCCGCCCATCGTTCCTATAACAACAAATTAGTACTTTTTAAAACTTCTGTTGGATTAAGCATTTACTACAATTATTAAAGTATGTTAGTGTTACTAACCGAGTCCATCAAGGTTTCAACGAGGGCTAAGCTATTGATGATAACAGTCCCAGATTCTTTAGAAGCTTCTGAGACAAACCCATCTGGTTTAGGTCCAACACACCGACTAAAACTTGTGTCGTACTCTTCCCGGTTCAACACATCAAAACCAGTATCCGAACTCCTAACCCAGAGCGGGTCACGTGTCTGAGCCATCTTCACAAGCTCATCCATAGCCGCAAGAGCCAAATCCAAATACCTCGATCTATGATCAAAATCACTAACACTACTAACCGGTGGTTGATGATGATGGTTAACCGTAACCAAACCAGAACCGGTTCCATTAGAAATCTCAAATCTAGGAGAAGAGAGAGTGAAACCCCCACCACCACCAACACCACCATTACATCCAGCGGAGCCAACACCAACACCGAGAACAAGTGCAGAGTCCGGTATATAATGAGAACCGTTAGACCGGCCAAGGAATTTACCGGTTAAGGCACAGACTCGGTCAAGCTCGTCTTTAAGACGGGAGTTTTCGATTCGAAGATGTTGCTCTTCTATGGAGATGTCGGCGAGAACAGCAGGTCCGCCGCAGTTACCACACATAGGGTTTCTCATAGCTTCGCGTACTGACATATTCTCAGCTCGTAGCTTATCGTTCTCTTGCCTCAACAAAGCATTCTCATGCCGCTCAATCTGAGTCTGTAAACACACAAATCAAAAAGTTATATTCTAAAAAAAAAACAAAACTTAAAAATAAAAGAGAGATTTCGTAAAAGCAGCTCAAACCTTCATCTGAGTCCGACGATTCTGGAACCAGAACTTGACTTGACGAGGATCTAAGTTAAGTCGACGGCTAAGATCAAGACGTTGTTTCTCATCTGGATGTGCACACTCTTTAAAAACCCTAAACAAAAAATTCAAAAATTTGAGGAATCAAAATCAAAAACAAACTTGTAGAAGAAGAAGGGGAAGTAATAAATACGATTCAAGGTCTTGAATTTGTTTAGGAGTGTGACGATGGTAACGTTTCTTCTTTTTGAAAGGAGGTCTATCATCGGAGGTATCTAAATCGTCACCGGAGAGAGCTTCAGCGTTATCACTTTCAGATCTGCTTTCTGTTGTTACATCTTCTCCTCCTCCTCTACTAGTCTTCTTGCGACTTACATTCGACTCCATTAGTACCTCTCCGTTTGTGTGCTGCTGCCAAATTTAGAGTATAATAAAACTAGTAGCGCTCTTAAGGAGAAGGAAGAAGAATAAATCGAAGATTTAGAGAGCTTACGAGTCCGAGGGAGAGGCCATGAGAAGAGAAAGGGCGAGAGTTAGGTGTACGGCTGTGGAGAGAAGGAGTAGTAATGGCGGTGGTGGTTCCGAGCATGGTATCAACGGCGGAGAAAGAGAAGTGGTGGTTATTATTATTGTACGGAACATCGGAGAGAAGCTTTGAGGCTCCGGCACCGTCGACGCCGGAGGAAGTGTTGTCGAGAAAACCGTTGAAATTCATGAAAAAGTTTTGATGAATGAGGAAAATGAATTAGAAAAAATCAAGCCATGGAAGGTGAAAGAAAGCCCTAACTGTTAGAGAAAAGCTTTTGTCGCTTCGGTGTGCATGTCCATGAACACAAAGAAGATAGAGAGATAGGAGAGAGAGAGAGAGAGAGAGAGAGAGAGAGGATATAATAAATGAAAAAGGGAAAAAGACGACAGAAACGACGAAGAAGAAAAATGAGAAATAAGAGAAAGGGGTAAAAAAGGAAAAAGAGGGGGGAGATGTGGAGTCATGGAAAGCCTTTGAAAAGTTGGGTTTGACTCTTTTGACGTTACTTTTCACTCTTTTTTGCTATAAAAGTCCACTTCCTTCCAGTGGTGATTCAAGCAAGCCTGACTTTTTATTTATTTCAACTTTACTGTTTTACCCCCCCTTCTCTTCTTTGTTGTAGTAGTATATTTTAATTTTGTGTGTTATGGGATGTGTGAGTTTCGATTGATTTCTTCGTTAGTTGAGCGTGTTTTATTTGTTAATTCATATTCATATGCTTCTTTTTCTAACATGTTTCTTCACGATGGATTTTGTTGTTGCATCGTAATTCGTACTGTATATGATTTTTCAATCTTTTTTATACTGAACAGGAGTAGTTTGTTTAACATATATTATAGAGTTATTAGTGCAAGTCTGTTTCTATCAATCACAGTTTAGTAAATAGTGTATGGCTTATTATTAGTCTTTAAGAACAACTAATTCAACTTTATTTATACCAAACACACTTGCAAATGTTCATAGGTGTATATCATATAGTATAGTCTGCTTCAATCCCCATAAAAAACGTGTCACTTTTTGAACATATCAGTATTGTAAATGACGAGATTCTATTTATGATTTACAACCACATATCAATTAACTTCGTATTTTATAATACTTTTAACCAAAACAACCTCAAAATAAATGGAGTACTGGGGTGGTGAATTTAATTTAGAGTTGGTCCATCTTCCAAATTTGGCGGAAACTTAACTCTTATGGTTTGTGAGTTTTGAGTAAACATATGGGAAGTTATTGCGATGCTACCTAAGACTCATTTAAAAGGCAATATCATTCAATAGTTGATTTAATAATGGACAGTCTCATCTTTAGCATATTACCTTTACTTTCTCAAAAATGTCATCGACTCTCTTAAAGAAACACAATAGGTTCTTACATGATAAAGTAATCTGCCTAATTTCTCGTTTTGCTCCGATCTTGAAAAAAAAACACCCTTGAAAATTCTGTGAGAGACAAAAACATATAGAAAAGTATATATAAGTAACCTCATACTCATAAAATCATAATAATTAAATAAATAAAACTAGTACAGATTATATGAATATTATCACTTTCAGTGATAAAAAAAAAATGGAAGAAATTAATAATAAGAAACGTAGCTTTCTAGTGATTAATATCAAAAGTTCTTTTGACACAAGAAAATCAAAAGTTCACACTTAACCAACACATGATGCATGTTGCCGACATCAAATCTTAGTTTTTCAATTTTCGAGATTGTACTTATATAAAATAAGACCTTACCGTTTTGATTATTATTTATATGTAGATAGAGTGACATCTGTGCACAAACTATCATATAATATGCAATGTTAAGTTGACAAAATGTAATGGATATTAGTTGGGAGATGAGTAGATTTGATCCCACCCACATGCATTACAAAGACGAGCATCTCATAAATTATATTGGCCCATGGAAACCAAGTGTGTGTACTTATGTCTGTACTCGTTGACCATTTCACTTTCAATGAGATTCATGCGTTTATAGATTCACACTCAGGATTCCATTCAAAGTCCAAAGATAATTTAAAGAATCTTAAACTAAAAGTTGACAAACCATAGCAAGAACTAGAGACCAGGGAAGATTAGACATAAACCTAACCAATAACTAAACCAAATCAATTTTTCACAGGCATCTTATGATCTTGGAATAGGCCATTTACCTCTCAGATTAGCCAAGCCGATGTCATCAGTTTCAGTGTTTTCTTGAAGCTTTGGCATGATACTCATGTTGCAGGAGGTTGGCTCTTATCAGCATCCCCCTGACATCTCTATCGAATTCATCTCCCATCTGAAGTACCTTTTGGAAAGTTGCATTCCTCTGATCCGCATGTCTTGCGTAGAGGATTTTGTTGTGTGAGTCAATCCGTGCCTGTATGAGATGGAGAAAAGGTTTGCTCTATTGTAAGATTTTGAAATTACAGTGATACAATACGAAGCTCTTTCTGGAAAGAGAACGGACCTGAATCTGGTTGTCTGTGATCAAGGCTTCTAGTTCCTTCTCTAGACCAGAGACACTAGTCTTGAATGCATCAGCCATCCTGCTCAAATCAACAGACACAAATGGCAGTGTGTACTGGATCAGTGCCTTCTTCCTTATCTGATCATACAGTGTGTCAACGTGGTCATGAAGATGGATGTCCAGCAGCAAATTCGCTTTCAGACTTGCTAGATATTCCAGACAGGAAGCATAGCGGCTGCAACAAGCAAACTTACAGATTAGATTCAACGGGAATGCAATCTAAAATGTTGGTTTAGGATGTCCTATAAACTGGATGGAAACATGGTAAGCCCCCATAAACAATACAGATTAAAATCCAACGTCACAAACAGCTAATCAGTGAGCGGTTAGAATATATAGTGCATTCAAGGGTCTTAATAGTCATGGGGGACATAGTTGGTTAAATCTTATTCGTAGTAGGGACATAGTTGGTTAACTCTGATCTTAGTGGGTATTCACTCTAATAATCCCTGATTCAGGCGTCAGTCTTGTTAAAAACATGTTACCTTGAATAGAAATCGTTGATAAGTTCCCTCACTTCAGGCACTAGCTCCAAGAAATTCCGGAAGTTGATATTGTCAATGACTTTTTGCTGCCACATTAGACTACGTTATAGACCAAAAATTGGAAACAAACTGGCAGAGTAAAATAAAAGCTAAATAGGATACATGCCTTCAATTCTGAACGATCAAAGCTTGCCAGGGCACAGAGTCCACCATAGGTGGCAACATCTTGAGGAGCAATGACCTCGTTATAGGAATTTCCAAGTTCTGGATTAACATCTAAGAACTGCACGAGAGAATATTCAAGTTCAAAGATTAAATTTCAGATATAATATGAATAGGATCCATAAGCACAAGAGCAAATATGACAAACAACAGACCTTACGAGCAGCTAGCTTGTACTTCTTAAGCTCCAAATGAGCTAATCCAGATGCACATCGCAGTTTTGCAATTACAATAGGGTCAAGGGTTTCTGGATTCTGCTCTGCCTTGTTCACATAACTTGTAACATGAGTAAACTGACCCATCTCGATGCTGACAAGAATCGCATTCATACACATATGAATGATGTGCTTCGCCGTAGTGCAGTAGTCCCGTGTTCGGATATAGTTCTTGAAAGCATCTCCAAGCGAACCACACGCATAGAAGAAATCTCCAAAGTCATTGTAACCCATTCTAATGCTCTCCTTGATTAGATTTGTCTGTATACACATATCAAGAAGATGAATCACCATTCAAGTAATTTAACAGTCAAGCAAGCTATTAAACAGAAAAGAGCAATGTGGAATGAGCAAGCTGAGCAACACACAAACAAGACCACATACTTCAATCTCTAAGCAATCAACTGATAAACAGTACCATTGAAATCAGCATTACAGAGTTGTTATTAACAGATAACCATGAGCTAATTCTTATGCTTACCTAGACCAAATTTGTATGTATAGTATACTCATATGAAGAAGATGAATCAACAATTTTGCAATTACTGAATCAAGCAAGAGATTGACCAGAAAGAGCTATGCATACGCCAAAGAACACATAAACAACACCACACACTTCATTCTTTAGGCAATTAATTGAGAAAGAGAATCAACAAAATCAGCAGTAAAAGAGTCATCATTATACAGATTTGTCTGTGTACTCATACTAAGAAGATAAACCACAATTTATGCAACTACAAAACCAATCAAGCCAGTGAAACGAGCTATGCGCACAGTAAGCAACAAAAACAACACCATATACTTCATTCTCTAAGAAACTAATCCGAAATCAAGCAGTAGGCAGTCATCATTATACACGCAATAAGCAAGGAATACAGATAAAGGAATTAGGTCAAAAAATCTCGTTTGGGAAAAGAAAAACCTAATTACCCGATACGAACTGAGCTCATTCTCCAGCTTTAATTTCTTCTGTTCAGCACGACGCTCGACGGATTCACACCAAGCCGAATCCATCACATACTTGTCACCAAGCTTGCCATTAATCTTACTGACGACTTCTCTGAACAACTGCGTGTTCTCACCCTTTTTGATCTCATCGTAAGCCATCCTCAATGCTTCAAGCTGAATCGTTTGGTTTCCTCCGCAGTAGTTAGCGATGAAGAGAAGCCGCATGATCTTCGTGCGGCCTTTGTAGAGCGTCGCGTAAGCCTCGATGTCAAGCGGTTCGCCACTTATGATAGTAGGTCTACGATTAGACGTCTCATCGCCTCCGTTAGTGCACATCTTCATCATCGGTCCACTCGCTTCGTCGTCTCGCTCCATTGATTCGTCGGGTTAGGGTTTTTTTAGCTTTGGGATTTTTTTTGTTCTCTGCCAAGATTTTGTTATTGATCTTTGTTTCGTCTTTGGACTTATAAGGAGGGGCGATTTGTTTTAGTAGTAGGCAATAAGCGTCGGTCCAATTTAAGCCCATCTTCTATTTATTATTCACTCAATTTGGGTTTTATTATTAAAATTATAGTTTTTCTATCATAAAAAGATTTTTTTTTTTGTAATTAATATTGTTTAATTTTTTCCACTAATGCTGTCTAATTTATGATTAAATAAAAAATCTCATATTTTCCAATAAAATAGTTGCTTATAACCACATACTGTAAATGAAAATAATTATAATTAGAAAATAAAGTATACTATAATGTACTTTGTTGACAACAGAATCTATACAATATAGTATATGGATGTTCTTCATACATTGACTACAATAATGAATTAAGATAACAATTAATAATAATGGAAAGAAAAAAAAAGAGATATAAGAATATTGGATACCTAAAAATCAGAAAATCTAGGATGTGAAGCCAATCAAATCTATTTTTATTCTTAAATATTGACATATCAACAAAATGTGAACCATTTGTTGTTGTTAATAAGCTGGGATTTTTAGATGTTAAATTTTTCAATAGATAAGACTTAAAAAAAAGAAAAGTAATTGATCCATGTTTGAACTTGCAGAAGTTGTTATATACAGTAAATTAGAGAGACAGAATGGTTTCTTTTTTTCCACAGGACCTTCAACAAAATCTCCATAAACATATTATGATTAGAAAAATAAAACCTCAAAAATAACACAAGTGTTTTTAACCCGAAGGAAGAAGAAGATGAAGAAAAGAAAGAATGACTAAACAAAGATATGAATAAACAATTAACAATGTGTGGAAATAAAGAGGAATGAGATGGGAACAACATAATATTAGAAGTAATTACCTCAAATCCATCTAACAAAGATTTGATTTTTTTTATTCATGAAGGTTGCATCGACGAAGATAAGGGTGATCAAACTTGATGTATTTAGTCCAATACGGTCGGTACTTGGACATTGCTAACTCCAACCACGGCTTCATGTTCCCGTTATAGTGAACCACCGCTGCATTCTCAATGTCTTTCCTGTCTATACTCGGGTTATATCCAAGTCCCAGCACGTGCCACGACTTGTTTAAAGGATGTGTTAATCCGTAGAATGTTATTAGTCCTGGTGGTAATGTCCCTAGCTTCCACAGTGTCCTGTTCTCATTCTAAAACAACAATAAACCATAATGAGCAGACCACAATAAACCATCATGAGATATATTAGTTGCACAGAGTTAAAGAGTAACTTACCATGTTTTGCCACTTATGGTATATACCAGTGATGTCTCTCTTTTTCCATTCCTTTAGGTCAAACATGTTCATTCCATAAGCCCATCCACAAGCGTTTGGATTGAAGTTCCTCGCAATGTGAGGATTCGAAAAGTTGAGATACTTGTCGAATCTGTGGAAACTTTCCCCACAGGTTTCAACTGCACCATTGACTTTGCCGTTCAGGTTAACTTCCCAGAGTGGAGTCAAATCTTTCTGAACAATGATGTCGTCGTCCAGGAAGAGGATTTTGTTCAGCTTGGGATAAACCTCAGGGAGGTAGAATCTCAAGTGATTCAACATGGATAGATACTTTGGGTTTCTGTATTTCAGATTCGAAGAGCCTGAAGTCGGATGGTCTGCTTTAAAATAGTATTCTCTCATTGCTGCAGACTCGAGCTGACGAAGGACAGGGCAGTAAGATGAATTAAGCCACTTAAACTCATCAACGTTTTCCACATGTATGGTTGCCTTTCCGGGTGGGTTTAGGAGGAACCACATGTTCATTGCTCCGAAATTGAGTTTATCCGTGACAAGGTGGAAAACATGCTTAGAAGGATCCTGCGCAAACAGGGAATATAAAAACATTTTAAATTTCAGCTCTGCAAATCATATCTGAACTTAAACATACATATATGAGGACGAATCAAGTGATAAGAGCTAATGGTTTACCTTGGCATTCATGATGGTTGAGTTAACAACCACTGATGCAGCTAATACATTGTCGGAAAAGAGGGCATAATGATAAAGATTAGGGTTTTCTAGGTTTTCACTCCGAGGGAATTTTCTTTTCTCCGGAGACAGAAGATAGTAATCAATGGTCAAGCGCATTGATAGGCAATGTATAGGATTTGGAATTGTTTTTGCAGCTAACTGAGCCAAAAAAGTACTCTGCTTCTTTAAGCTCCTGACTTGTTCGTCGGCAGTCTGAAGCATTGCTCTCAGCTTTCCAGTAACCAACTTGCAGTCATATAACTGCATCTTAGCTTTAGCCAAGACTTGACCCATGGCTCTGAGTTTCTCATGTGCACTATATGAAAAATAAAATTATAGAGAATGTTACTTTAAGATGTACACGAACAGAAAAAAGAAGGCAAGTAGTAGAAAGCATCTCTGGGTGAATAACAGAAACAAATGGGAAGCAATTTACCTCCGAGGAAGATCAGCATCAGATGTTGATTCCGCCAAAACCCGTTGGCTGTCCTTAAGTCGGGCCTGGAGTTCTTGTAACAAATCATTCTTGTTTTTCAATTTTGCAAGACCAGTATAGACTCTAGCCATTATTACTTGATCCCGCATCAAGCGTATATTTGAATCGGAGTTGTCGTTCTCATTTTCTCTTCTCCAAATACTGTATTTTCCAAGGACAGCAGAATCAACAGACTTAGAACGTTCAATGGCTGCATTTTCGAGTTTCAAAATCGTGTCATCATTGTGCTGAACTAATTCATTTGCTCGCATCTCACGCCTTCTCTCTCTTAGTTGCTGAAATTTCAAGTTGGAAAAATAGAATGTTATGAAACACTCAGGACAGAAAAGTCTCCAAAAAATATTAGATGCATCAAGATAGTTACCCTTCTGTGAATCTTCGCAGGTGTCTCAACTTTCTGATGGCTACCATCTGCATCAGCGTTATATAGAAGAATCAGAGATAGAAAACGTCAAAATAAATCAGAATGCCACTTACATAAAAGCAACTACCTTTAGAAGTCTTGTCACGTTTTTCATTCAGGATATTAGATTTGACATCTTGAGTCGTTTGATTCTGCTTCAAATACATAAAAAGATACAACTATGAGCAAACAAAATATCAAGGATAGACACAACGAAACAAGTGAATCAGGTCATTAACTAAATCACACCTCAGAATGTCTAAAAGAGGTGTCTACTCCAACTTCCCGCCATGATGCAGACAAATTTTTTTTCTTGAAAGAATCAAGGCTAAGAGGACCCAAATCAGCTGTGCTAGCTGCGATAACATCTAATACCTGGACATAAAAAAATTTAGTAAGAAACGATTCCAATCACATAAAAACCAACAAAGAGATTAAAGATTATACTTGCCTCTTTCGAGAAAAGAGATCTAACAGATTGCATTGCTAAACGTTCTCTCCAGTCAAGATTCTGCCCCAAGAAAAAAAAAAAAACACAGCCTAATTAAAACAACATCCTTATAATTATGATAAACCAAACATAATTATATATAATTATATGTATTCAGCCCACCTGCTTCACAGAAGCATTTGAATAATCTGCAGTAATTGAAAAGTAAGCTCCATCAGAAATTATATATATCACAAAATTGAAAAGACACTAATTGTTAGAGACTAGGACCAACTTAACGAAGAACATCAGTGTCAAATCAAAAGCAAATAGTTAAACGGAAATGTAACTTAAAATATCGAGATAATCAAGGCTGAACAAAAGAAGAGTAGTAGTCGTAGTAGATTATTCTAAAGCTATCAATCCTTGCAATTTCTAAATCTCTACATGAATCTGCAAACGTATAAACAAAAAAAGAGGCATACCATTACCATTAGAGGAATCGATGTATACACCTCGGCCAACAAAGAAGACAAGTGGTGCGAAAACACAGAAAAAGATGAGGAGTACAAGGACAGATCGAGATCCACCACTACTTCCTCTAATCCGGTTAACTCCAGATAGCCCTCGCTTCAGCGCCATCCCTACCAAAATTTCGAAAGAAAAAAACCCTAAATCAAGCAACGAACCAACCGGGGATAATGGAGGAGATAGATAGATAGAGAGAGATAAACAAAACACATACTGGGAATCTAATAAGAGAGAGATCAAGTGAGATTTGAGAAGAAGATAAAAAATCCAGCGTTCACGTGAAGCCCTCACAGGTAACGAATAGACTAAAACGCCATTACTCCCGGCGAGATCTAAGCACACAACAGCGACGAGAACTCGGAATTGAAGCTAATGGTTAGCGAGGAAGAAGAAGAGTATGAAGAAGAAGATGATTGATAATGATTTGTAACAATAGAAAGCGTTGTTGAGTTGATTCACCGACAATGAACCAATCGCTATCAACGCCAGGAAAATTGTTTGTAGAAGAACCTCAAAGGAGCCTACTTGACGACACAGATCTCTCTTTTTATGGGATCGATTACAATTTACGAATCTCCTATCCGGTTTACTCCGATTCATCTTAAACCGCCTATTATACCGAAACTAACATCGAATTGATAATGATATATATTATTGATTGCTTCCAAGTATCGACTTCGACCCAACCCTTAATAATTTAATGGGCTTTTTTGTACATTTTTTTAAGGCCTGTAGGTGTGTGACTTTGATTTCTATTTTATTTACTTTGCTCGATATCGCGTCCTCAATCGTGTTAGTGTTCTCTGACCGTTGGAGAAGAGATCGTATGATGAGAGAAAAAGAAATATAACTTTACATGAATCTCTCTAACGGTCACTTTAGAAATTTACCAAACAAAAAAAAGAGAAAAAAAGAAATATAACTTTACATGAATCTCTATCTAACGGTCATTTTTGATATAGACGCTTACGCTTCTTCTCTATGATTACGTCTTCAACTTCAAGGGTTTTGTTCCTCTCTCTCTCTAGCAGTGCCGGCGCTGACCCAGTGCACAAAGTGCATTTGCACCATATCACAATATTTTGGAAAAAAATTATAAAGTTTTTAGACTCTTCAATGTTTCATATTTTGATAAAAAACCCCAAAATACTGAAAATCTATAAATAAGACCTGTAAATTAGGAGAAAAAATTTTTTTGGCACAAGGTGCAAAAAAAGTTTGAGCCGGCCCTGCTCTCTAGCATAATATCTTCGCTCCGTCGGTCGTTTCGTTGGTGGTTACATTCTTCTAAAACTACTCTTTGATGTTTTTCTTTGAATCGATCTCTGGATTTTAACTCGCTTCTTCTTTTCTAGGGTTTGGTTTCTAATTTGTTGTTCTGTTTTTTTTTTTTTTCAGGCTTTGATGACATGCTTTTACCAATCAATGATGATGGCGTTGATGGACACGCTTCGTCTCTGTGCTTCGCCTTCAAGGGTTTTGTTCCTCTCTCTCTCTAGTACAGTATCTTCACTCGTTCGTTTCATTAGTGGTGACTCTAAAATAGTCTCTGATGGTTTCTTTGAATCGATCATTGGATTTTAACTTGCTTGTTCTTATCTAGGTTTGGTGTTTCTAATTTGTTGTTCTGTTTTCTTTCTTTTTATCAGGTTTTGGATGATGCTTTTTATCAATCAATGTTGGCTTTGATGACATGCTTGATGCTTCTTCTTTGTGCTACGTCTTCACGTGTTCAGGGGTTTTGTTCCTCTCTCTAGTATCTTTGCTCGTTCGTTTTGTTGGTGGTGACATTCTCCTAAACTTGTCTCTGTTTTTTATTTTTGAATCGATCATTGGAATTTCACTTGCTTGTTCTTTCTTGGGTGTGGTTTCTAACTTGTTGTTCTGTTTTTTTTTTTTCCAGGTTTGGATGATGTTTTTATTAATCAATGATGGCTTTGATATGGACACGCTTCATCTCTGTGCTATGTCCTCACTCTTCAGGGTTTTGTTTTTCCTCTTAACACATCTATTACTTCTTTTTCTTTTATTTTGTACCTTACAGTTTTGTTATTTCGTCTTGCAGGTCTTTTGGAAGCGAATTATGATCTGATCATCACCTTCTTCTCCATGCTGCTACGTCTTCAGGCGTTCTCTAAACGTATCTCTATTTGCTTCTGGATTTCACTTTAATTTCTACTTACATGTTACTAAATTACTTGTTGTTTGTTTCTTGTTGGTTTAGATTTGTGGAGGAGGATCTTACGATTGATTGGTGATGGCTTTGACTGATCTCTGTCAGTTGTCACTCTCATTCATGTTATTCTTGGTATGGTTTCTAAACCGAATCCCTTAAAAGCTTTTCTTATTATGTTTTCTTGCGAATTTTACCTCTCTTTGCTTGTTATTTTAGATTTTGGAGGATGCTTTGATCGGTGGGTGATAGTTTTGATAGATGGCAAGTCTTCTCTGCACTAAATCTTCAGGTAGTGTTCTTCCTCTCAATTGATTTTTTCTTTTTCCTTCTATATAAGTGAAAAACATCTCTGTCTTTCTTTGATGCAGATCTTAGAGGCAACCAGATAACAGTGTGGGAGGTTCGGATTGACTTTCAGGTTACCTTGCATCCGCAAATCTTTTTTCCTATCGGTTGCTTTATCTAATATTGGGTATTGTTGGTCCTTTGTTTCTTGTGTTTCCCAGATGTTCTTGTTGTGTTCACACACATTCATATGAGAGAGATGATCCACAAGTTCTTTCCTAGACGAGTTTTTTCTTGAACTTTGTCCTTTTCAACTAGTTAAATGTCTTATTTTTTCAAGCCTCTTAGGTGCTACGCTTAAGTCTGAAGATATATCTCTCTTTCATGCAGATCGTGGAGACACCAGGACGCATATGATAAATCTAAATTTATCTCTGTTTGATGCACGTCGTGGAGGCACCGCGACTGATTTAGTTTGGTCTGTCATGGTTTATGGTTTCTTCTGTATTACCAAAAGTTCTCTATTCGCAGTTTTTGGTTGTTTTTGGTTAGTAAACTATGTGGAGATGTGATCAGTCTTGCAGGTTTTTTGGAAGCGAATTATGATCTGATCATCACCTTCTTCTCCATGCTGCTACGTCTTCAGGCGTTCTCACGGGTTTCTTGCTCTAAACGCATCTCTATTTGCTTATGAATTTTTACTTTGGTTTGGTGGTTTTTTTCTAATGACATGTTACTTGTCGTTTATGTTTTATTGGTTTAGATTTGAGGAGGATGATCCTACGATTGGTTGGTGATGGCTTTGACTCTGGGTTTTGGTTTCTAAATTGAGTTCTTCAAGGCTCTTTTTTTTTATGTTCAAGCGGTTTTTACATTTTTTTTCTTTGTTATTTCAGGTTTTGGATGACGTTTTTATCAATCAATGATGGACACGCTTCTTGTATGTGATACGTCTTCAGGGGTTTTGCTCTTCTTCCTCTTCCTTTTATCTATAAGTGATGGTTTTGATGGATGGTTTTTGTCTTCTTTCCACTACATCTTCAGGTAGTGTTCTTCTTCCTCTCAACCGATTTTTTTTTTTAATCTTTCTAAGTGAAAAACATCTCTGTCTTTCTTTGATGCAGATCGTATAGGCACGGGGATTACAGTGTGGGAGGTTCTGAGAGAAGCATTGTGGGAGTGCGTATGATCTAATTACGTCTTCAGGCGTTGTCATGGGTTCCTTGCTCTGAACGCATCTCTATTTGCTTCTGAATTTTCACTTTGATTTGGTGGTTTTTTCCTAGTTACATGTTACTAATTACTTGTTGGTTTAGATTTGTGGAGAAGGATCTTACGATGGCTTCGAGCCTTCGACTGATCCCTGTCAGTTGTCACTCTTACCTCTTTTTGCTCTGTTATTTTAGATTTTGGAGGATGCTTTGATCGGTGGGTGATGATTTTGATAGATGGTTTGCTCTTAATCAACGGGTTTGCTTCTTTTTGGGTGAAACAGGTCTGTGTTCGTGTTCCAATCAGAAAGAGCGAGACAGACAGAGAGCGAGCGAGAGAGAGGGTTCGATTATAATAGCGACGAGCGAGACAGACAGAGAGCGAGCGAGAGAGAGAGGGTTCGATTATAATAGCGACGAGCGAGAGAGAGAGAGAGAGAGCGCAAACATACATGAAGAATTCAGAGGTATATTTCCTTCTAAAACCCTAAGATGAATCGGATTTGATTTTCGTGGTGAATGTTTTTTTGCTTTCTGAAATCAATAGTTTTTCTTTTGGGTGAAACGAAACAGGTGTGGTGTTCGTGTTCCAACCTGAAAGGACGATGAAGCGGTCATAATGGTGGGCTCATGAGCGGATCAAAAAGGTAATCAAAATTGGTCTTTTGTGTTTCCTATTCCGCTTTTCCTTTATAAAAGTGAGTCGAGTTTTTGCTCTTTAATGGGGTTTGTTTCTTTCTTTTGGCTGAAACGAAACAGGTCTCTTGTGTTCCTACGGATGATGGTTTGTTTATTCGACTCTGCTTTTTTCTTGTCAGTCGCCTGGCGTTCTAACTGTAACTAACAACTTCATTCAAACTCATTAAAAAGGTATATACAAATCTCAATTTGTTCCAAACAGGTGTGTGTGGTGTTCTTGTTCCAACCTGACTCAGTAAGTAACAACATTAAACTGATTCAGAACCAAAAAGGTAAGCTTATGGGTTTGAAGAATGAAGAAGATTTAGAACCAAAAAAGGCAACAACATCAAAACTGCATAGGTGTCTTTGACTCAATACGTCTTCCTTTCTCCTTCACTTTAATTTGCCAATCTTAAGTCAGCAACTTGCTTTTAATCGCAGATTCTGACCTGTGAAGAGAGCTAAGTGGAGTCAATTTAGCAGGTACATTGTGTTTTATTTATTTCTTGTTCTTTTTTTTTTTTTTTGGTTTATTAACAGTGTAACAGTAATCTTATGTTTATGTTTCGTTTTGCAGGTTTGCTTTAAAAACTTGAGGCTAAGTATAAGGTATGAAAAATCCATTTTCCAGCATAATCTATGATTTTGTTTTCACTACGGCTGGTTGTTATAATTCAGACTTAAAAAAACTATATTATGGAAGCTTCGTCCTTTTCTCTATTGTTGTGTAGATCGGAGATATGCTATGGGGTTTGAAGAATGAAGAAGTTTCAGAACCAAAAAGGTAACAACATCAAACTGATTCTTCTTGTTATAGATGTCTTTGACTCAATACGTCGGCAGGTACATTGTGTTTTATTTTCGTCTGTTTATTTTTTTATCAGGTTTATGTTTCGTTTTGCAGGTATGCAATAAATTGGATGTGTTTGAAAAGCTTGAAGCTAACTATAGGTCTTTCATCTTTGTCTTCCCTTATCCGCTACCTCAAATTTTTGATTTTTTATTTATTTATTAATAACCTAATGGGTTTGTTGTTTCCTTCTTTTGGACTTTGGGTGGTGAAACGAGGAAACAGGTTTGTGTCTGTTCCAAACAGGACGATGAATCATATTAGCACTGAGAGGGGGCTTATCTGGTAAGTGGTAAGTGTGTTTCTTGCCAATAGTTGAAAGATGACATTTGTATAAGTGTCGTCATCCAATGTCTTGTTTCTTGCCAATAGTTGAAGATGTTTATTCAGCTCCTTCCTCAAAATGAGCCCTTCACTCCATAGCTCCAGCTTTTGCCTGCACCACAAAGAAGTACACCACATCTGCCAGAATTCAAGGTAAATACCTTCCATCAGAGGTTATCATCACTTTAGAACAAACTTATAGCTTGATGTATCTGTTTTATATTAATGTACAAGGACTCAATTTTTCTTCATCAACTATAGGTTTAAGATTGGATTTACTTTTTGAGTTTTTGGGACCTATTTCAAGATTTTCTTCAGTTCAGACCAAGAGAGTGTCCGATTCTAGTGGTGACGAGAGAGTAAGCAGACCTGAACAAGTCATAGGTATCTTCTCGTTTTCTTCTAAACCTATGAATTGATTTGATTTTCGTGTGAATGTTTTTTTTTGTTTTAACATAAGAGTTTCACATTTGTATTATGGGAATATTAAATAGTGTGTTTGTTTCTTTCTTTTGGGTGAAACAGGTGTGTGTTCGTGTTTTCCAACCAAGACGATGATTTATTGACTCAAGAGTTTTTCAAGGATGAAGTAGATTCAGAACAAAAACGGTCGCCAGTGTTCTTACGCTAAAGTGAGTCGAATTTGCTCTTTTTTTTGTTGTTTCAGTTTTAGATGGGAATGTGACTCTGAATTTTTTTTTTTTTTCACTTAGGCTGGTTGTTTTGATTTCAGTTCTAATTCTATATTTTTGCAGATCGGTGAAATGCTATGGTTTGAAGGACGAAGAAGGTTCAGGGCAAAGCAATCAAATGATGTTCTTCTCGGAGCTGTTGGATTGTATGGTATAACTGGAACTTTCATTCTTAATTCTTTTTCTTGACCATACCATATTTGTCTTTTGGATTCATCTGAAATTAGGATTTCTGTTGCAGGTTCGTGTGGCTCTCGAAGTATTTGTCAATTTAAGACCAATAACAGTGTTACCACAAGTACAGTATCTCTGATAGGTATGGAGGTCAGTATTAAGTGTTTAGATAGAAATATAAATTTGTTATTGATCATGTTTATAATTTTTCCATTTGTTGTGATTATCAAATTGTCAATGTTTGTGTCTTTCTTTGTTGAATATAGGTATTTACAATGCGCATCGTCGGGGTTTTACCACAAATGAACAATGGTAAGCTTTTGGGTTTGAAGAATGAAGAAGATTCAGAACCAAAAAAGGTAACAACATATTAACTCAATACGTCTTCTTTTCTCCTTCACTTTAATTTGCCAATCTTTACGTCAGCAACTTGCTTTAAATCGCAGATCCTGGCCTGTGAAGAGAGCTAAATGGAGTCAAGAAGCAGGTACATTAAGTTTTATTTATTTCTTGTTCTTCTTTTTTTATTAAAAGTGTTAACAATAATCTTAGGTTTATGTTTCGTTTTGCAGGTTTGCTTAGAGAGCTAAATGAGTCAAGAAGCAGGTACATTGTGTTTTTAGTTTTTTTCTGTTTTCTTTTATCAAAAGTGTAACAAGAATCTCAGGTTTATGTTTTGTTTTGCACGTTTGCAGAACTTGTATGTGTTTGAAAGGATTGAAGCTAAGTATAAGGTATATATAGGTCTTTGTCTTCCCTTTGTGTGCTTCCTCAAATTTCCTCAAATGTTCTCTCTTGTTTCTTGCTTATAGTTGAAGATGCTTATTAATTTCCTTCCTCAAATCAAGCTCTTCACTCCATAGCTCCATCTTCTACCTGCACCACAAAGAAGTACACATCTGCCAAAACTCAAGGTAAGTGCCCTCCATCAAAGATTATTATCACTTTGGAACAGACTCATAGCTTGATGTATCTGTTTTAGTTATGCATAAGGATCTCATTTTCTTACTGTTGCAGGGATTACATCTTCAAACAATGGCAATGGCTTCAACGTAAGTGTCTTAAGGTAAAACAGATACATCTTGAAGTGGAGAAATCCAAATGTAGTTTTATCACCTTTTCTTTCTTGATCAAGTCTAGGTTTAAGATTGGATTTATGTTTGACTTTGGGACCTATTTCAAGATTTCTTTTTCAGATAGCTTTGAGATTGTCAGAGGTATCTTCTCCTGTTCTTCTAAACCTACGAATCGATTTGGTAATTAGGTTGATGATTTTGCTTTTGAAATAAGAGTTTCGCTTTTGTATTAGATGGGAATCTTAAGTAATGGGTTTGTTTTTTTTTTTTTCTGGGTGAAACAGGTGTGTGATTTCGTGTGTTCCAACCAAGACTATTATTTGTATTAGATGATTTTGCTTTTGTATTAGATGGGAACACTCAGGTTTTTTTTCAAGGATGAAGTAGATTCAGAAACAGTCGCCGGCGTTCTTACAGTAGCAACATCAAACTGATTAAAAGGTAATATTGGTCTTTCTTCCCTTGTCCACTTCCATCAAAAGCGAGTTGAATTTTCTTTCAAATTGGTTTGTTTGTTTCTTTTGGCTGAAACAGGTGTGTGTTCGTGTTCCTCAAAGAGTCAAAGCTTTTGTACTGAGTCCTTTTCTGCAAATGAGGTATCGTGTTTTCGCATTTACTTGACATTTAATCTTACTAGAAAAGTATTTGAAGTCTGGTTAATGTAGGAGTTGCTCAATTGTATTCTTGTTTTCTGACTGCTTAGGTTGATCACATTGCTCTTGTTACATATGATATTGCTCGGCAAAGGTGCGGTAAACTCGGAGGTAAATTCTTGATAACTGCTTAAAAGTATAAAATTTCCAGCTAAATTAGAAAATGATGAGGTTGTTGTGGAGGAAATAAGCTCGGCAAAGGTGCGATCGCTGTTGTGGAGGAAAAGACATCAATGGCTTCGGAGTATCCTGAGGTTGAAGTGAGTAATCTCTTGATTGACACCGCTGTGATGGATCTTTGTTCGGCACCCAGTACAGGTTTTTTTTTCCTTAAAGCCAGTCCAATCTGGAACATTTTTTTCAACTGTTTTCTATGCTATGAAACTTGATATTCTCTTTTTGGTTCTAGGTTGTTTGGAGACCGCTTCCAGCGAAGATGGTATCGAACCGCAGCGTGCTATATAGTTGTAAGACTCAGAAATCCTTAACCCTCGAGTATGTTTAGTTAAATAATGGTGTATCAGCATAATGCATATCTTCTGTTTATTCTAGACAAGTAGCTTTGCAGTTCTCATTTAACTAAAATAATAAGATTGGTACAAACCAGTGCATCGAGTCACCTATTATAGAACTCTGTAGAAATCTGTTAGACTTTGTCGTACACTAAGTATTTTAAATGGTGAAAGTGATTGCCAAACTGGAAGCTGCCGTCAGTCAGTAGTGTGCATTACGGTTATAGCAGGTAATTTTGGCTGTCGCATGTAAAATTTATATTTTTTTGACTTTTGTTCTGTTCTTAAGAAAGCTTATTTGTAAATTTGCAGGCGACACTTGATGAGTCCCTCTATGATCTTGCTGGAGAGCTAGTATTGATTGATGTTCTTGTTGTTTGTTTAAAACGGGGAATTAAAAACGTGAATCCTGAGTAATATATGTTTGTCTATGAAAATAATGCTGTAAGGTGAGGTTCTTGGTAAGATGTGGAAGAGACATTGAGCAGACGCAAACAGAATCAGATCCATTATCACCTAAGCTTCTCGGGTTTCTTATTTTTGGTTCCAGCCACAAGAAATCATCACTCGATAAGAGGTGGAAACTACAACTCTGAATCTGTTTTTTTTTTTTTATATTTCTAGAGTAATACAATTGCCTGCTGATCAATTTTTATCTGATTAACGCGATTCTGATGCAGCTCGTCGTTCAAAGAGCAAAGTCCTCATGTTGCTTAATTCTGTAAAGAGCATACTTGAAAGTCATGCCAGTTACTTGAGCTTGTTGCTTTCGTCAAAGGCTTGTTGCTTTCGTCAAAGGCACCCAGTTTGATATTGTGGTACGTAGACAATCTGTAACTTTGACCTTTTTATGCTTGAACCCAATAAAGTATATTCACTAACGATGCCAAAACTCCAGGATTTTCTTCAACGAGAAAGATATGGTTGTGCGCAGCTGCAAGACTTGAGCTGATTGGGAAAAAGGTAAGAATCAACTCCATTGTGGTCTCTTTGATGATCAAAACTCTTGGTGTTGCTATATTCTTCTTTCTCTCATTGTATTGTATGCTCCCATTTCGTTCAACTCTCAGTCGCTTGAAAGGCATACGAAAGATGAGAAATCGTACCTGGGGCAGGCTGCCGGATACATTGATGACCTGAAGGAGGCCTATGACGGACACTTGAAGGATGCAAGAGCACTTGAAGGATGTAAGAGCACTCGAGTACCTGGGATTTCCAGATTCAGTGAAGTATGGCCAAATCTTTCTTATCGCTACTTCTTTTTCTACTTTATTATTCATGAACAGCCTGTAATATACTTCATTACAAGTACGTGATGTTACTATTCATGAACAGCCTGTAGTACTTCATTATAAGTACGTGGGATCTATGCTCAGCTGCAAGAGAGTGTAAGGTAATGTTATTTGAGTTTGTCAATTGTTCCATTCATGTGGCCCCATTTACTTTTTCGTTGATGGATAACAGACTTTTCATATGACTCTTTTATGTACAATTTAGTGCAGATCTCGACAGCTTTCTGTGACTTAGTGCAGATCTCGACAGCTCCAGCTTTGCATGCACCACATCTGCTAGAGTTTTCTGGTAAATACCCTTCATCTGGGAGTATCAAGACTTTAACATACTCATAGCTTAATGAATCTGCAAGAATCTCATTTCTTACTGTTGCAGGAATTTAATCTTCAAGCAATGGAAAGGGCTAACGAACATCCATAAACATCTTCAATAGCTTCACCGTAAATTTTTAATCAAGTATTATGTATTATGCTTCTTTTCACCCCTAGAAAAGTTGTTTGTATGCATAGAATACTTGCTTTCATACCATCTAATATGCCTCTGTTTTCCTGCAGAATAATGATTGGAGGCCTCATTATACTGAACTAAGGAGGAGGCTTGTAGCCCTGGATTATGGTGCAAACAATTCCTCAATACATGACTGATGAAAGTTTCAAACAAATTGAGCATGCGAAAATGATTTTAATCACCTCAAAGTTTGGTCTACCAGTCTTTAATCACCTCAATGTTTGGTCTACCAGTCTCATAGCTTCTAGTAACTAACACCGCCATAAGAGATTTTTTTTTTTCTCTTCTTCTAGTTAATGTTGTAATGTCACGAGTAGTCTACTAAATATCTCTATTGACCTCGTCATGATTTGTCTGCAGGTTGTTCTAGGATATGGACACCATCTTCTGCGCAAAACTGATCCAAGGGCAAAAGAGAGTTTGCCTTGAAGCATTTACCTGATGACACTCTTTTGCAGCTGGTACTTTCCTTTTTCCTTCTATTCTGCTCTGCTCTCTAAATTCGATCAATGTCCAGTGGCTTACAAATCTTTCCTACTCTGTAGGTGTCAAAGCTTTACGAAGTTGTGCCACCCTGTTCTCACCGAGCTTGGAAAGGTAGTATCTCTATTATTTCTAGTATAACAGGGGGATCGTTTCATGTAATGGATTACGTTGAAAGTATGACAAGGCTTGAGAACTCTTTAAGTACTCTACAACACCTATATACAAGGCTTGAGAACTCCTTTGCCGATCAGGCTTGTTATAGGTGAAGAACCCGTGACCAAGTGTTGATGCTCACTGTGGGGTCTTGCTGGACTACTATGGTCGAACCGAAGCAAGGTAAGAAGCATATATCTCTTTTAAAGTAACATTTCGCCTGAATATAGTACTCACAAATACCTAATGTAGGTACTGCACCGTTCTCTTTGGTGTTTGAAGGAGTCGTGGCATCTGCTCTCAGGTAATATCTATATATTTTACACAATGAGTAAATAAAGAAGAAGAAAATAAATCATCAGAAGGCATTGAACGACAAATAATTTAACTGTCCAACTATCAAAAAGTATCAAACCGGTTATTCGATCAAAAGTTTTTACTTTTAACGATTTAGGCAAAAAAAATTGGCAACGCTTGGAAATTCGAATGAAGAGAAACCAAAGAGTGTATCATCTCATCCCCATTGTCTAATTTGGCTCCTTAACTGTATCCACCTGAAACACACATAACCTCAGATTTACGCTACAGTGTGCTGTGTGCATCAGATTAGAGTTATGAACAGAGGATACAAACCTCATTGAGGTGTTGAGCAGACTTGGAGGTTATATAAGCGATACGTGTGTATCACTTCTAATGTTCTTGTGATTAGTGGATTCTTTAAAAAACCGTCTTTCAGTCCTAACTCCTAAAGAACAAATAAAAAGGAACTAATGCCCTTTCATCAAAGTGTATAGTGTACATGGCTATTATTATTTCTACCTTTTCTAAGGAAGAAAAATATAGGTATCAACAACACTACGAGCAAGGTGGAGGATCTTCGGTGTTCAATCTATTACGTGACTATTAGTAGTAAAAGGACTTAGTGATTAGTAAAAAATTTCTCGAGAGCTGGTGGTGCGCTTGTGATTTCCCCAATTGTTCCAACCTTTTGATTTGACTTGAGGGTAGAAAAAGTATTAAACTTGTGAAACGGTAACATTTTAAATATTTGAATTATACAAAAGATTGACAGAGAGAAAAAAAAAACGAATTAATTTTTAATTTGAGTGCGTTTACGATTTCCCATATGGTTTAAAAACGTTTTGATTTGACCTGAGAGTGGAAAATATGAACGTTGTGAAACGGTAACATTTTTTTGACCGTTTGAATTTTTAGTATCTTTGTTGAAAAAAATTAAAATATTCCAGTCTATAAATACTCTTTCTTTGGACAGAAATCTGAATCCGCTTATTCGGTTCTTAACTTACAAATATCAAATACACTCTGTTTTCATTCTATTTGTTCTGTTGTTCTCAAGTCAACTTATTTTATAGTATATCTCAACATCCGAGAGAAAGCAAACACAAAGGCATCATCATCATCTTACAGGTAAAATAGTCTAGTTTGTTTACTATTAAAAGATTCTTGTTCGTTGTCTTTCATAAATTTTGTTCATGGAGTTCAACAAAAATTTCAAATGCTATGTTTTTAGAATCCATTTATATATCTTGTTGCCTGTAACTTTAGTGATGAGAATCTATCAATTAAACTGTTGTTCTTTAGATATATATACACGTCTTTAGTAAACTGATTTATATATAGTTTCATATATCTGTGTCGTTAATTATATATAGCATGCTATCTTGAGTCTTGACTTCAAGTGATGTGAGATCAATTATATCTTGAAGCTCTCTGTTTTTTTTTTTTTTTACGTCAATATATATATGTTTGTCTAAAAAAACGTAGAATGGGTTTATAATTTTTGTGAGAAAACAAAGAGAGATTATTGGTTTTAGTAGTACCGTACATCATTTGTTGACAAGCGGAAAAAATAAAGATTGTAATGAAGATTGATTTTGATTTTGCAGAGGGTGTATGCAAAAGTGACTGTTTGTACGAGAGCTTCTCATCTTCTGTTGGCAACATATGATTTTTCTTATGAAAAGATGTATAGATGTATGTCTAGGGTGTGAATGTATGAATTATGGTGCATAATATAGATATATGTATAGGGTGCGTCACATGCATAAAATATAGATCTATGTATAGGGTGTGAATGCGTCGCATGCATTTTACATGTAGATGTATGTGTAGGGTGTGAATGTGTCGCATTCATAAAAAATATACATGTGCAGCACCGTGCACGCGTAAGACAAACGAAAGACGAGAACATATAAAAATGATTAAAGCAGACGAACATTAAACGAGCTCTAGCCGCGCGTAGCACACATACACGACAAAACCACCCGACGATGATCGCTAGAACACCCAAAAATTACTTAACTGCCAAAAGCCAAACGATTCTAGACGAAACACATATAAAATATTCCAACTGTGAAGCATTATCGCTAAACGAAACACATTAAAAACAACAAAACCAAAAATGGCTAGACAAAATACAAGAATGACACTTCAATTACAACAAAACCGCACACAAAATTACATATCAAAAGCCGATCACAAAATTGGCACGTTTTTAATTCATAAGCCAGAATAAAAAAAGAATTAATGCCGTTTCATATTCATCGAAGTTCGTGTTGTATTAATATATTGCTATAAACTTTCATTGCAACCATCTCATTCAAATTATCTATCGGATATTTCTTACAGATTGGGTTCCTAAAATTTTAAACAGATCGGGTAGCGACGGTCTACCTTCTCGAACGATAAAAAATCTAAAATAATTCAATTTGATTATGAACATACATATACGGCATTATTGTCATTTTTAAACTTTTAAACAGATCGGGTATTCTTTAAAAAAAACCAAAAAATACATCATCTACTTCTTATTTAGCAGTTGGGTCTTTTTTTTGTTAGAAAAATCCATATTAATTCAACTATTTTTTTGTCATTTTTGAACCATATCTCTTAATAAAAAAAATTTCTATTTTTTTTTTGTCAATATTCATTTATATTATTAATATACATAAATGAATAAAATATTTTAATTTATCATTATTTGATTTGTTTAACTCAAACTATATTACACAAAGATTTTTGAAAACACCATCAACTAATGTTTTTCTGGGCATAATATCCATTATTTATTGATAGAAAGTGTTACCAGCTAATAAGCATGCCGATGGACCAGCAGGCATCCCATTTCTGATCCAGTACGGTCAAAGTAAGCTCGGTTCAGCCTCTCATGCTGTTTGTGTGAAAATATTCAGAATGATGACCCACACCACTTGAATTCAATAAATATACCAATCAAATTAGGTTCTTAAAAACAAAAACGGAAAAAATCTCATATTTAACCTTCAAAGTAACTAAATGTAGCAGTTTAAATCTTATAAGTATTACACTAACACTCTAAACCACCAAACTAATTATACTAAGATAACAAGTCTCTAAACCTCTAAAATTTAAAAGATTTCAAAGAATTTTTTATTTGGTAATAAAATGTAATATAATTTTAGTTAAAGAAATAAAATAATGATAAAATGAAATATTAATAATAATTATTTTTGTCCAAATAAAATTAAAACTAAAATCAATTCCATTCCATGTAATTTATATATTAATATTTATTTTGTTTAAAATTAAAATTAGACCAAGAAGATTTTTTTCATTTTATTTTTGCTATGATTTGACAATGTGGACCAATTTTGAAACTAGTTATATTTCTAATTTTTAATATATCACATTCTTGAAAAAATAATCTTTATTAATATTTGAACTTAAGATAGTTTAGCCTCTCTGTATATTAATTGTCTTATCCACTAGAATGCATCTAATGTTTCGATAGACATTATATTAGATTAACTAGATAAGTTTTTTTTTTTTTTTTTTTTTGTCAGCTAGATAAGTTTGTAACTCTAATTATTCATAGAAATTTAGATTAGATAAATTTGTTTGCTCTTGATTGCAATGGCAAATAACATCATTGAATCATTACTATTTGGCACAAGAGAGAAACAACCTTTTTTTTGTGGGAAAATTTGTCTTTTAAGTGATATTAAATTGAACAAAATTAGATCGAATATCATTTAACCCCATTAATCTTTTAAAATGTGGACGAAGAAGTTGTACATTTTTCTTTTATAATTTGTTAATTTTTTCAACTTTTTGAATTAAAAGAGGTTGAAAAAATCTTTCAAATATATTTGAAACTGAATAAAATTGGATCGAATATCATTTAACCTATTAGTTTTCAAAAATATGAATGAACAAGCTGTACATTCTTATTTTATAATTTATTTATTTTAAGTTGAATAAATTGAATAATTTTTTCAACCTCTTCAATTCAAGTAGTGAAATTAGTTTGATGGTGTTTTTCAGCCTCTTAAAATTGTACAACCATTTGCATTCTATTTAAAATTTATAACGATTCATACATAGATAATATTTTCAAATAAATTAAGGTTAGTCAATTATTGTGCTTATATATACATAATATATATATATATATAACTGTTAATGAAAATAAGCTAATATGCGTCCATTCAAATTATATTAAGAAGCTATATGTATATATTATAATGTTTTTTACATATATTAATCATCATGTTCATGAGTCACACTGGAGATTGTTGTGCTGATTGAATCTCATCCGTCGACTTTGATTCTAAGGCTGAAAAACAAACGGTTGGGATTCTGTGTCATCGCCCTAATAACCAGATTGGGTAGGTAATGGGCATTATAACACGGGCCTTACTTTAATAAGAGCCCAAAATCAGAAACGTCGACGTATTTGCGTTGCTGGTCCTCGTTTCTAGCGTGAACACGAAGCGGAGTAGATACCCCACCCACCCGGAGAGTATCAGAAGAAGAAGAAGAGAAGGGTTTTTGGTTATCGATTCCTAGGAATCGTCATTCAAAGATGCAATTAACTCTTGAGTTCGGGTACACTTTTTTTACTCGTTCGATTGATTCTTTTCTTAATGGTGCCTGTTCATTGGTCGGGAAAGTTCATGAAAATATATAAAGTAATGATTTTTTTTGGATTGGGAGAATTAGAATTGACTTTATTAGGCTTTTGAATCAATTGGTAGTGAATGAGAGATTCCTCTATTTGGTTTTATAACATGATGTATATGTGCTTCTTGATCCTGATCCTGCAGTGGAGGTTTAGAATTGCTCTGTGACTCCATAAAGATTCATAAAGTTAACATCAACCTCCCTAATGAATCAGATATCGTAAGCTTGTTGTCTCTCTCTTTTGATGATTTTTAAATACCAACAACAAAAGAGTTTTCTCTTCTAAGCTGCTCACTAGTGTCTCTCTCTCTTTTACACTGTTTTATATAGTTGACAATGAAGGATTTGCTTTCATGGGTTCGTACCAATCTGATCAAGGAAAGACCTGAAATGTTCATGAAAGGCGATACTGTGTAATAACGGCTTCTTTTTTTACTTTTTTTGTCTTTCCTTTATTTCTTCTAGCAAGAACCCTGCTGGTTTAATACCAATAATGGTGTTTTGGGATCCATGATAAAAATGCAGGAGGCCTGGAGTTCTCGTGCTGGTTAACGACTGCGACTGGGAGCTTAGCGGCCAGCTAGATACAACATTAGAAGATAAAGATGTTATAGTCTTCATTTCTACTCTGCACGGTGGATGAAATATTGAAATTAGATTAGCCATCAATCATTCTGCTCTTTTCCAACAACTTGTGATGAACAACATTCCTAACAAAGATCATTGTTATCTTCTGAGTGATATAAATGAAATAATATGTTGATCTAATTTATATTCTGCTCTTTTGAGTGATATTTGTTGTGTTTTTTATACTGTGTGGGATGTTTTAATAGGCCCATTATTAGTACATTAGTAGATTCTAGAAGATTTCTAAATGACTTGATCTCCAAGTTAACCTAGCAATTGAGTAATAATCCCTTATATAAATCTCTCTCGCCTATCGTAGCCGTCTGGCTCTTGAGATTCTTGCGATAATGGTTAGTTCTCACGCTTGATTCTCTCCACTTACATGTCCTGATTTAATTTTGTTTATAGAAGATATATGAATCCTTTTGTGATATTCGGGTCATTGGATCTCTTTTTCCATCACGTAGGGCAGAATATTAGGTTTTAAAACGGAAGTAGCTAAACTAGAGTGTGGTTTTGTGATTTGATTGAGTTGATGGCATGCAAAATTAATTATTATAATTTTTTTTTTTTTTGATATGGAACAGGTTCTTCAAAACGATATCGATCTGCTTAACCCTCCTGCTGAGCTTGAGAAGAGGAAGCATAAGCTCAAGCGTCTTGTTCAGTCTCCCAATTCCTATTTCATGGTACTGATGATTTGTATAACCTTCCTCCTTCTTTAGAACCCATAGAAACCATATCTCTATGATTAGAATATTGTAAGTATATATGGAGTTTGTGAATTTGATTTTTTAATCAAAATCCCTAGTTTTGATGATCTATCAGACCTTTTTTGGAGTCTGACTATTGATTGGTTTGTCAGCCATCTGTTGACTAAGATTTGTAATTTTTCCTAATTACAATAGACACCAAATATCTCTGTTTAGAGTTGTAAATTACTAAATTTCAAGGCATGAACCCTAACTTAGTGTCTTAAGTAATTATCAACACACTTTTTTTTTTTGTATTCTGACTGTAATTTATGGTGTTAAATATATTCAAATGATTTTGAACCCTTTTGCTTCTTTTAGTTCAAAACTCTCTGTTTGGTATTCGTATAGTTCAATTTTTGTATTTACTCTCTCTTAATGGACTCTGTATGATTTTGACTGTAGTATGTGAGGTGCCAAGGCTGCTTCAATGTGTAAGTTCTTAAAACAATCTCTCTTCCTTATAGACGGTTACATAGATAAAAGAAACTTGACTTATTAATGGTTTTTGTGTTTTCTATCGCAGCACAACTGTGTTTAGTCACTCACAGACGGTCGTGGTGTGCGGAAAGTGCCGTGGTGTGCGGAAAGTGCCAGAACGTTCTATGCCAGCCTACTGGAGGAAAGGCGAAGCTCTCAGAAGGATGCGCTTTCAGGAAGCTTATTAATTGATATGTGATGAAGATTGATAAAGAGTTTACCATAATGAATCAGATAGCAAAGCTTGCTTGTCTTTTTATTTTGATGAATTATTATTTTAGATACCCATCAGTTCAGTTTTGTGTGTTTCTCCTCTTTGTACCTTGTTTCATTCATTCTAGTTGATGATTATAATGGATGTTTGCCTTTCATATGGATTATAAAGCTAAAAATTATTCTAAAAAAAAAATATTATTATTACAAATTATTTTATTTATTTTCCAGCGTGTATTTCTTTAAAAAAATGATGGTTTCATTTATATATATAAATAAAATAAAATAAAATAAAAATGAAAGAGAAAAGTAAAGACTCTAGTTAAATCAGAAGGTCTGGAAAAGGTTAAAAAAGACTTGTGGTGTTTATATATATATAAAGCGTTAAAGTAGTAACCCTAGAAATCTCTCTCGCCTGTTGTTGCCGTTGCTGCTGCTGCTATCTTTCGCCGTCGTCTCTTGAGATTCTTGCGAAGATGGTTAGTTCTCTCTCTCGCGCACTTGATCCTCTCCATTCTTACATGTCCTGATTTGATTTTCGAGTCTCGCTAGAGTTTTTCATGTTTCTCTCCGTTTCTGTGTAAATTCTCGTTTGATCTCTTCTTGTATAACGTAAGGTTGAGTCTAGGGTTGCGAATGCTCTGAATTAGCTGATAACAAAGTTTGGTTTTTTTGTCGTTTTGATTGATTTTGTTTGCTGGGAATAACTTTGATGTGAAAACAGGTTCTCCAAAACGATATCGATCTGCTTAACCCACCAGCTGAGCTTGAGAAGAGGAAGCACAAGCTCAAGCGTCTTGTTCAGTCTCCAAACTCCTTCTTCATGGTAACGATGATTTGAATCCTTTCTGTGTACTTCTTCTTAAAACCAAATCTCTATGATTAGAATTGTGAGTTTGGAGTTTTGTGAATTTGGTTTTTTTGTTTCTGGTAATCCCTTTTTGGAGTCTGATTGTTTGCAAGCATCTGTAAATGTGACATCTTTTTCAGATTAAAAACCAAATCTCTCTGTTTTAGAATTGTAGTCAAGTCTTTTAGGTTTAGCTGCACTCTGATTGTAGAACTTGTTGTTGTTAAAACATTTGGCAATGTGCTTATGTAATTCGAACCCTTTTGCTGCTTTAAACTCTCTCTGTTTTGTTTTGTCTATTTAAATCTCAGTCTGATTCTCACTTACCTGTCTGGAGTTTCTCTACTCTGAACAGTCTCTGATTGTTGTTTCTTTGGTTGTTTACTTTAATGTAGGATGTGAAGTGCCAAGGCTGCTTCAACATGTAAGTCTCCGGAAACAGTTTTTGTTTTTCATTCGTTTCCTTTGACATTACATAGTTTAAAGAAAACACAAAACTTATTGGGTCTGTTTTTTTGGTAATCGCAGTACGACAGTCTTCAGTCACTCCCAGACTGTTGTGGTATGCGGAAACTGCCAGACAATTCTGTGCCAGCCTACAGGAGGAAAGGCGAAGCTCACTGAAGGATGCTCTTTCAGGAAAAAGGGAGATTGATTGAATCAATCCCCAAAAGCAAATCAAGCCTTGTTACTTTTTTTTTTTGTTGTTGCTATGAATGCTTGTTGGTGTTTGGGATTTATCTAGTTTACTACTACTATTGATGTCTGGATTTTATAAAAAGTTTTGGATTTTAAGTTAATTGTTTGAAGAATTAGTACTTGTACGATTGCATTCCGCATTCTAGAAAACCTAGGGAAGACATGTCTCTAATACATGTTGAAATCAAACTTAATGGGTTTTTTTTTACATAGGCGATGCGGTATTGTAATTGGCGAGAGAATACACAAACGAGATTAAACATTTCCAATAACTAACAAGTTAAACAAAACTAACAAGTTAAACAAAAGCATAGGTAAACTAAACCAACTAAGCTCTGGGGATAGGGTCTCCTCCTCCATCTGATGATAAGCTTTCCCAAAGCCATGCTTGAGTGAAAAGCTCGTCCAAAGTGATTCTGCATTGGCTGCAATTTCGTGGCGCGTTCTCTGGCTTTGCTCCTAGAATGTGAAAGTCTCTAGCTTTCAAATCTTTGAGATAAGTGGCGAAATCCATGTTGCATCGACAGATGACCATCAAGTTCGATCCAGGATTGTTCAAAGCCCATGAATCAATATCAGCCACCATCCTTTTACGTCTACCACTTGCATCACCAGCGGGTAAGAACATGATATCATCGAGGAGAAACTCATCCTTGGACTTGTTGTGCTTCTCACCATAAGCTCTGATTGACACATTGTTGAGACTATAACCCTGTCTCTGTAGAGCTGATTTGATATTCCAAGTAACCGAATCAGGCTCCAGACCATCAGGGAGTTTGCAATCCTCTACGTCCCAGAAGACCCCTATCTTAGTCTCTGGCAAACGGGTTTTAGTCAGCACATATATATACAGAGAGAGAGAGAGAGAGAGAGAGAGAGTACAAATTTGATTAGATCCCATAAGAGAGCTTACCAGTGGTCACGGAAGGCATGGTTTCGACGAGAGAGTTAGGGTTTTAGATCTATGACTGTGACTGTGACTGTGACTGGGGCGGTCGATGGAGGAAGGAAGAGATAGCTCTCTGTCTAGTTGGGGGATGGGTAAGAAGAAATGAGCAAGATGTTTTAGGGTCAAGTATGTAAAGGTTGAGACTTTACAACAAAACGTTGATATGGCCGAGTTGGTCTAAGGCGCCAGATTAAGGTTCTGGTCCGAAAGGGCGTGGGTTCAAATCCCACTGTCAACAAGTATCTTTTTCTTTTTTTTATAACATTTCCTCACAACATTTTTGTATACTTCTTCTGATTATATCTTTTCCTCAATCTTGAGATGCTATACCGTATTACCGCATACGTACACACATACGTACCACATACGTACACACAAAAGAGCCCATTAACTTTGTTGTATAGAATTCAACTTTGATGTGACATTTAAAGCCCAAACGAAGCCCATTACTCTACAGTCTCCTCTTGTCCTCTTACCAAAGTTGAACATGAACTTTTTCGCCAATTTTACTTTGTGTCCCACATCGCTTGTTAGCCTATGATTAGACCCAAACTTTAGAGTATCTAGAACACATTAGAAGTTTCTATTTGTTTCTTGTTCAGAAGAAGTCTCTGTCGCAGTCCCCAGTCTTGGTCACTCGAAACAATGTCTTCCTCCATGACCAGCAAAAATGCTGGTAAGCTCTCTTTCTCTGTATCATAGTACGGGTGTGGGATCTAATATAATGAGATTGTATTATATATTCTCTCGGATCTTGTTGTTAGTTGCATTTTCCTGTTTCTGACTTCAAAAATAAACCTTTTGCCCAGAGGCTAAGAAGATATGCGTCTTCTGGGACGTCGTGGAATGCCCAATCCCTGATGGTCTGGACCCTGAATCGGTTTATCGTAACATCGAATCAGCTCTTGAGAAAAAGGGTTACCTTCCTCGTAATGTGTCAATCAGAGCTTACGGTGACAAGAATCATGACTTGAAGGATGAGTTTCTCCTCGCTAACATCATGGTTCTTACCTGCTGGTCGACTCTTCTCTTAAATTAAAACCCTCTTTACGGTGACAAGAATCATGACTTGTACTTACCGTTTGATATGTGGGTTTCAGGAGATACAATGGCAAGATTTAGAAGGATGGAGGACGATTTTTTTGGCTGGGCATTCAATAATCATTACTCAAGTTTGATGGTAATCTCAGAAGACAACACGGAGTTCGCCTCTTCTCTCAGAGTTTACAAACAGACCGGTTTCAACATTCTCGTAGCACAGCCAGAAAACGGTATCGAAAGATGTCCCAACTGCAGAAAGCCTCTGGAAGAGATTATCACTGATGAATGGCTTTGGGAAAGCCTATCTGCTGGAGGTGACCCTATTATCTCCACAAACCAAGAGAAGCTGACCTCTTCAGTTACTAACTAGTGTTGTCTTACCTAGTAAGTAAGTAGTAGGTTCTGAGTTATTGGAAATGTTTAGAATCGTTTATGAATTCAGTTATGATCCTTAAGGTAAATCAGCTTCTTCAGAATACATCAAATCTGATTAATCTCAAGATTCAAACTATATAAGTTGTACACGGGAAAAGCCACCAACAAAACACAAACAAACGTATATACCCGAGCTTATAAGCTGCATCCACTCATCAAGCTTTGAGCATCCGTAGATAATCATCAATGATCGACATCGCAGATGATCGATAGCCAGAGCCAAACAGGTTATAATGATTCAAGTAATGATACAGCAAATACAGATTCCTCCTCTTTTCAAATCCGGGTTGTTTTGGCATTACCTTGAGAGAGAGTCAAAGAAACAAAAACAGCAGTTATGTAATTTAAACAGACAAAGCAGCTGGACTTGGTTGGTACAGACACTGAGAGATAAATGAAGAGTGTGCTGAACCACCTTGAAATAGGCATTGTAGAAAGATTCTCCGAATCCTGCGCACCACGACATTCCAAACTCCGCCTCGTTATGCCCATCTGTGGAGGAATGAGATCAAAACGGTGCTTGAAATATGGTAAATATATATGTCAAGAATTTAAAAATGAAAGCTTTATACAGTAACAGGCAGGATCAAGAATGACAGGTTCACTGTTCTTGTCATATGCGATATTCCCGCTCCAGAGATCACCATGTAACAAGCACGGTTCTATGACAACATTCTCAAAGAGAGATCCCATGTTCTGTATCAGTGTATGACCTGTTCAAATAATTTTTTTCAAATGTTACTATACCAATATCTCCTTCCAAAGTTAATAACAACAAAGAAGAGAGAAAGAAACCTTTCTGATAAATTGAAGAGTCACCATACTGATCCCTAGCTAACGTTAGCTGGTAACCCAGTCTTTTCTCACCATAAAACTCAATCCAATCCGATGACCAAGTATTGATCTGTGGGGTACTAAAATAGGCACATAGCATCGTTAAGTTTGTGAGAGAGAAGACATAAACTCACTCAAAAGGGAATAAGATTTGATAAAAAGTAGAATTCATTCCACCTGCCAATAGTGTTGTCAACCTCAAACCCAAAGCCTTTAGAAGATATCCCAGCTTTATGCATCTCAGCGAGCTTCCTTCCTAATTCAGCCTAATGACTAACAACCATGAAACTGAAGTTCTTAACATTGGCTCATAGTTTGGATTCATCAGTATCACCTGGTAACCTCTTGATCCCCCAAAGTCTATAAATTCCATGATGATATAAGACCCACCTGTTGGCAATGCCCCAACCTGTTAACAAATTTAAACAAGAAGAATCTATGATTAGAGATATCAGATAAAGTTATGTATATCTACTACAAAGTAAAAGAAAAGTATAAAACTTGCTTTGTGTGGTTTGGGCACACGGATTGTACTGGTTTCATACATAGCTTCAAGACCAAGAGCCTCTCCCTCAAACATGGCAGGTCCAATACTCCTAAAACCAGTGTTTACAAACAAAACAAAAAGGTCTGATTGTAAATATCAGAAAAGGTAAAAAGTGATATATGCTTAGAAAAATACAATCTTTTTTTCACCTGTTAGTTTTAACGAAGAAAGAACCAACATCAGTCTGGTAATGGCTAGCGAGATTAATACATCCACCACCAACAGAACCAATCTTTGTGATCTGAGTAGCTTTCCCTTCTGTAAGAATCCATTCACGAATTGGATCCTCACTCATTGCAGCCACTAAAACAAAACCAATGAAATTTCACATTTTGATATTAATTCCTTAGTCAGTGAAATTCAAATAGTAAGAACAACCGATAATTCCAAAATCTACAAAAACCCATCAAACACAGAGAATGAGAATTTTGACTTGGTTAAATAAAAAAAACAGTAACTAAATTTTTCTATTTTGAGAACAGAGAAGATATAAACTTACTAGCAAAATTTATTCTGGGTCGAGAGAAGTTGCAAAGAAGAAGATTAGGTCGAGCAGAGAAGCACATACAAAGAGACGCCACCGCCATTTTCTTCTTCTTCTTCTTCTCCGGCTTTGGTTTTATTTATCTTCATGTGGCCGTTATTCAAAGCTTGTTCCAGGATTCTGTTTGGACACAGACTATCTTCATCCTTATCTTGTATAACTTATGATATTAAAAGGGCTTCTAAAGGCCTGGCCCATTACGCAAGCAAAACGAAACGTTTTATCTTTCCTCGATAAGTGTGCCACGTGTGTGTCGCACGCGCGTATGGATATAATCAAATGGATGAGGCTTGTGGTGTACACGGTACGTTTAACACGATCGAACGGTCAGAAATAAAAAGATCACGAGATTAGATCGATGATTAAAACGGTCCGTTTTGTTTATTTATAAAGAGAAACAAAAAAAAAAAAAGAGAGATGAGATGACCAAACACGTTTTTAATCGTAAGTTTCTCTATCTCCGATGACGCAAAACGAGGAAGAAAAAAAAGACATTATAAGTAAGAACAGAACAGCTTCACCATGTTCCAAAAACTAAAAGCACTAAATCTCGGATCCCCTTTCCTTTAAAGTTCGATATCTTTCTCTGTTTTGTTGTGTCTTTGAACGCTCAATTTGTATAACTCTCTCTCTCCCGGTCCGGGGTCTTCTTCATAGAGAGATCATCATATAGGTAACAAAATGAAATCCCAAATTCTGTTTTATTTCTTTCGCATGCCTTATAGATTTGACCTTCTTTTCATTTCGTAAACTTTCTAATTACATCGTTGTGTTTAATCTTTGTGGTTTCTGATGAAGTTTTTTATTCGTGGCTTTGCAAAAATTTTAATTAAAAGGGTGAAGTTTTGTTATAGTAGTAGGATCATATACTAGTCTCTCTGTTATGGACTCTGTTTCTTGAATTTGTTTCATAGTTTAGTTTGAGGTCATGTCAAAGTGTATTGAATCTTGTTGGCTTGTGTGATGGTGGTTTTTTTTTTTTGGGACAGAGAAAGCATGACTACGTTAGATTTGTCGAGAGCCGAGCTTGCTCTTATAGTCCTCTATTTGAACAAAGCTGAAGCTAGAGATAAGATATGCAGAGCTATACAGTATGGTTCCAAATTCTTGAGTGGTGGGCAACCTGGTACTGCTCAAACTGTTGACAAAAACACCAGCTTGGCTAGAAAAGTTTTCCGTCTTTTCAAGGTGATCAGTCCCCCTCCTATTGTTTTAGATTTTGTAATTGGCTTCATTGTTTCTACCTTTTTGTGTTTGATTTCTGATTAGAGACATTGTTTCAAAAATGTGCAGTTTGTCAATGATTTTCACGGTCTTATCAGTCCTGTGCCTAAAGGAACTCCGCTTCCTCTTGTCTTACTTGGGAAGGTGCTAAAGATATGTTGTATTTTTTCTTACAACACTTGTTCATATCTTGATTTGATTCAGTCTTTAAACTTTTGTTTTTGTTTGTTGGTTTGACCGTTTCAGTCCAAGAATGCACTGGTGTCGACCTTCTTGTTTCTTGATCAAATCGTCTGGCTTGGTAGATCAGGCATATATAAGGTTAGATAAGCCATATTGGTCTCTTAGAGTTTTTGATGTTTCATTTAACTCTTGAGTGTGTGACTAAAGATTATTGTTCAATGGAATCTTAGAACAAAGAACGAGTCGAATTGCTTGGACGTATATCACTTTTCTGTTGGCTTGGATCATCAGTTTGTACAACTGCAGTCGAGGTTTTTGTTAATCTCCTCTTTCTTGACATTTTGATTTTCCTGCCTATGTACATATATTGGATCTTGATGTTCTCATGTGTACCAGATCAGTGAGCTTGGAAGGCTCTCTTCATCTATGAAGAAGATGGAAAAGGAACTCAAAGATGATGAAAAGCATCATGTAGAAACCCTCCTCTGTAAACTCTCTCTCATCTTTCTTCTTCTATTATTTACTAAAACTCATTCCCTTTGTAAAACAAACGCAGGATGAACTGTATCGTGCTAAGCTTCAGAAATCAAAAGACAGAACTCTAGCATTGATCAAATCAAGCATGGACTTTGTTGTAGCCATTGGTTTGCTTCAGTTAGCTCCGAAGACGATTACTCCTCGTGTCACTGGCGCTTTAGGGTTTACCACCTCGCTTATCTCTTGTTATCAGGTAAAGCTTTTTCTTCCTTTCCATAAATAAACTCACTTCCAAGTTCACATCTTTCTACTTCTATATCTATAAAAAATTATTTCTTTGGTAACCACACAGTTGCTTCCGTCACGCCCCAAGTTCAAGACACCTTGAAGCAAGAAGAAGCTTGTTCTCTAGGCCTTCAGAATAATTGTTTCATATTTATTTTGTAAACCTGCTGTGTTCTGGTAATATCAGGCTGTTGTTCCTTTCAATGAATTTGCTTTGCAAGAATAATGATAACTCTTAAAATAAGATTGAGTATGATACTTCTTCAAGACTCTGTGTTTGTCTCTGATGTTGAACAATAGATGCATTGTCTATGTTCACTGTTTATGTTTGAAGCAACTTCTGCATATAAAAGAAGTGTTATATAATCTCTAAATGGAGAAAAAAAACGTATTTACAATCACCACGACCACCTTTGTAACTACAGACAAAACTAGAGACAACCCAACCATGTGTACACAAGTTCCAGATCTGAGACTGAGAATGCACTCCCAGATCAAGAAAAAGCTTGAACGGTTTCACTGAAAAAGATTCTCTCACCCTTTACAACAATCTCACTCTATATCTACAAAACTATACTGATCCAATGACTTCTTTTACATATTCTTTAGGTAGTACAAGAACAGAGTCTATGCATAGACCACCTTTCGTGTGAGTACAATCGATTTGAGTCATGGAGAATTTGATCCCTGTTGATATATCTGGGTTTGTCACTTTAAAATCCCCGACGTGATAGTGACTCCAGTTCCCAGGGTTGTTGTTCAGAAAGCACTGTGAAACAGCTTGTTGGTTGTCTGAAGTAGCGAGCTGGAACCTAACAGGTTTGATGTCCCATCCATGAATGTGTTCTGAGTTGCAGATTCTCCTTCCAAGCCTCTTTGATGTTTTACCTAACTGGATACGGAAGAAGAGACTGTATGTTCCAGATGGAAACTGGATCTCAAATTCTCCTCCTACTTCAAACCACCATATCTGTTGAACATATGCAACTGACTGGAACCTACATATATACATAATCGGAAGAGATTACTCCAACAAGATGGTCAACAACACAAGGGTCAATTCAAGAAAAGAAGATGGTCAAACTGATGAAAGTTCAAAAGTAAAAGTACCTGGATTCATCAGTTGGGAGATGACTCCAGTATCTGCGATCATCAATTCCAGTAATCCTTAGTGACTTTGAAGAAATAGATAAACAAAGACGACCCGTGTTCTTATCTATCCACAGTTCCTGCTCAAACATAGAAAGTAAGAAACTTTGTTTTTCTCAAACATGTAAAGAGAGAGATTGAGATGCAAAGTGAACGAAATATCCAACCTTTGTGCCACAGTCGAAGAGATTAGGCCGGCAAAGCTTGGAATAAAGATCTTTCTTTATTAATTTCCTCAGAGTAATTTCATCGAACACCTTCTGTGCAATAACACGATAATTCGAAGGTAGCTTTAGTTCCCATATGAAATCAGCTGAAGAAGCGCGACGGAACACCTTGCTGAGACGAGCAAGCCTGCAAATCTCCGGTGGATCAAGCCGCGTCATAATCAACGCGACACAGTTCTCCGGTATATCCACGAATCTGGGTTTTCTCGAGTAAACGTCATCGTTCCGATCAAACTCCGGGAACCCACCTGAGATACTCGCGCCCATAATCACGCCCCAAAACAAAACCCTTAAATTTGCATGGCCGCGGAGAATCGAGAGAACTAATACGACTTTTTTAAACCAATCGATCGACGAAAACTCAAAAAAAAAACACACACAAAAAAGGAAGCTTTCTTTTTTTGTTTGTTGGGTTTTGTTATTTAACTTCTTTCTTATACGATTATGAACGATACAAAATACGAAAGAAACTTTATTATATAGAAGAAGATGAGTTTTAATTTTTTACAGTATGGTTTTGTGGAAATAAATATTCAAAGGTCAATTCTCCTGAGCCTAAACAATTTATATAATAATCATCCAGCAGTGTACTATACGTATCTACTTCATCTGAAGATGTATGTATTGTATGTATGTATGTATCTACGTGATCCGGTTTAGGTCGATCGGGTCGGGTCAGATTCAGATAAAGTGATTGTAAGTTGGCCACTTGGCCTAATAGTTTTGGTTAAAAAGTGGATTACACCGCGTTATAGTCAATTACGTGGGGTTTGGGGATTTTTTAACCAAAACACCTGGCCAAGTCTTTTTTTTTTTGTCTGAAGTGGATTTAATAATAGTAAACTTTATACAGTGTTCAAATTGAATATTATAATTTGGTGAATCTTATTCATACAATGTTTGTCGACGACTCGAGTCCACTTTATCCATTTTTGTTGTTGTTTATTTTTAATAAAGAAGAAAGTTATGGTAATGGTGGTGTGTACTAACTGCGATTGGTCGTGAGCATCTTGTAACGGTGGAACTCGAGTGATTATTATAGATATAGTTAGTGGATTACAAATGTTGTCCTGAGAAATAAATTTCAGTTTCCAAAATGAATTATTGTAATTAGCTAAATAATTGTTTAAACTAAACATAATATATAATATTGAAGAACGTTCTACTTTTGGCCCGTCGGTAGTTAAAGAAAACTAAAATTATTAGATATCACATGCAGTGCAACATGACTAAGCCAAACAATCCCAATACTAGAAACAAAATCTCACCCCTTTTCGACCTTTTAAGGGTTATACACATTATACTTATATACAAAACAGAAATAATATTGTACACGTCGTACGTGAATAATAATAACTTAAGAGTTAGATATGAAGTAGTAAAACGACCTAAGGGTTGCATACATATCCATCCACCATAATAGCATAATGTTACTTTTTATATAGATGTATAAATATAATATCTATGGTAAGTTTAGAGAATTGAGAACGAAGAATCTTTGAAAAATAGACGAACTGGATACAAATACAATACATCAAATATTAGGACGACTGTTAGATTACTTATAAGAAAAAAGGTTTTGATGACATAATGTACTCTTGATTGAGTTTTCGTATGATAACATAAGTTAGAAGAAAAAGTAAATAGAGAAGCATCAACTAGACCTAAGTTGGCCAATTAACAAAAGCAAATTGCCTTAAATAACATATTCATAATTTCATATAAGTATTAGATAATATTTTCGTAATGCAATTATTTACGAATAAAATAAAAGGTCGGCCTGTGGTCGGGACACTTTATCCACTTGGCTTACGTATCAACCAATCAGTACACAGTTTAGAACTTCCCACAGTTTAGGCTTACGTGGATCCAAGTCATCGGCTCGTGTTAACACGTCAACCAGTTTCTCGTCCCAGAGTCTCTAGATATTGTTGTGATTTTGATAATATCAAATTATCAACAAACACAAGAGATATTGTTGATCTTCTGTAATAGTTCTAAGCTTTACCAAATAAAAATAAAAATAAAAAATCCGTAACGTTGTTTTGTTCTTTTTGTAGATTTTATTGAGTGAAGGGTTATCTAAAAACATTGGTCTTACAACGACTAAAGGTGGATGAGACAGTAATCGATTGGAAGCCACATATTTTTAACAATATATTAACATATTATAATACCAATAATGGTACTTTGAAAGTTGGTCCAAAATAGATAAGAAAGATTTTTCCTTATCATTTTTGGGATATTTGTTTGTTGAGTGAGTCTCTACAATTTCTCGTCATGAATTTTTATGGTATTAGAAATTTATACATGACAAAGAAAGCTACGAGCACGACCTTTAATCTGAAAGTGTGATAGTGAAATCCACTTTACGTTATCTATAATTAGCTTGTACTCTTAGACTGAATATTTTACTTCCAATCATTAAGTTTTTTTTTTTTAAATTGTTAACTTAAACCGATGATGTTAGCATGTTTTAATTATATACTTAAATATGAAAGTCTGACACATAGTTTTTGATAATATAATCGTGTGTTATTGCCACTTACTACGTACGAGTATACAACTTATCATGCTTTGTGAGGAACAAAATAATACTAATATTCTTGAACCCAAAGATATAATATTATGATAAAATATTCTTAGAATATAAAATACAACTATTCTTTTTCCAAGACTAGTATATACTATATACTCCTACTTGACAGTAAAAAAAATCAATACCATGGTCAGAGAGGAGTATTTAAACATTTATTTTGTAATGTGGATATGGAAATTAAGAGTACATTAATATAAGAAAATATAATTATATATTTTTAAAGGAATTTAGTAAATTATTAAATAAATTAATTATTCAATATTTTAAATTACATAAATATTCTTTTAAATAAGTATCTCTCAAAACTTATACAGAAATTATAAAAGATTTCCCTCAATTATGATTTTATAAAGCTAATCAAATTGTAATTTTAAATATAATATTTTCGTAGTGCAATTATTTACAAATAAAATAAAAGGTTGGCATGTGGTCGGGACACTTTATCCACTTGGCTTATGTATCAACCAATCAGTACACAGTTTATAACTTCCCACAGTTTAGGCTTACGTGGATCCAAGTCATCGGCTCGTGTTAACACGTCAACCAGTTTCTCGTTCCAGTCTCCAGATATTGTTGTGATTTTGATAATATCAAGTTATCAACAAACACAAGAGATATTGTTGATCTTCTGTAATAGTTCTAAGCTTTACGAAAAAATAAATAAATAAAAATTCTGTAACGTTGTTTTGTTCTTTTTGTAGATTTTTTTGAGTGAAGGGTTATCTAAAAACATTGGTCTTACAACGACTAAAGGTGGATGAGACCGTAATCGATTGAAAGCCACATATTTGTAACAATATATCCTACTATATTAATTGAAAAGTACAAAATTAAAAGTAACCTTTAAAAAGTGTAAGAAATTACATGTAATTGCCGTTAGAAATTTTTAAATAAAGGCTAAAACAATAAAGACTATAAAAGATAATTAGTAATTATTTATTTAAAATTAAAATTCCTACTCGAGTACTCAACCAAAATTGCTGGGTTACATAGATAATTAATCCAACTAAATCAAACACATAAACAAACAATCGAAACAAAAAAATATCCCTTAACAAAATCTTTTCACATAAGATATTTCCTTAACAACATCTTTATCCTCCTATAACTAAAAAGAAGAATATACTCTTTAAAAAAACCAAATTTCATATCTTTTTAAAAAATACTCACAACTATTACGAAAATAAAAAAATAATCATCCTTCACCCTATAAATACAGCAGTCTATTTTATACCAAACCATCATCGAATCATCCATTCAATAAACATTTTAAAAATTGAAAAAAATCCAAAGATTCTAAACCAACAATTTCAATCACAAATCATTGTATTTTTCCAAATTTTTCTAAACAAAATATTCAGCCTGCGGTCTACCGCGGGTTAGTACCTAGTTAACATATTATAATACCAATAATGGTACTTTGAAGATTGGTCCAAAATAGATAAGAAATATTTTTCTTTATCATTTTTGGGATATTTGTTTGTTGAGTGAGTCTCTACATTTTCTCGTCATGAATTTTTATGGTATTAGAAGTTTATACATGACAAAGAAAGGTACGAGCACGACGTTTTATCTGAAAGTGTGATAGTGAAATCCACTTTACGTTATCTATAATTAGCTTGTACTCTTGACTGACCATTTTAGTTCCAATCATAAAGTTTTTTTTAAAAAAATTGTTAACTTAAATAGATGATGTTACTATGTTTTAATTATATACTTAAATATGAAAGTTTTGACACATAATTTTTGGTAATATAATCGTGTGTTATTGCCACTTACTACGTACGATAAGTATACAACTTATCATGCTTTCTGAGATGCAAAATAATACTAATATTCTTGAACCCAAAGATATAATATTATGATAATATTTTAAAAGAATGCAAAATACAACTATTCATTCTCCCAACACCCAAGACTAGTATACTACTACTTGACAGTAAAAAAATCAATACCATGGTCAGAGAAGAGTATTTAAACATTTATTTTGTAATGTGGATATGGAAATTAAGAACACAGATTCCCGTTCCTAACATATACTTTTGATATCTTAAAGATTTGATACGAACTTCTATTGTTTAAAATGAGTAAATGAGTTATGCATGCTTTTATCTTTATACTGCATAACACATGTATAAGGATATCCATATATTTTTTTGTTTTATATAAAAAATTTTGTAACACAGCAAATAATTCAAAATTTGAAATTTTTTGTTTCGATTATTAACTTCTTTTTTTTTTTTGACAACGTACCACATTTTTTATATAGTTTTTTCTTGCATATATGTTAGCGATAACGCAAACTGGCTAAAGTCTAAAATTAAAAATCGATTCCATAAACAAATTGGCTAACCTTATGGTTAGTATATATGGAAACATCATCCACCTAGCTTTAACTTTTGGACACATACAGTTTAGAATACTTTTAACAATATATTTGCACTCATCAGTTGATGTAATTACCCATTACTTATTTTTGAACCAAAAAAACACACCACTTTTTATCAGCTAATTTCAGACCAAAAAAAAAAGAAAAAGAAATTATGCATCCTTATATGTGTACTTGTATTATACAAAAGTCAAAGTAAAAACTCATGTAAACGTCCAAAAAACAAATAAATGAGGTATTTAAAAGTTTATTTTTCAACTAATCTTTATTAATATTTGAACTTATGATAATTTAGTCTTATTGAAAAAAAAAAAAAACCACTTTTTAAAAAAATTATGAATCTCATAAATATCTGGTTATTTTGAGATTTCTTCATCCAGATCCTAGTGTTGATGGTTTCAATGATGTCGGTCTATGCGAACGCCGTATATCAATGATATCGCGAGTGGAAGATGATGGAGTTTGAGCTGGTCGTGAACCAGAGTGGTGGTGATTGGTTGGTGGAGCTACATGATAGATCTAAAGGTTTTTTTTTTTTGTATTGTTTAAGTTTTGATCATGTATAAAGTTAACCTTAATATGTTGATTTTTTTTGTTTTTCCTATAATTAATTTACTAGGACTTACGTAGTGGTTTACCACGAGACAATTTGTTTGTTTAAAAAAAATATTAATATATAATTTCTATGATTTAATTTTGTTTTATAAATTGATTAAGTTTCTTTAATTTTTAGTATAGATATTACAGTACTGTTATATGTATTTATGAATGTATATTCTATAAAGTTAAACAACCAAATCATTGACAGGAAATCTATTGTTTACGGGATGATTAAACAAATGACTTCTGTACAAGATTCAATTTAAAAGCTCACAACGAAAACAAATTGATGCAGTGTTATCCAGAAACCAAATTCGAGATAAGTTAAAAAAAAAACAACCAATAAAGAGTAAAAAGAAGTCGCATCGCATGACAAGAGTAATAAGATGTTATCATCACAAATCTTGCTTAAACCCAATGTTGTTTACTTACTGTTGTTTCGCAACATCGTTCTCTTGAACCGTATTCACAGGTGTGGATGAGCCACTGCGTTTGCTAGTCTGACCTGTAATTGTTCTACCCATAAATCTCCCTGCTTTGCTTAACCCGCTACCCACAGCTCCAAAGCCACTACCAACCATACCAACACCTGAGGTCACTCCAGTCCCAACCAACCCGACTCCTGTACCAATCCCAGTCCCAACCATTCCTACACCAGCACCGAGCCCACTTCCTACCATCCCAACTGCATCCATTGTGCTACCTATCACACCTGCTTCCTTCAGTCTCTTCCTTTCCTCCATAATCTTCTTCTCGTCTTCTAATGCCGCCATTTGCTCCTCTTTGTTGAACTCATGATAATGTACCTTCAATTCAAGCCATTTTAGGAACCGGCGAAAAGGAAAACTTTTGCTGTTTATTCAAGGGAAGATCTATACCTTAAGAGTTATACTTCCTCGATCTTTCTTGTCTTTAACTTTCAAAGTATCAAGTGAAGACAACAGATTTAACTCCAGTTCTTTTGTAACTTCGTTTTCCAAACTGCTTAAGGGGAGTTTCACAAGTCCTAGACGCTCATCTTGACCTACGTCTTTATCGAATACCTGCCAAAAGTTGAAATAGAACAAAGAGAATAGTTAATGTTTGCAATGGCAAAGTTGAACAAATATGAAGCATAAATGTTTCAGATTCCAGACCTCTACAGTGAGCGACTGTGTTTCTTTGTCCTCTGCAATCAATTCAAATGTTTGATCCCAAACAGGATTCAGATTGTTCTCGATTGCCTTTGTTTTATACTTGAATACAGGACGAATGTGGATGGTAGCATAAGGGTCAGATTTTCCAATCAATTCCTTATTCTTCAAGTTAGTTGCTTTCAGAATTGTTACTATAAGCTTTCCCTGTGGCTTAAGCTCCAAATCACTGGAAAGAGAAAAGATAGAGAGAATTGTAAAACTATATAGTGCTTTCTCAATAAGTATAATGATTTCCCAAGTAAATCCTATGGCTATTTCAGAAGAGGAGAAAAGACAAAAGATAGGCAGTGGCAGGCAAAATATTTGTGAGTGAAAACAAAATGAAAAACAAGTAGATCACATGAAGGTACCTTAAATCAACAGGAATACCACCAATGGGAACAACAATTCTATGAGGCCACTGGAGCATGTCTTTGACGATAGTATCAACAGTATCCTAACAAAGAGAGAAGCAAAAAGCTGCGTATAAGACCAAATGGGAGCAAACAAAACATATGGAAGCAACTTGTACTATACCAAGAGAGGAACTTACATCGATCATATCAGATAGTCCAGGAATCGCTGTTAAGCTTCCACCAACAGCCTTCAGTGTGTAATCAATTCTCGGTTTTGGCTGGTTAATAACATTTAAAAAGTTGGTCATTGTAAGACGAGAGATGATATAAGAAAAATGGATCTTATCAGCAAAAAATGTACCTCAGCAAGTAGAGCAACAACAACAGCAGATATACAAGGAATTTCATCCGCAAGTTGAAAGATAACACGTGCAACTGTGAAAACTTGAAGATCCTTCAACTGTTTCAGCCAAAAACAATTGTTTGTTTATCTCTACTGGGAAAAAACGACTGCCCAAACGACAAATACTAAAATATATTATCTCTAGTAACCTGAATGGGTATAGAACCAACAAGTGCTGTAACACCTAAAACAATATTTGGATCACCACCCCATCGAAGATCAACGTCCATTGTGACTTGACCTTCCTTGAAACTTTGAACACGAATACCTGCAACAATGATTAATTATGCGTGTGATCAGGCTTACAGCAAAGATAATCTACGAAACAAATGCATGATGTTCTTATAAGCATAAGGATTCATTAGCATATGTAAGGCAACTCATCCAAAATATATAGTAGAAAAATGCAAGGTTGAACAATGGAACGGAAGCAAAAATAATGTTGTCCACTGTACTTTACCTTCAATCTTGGGTGCTACGTTACCCAATGTCAATTTGCTGAACTTCAGGGAAGTAATTCCTGGTGGTCTGTAATCTTCAAGTAGAGGTTCAACGGAATCTCTTATTACCATAGTTGCTGCCTGGAGATTAGTCAACAGAACAACGAAAATTACACTCTTTGATTGCCAAGCTGCACTGGGGCAAGTGTTTTCTATTCGAACAAATTGGAACTATCTTAGGTGTCAAGAAACACTGGATATGTGTACCAGTAAAAACGAATCAGTCGAGGAGTCCATTCTAGACAAGCTAAATCTCACACTTATTCAATAGTTACGAACTCCGGAGTACAACTTGACAGCATAATAAATCTCCTCTTCTTAGGATATCTTCAGTTACCATGAGTCAGGGTATATATGCTACTGATTTAATAGCCAACTTCCAACTATATACACGGGAAAAGAAAACACCTAATCTTGTAACAAAAGAAGATTAGAATCTCACCTCTGCAATATATGGCCACATCTTGCTCAGTAGTTTATTCAGCCATTTGACCTGAGAAAAATAAATTACAAAAGGTTTGCAGTTTGAGAATTTTGTTATGTTTGCTGAGAAACCGAGTGGCTAAACTGTACTACACTTATTCCAAAACCAAAGACATATATAATATGTACACAAAATAAAGTATTGTTTATATCAAGGGTAATGGAACCATAATTAGATTTTCTCTAGTCGGACCACCCAAAAATTATGGAAACCAAGAGTAAATGATGAGATCATGAGAAGTACCTGTTCAAATGCTGGAAAAGAAATCCACTGTGGAAAATTATCACCACAAATTTTCTTCAAATCGTCCCTGCTAAGAGAGCCTAGAAGTTTCATATCAACTGCCTGCCAGAAGACAAGACAATAACTAGTCATTGATACAGTATTGGAGGCGAAGAAACTCCTCTACTCATGGGAAGGATCAGGCTCCTCAAAGCAAAGCAAGTAAAGCAACAGTGAGACTGGAAACAACCAGCTTTTTCGATAACCTACACGTTTCAGCTAATCTAACAAATCTATACGAATTTTAAAACCCAGATTTACAATCTAAACAGGTGTCCCCGAGGATTCAATAATTTGTAGAACCAAAATCACGGATTTCAATAAAATTGAGAAATAAGCAGATTGAATTCAATCGAAACCTTGGCGATTCGTTTGGAGGATCGATGCGTCATCATACGACTCCAGCCGGCCATTATAGCTACACCGAAGATAATCCCGAACAGAATTCCCGAAATCAAACCCATTCTTCTCCTGCAACCAAAACCAAAAATTACAAACTCAGACAACCGGATTAGTATACTCGAAGAAACCCTAGAAATCGAATTGGAAAGCCCAATCGAAACCTTTTTTTTATTTCCGCCACACACACAAAAAGGATCGGCGAGAAGAGTCGGCAACAGTTTAATCTTCACGGGATTGATCTCAAGTGGGAGAATCAGAACAAATTAAGAATGCATTCTTGTATTTGCTTGGTAGGCCAGAGAGAGAGAGAGAGAGAGAGTGTGTGTGAGAGATAATGGCAAAGAGGAGGAGATGCTACGACGACGCGAGGCGAGAGAAAACGCTCTTTTCGAATTAAGATGTGTATTTAATTCATCTCCCAAACAACGCACTGTGATTAGTCCCTCAATTTTCATATTTTCTCAATTTTGCCCCTATTATTCTGATTCTACTATTTTTTCACAAGATCTCTATTTATGTTCGGGAAAAATGTCATAAAAATCCTCAACTTATCAAAACTGTTAAAAAAAGCATGAACTTTGCATATGGTGAAATAAATACTTAACTTCTATTGATTTTTTGGATAAATTGCAAACTCTTGTTGACTTTACCAAATAAGACACATTGACAAGTCAACTAACGCACTCTTTTAACGGGTTAAGTCAATGTTAACAGATTAAGTTAAAATTTCAAAACGACGTCGTTTTGCTTAAACAAAAAAGAGAAACATATGAGATTTGAACCCGATACCTTTGAAAGAAAACTTGGGTTTCTTAACCAACTGAGCTATAAGGATTACAATTCATTGGGCACAAAAGTTAAATATACTTTAAACTGATGATTTGGGAAAGAGCTGCTCGAAACAAATCGGCTCGTAAAAGAGCCGCTGATCTCAACGAGTTGACTGAGAGAGGTGGTGACGGTTGAGAAGAGAGAGAGTTGAGTCGAGGTTGTCGATGTGGTTAATTGAATATGAATCTTGAACTACTCCATTTTTTGAGATTTGGTTGTCGATGTGATTAATTGAATATGAATCTTGTTTTTTTGGCCCAAGTTTTTAGTCGGAAACATCTACTTTCGTTTAATCTCTACATCTAATTTTGGCCGGAGATGCGAGATCGAATCTAGGGTTTCGAAAAAAGAAAGAGCTTCGACATCAACTGCTGTCGGAGAAGAGGCGGTGGTGGGGAGGAGAGTGTTGCCGCCTTGGATGGATCTGTCGTACGAACAGGGTGGGGATGAGAAAGGGAAAGAAGAAGAAAGAGAAAATGAGTTTAAGTATATTTGTTTGTGTAATAAGAACAATAAAGTGCTTTAGTCTAGTGGTTAAGTAACATATTGTTGTCTCTTAGGCCATCATTAACGGCACAACACCTTTGGTGTTCTTAAGCAAAAAAATAATGAAAATAAGCAAAAGTGGGCTTAGATCAATTTTTTTGATCTTAAATAAGAAATGATTTAAGCCCAGTTCTTGGCTTACGTGTCATCACGGGAGTTGTCGATATTTTTTTGGTCCCAATAGTTTTGATCCGTCCTTGTCTCCGTCGTTTTCTCCATCGTTGTCTCCGTCGTTTCCTTTGTTGGGCTTTTGGCATATCGAAACCAAAATCTCAATCGAAACCAAAATCAAAATCGAAACGCCTTTGTCTCCTCCTCTCCTTTGTCGGGCAAATCTCCGGTCATACAGAGAAGGTTTGTCATAGTCGTTTCCTCTTTTAATCTTTGAATTAGGTTTAGTATAGGATTTGGGATTAATCATTATACGATTATATTGAGCTTATCTATGATTGAATTAGGTTTCGGTTTAGTATCTGCTACTCGTTTTTGGTTCTACCGTTGTTTGCTTTTGGTAATGTTTTAATCATAATTCTGCTTTTTTCATCCTTTGTTAGGTTATGCTCTTCTCCAAGGCTGATGATTTTCAGAAACTTGCTCAGCCTCTTGAAGATATTGCAAGAAAGTTAAAATCGAAGGTAGTTTTGATCTGTGGTAGGTTAGTTGTGCAGAATTGCTTATGGTTAGGACTTGTTTTACTCGCTTGGCATTTCTTGTTTGGTGAGAAAATGGCTAAAGCAACAAAGACCATGTCCATGCGTGTTGGATTTTCATGTCTTCTCCCTGTGGATTTTGGTTTTTGATGCACACACACAAACTTTTGCTAGATTCTCTTTACTTGTTTTTGGGTGAATCAGTGGTGCGTCGTGTTGAGACTGAAGTGATTCCTGTTTCTCCTGAGGATGTGCCTAACGTATGTGTAATAAGCCTTAGTATGCTTTTTGGTATTGACAATGGTTTTTGAATGTGGCTATGTGTTTTGTCTTTCTGGGTGTTGGGTTTTGTCTTTCAATTTGTTTTTTTTTTCACTAATAACTATCCATTTCGAATTGATGTTGAATGAGACAGCTTTAAGTCTATGGTTTAGGTTTTACTGAGAATGTTTTGATGCTTTGTGTAGATTTCATATGTGCATTGATTATTTTGTGAGCTGATTATATATTTTTCCTTTTTGTTTTGTTTTGGTTCAATGTGGATTTAGAGAGAGGAGCAGCTGGAGAGGTTGTTGGAGATGCAGCAGTTTGGTGATACATCGGTAGGGATGTGGTCGAAGCCGACAGTAAGGAGGAAGACAAAGATTGTTTGCACCGTGAGTCCTTCTACCAACACAAGAGAGATATCTCATGAAGAGGAAAAGCCTGTTCACAAGGAAAAGACCCAATCAACAGAATCGGGTTCCACGGCCAGAGCCTCATCAAAGCAGCATGTGCCTGTGAGGAAATCCAAACCCATGAAGCAGAGCAGGAAACGTTCAGGCACCAAAACTATGAAGAAAAAACAAGCAAGAGGTGTCTGTTGTTCTTTGAAAGTGATACTCTCGGAGCTCCTGATGGTTTATTCTGTGTTTGAAATTGTGGGTAGCAATCGGATAATGTTGAATCTTGTAGTAACAATCACATTTCATAATCAAATTTTGTAATGTTAATCACATTTGTGATTGAAGGTTAATCACATTTTTATTCTAAGAACACCATAATTAGTTCCCCCATTTTTTTTACCTATGATCTTAGATTATTTTCACTATATATTTAATCTAAGAACATGAAAAAAAGTTCTCCCATTAAGGATGCCCTTAGGTGATGAGTTCGATCTAAGATCAAATCTCATATATGTCTTTTTTCTTTTTCTTTTATAAGCAAAACGACGTCGTACTGAATCTGTTAACATTGACTTAACCCATTAAATTAGTCCGTTAGTTGACTTGTCAACGTGTCTTATCTGGCAAAGTCAACAAAAGTTTGCGATTTATCTAAAAAATCAACAAAAATTAAGTATTTATTTCACCATATGTAAAGTTCATGCTTTTTTCAACATTTTTGGTAAGTTGAGGATTTTTATGACATTTTTCCCATTTATGTTCTGTACTTCAAGAAGATAAGAAAAAATTGAGTATTTTTTTAAAAAATGTGTATTAATCATGCAATCATAGTATATCATATTTTCTCTAAAATTTTGAATAAAATATTGCTTATTATATAAATACAGATTTAGTCATCATTAATTGATATGTTAATTTGATTTAAGTAATTATATGTAATTCACATCATATAAGTAATTAAGTGTTGTTAACATAGTACATGTTGTGATTTTTAATATATATATATATGTTCAATATATATTGATATAAAAGAAAAATCATGAGCTTGTCCAATAGAAATATAGAATAGTGTACAATTAGAAGATTACAAAAAAATGTGGTCAAAAGTGGAATGTGAGAAGAAATACATGGACCAAATTGAGAAATTAAAGATTCTGCCTCGTTAACGAGGCAACGAGAACGTTTTGATGATTCAGATGATCCACGTGACTTGGTAAAAAAAAAAAGGAATAATCTCACAAGAGTTAAAAAGACGTGCTTTACCACAAAATCACATCTCTCCTACACCCAGGCGACGTTGACTGTTGACCATTGATGAACTTGCTACATAATTAATAGTCAATTAAAAAAAATAAACGCCAGTTTGTGTGGTTATAATAAATATTGTATTGAACTTGGATTCTCAAATTCAGTGTTAATTAATGATTTACGTTTTTTGTAATCTGTCGGCATAAAAAAAAAAAAAAAACGACAAAAACAAAAACAAAAAAAAAGATCGTATTATTTCCTTTTTTTTGTCAATCCTATTTCCATTTTTAAATTTCCTCTTCTTTTTTTTTTTTTTTTTTTTTTTTTGGCTATTGTGGCCAGACCCACTAGAGAGAATTCAAGTAAATATCATATTTTATCGTTGTTATTTAATTAATTTTTATATTCACATTATTTTTCAGGAGCTATATTAATTCCAGCTCAGGTACGTACGTTTTCTTCGAAGGAGTTCTACTACATCATTCTACGGCTCAGGTCAGGTGTTATGATGGTTTTAAGACAACATTGATGATGATGATGATGATGAAATGTTTGAAGCTCCCAAAAATCATACTGTATGATGCATTATTTCGTTTGAAGCTCACGAGCATGCATGTATGATGATCACAACTACGTGCACCGTGAGATCTACTCGCGGTCCATGCATGGTGCTTCATCCGCAGTCGGTTGTACCTTACGGGCGAGGTCACCATATCGAAGGGAGTTCTTTGGCGGGGAGAACCTTCCGTTCCGTGGGACACTGCTGGTAAGAGAGCTCTACCGGAGAAAGATTCAGCGGTTAGGTTCTCGGCATTGCAATTAACGAAATGTGAGTGATTCATTCAAGAGGAAACAGTTGAGTGATTCATTTAAAAGGAAACAATATGAGCGGTTAGGTTCTCGGCATTGCAATCAACGAAATATGTTTGTGTCTGAACACAAGGATATCAATGATTCATTCAAAAGGAAACAGTTCTGGAGAAACTTAAGATACGAGTCATGATTACAACTGTGAAGCATCTAAAAGAATTTTGTCAAAAAATCATATTTTCCAAATTATTCCCCCTTACATATATCTCCATCCATGTATCTTATAAACGGTCAAAGTGTTGACGTATGTGCTAAAGAAGATTTTATTGTTACAAAATAGGGGAATCGATTAGTAGTCTTTCAGAAGAGAAGCACATATATAGGTAATGGCTAAAAATTTGAAAACTCTGTATTAATCATATATAATATATTTTGTGATTTAAATATATGTTTTGTTCAAAATTTTCCATATACAGTATGTTCAAATATTGACGTAAAAGAAAAATCATGAGCGGTCTTATAGACCACTAAAAACTGATGTTTAAAAGATATAATAAAAAACACTATAACAACATGTGGTCGAAATTGAAACATGAGCAGAGAAACACATGGACCAGATTGATCAATTAACGAAGCAACAAACGTTCCGATGATTTAACAAAAAAAAACAAAAAAACAAAACAAACGTTTCGATGATTCGATGATTCGACGATTCACGTGACGTGACTTGGAAAAAAATATATTCCAGTTTGACATAGTTGTTATCAAATTTATAATCACATTTAAAATAATCTATGGATGAAACTCCAAAATTCTGAATTAACAGAAGTTTCGATGACCAGAATGGCTTAAAATTCTGAATATTTCAACGTAGAGACTCTAAAATTTTGAATGCACCAAAAAAATATGGCTAGCCAAAATCTGAAAGGTCCCAATAATGTGCTATGTTATTCGTATTTTTATGACTTGGTTCGTATATAAAAAAATTTAATTGGTGTAAACAATTTCATGTCAAAAAAAACTATTTCAATAGATTTTATCTAGTAAGAACATTTGATTTGTCAAAAAGATTTAAAGCAAAGCAAAGTATTTTCAATAAAAAAGAATTAATGGTTCTTTGCGGCTTTAAAAATGAATTTCCCTTTCTAGTCTATACTATTAAAGCAGAAGTATTCTCTAGAGTAAAAAATGGACCATGACTTGGTTTTGGTAGGTTTTTCATTAAAAATGATTAGAGAATCACAAAATTTAATCTAATTAACCTATAGTCTCGATTTCTTTAAATGACGAAAATACCCTCGGTCGATCACTTAAAAAATTGCCGGGTCGAGACGCGGATCCTTACATATCCGACTACAGAAGGAAAAAAACCCGCGGATCTGTTTGTACTTCAGAATAATATTTTTCGGATCCAGTATATTATTTCATTCAAGATTAGTTATTTAAGATCCCAGTTATTCGTTATAGACAAACACTCTGATTTCATTTTCCTTTAAGGTATTTAAATGAAAACCATAAATTTTAATTACCAAAAATTCGGATATTTCCTTAATTACCGAGATTGATCTTAACAGATAATCTTTTAAAAGAAATATTTAATGATTCAGTTAAAATCTTTAAAAACGAATATTCAAGTTACCAAATCTGAGCTTCGTTAACAAATGCAGCGAGAGAAGAGAAGCTGTGAACATCTCTCGAGCATCATTCATTACATCACTCAATATAATCTCCAACGCTCTGTTTTCCACAAACCTGGCAAACTTTGATCATGACTCGGTCTCGGAGACATCTCACGATTTCCATAACGTGGTGATTCGGATGATGGAGATCGCCGGAAAACCAAACCTCGCTGATTCCTTCCCTTTTCTTGGATTTCTTGACTTGCAAGGAGCTAGAAAAAACTATATACAAGTTATAACTACTTGAAAAAACTTTTCTTGGATTTCTTGACTTAGTTTAGGATAGTGTTTATTGCGGTTACTTGAAAAAACTATATACAAGTTATAACTACTTATTTAGCTATTAATGTGTGACGTATATAATCTATGATTTATTTCAGGCTGGGTCGGATTGGCTTTTCATTTATCCCGAGGGTATTCGTAATCTCCTACTACATGCAAAATTCAAATACAGTTATCCCGTCTTGCACATTACAGAAAATGGTAAATCATAGTGTTTAAAAGATCTTTTTGGAAATATATTCTCGAGTTTTCTAAAACAAAAACTAGTGCAGACAGACTAATTATTTCATCGACGAAACTCCTCGCTAACGGTAGCTAAGTTAACTAATCTATCTTATATATAAGACCTAATCTTCTTTATTTACATGCATATTCTAAAATATTTTGATATTTCATATATATGTATGAACAGGAATCACACCTCTAGCTACTTTGTTTCATTGGGATACTCCTCAAGCACTTGAAGATGAATTAATATAATTTGACTCTAACGTTCGGATCAATGAATCTAACATTTGCATGCATAAACCATCTTTCGGTGATGACTTCAAAGATTTTGCGACCTTGTGTTTCGAAGAATTTGAGTACCCGTGTAAAATTGTGGGTCACAACTAAACGAGCCATGGGTCTATAGTATTGGTGGTTACGACACGGGAGGAAAAGCTCCCGGACGAGTGCCTCCAAATACATGAACGACGCAGCGCGGTTGCTGGAAAATCTGACCTCGAGGTTTACACTGTTAGTCACAACCTACTTCTGGCTCACGCAGAAGCCGTTGAAGTCTTAATGAACAGTCCAAAAGTAAGGGAAAACAAAAGTTGGTTTCTTTTGATAAGCACTCATATATGTCTTTGTGGACAAATTTTATTATATATCTATTCAAAGTGTTAAAGATGGCAAGATTGGTATCGCTCATTGCCCCGTATGGTTTGAGCCTTATGACTCGAGCGACCCTGATGATAAAGAAGCATGTGACCGAGCTATGGAGTTTAATGTTTGGCTGGTGAGCGGATTTCTTTATAACATATAAGGGAAAACCACATGTTTTGTTGATTTTCTAACATTTTTGCTGTATCTTAAATGAAGAGGCAAATGGACCCTACGGTGTACGGAGAGATTACCCTGAAGTCATGGAAAAATCGATTGGAAAAAGATTACCTACATTTACCGCAACCCCAATCCAAGAAGCTGCGAGGATCTTTTGATGACTTCGTTAATTGGAGTGAATTATTATACTGCTTTCTACGTGAAAAGTATTGCTGAAGTGAACCATGACACCCCTAATTGGAGATCAGACGCACGCATTGAATGGAGGAGTAAGCGGAATCCCATAATACTCATATCATTTTAGGCTTTGTACTCGTTCTTTTGGTTCCAATCATTTTGCTACCGGTTTCTTTTCTCACAAGTTTTCAATTTCTATTGCTACAGAAGAAAACAAAGCATAAGACACATTGGGTGCGAGAGGTGGCTCAGAATGGGACCAATTCTATACCTACAATATATATAATTTATGATCACCGAGAAAGGTAATACAATTTATCATAAGGTCTTTCAAAAAGTTTATTACTCAACTTTATATAGGTTAGGTTATATTAGTTTACTAACTTTTTGGTTAAAATTGTTCAGGGCTCTGTGATATAGATTACGAGAACAAACCGAAACTTTCTAATTTGATGGATCTCCAAAGGACAAAGTACCACGAGAAACATCTCCAAAGCATTCCAACAAGCCATCCAGTAAGTGTAATCTTTAAACGAAAATACCCCATTCAGTTTTCTTGGCTCACAAGAAACTGTATTGTGTTGAAACCCTACTTAGTTTCTTATTGATGATGATGATAACTGTTGTGTTGCTCAGGGAGGATGGGGTTGAAGTCGAAGGATACTTTGCATGGTCGTTATTAGACAACTGTGAATGGAACGCAGGTTTTGGAGTCCGATACGGGCTGATTCTACAACGGACTAAAACGGTTTCCAAAAATGTCAGCGATGTGGTTCAAAGAGTTCTTGAAGAGAGAAGAAGAAGTTGAAGATTCAGAGGAAGAAGAGTACGTGTTGAAATCTGCAATGAACAAGAAGAGATTCTTAATAGCAAATGGTTTAGCTTCAAATCAAACTCTGCCTAAGATGATGAATCTTCTAAAGTTCGTTGGACAAAAAAAAAAAAAAAGATAAATAAAATCAAGTCGACCTCCACATGTAACATCATTATATATATGTAACCTGAAAATTTCTTAGAAAGATCGTCGAGTACCACATATATATGATTATTCTTATTTAATGCAATTCCTACCCATAAGAAATCTATACTTTAAAAGTTCAGTGATGATGTTGACAACATATTAACATTAATTAATTAAAAGTTGTAGGAAATCAAGCATATATATAGAAAGAAAGAAAAAATCTCAAAACATAAAATATTTTTTAGGAACAGAGGTAATATATGGAAATTTTAGTTGATGTCAGACTATATATATCATTTTTAATTAAAACTTTAAATGAGAAAATTTTAAGAATTTCTCGCCCATATTTTTTTTTTTCGCCAAAACTTCCAGAAGTGTTTCTACAAAACATATATGATTAAAAACTCTTTTTTCTTTTCAATGATAAGGACAATATTTTTATTTATATTGCAATATCCGTCACCCTGGGTTGACAAATAGAATAAAGAGGGAGGAAAGAGGCAAAAAAAAAGATATTGTGGGACCCATGTCCAGTGAGTGTTATGGCGGTTGCGAGCGAGGCTAATATAGTCAATTTCATCGTACTCATGCAACATGTGCACTGTGTGTTCCTCTCGTCGATATATACTCAGTCCTCGCATTTTCACCATCGTTCCTCTTTTCCAATTCCTTTAACTTTGTATCGATTAAATTTCTAATTATTAAGTTTCGTTTCATCTTTTACAACTCCGATCGTGTAAGCTAACAGCTCTAGTCGGTGATTACATTTCACATCCATCGTGTAAGCTCGGTCTCGATCTCAATTTCTTTGATTTTTTGTCATCTTAATTTGCGTTTGGGTTTCGATCAATTTCTTTGATTTTTTGTCATCTTTGCTTTTGGGTTTCGATCTGTTCCTGAGTCTGATTATGATTCGATCATGCAGGGAAAGTATTCGATTGTTCAAAGCATGATGTTTAGGTCGATTCAAAAAATTATTTCCAGCTCCACTGATCGATTCGGAATCAAACGATTCCTGGGTAAAGTTTCCTTCTTTTCTCTCTCTCCCCCCCTCTCTCTCTCTCTCTTTTTTTTTTCACTCTATTTTTTTTAATTACAATTTTTTTTTTTTTTTTTCTTACTAGGGCCTCGTCGTGCTCCTCTATGGGCTCGGGCTCTTAGTGAGCCCCAACAAAGATTTGGTCGTGCGCATCAATGGGCTCTTACTGGGCCTCATGATGAATTTGGTCGTGCGCCTCTATGGGCTGGGCTTCAGCATGGGTTTTGTCGATTCGGTAAATTTTTTTTCTTTTTCTCTTATTTTATAAATTTATCAATTGTATTGGGAAAATTTAATTTATATACACCTACTTTTAATAATAATAATTCAGGCAGCCAAGCAACTCCACCATATTCGCCGCCCGAGGTAATTTTTTATATAAACAACTTTAGTATAAAATATCATTTATTTTTTCTATTCTGCTATATTATAGTCCTCTGTTTCGCTTGCACGCCACCAATAAAATATGATATATTATAATTCTGTGTTCTAGTATTTTTCTTTTAATTTAAACCGTCATCTCACGTTAGTAAATTGCATTTTCTAAACTATATCTGACATATGTTCATCATCTATCTCGTGCATTATATACAATCGTTTTCTTGTTTTTTTGTACATCATATATCATATAAAACACTACTTTTTTTTCTCTAACTTTAATCCACTCTATAAATCCTTTTTCTTCTCAGGTGCTCAAAACCGTGATGTGGTGGGATGTTGATTCCTGTCCTCTTCCTCCCACGTATGATGCCCGCTATTTGGGACCAAACATTACACAAGCCCTTGAACAGATGAATTTCAAAGGTCATCTCACTATTCATGCTTTCGGGAATACAAATCTTGTGGATGAATCCAAGCTGCTGCAGCTTAGTTCTACTGGGATTTATCTACACCACATCCCAAGAGGTAAAGTAATTTTTTTTTTTTTTTTTGTGTTTTGTCTTTGTGTTTTTTTTTTAAAAAAATTTTAATTTGATAATATCATTTTGGTTTCATTATTAGGCAACAAAGAATCCGCCCACAAAAAGATCATTGTAGATTTGATGTCTTATGCTTTGGACAACGGCATGGATACTAACATCATGTTAGTATCGGGACATCGGGATTACTCCGATTGTCTTCCCAAACTCGCCGCCCGTCGTTTTACAATATTGCTAGCGCAACCGGAGGAGCATGCAACAAAATCTAGCATCTTTGCGGCAAAGTATGTGTGGATTTGGAGTAGACTACTAGCAGGAGAAGGCGCTCTCACAGAAACCGAAATGTCAGAGCTCTATTCCAAAGCAAAGTAAGAGATTGATGCAATGTCAAAATTTGATATGAAACTTTTTTTTTTTTGACATGTGTTTGGTTTTTCTTCTTACTTACGCGTTCCTCTCTTTCACCTTTTCTTTAATTTCGAAAACAGATAGCTAGAGGTTTCACGAAGTAAATTTGGCTCTGACGTGAAGAATAAGAAAGCGATGTCTATCTTGTTTTTGTATTCTCTTAGGTCGGTCTAGTTTTATACTATTTTCTTAGGTCGGTCATGTCATGAGGGGTTATTTTAGCAGCTGGCTAGTGCTGAAGCAGAGAACAATATATTTTGATTATCTTTCTATTATGATCTTGGAAGAAAATACCAACAAGAAGAAAATGAAAACGGTGCTAAAAACAAGAGAGACAAAAGTGAATCGAGGACAAAGCTTAAAATCAAAAGCCAGAGGAATGGACCAAGGAAGAGTAAGACGCGTTCTCGTCAGATGCAGTCGTTTCATCCCGGCTATCTGTTTCTTGTCTTAAACATGGTCTAAATCTGCCAATTCGCACAATTCTAACCTCTTAGTCTTAGTCGAATCCATGTGTGCTTCCCAACAAGATTCTGAAATTATCTATACCACTTTCTCTATCTTCTCCTCTGCCACTAGGATTACGCTTTGAAGGACCGCTGCCACCTTTAAGATGTGGATTGAAAGTGAGAAGAACCTTTGGGTATCGGTGGCCAAGGAATATTGCAAGGCCTGCTTTTAACGTTGTGAAGTCCTTCGAAGGTCTTAGTTCGATGGCTACAGAATCCATGGCACCAGCGTAGAAACTTTGTATGGAAATGTTCAGAATCTGCTTATACCTTTGGCAATTTTTATCCAAAGAGGTAAAATCTTAAACCAACCTCTTGATTCAGAAAGATCTTGCTTCTGAAGATGATCTCAATTGTCTGTGTAAAAGAGAGAGATTAGGACATCATCACCACATAGAAGCTAGAGGTTAATCTACAACACTGTGTGTTTACCTTTAGACCGGGTACCATAACTTTGGTCACGTGTGTTGTAAGAATGTCGTCACACAATGCGGACTCTTTGGACTGTTAGTCGAAATTACTAATCCAGACATCACCTCTTTGCTGTAACAGCGGAACTTTAATAGCTGCACAAACCGTGGGAAAGAGAAAGATAGGTACCTGTATTTGAGAATTGGGATGTCTTATATTCTGAGAGAGAGTATCAAGCAAGATCCGTTCTGTTCTCTCAGCTAATGTCACATGCGGTAATGAGATACATTCAATAGACGACCAGTCGCATTATTTCTCCACCTTTTCCACGGTGAAGGCGTTCTTTCTCAATGCAAGGGACAGTCCCAGCCATACGTTTTTGGCTATCTGTAAAAGATTGAGTGCAACAGGAGCCTTTAATTTTTTCATGTGGCAATCAACTAACAAAGTCGGATTACATATAGAGTGATAGGGTCTAGATTCCAAGATGGTTCCCATAGGTTTTGGTTTTCCATACGGAAAAAGATCTGTACTTGCATATGCAAAGATAGATGGTACTAACCAGCAGAAAGGACATAGCCACACTGGTGCAAAGCTAACGCGACCTCTCCAGCTGCCAATGTTGCACCATGGCGCATGCACAAATCAGTTGAAAGGGTACAAGGACTCGAGCACATAGTTGGAAAAGTGCTTAGGCTCGTACTTAACAAGAGCAGCAAGAGCTTATGCAGCAAAGTTCTCTTAAGCATTTATCCTGATATAAGAAGATTGAATAATTAACATACTATGAAAGCTACAACTAGGAACAATGATTTGATACAGTTCCCAATCAAGCTATTGGCTCTAGTTTATGGGTAGTATGTTCCACATTAGATACAAGCAGGGCACTAAATAGATATTAGTACTGTAGATAGTGAGAGGTAATCCAATGTCAAATAGTGTATAAGATAAGCATACCCAGTGGCAGATCTTGTTGTAGAGTAATTCATCCACAAAACAAAAGGATATAGATACCCGAGCAACGGAAACAGCAAGAGTTCACCCGAGAAGAAAGGGAAAAATAATCAGCTATGTCAATCCCATGGAAAGCAGCGGCAGCAGATCTTCTACAGTTGACCTGATAAAAGACATCAATAAATTTACGCAACGAAGAGATCTACAAAATCACAATTCTTCAAATCAAGTAAGAAACGAGGACGAAATTGTAGTAAAAAAAAGGGATTAGTACCTCGGAACCCTACTATCATGTAAATCTGGGGCAAGCTGATCCAGCACATTTTTCATATCTTTTGTGGGAATAGGCGCGCCCAAATGCCCAACAAACATAGACAGCTGCATCACGGACATGAGATACAACACCGTGTGGACCTCGGCGAACATCATAATGAAGTGCCTGTAAGTAATATTTACATGTAAATGCATAGAACTTCTGCATAATTTGGGTGTGTGATGCCATTGCTTCGCGTGTGCTGACTAGAGAAATAAGTAATCATGTGGATGGGATAGAGGACGACCTTCACAATAACTGGAACAACTTGTGGAAAACTTCTAGGCAGCAATAACCCTCTACGAGCCAGTTCAGCTAAGGCCGAACAACCCCCATGCCATGAACCATCGCCCTGAATACCATGAAATTCACAATAACTGTCAGCTAGATATTGAATTCTTGTAACTGGAATTTAAGTACATGCAAGCCATTGCTGCCATATATCCAATACGAGTACCTCTCCAGGTGAAAACAGCTACAAAAACAGATGACAACACCTCTTCAGACAGAACAGATGTTAGTCGTCAAGTTACAGCAGACCAACGAACCACAGTGTCCTATAAAGTTTAAAAAAAAAAAAAAAAAAAGAGTAAAATGTTAGAAGGACGATGCTTGCGAATACTAGTGACATGTGATATTGTCTGGTAGGCGGCTGAAAGTTTCATGTGGGTGAAATTTCACATTGGATATCAATACAGGCTCATCCCTGCATTAAGTGACATGTAAGATATTTATAACATTGAAGATTTGTTTGAGTGTCATCTGGTTACTCTATTTTAAAACTTGGTACAATGTGCATACATACTCAAAATTATTGTGTGGGCACATAACTAACTACCTCAAGTTATCAGTCCCAACAGTCTTTAAAGATACGGGGTCCCTCAAACCAGAGAGTAACATTTCAATAATCTCTTCTAAGATTTCTGGAACATCCATATTTTCATAACCACATAGAAGCTATAGGTTAGATCTACAACACTGTGTCTTTACCTTTAGACAGGGTACCATAACTCTGTCACGTGTCTTGTATTCCTGAAGTATCCAGAGAATGTCGTCACACAATGCGGACTGTCGTTCTTTAAGGTCTTTAGCTTCTTCACCTTCCCTCATATACTCCAGCAATGCAAAGGAGCGAAGCTTTACTAAGTGAATCCTGTAATCCTCCAATCGAAATTACTAATCCAGACAGCACCTCTTTGCTGGAACAACGGAACTTTAATAGCCGCACAAAACGTGGGAAAGAGAAAGCCGGAACCTACAAAGGAAGACAACAACTCATAGCCATATACATAAATCCACTAAAATAAACGACGAAGCAACCAAGTGTGCTTACTTACCGCCCATTGTAAGCCAGCTTTGTTGGGAAGAATCTCTTCCAATTTTTCTCTATGAGGAATGAATGGGACGGAAATCCTTTCGTGATACAAAATCCTTTGAAGAACCTTTGCAGCTGTTTCTCTTAATTTATCCATTTTCTCCACTCCTTGCTTCACGATACCTCCAATCAGACGGAAATAGTTTCGTGATAGAAATTCAAACAGTAAGAAAAACCGATTATCCAAAATCTACAAAAACCCATCAAACACAGAGACTTTATTTTTTTTTCTTCTTTTATAAAAAAACAGTAACTAAATTTTCTATTTTGAGAACAGAGAATTCCAAAATTCGTAAATTTGCCTCCATTTTATGAAAACATTGTTCAGCCAAACACCAACATATTAAACACACACACATCAGCTAAGAAGTTATAACTCACTTGCAAAATTTCTGGGTCGAGTGAAGCTGCAAAGAAGAAGATTAGGTCGAGCGGAGAAGCAAATACTTACAGACGCCAAGCTTGTTGTTATTCAATTCATGTGGCCTTCCAAGCTTGTTCCAGTATTTTGTTTGGACACAAAGAATATGTTTCTCCTTATCTTGAATAACTTCAAAACCAGCTTTTTTTAATTAAAAATTTTGATAATAAGGGCTTCTAAAGGCCTGGCCCATTAACTAAACCAAAACGTTGCGTTTTATTCTTCCTCGATAAGTGTGCCACACGTCTGACTTAACATCCGTTACGGAGGTAGTTGACGGCGTTAAATTATAAATACACGTGTTAAATAGTTATATACACTTTGAAAACAGAAAACAACGATTCGATTCTCGTAGCCTGGGTGGTATCTAAGAGGCCGATGCATGCCGGAAGCATAGCCGGACATGAAATCGCCACGGAGGCCGATGCATGCCGGAAACAGAGCCGTCCACCATCATTAGAGAAAATGGTCGATGACGGAGCCAAAATCCGACCCCCCCCCCCCCCCCCCCCACACAAAAGGAACCGGTGTTAGACGGAATGAAACGGTTAACCCACCGGACAACCGTGTCAGAACATAACAGCCGCCGGAAGAAACCTTAGATGAGAGTTTCTCTCTCTGGAAAATTTAGAGAGAGAAGAGAGAGAAACTCCCCGCAGTCACCATTCATACCCTTAGTCTTTTGGTGAAAAAAAATTAATCAGAAATGAAGAAAAATGGTAAGATCTCCTTATATAAGAGACTGAATAAAAAAAACATTTCCTGCTCAATTTTTTTTTCTTTTTTCCCCTCTCTCTCTCTCTCTCTCTCGGTTGCGATTGAATCGACGAAACCATTGATGAATTTGGAATCAGAAGCTTGAAGGTTGGCTCAATCATTTGAATCAATTGGAATCAGAAAGGTAAGTTTCTTAGTACAATTGTTTGAATCGGAAATTGTTTTATGATTAGGGTTCTTTGATTTTGGATAAATGAGGGTTATTTGAAGTTTATTGGAAAATTAGGGTTTTTGTTGTGCATGTGTTCCAAATTGATCATTTTATTTGATATTGTTAGTGAAATTGATCATTTCAATGGAGTGGCAAGACTGCTTGTAAAATAAAAATCTCTTTTTTTATTCTCTCTTTCTCTGTTTTGAAATTAGAATTGAATCTGATATCAATCTTTGTTTTTGGGGGCGGGTTTGGATTTTATGTGAAACAGAGTGAAGATGGAAGTAGATGTTCCAGTATCCGTAGCGTATAATTTCTACTTGGATCATGAATCTTTTCCTTAATGGATGCCTTTTATTTCATCCGTAGAGGTAAAAATTTTGATCTTGAGATTTCAGAAGAGGTTCTTGCTTGTTTTTTAGATTATAACTTGGTTTAGTGTTGTTGTTTTCTGTTGTTAGGTGTTATAACTAGGTTTAGTGTTGTTGTTCTCTGTTCTCTGTTTGTGCGTTAAACTGTTGGCTTTTTGTTTTTGTTGTTGCTTGTTGCAGCCTACTCCTAATCAAAAGATTCATTGAAGATCTCTTGAAGGTCTTCCTAATAAGTAATCAAAGAGACCAGTAATATTCAACTGTTTTTCTTCTTATCTTCTCTCTTATCTAATTGAGCCTAACATTTGAATTTAATTTGCAGAGAGACACACAACAAATAACAGAGATTACAAATTGCAGAGGTTCTTGCTTGCTTTTTAATTTGCAGAGGTTCTTCTTATCTTTTCGCTTAAGTATTTTTAGAAGATAAGAAGAACCCTTTTTAAGTATTATATTCGATCTTGAGATTTCAAAAGAGGTTCTTGCTTGCTTTTTAGATTATAACTTGGTTTAGTGTTGTTGTTCTCTGTTGTTCTCTGTTGTTAGGTGTTATAATGAGTTTAAAATTGTTATTGTTCTCTGTTGTTCTTTGTTGTTAGGTGTTAATAACTTGAGGATTTTAAAATTGATTCGCACAAGGACGCCAAAGAAAAACATCTTTACAAACTCATCTTTTACATGAGTTTATCGTATGAAGCATCTTTCAAATGTGAGTATATAAACACTAAAACACATCATCGTTTCTCTACATTTTGTCATATCAGTAAGTAAACTACAAAAATTCTAAGAGTACGTGAGTAATATATATATAGTTTATTTTCCTGGATCATATATTATGAAGAATAACTCTCTCTCATGCGTTTTGTGCTCTATCTTGTAGCTAACTGTATCATATGAAGTCCCTGCGCTATTAACCCCCATGGCATCGGTGAGTAACTTCTTACCTTTAAAATCTCTATGTGACGCTGAATGTTATATATAGACTGTTTTTCTTATTACCTTATAAATTTCATGAATTCAGGCTACCTCTTAGGCCATGAGTCGAGTGTGTGAATGAAGCTACCTCTTAGGCCATCAATGAAGGTAATTTATTATCCTTCTCTTTTTAATTTATTTGGTGTTAGTTTAGGTATGAGTCTTGATTGTTACAGTTTCTAGGTCCTATTCTTGAAAAATCTTCTGATGTACTTATCAAAAGATAAAGAGCTGCTGTTGTGCTAATATTTCTTTGTGGTTTCTCTCTATTTAGACATCGAGACTAAATCAGATACAAGTTTGGCTGTAGCTGTTCAGACACTATCAGATACAAGTTACGCTTTTGTTTTTTTTGAGGATATGATAGATTCTTGCCGTAGAACAACTAAATTTGGAAACATGACGGATTTGTAAAATATAACATGAGGCAGATACATGATTTCCGAAATCTCTATTACTCAATCCATAAGTTGTCCTCTGCTTCAGTTACTTAAAAAACTCATTCACTCGCCTATGTTTTTCAGGTTATGTTATTGGGGAGGTTGCATCACCGTAATTTAGTGAACTTGGTTGGCTATTGCGCAGAAAAAAGACAACACATGCTTATATATGTTTACATGAGTAAAGGAAGCTTAGCTTCTCACTTATACAGTAAGCAACTACCTTTTTCTACATACTAGACCAATCTGCTATGCATTAAGTGAATTGTCAGTCCAATGTTCAACTAGTTTGTTGCATATTTTATTAAATTGATGGTTTAAACTCCTGCAATTAATGAGTCTAAAGATTTGAGACACTGAAATGCTTTTTTTGATACATGCGAAAAACATGAACCGCTGAGCTGGGATTTGAGAGTATATATTGCTTTAGACGTAGCACGCGGTCTAGAGTATCTTCACGATGGAGTAAGCTACTTGCTAAAACCATCCACCATTTGAATGCATCTCTTAGAAATTACAACTTCAAAACTCATTTACTATTATTTTGGCAGAGGAGAGAGCCCCGAGACTGTGGAAATGGAACGCGGTGATCTCTACTTCATACGCTACAAGATTGTTAAAGGAGCAATCGTATCTGGCCAAATTGACTTGATCTGAGCTCAGTCATGGATTTTTCACTCAAATCTCTTTCCATAGCCATAAGTGAAAGATAGTGCTACCATTGTTCATTATGTCATGAACCTGATTTACTTGAGTTGTATAGTGGATTTTTCTATATTGTTCTGAGTTTCCTAATGTCTTCATAAAAAAACCTAATTAAAAACTCTAAATTATTTGGAGCAAATCAGTATTACAATTAGTCATTTTCTCCATTTATGAATTGTACTTCTATTGTAATATGTATTAATGTTTTTATTATGTTTTGTATGTTTAAAAATAAATTAAATGTAATATTTTACTGATTTTATAAAATCTTAAATGTTTATACATTTATACTACTTCCATTCTATTTAAAAATTTTAAATTTTAAAAAATAATATTTTCATAATTAAGAGATCCAAAATAAGAACCTCCCATTGGAGGAGAAAATTTTAACTAAGAGATCATGAGTTCTTATATTCAAAACTTTACAAAATTAATTCATAAAAAATTCAAACAGTGTTTAACAATCCTTTCTCAATATACTACCGATATTGTTGCTCTAAGAGCATGTTTATCGGTGGGTTTGAGTAAGGGGCGTTCTTAAATTTTTTATGAATTAATTGTGTACTGTTTGGAATATAAGAACTCATGATTTCTTAGATAAAATTTTATATTTTATTGGTAAGTTCTTATTTTGGTCTCTTATTTTTGAAAATATTGTTTTTTTAAATTTAAAATTTTTAAATATAATAGAAGTGGTATAAATGTGTAAACATTTAAGATTTTATAAAATTAGAAAATATTCTATTTTTATTAATTTTTAAACATACAAAACATAATAAAAACATTAATACATATTACAACAGAAGTGCAATTTATAAATGGAGAGAATGATTAATTTTAACACTAATTTGCTCCAAATTTTGCGCAAATATTTTCAACCAAATCATCATTATGTTTATGCCTATGCTCTCTTGGATGTATCAAACTACTGCTCTCGTACATACATTTCCAAGCATACAATAAACAGGAATTAGATTTTAAGATTGTTGTTATACGTATTTGCTACAAACGTGGACAACACTTACAATTGAGCTTCTTCTCTTTATCAGTGCTTCTTGATTCATCAAATTACTTAACTCGTTTAACAATCTGTTTTTGTCTTTAGCAAGTATAAAGAAATGAAGATATAAAGATAAGATCAATCAAAATACTTGTCATTACCAAATATCAAATTATCCAACACCTTTAAAAAAGCCAAAACCAAGAAAATCTCCCCTTAAACACGCCTACTAATGATGATGTTCACACAAGACACCAATTGATATGATCCTTCTTAGCAATCCCAGTCTGGACCAAGAACAGAGACACTTTCTTCCTTTGATCACCTTGAAGCTGGATGATCTTGCCTAGCTCCTTGTCCTGCACAACGTTCCCGTTGCAGCAGAAATCTTTCTTGAGATCCTTGAGTATCCTCTCGTAGCTGTACTCTTTCTTAAGCCCTTGAACAGTCGTCAAGCTCTTTTTCCCATTCCTTTGCTGGATTCGGATGTGAATGTTCTCTTTTGCTCCCGGTGCATCTGAGTCTTTAGCCTCTGCGGATGGATCGTATGCTGATGGAATGTGAAGAACATAAAGAAGAAGAAGGCGACGAACCAGAAAGTGTTAAACGAGATAGTAGATTTAGAATACGTGCCACGAGGTGATAGGAAGAGGGATCATGGTAAATTAAGCCAAGAAATCTACAGGGAAGACGAGGATTTGGAGTTATATGATTTTGGTAAGGATAGGATGCCGAGGAGCTTCAAGAAAGGGCAGATTTGGGCGATATATGATGGTGGTGATGACAATATGCCTCGGAGTTACTGTTTGGTCAGTGAAGTGGTTTCTTTGAACCCTTTTAAGGTATGGATCAACTGGTTGGATTGTGAGAGCGAGAAACTGATCTCTTGGATGAAGACCAGTTCCTCTAATATGCCTTGTGGGAGGTTCCGAGTTTCAGAGAAAGCTTTGGTTGAACAAGTGAAACCATTCTCTCACATTGTCAACTGCGAAAGGGCTGCACGGGAAGTATACCAAATATATCCCAGGAAAGGCTCTGTTTGGGCAGTCTTCTCAGAGACGAATCCAGCTCTTCAGAGAAGAAAAACCGGACGCTATGAGATTGTCGTGTGCTTGACGATGTATTCTGAAGCGTATGGCTTGAGTGTGGCATATTTGGAGAAGGTTAACGACTGTAGCAACTTGTTTAAGAGACGGGATTACGGGTATAATGCAGTCAGGTGGGTCGAGAAAGACGATGTTCTTAATTAAGCTCTGTTCGATTCTTTCTCTCTCTCTCTCTCTGCAAACAAATAATCAAGCAAACCAAGTTTAGACATCAACTATACACAATCCAGAACATAACTATCATAGATCAAGAACAAAGTCTAGTCTCTTTATCAAAGATAAATAATCAAGTACAGAGCATGACTTAACAAGATTACCAAATAGAACATATATGATTTATGATCCTAATAGGTCATTTACATGATCAATTGGAACAAAACAACTTTAAAAAACTATTCCCCATCGAGATCAAAATTTCTCAAAAACCCTAACAAATTCAAGTTGAATCCTGTATGAGATGATCACTAAATTTTAAAGGGATTCATTCAAGATCAGACATCGAAACCATAAACAAACAAGAAAATAGAACGCAGAATCATACCAATCCTATTCGAGAACGAAACAAACAAGACGGATCAAACGAAATCTTGGGAGAATTATTAATCAATTTAAACAAGGGAAAGAACAACACAAACAGAAAAGATCAATCTATGGTTCTCAAGAACCCTAATCCCTTTATATAATCACCTTCTGCTTCAAATCGCCTCCGACCCAACAATCCACTGATTCTTTAACCTCCGATTCATGCAGAACTTCCTTTGTCAGATCAAGAATTTGATCGCGACACAACGAGAGAAAGAGAGAAAGAGAGAAAGAGAGAAACCAAAAAAATTAATCGCGACGCAAAATTTTTTTTTGCCTTCTCTATTATTCTCTCGTCCAACCAATGAAAGACAGGTAGCGTCTCTTACACCGGAAGAGAGTCTACATAAGAGGATCTCTTCAGTTTTTTATTTCTTTCTGATTTATTTTTTCTCCAAAAAATACTTAAAACCCCACCAACAACCCCCTAATATACCACCGATAAACAAGCTCTAAGAGTTCTATTTCCGGCAGCAGAGTTCGAATCTTGGATACGGATCCTCGTAGTAGGCTGGACCTCTAATTTTTTTTTTTTTTTCAATTTACGAGTTTGCCATTCATCAAAAATTAAAAAAAGGAAAAAAAATTGCCCACACAGATGTTCGAACCCTGGTTTCGAGTGGAAAATAACCTTCCCATTACCATCTGACCACAAGAACTTAATCGTTATTTTCCGTTTACAAGTTCTATATATATGTATATGTATATGTTTACCGATGAAGTATTTCCAAACCAATTGATGAAGTATTTTTCTTCAAACCAAAAATACCAGATATTAAACTTTCAATTAAAAAAAAAAAACATGGCCAAACACGTTTTTTTATCGCAAGTTTTCTATCTCCGATGATGCAAAACAAGGAAGAAAAATGACATTATTAGTAAGAAGAGAACATCTTCACCACCATTTTCCAAATACCTAAAAGCTCTAAATCTCGGATCCCCTTTCCTTTAAAGTTCAACATCTTTCTCGGTGCAAGTCAATGGGGAATTAGCTGGTTATTTCCAAAGCAAAAGAGGCCTGAGGCAAGGATGTTCTTTATCCCCTTATCTTTTTGTCATTTGTATGAATGTGCTATCCCTAATGCTGGATAAGGCTGCTACTGATCATCGCATTGGTTATCATCCTCGCTGCAAAACTCTGAACCTCACACATCTCTGCTTTGCTGATGATATTCTCGTCTTTACTGATGGGAGCTCACACTCTATTGCAGAGACTCTAGCTGTTTTTGATCGGTTTGCCGCTGTCTCGGGTCTCAGAATAAGCCTCGAGAAATCCACGCTGTTCATGGCTGGTTTTACAACGCAACATCAGCAAGACATTCTACAACACTTCAGGTTCTCTGTGGGCTCTCTCCCTGTTCGGTATCTGGGGCTTCCTCTCCTCACCCGTTCTATGACACATGCTGACTATCTTCCTCTCCTTGAGCGTATTCGTAGTCGTATCTCCTGCTGGACAGGTCGTTTTCTGTCTTTTGCAGGTCGGCTTCAGTTGATTAAATCAGTGTTATCTAGTTTAACCAATTTTTGGCTCTCTGCTTTCCGTCTACCGAAGCGATGCCTTGAGGAGATTGATAGTCTTTTCTCGGCATTCTTGTGGTCGGGTCCGGACCTAAATACAAAAAAGGCCAAAATCTCTTGGCTATACGTGTGTAAACCAACGCATGAGGGAGGACTGGGGCTTCGTCGCTTACAGGATACGAATACAGTGTGTATTTTGAAGCCCATTTGGCGACTAGTGTCTGCTAATAACTCTATTTGGGTCAACTGGGTTCGAAGGAACTTGATCCGCACTGGTTCATTTTGGTCTGTAAATGAGAGGAGTGTTGGTGGATCATGGATGTGGCGGAAGATTCTGAAATACCGTGACCTTGCTATGACTTTACATAAAAAGGAGATATCTTCGGGCACTGAAACTTCATTCTGGTTTGATGTTTGGAGTCCTATTGGTCAGTTGTTTGCTCAGCTTGGAAACCGGGGTAGCATTGATATGGGGATCCCACAGCAGAGTATTGTGGCAGCGGCTCTCTCGCATCACAGACGACGGCATCGTGTTGATATTCTTAATCAGATTGAGGATGCTCTTGACTCTATCCGTCAATCAGTGCAACTTCAAGGTGGTGATCGTTCACTCTGGAAACAGAAGAATGGTTCGTTTAAGAATAAATTCACTTCCTACGATACTTGGTGTTTGATAAGGCAACCAAACACTCCCTGTGCCTGGTCTGCAGGAGTTTGGTTCACTCATTCAACACCTAAGTTCTCCTTTATAGCTTGGCTTGCTCTTCACAATCGGCTCTCTACTGGTGACAAGTTGGTTCAGTGGAATGCTGCTGCAGACGGGGATTGTGTTCTCTGCCAGGGTTATGGGGAAACGAGAGATCATCTTTTCTTCTCATGCTCCTATTCTTCGAACGTGTGGTCTGCTCTTGTTCAGAACCTGATGGGAGCTCGGTTCACCACGTCTTGGGCAACTTTGGCTTCTCTACTTGTGGACTCTTCTACTCCTCGACTACCCCTTTTTGTTCTGCGGTATGTCTTCCAATCCACTATACATAGCCTATGGCGAGAACGTAATGCTCGAAGGCACGGTGAAGCTCCAACTCCGTCATCCACCCTTTGCCGCTTCATTGACAAGCAAGTCCGCAATCGTTTGCTCACACTGACATCCACCTCTGGCTATGAGAGTGGACTTCAACTCTGGTTCCAAAGTCATCCTCTTTCAGCCATTTCAGTCTCTTAAATTTTTCTACTGTTAAACTGTTGTTTTAAGATGTAAAACCAACTTTGGACCACTGTTATTTTTTGGTGAATATATTTTAACATTCATACAAAAAAAAAAAAAAAAAAAAGTTCAACATCTTTCTCACCATAAAACTCAATCCAATCCAAAGACCACATATTGATCTACGGGGTACTAAAACGCGAACACTGCAACGCTAAGCTTGTAAGAAGACATAAAATTACTTAAAAGGGACTAAAGATTTGTTAAAATGGGATTCATTCCACTTGCCAATGGTGTTGTCAACCTCAAACCCGAAGCCTTTAGAAGATTTCCCGACTTTATGCATCTCAACGAGCTTCTAACAAATGTGGTAGGCGTCAAAGTTGTTCTTCTCTTAGAACCGTGAGATGTGCTAAGCGTCCGACAAGATGTCGGTATTTCCCTGGATCAGCATAAGGACCTTCTTCATCGACTTGCAACCAATGACGCAAAACGAGGAAGATTAATACATCCACCACCAACATAACCAATCTTTGTGATCTGAGTAGCTAGCTTTCCTTTCAGTAAGAATTCATTCACGAATTGGATCCTCACTCATTGCAGCCACTAGCAAATTATCCACAATCAATTAATGGAAATAGGTTAAATTCAAGTACTTTGAACGAATTTGTCCGATTGAATCAAAACAGTAACTAAAATATTCTCTTTTTGAGAACCGAGAAATTCTAGAATTCGTAAATTTGCCTCCACATTATCAAAATATCGTTAATCCAACACTAAAATATTAAACACACACATAAGCGGCTAAAGATAATTAACTTACTAGCAAAATTTTTGGTCGAGTAGAGAAGCAAATACTAAGAGACGCCACCGTCATTTTCTTCTTCTTCTTCTCCTTCTTCGGCTTTGGTATCTTCCTTTAAAATGTGTACACAACTAAGCGTCATTACAAACTAAACTATAAATATTTCATACAGTCACTAAAAGTCACTAAATCACAGAGACCTAAAGAATGAAACAGCAACTTATGATCTCATAAGCTTTTTTTGCCAAACTCTTTTTTTTTTCCAAAGACATGTAGTATCTTTAATTTGCTTCGATTTGTAATATTACACACTCTCACTTTCTGCAATTGAGAGTTTATAAGTATACGGGAGCGTCACAAAGCCACGAATTCCGTACGGTCCAAGAATGCAGAAGAACTTATAAAATTCATTATGGAAAGAGGGGAGCGAGGCTTCGCCGTTGACATTGCTCGTGCTTGCTTCGTCACATCGCTTAATGTAATCTCAAACGTTGTGTTTTCGACCGACTTAGGTAGTTACACTCGACAGCCTCCCTCGAGTTCCAGGAATCGCTGTCTCGTATGATGGACATCATGGGCAAACCGAACCTCGCAAACTATTGTCTTGAGTTTCTTGATCTGCAGGGTATCCGGAAAGGGATGAAGATGTGTTCGGAAAAGTTGTTTCGTGTCTTTCAAGGACTCATCGATGCTCGAATCGCGGAAAGATCATTGCAGGCTAAACCTAGAGATGCATCGAGAATCGATCATTGGATTCACTGATTGATCTTATTCAAGAAGATGGGTCGGGAGTCGACGTAAACGATATCAAACACTTTCTATTAGTAAGTCATTCAAAGTCTTGAAATTATTGGCTCGATTGTCGCAAAATATCTATAAAAATCGTTTCCCATTACAAATTTTATAGTAATATTTATTTTAGAATTTTTCTTTTCTAGGAAAATGTAATGTTTAACTATTAAATGAAAAACAAGCTCGCTTAGTATAATATATGATGTTATTCTTTTTTCTTTTTAAGGATTTGTTTATTGCGGGAACGGGAACGAACTCTACCACTGTGGAATGGGCACTGGCTGAACTACTTCGTAACCCCGAGGCTATGGCTAATGCTAAAGTCGAGATAAACTTTATTGTTGGCCAAAACCGTTTCGTTCGTGACTCCAATCTCTTAGAATTTCCCTATCTACAAGCTGTTGTAACAGAGACTCTCCGTTTGCACCCACCAAATCCATTTCTGATCCCACGCAAAGCTAAGTCAGACGACGCAGAGATATTAGGGTACCCCATTCCTGAAAATGCTCAGATTCTGGTCAACGCTTGGGCCATAGGACGAGACCCGGCCGTGTGGGAAAATCCGGAACGGTTCGAGCCAGAGAGATTCTTGGGAAGAGACATTGAGACGATAGGTAAAGATTGTTCTCGATTGCCTTTGTTTTATACTTGAATACAGGAGGATTCAGATGGTAGCATAAGGGTCACATTTTCCAATCAATTCCTTATTCTTCAAGTTAGTTGCTTTCAAAACTGTTACTATAAGCTTTCCCTGTGGCTTAAGCTCCGAATCACTGAGAACGACAAAGAAAATAGAGAGAATCGTCAAACTATATAGTGCTTTCTCAATACGTATAATCACCTCCCCAAGTAAATCCTATAGCTGTATCAGAAGAGGAGGAAAGACAAAGGATAGGTGGTGGCAGGCAAATTATTTGTTGAGTGAAAAAACGCAAAATGAAAAAAAGAAGCAGAACACATTAGAGTACCTTAAATCAACAGGAATACCACCAATGGGAACAACAGTTCTATGAGGCCACTGAAGCATGTTTTTGACGATAGTATCAACAGTATCCTAACAAAGAGAGAAGCAAAAAGCTGTGTATAAGACCAAATGGGAACAAACAAAACATCTGGAAGTTACTTAAACTATACCAAGAGAGGAACTTACATCAATCATATGAGATAGTCCAGGAGTTGCTGTTAAGCTTCCACCAACAGCCTTAAGAGTGTAATAATCAACTTTCGGTTTTGGCTGGTTGAGATCATTCACAAAAGTTGGTCATTGTAAGACAGGAGAGAACGTATAAGAAAATCTTATTCTGGATCTTTTCAGAAGAAAGTGTACCTCAGCAAGTAGAGCAACAACAACAGCAGATATACAAAGAATCTCATCCGCAAGTTGAAAGATAACACGTGCAACTGTAAAAACTTGAAGATCCTTCAACTGTTTCAGCCAGAAACAAGTGTTTGTAGAGATAATCAATCTCTATTGGGCACAGCCGACAACCCAAATGACAAATACTAAAATATATCTCTCGTAACCTGAATGGGAATAGAAGCAACAAGTGCTGTAACACCTAAAACAATATTCGGATCACCACCCCATTGTGACTTGACCTTCCTTGAAACTTTGAACACGAATACCTGCAACAATGATTAATTAGGTGTGTGCTCAGGCTTAAAGAAATACTAGCATACGAGACAAATGCATGATGTTCTTCTAAGCATTAGGATTCATTAGATTTGCAAGGCATGCAAAGTTGAACAATGGAAGATAAAAAGAATAGCCAACACAAAAAAGATGTTGTCCACTGTACTTTACCTTCAATCTTTGGTGCTACGTTACCCAACGTCAATTTGCTGAACTTCAAGGAAGTAATTCCTGGTGGTCTGTAATCTTCAAGCAGAGGTTGAACAGAATCTCTTATTACCATAGTTGCTGCCTGGAGATTAGTCAAAAGAATAACGAAAATTACACTCTTTGATTGCCAAGCTACGCTGTGGCAAGTGTTTTCCATTCGAACAAATTGGAACTATCTTAGGTGTCAACAAACACTGGATATGTGTACCAGCGAGCCCATTCTAGACAAGCTAAATCTCACACTTCTTCAATAGTTACGAACTTTGGAGTACAACTTGACAGTATAATAAATCTCCTCTTCTTAGGATATCTTCAGTTACCATTATAATTCAGGGTAAAAAATGCTAATGATTTAATAGCCAACTTCCAACCATATATACACGGGAAAAGAAAACACCTAATATTGCAACAAAAGAAGATTAGAATCTCACCTCTGCAATATATGGCCACATCTTGCTCAGTAGTTTATTCAGCCATTTGACCTGAAAAAAATAACGTAAAAAAGGTTTGCAGTTTGAGAATTTTGTTACGTTTGCTGAACAAGCCGAGTGCTTTAACTGTACATAGACTTGTTTCAAAAAGTACGCAAAATCAAGTATTGTTGATGTCATACCAGAACTAGATTTTCTCCAGACGGAGTACAGACTACCGAGGTGAAAAAGTTCTACATTTATATTCTAACAACTCAATGAATCACAGAAATCAAGGACCACCCAAAAATTATGAAAGATGAACTCTGACTAAAAAAGATAACCAAGAGTGACGATGAGATCATGAGAAGTACCTGTTCAAATGCTGGAAACGATATCCACTGGGGGAAATTGTCACCACAAATTTTCTTCAAATAATCCCTGGTAAGAGAGACTAGAAGTTTCATATCAACTGCCTGTCAGAAGGCAAGACGATAAGGAGGGAAGCATCAAACCTAACAGCAGTTCATACGAGTTCGACAACTCATGAAACCTAATGTTAGAGCGAAATTAACAAACCGGAAGGACATGGTTGGCTAAATGCACGGAAGGCCAAAGGAAACCTCACCAAGTGTCTGGATTTGGATCAAGAGGCCAAAGGAAACCACACCACCACGTGTCTAGATTTGAGATCCTTCTGCAATGCTTTCACATCAGCCTGAAAGCCAGAGGAAGACAACACAGCTTTGTCTGCTCTGGAAAAGTTAAAAGAATACAACAGCTTAACAAGAGTCATGCAAGTTTAACTAAGATGAGAAAGCACAGGAGCATTACATCTGACTGACAGCAACACCTTCTAGTTTTGCAATCACCATATCTATATACTTAGTAAGCGTTATGTATATATATATTTAAAACCAAGAATAAGACGACCAAAAACGAGAAACCATAAATGGCATTGCGCTTTAGCAAGTCATCATTATCTCCCACTGATGCGTTTCTCTGCTAGTCCTGAGCAAATTTGACAATCCTTGAGGCTGATGCAACAAAAGAAAAAAAAAAAAAAAACAAGAATACCAAAAGTTAGCTAGAGACAAGAGATAAAAAATAACCAGACAAAGATAAGCAAGTCTCATGACTGCAACCTTACCCGGTCCATAGATAAGCAAGTACGATACAGTGAAACAACTATAAAGACAAAAAAAAAAAAAAAAGAAACGATCACATGTTAGCAAAATCGCCAAGAGAATCCTAAATCGAGATCAAGGGTAAAAAAAAAAAAAAAAAAAACAGAACCTTTGCCGTCGAATTTGGTTGTACCGGTGCAGTAAAAACAAAGCAGTGATAAGAAGGATCACTAAGAGCATGTGTAAGTAATACACGTTCTGCTTCAGTCATGGCTGAGTCACCCCAGTCTACCTGTAAATTAGTAATTGAATCAGACGACTTTAAAAATAAAAGAATGCTACTAAAGAAAAATTCACGATTTGGTAAAAGTGATACAACCTGTATAGTGTCATTAACTTGGTGATCCAAAGGGACCTTGGATCTGAGTTGTAGCCTCATTGAGAATGAATCCAGGTCTAGAGTGAGTGAACATATAATTGAGAAATTGCCATCCTCACCCTGCAAAAGAAGAACGTATTATCATGGAACAAGCTCAATAATACTTAAACATGCTTTTTCTTTTTTTTTAACCTCAATTCTCTATAAAAAATGATTTATAGCTAAATAAGAATACACATACGAACCTCGAGATAGATACTATCTAAAAGAAGCCCCCAACTCTAGTGTAATTATAACTTATAAGCTGAGTTACCCAAACAAACCTCTACCACTTGGGCTCGCCAGTCCTCTGAAACAATGAATTTCAAATCTGAGCATCAAATACACCAGAATCCAAACTAGAGAGAGTGTTACTGAACACAATTAGAGAAAGGAGGAGAGAAGTGTATGTATACCTGAAACTGAAAGCATCCCAGCCCAGACAAACTCGAGAAGGGAGTCGATTCCGCCGCGCAATGAAGTGGATATGAAAGCAATCTGTGGTCTCTCATCGATAGTATGAGCCTCGAGCGAGCGAGCGAGTGAGAGAGAGACGCCGCCGTTTTTTTTTCCTTGCATCCTTCGCCGTTGCCGTAATCGAGTTCTTTGATGATGTAAAATTGGAGAGACCCGACCCGGCGATTGAATCAATGAAGACAGAGGAAGGTAGGAGATCAATCGCGAAACGTTTTCCTCCAGTCAATCTTATTCTTACGGATGATATGAAGATGTTGCAGCAGAGAGTGGCGTACAAATCCAATATCATCAACATTCAACATGACAACCTCGAACCCAAGCCACATCAACATTTTAATTAATAACTTTACCACTCGATCCACAGACTTACTCAATGCAATAAAAAGCTTTTTCTAATATAAACCTAACCCCTGTTTTAAAAATCCCCGCCTAGCACCGATTACGCCCCACAAAATCGTTAGGCCCACCCTCTCTACCTCGTCTAATGACTAATCCCCACCTAGCATCGATTATCCAATTATACATGTCTAATTTGGTTATAACTCGTCTAATCTGATTACTTTCCGCTTAATTCTAATCTGATTTTATAATACTTTCCGCTTAATCTTTTGATCTTTTGGTAAAGGCATTAATTAAGATGTAGATGCGTCTCGAGTTTGAATCTCACCATTTTCAAAAAAAATATTTAAAAATTCAATATTTCTTTTTTTTAGACGAGTTTTTTTTGAAACTTTTTTTGTTTACAGAGAATTATCGTGGACTTTTCATATATTATTTTTAAAAACTTTAACAAAAGGCGATGGCGATGGCGATGGTGATGCGGCGGATCTAGGGTTCTGGATGCTTTCGATTTCTTTCGGTTCCGATTGGGCTTCGTTTTATGAGGTTATTGGGTTCTCCTTTCCCTTTGGTGTACTCTGCGATGCAACAGAGAGGAAGGGATTTGGGATCTCTTGTGGATTCGGTATCCCTTGTGGTGAGATTTCGCGGTTTTCATGGGGATTTGACTCCGATTTGGTGGTTTTGGTCTCTCTGAGTTTGTGGGTTCATAAATGGGAGATCCTCTTGAGTATCCTCTCTTGGTTGGCTTCCCGGATCTCTGTTTTGTGGCGATTTAATTGGGATACAGGTTTGGATATCGTTGACATTGGCGATATCGTCGTTGGTTTATTTGTGGAAGGTAGATATTGGATTCTCTCAATCACACCGATTCGGAGTGATTATTACGAATGGCAGATACAAAAATGGTTGTTTTCTCAAGAAGATTCATCCTCGAACCTTAGATATGGTTCCCCTTCGACACGATGGGACTTTATGGGCAAATGGAATAAGGGTTGGGAGATTCGATCATTATTGGGGATTTCGCTTGAGATATCTCGGATTCCTCTTCTTTTGAGATCCTTTTCGATCTCTTCCCCTCTAATCCCTGAGATGCGATATCTTTTTTATGGGTTTGATTGGTCTATTAATAGGAGATTTGAGGATACTCACAAGGAAGGTATGATTTCATACCTTAGATATGGTTTCTCTTTGGATATTTGGGTTGCTTTAGATTTTTGGTTTCAAGAATGGAAAGCTCGAGCATCTTGGGCAGAGTTTACGATTCTGTCATCTTGGTTTCCTATCTTTTTGTGCTCTGGTTACTATGGACGAGATCAGATCTTCAATAATTGTGAGTACTTGATTCGATATGATTGCATCTATCAGATCAGATCAGTGGTTTTCGTTTTTCAATGGCAAATGTCTGTGATCTGGGTTCCTGTTTTGGAAGATTCAGAACTGATATCGGATTCTACAATGGTGATAGCATATCAAGAGAGTATCAATCATCATTATTTATTTACCTTTTTGAGATCTCTAGGCAGAGGATGTTGGTTTTTCGGGGTGTATAAAAAGGATTGCATAGCAGTAATCAGTCCTCATCACAGCAATTTCACTTTCGAGTATACAACAGTTTGCTTTTTCTCCTGCTTCTACTTTTGGTGTTTGGGTGTTTCTTTGGTTACTTTAAGCATGTCTCAGAGCAACCTATTGGAAAAGAGTGTTACAGATAAGAAGGATGAGGCTTTGGCTCCCAAAAGGAGAATCAAAATCCCATATTTCGATAACTCAGCTTTGATAGCTGGTTACTCGAAGACTGTGGTAGGGCGATGTATGAATCCTCGGAAGCAGGACATGAAGTCCCTGTTGTTCATGCTTCCCAAGATCTGGCATCTGGAAGGGAAGGTTGTGGGAGCTGATCTTGGTCTTGGGAAGTTTCAGTTCGATTTTGACAATGAGGAAGACATCACGGAGGTTCTTCAGATGGCTCCCTTTCACTTCGACCGTTGGATGGTGTCAATGGTTCGTTGGAGCCCAACGGTGGATCCAGCTTACCCCTCGGATTTAACATTTTGGATCAGGGTATGGGGTGTTCCCTTCCAGTTCTGGGCCGAACCAACTTTCCACAGCATCGGTTCAGAACTGGGCCGAGTGGAAGCAATGGATATAGATGGTGGCAGAGTGAGGGTTACTGTGGATGGTTTCAAACCACTATGCTTTGAAACGGTGATCGAGTTCTGTAACGGTCAGGACACTGTTGTCACATTACAGTATGAACGACTTCATGGCTTTTGCAAGAAATGTTTCAGCCTTTGCCATGATGTCGACCATTGCCCCTTATGGGCAACTGCTAAGATCACTCCGGGGCTTCATATCCCCATAGAGGAAGAACCGGTACGCCCATTGCAGAGCTACAAAGGAGCTGTTACTACTGACAGAAACAAAGGGAAAGGTAAAGGAAAGGTGGTGGAAGGCAAAGGGAAGGCTCATTCTTCTGCTAAGCACCAACCTCTCAAAGGGAAACAGGATTCAGGGGTAAGGATTCGATCAGAGGGAGAGGCTGGAGAACCTTCTAACTCTCGCTGGTTCACTAATTATGCGCAATTCAATGAGCACCGTCATTTGGCCAAGGCTGTTGCTAAGGCTGCTGCGACTGCTTCCTCTGCTGGAACAGTTGTGGTTGAAGAAATGGAGCAGGGACAAATCCCGAACACTGAAGAACAAGGGGCGGTTCAATCTGTGGTGATTGGAGTTCCACCGCCAAAGAGGGTGCGAAGGCCTCTGTTTCAGGACACGGGTCTAACCACCAACTCGACTCAAGGAGAGGTTTTAACCTCTGACACAGCTGTGAATGGATCAGTTGCGGTACCTACGGGTGAGGGCGATGGGGTGTCAGTTTCGGGAGATCAAACCCCAGATACTATGCAGACTGTTTCTGCGGGAGTGGACTCTGGTGATATTGTGGCAGGGACTGAGATGGATTGTGAGTTTTAGGCTGCGACAGGGGAAGCCACAGAGGATCTTGCTGAGCAGATAATGACTCAGGTTGGGTCTGCAGTTCTGGAATCAGAAGATCTTGATGCTGGTCAGAAGGGGGAAGATGGTGCGGATATCTCCCTCGAGATACCAGCCGTGACTCATTCGGTCTCTGCAGTCACTGAAGGTGATGACATAGCAGTTGAGGAGGATCCCACGGATATGAATGTTGATGCAACTGCTGATTCCGCTGTTGTACCACCGGTTGATAAGGTCCGCAAGGCGAAACCACCTTTGGCTCTTAGGGGCAATGCCTCTAAGAAGCTAAATGTCTACTTGCGCACAACACCAAGGAAGCGGCCTGCTCCTAAAGTTAATGATTTAGCTGGAGAAGGCACAAACCCGAGGAACCAGGAGCAGGAGAAGGGGACAACTGGTGGATCTAAGCCACCCAAACCAATGCTAGATAAATGAAGATCTTAAGCTGGAACTGCCAAGGGCTTGGAAACAAAGCAACTATTGGTTATCTTAGGGATTCGTGGGGGAAGCATAGGCCTGATTTTTTATTTTTATCTGAAACTAGACAGCCTTATTCTCATTTGGAATCTTTTGTTGGTCATTTTGGTTTTTCAAATTTAAAAACGGTTGATCCTATTGGTTGTAGTAGCGGTTTAGCCTTATTTTATAATAATGATTATGATGTTTCAATTTTATTTGAATCTAATAGATTGATTGATGTGGAACTTACTTATAAAGGACAAACTCTCTTTTTTACCTTTGTTTATGGTGATCCGGTTCCAGCAAACAGTGACTTAGTATGGGAATGCTTAACACGAACTGGTCTATCTAGAGATTCCCCCTGGTTTCTAATTGGAGATTTTAATGAATTAAAAGGAAATCATGAAAAGCGTGGAGGTAAACTCCGACATGCGTCCTCCTTTGTTGGTTTTAATACCATGATTAGACATTGCGGTTTGCTAGAATTCCCTGCGGTTAGGGATAGCTTATCTTGGCGTGGTTGGCGAGATAAAAAGCCAATCAGGTGCCGATTGGATCGCGCCTTGGCCAATGAAAAGCTACATGACATCTTTAGTAATGCATATACGGAATATTTACCCATGGTGGCTTCAGACCATAAACCGGTTCTCGCACTCCTTGAGGATATTGTCCGGCGAGGGAGAAACTGTTTTCGGTTTGACCGAAGGTGGCTCGATAAAGAGGGTTTTTTTGGGGCCATCTCTGACGGCTGGGACTCAGGAACAACGATTCCAACGGATAAATTTATGGACAAGATCATTAAATGCCGCCAAGCAATCTCCCAGTGGCGGAAAACTCAGGTCCCTTATGGTCGGGAATCGATTGAGGATATTAAAAATCAATTAGCAACCGCCCAGACAGATGACTCTGTTTCTGTTGAGACCATTTCGGAACTCACTTGGAAACTTCGCGAGGCTTATCGGGATGAAGAAATTTATTGGTATCAAAAAAGTAGGAGTCGATGGATGCGGTTCGGGGATCAAAATACTAGTTATTTTCATGCCCAAACAAAACAAAGACGATCGAAGAATCGTATTGTGGGACTCCATGATGACTCTGGAAACTGGGTTACGGAAGCGAAGCAGGTTCAGAGCATAGCCGCCTCTTATTTTCAGGAACTTTACACATCCTCTGAACCTTCGGATTTTGAGGAAACATTAGATGAAGTGTGCTCATCTATCACGGATGACATTAATGATTCTCTGACATGATCAGTCACAGAACAGGAAATCAAGGAGGCTTTATTTATGATGCACCCAGACAAGGCTCCAGGACCGGATGGTATGACGGCTCTGTTCTATCAGCGTGCTTGGGATACGATTAAATCTGATTTAAAATTATTGGTAAATTCCTTTTTACAGGATGGTATTTTTGACAAGAGACTAAATATGACAAATATTTGTCTTATTCCAAAAGTGGGAAAACCGACTAAAATGTCTGAATGGAGACCCATCAGTCTTTGTAATGTTGGATACAAGATTATCTCCAAAGTCTTATGTCAGCGGCTGCATTCTTATTTACCGGCCTTGATATCTGAGACACAATCGGCATTTGTTGAGGGGCGTTTAATTTCGGATAACATCTGGATTGCTCAGGAGATGTTTCATGGTCTTCGTACTAACCCTTCTTGTAAGGGCAAGTTTATGGCTATTAAAACAGATATGAGCAAGGCCTATGATCGGGTAGAGTGGTCCTTTATTGAACATTTACTGAGGAAACTCGGCTTTTGTGAAAAATGGATTTCTTGGGTTATGTGGTGTGTGACATCGGTCCAATACAAAGTATTAATCAACGGTCAACCACATGGGTCTATAATTCCTTCCAGAGGGCTTAGACAGGGAGACCCCTTGTCACCCTACCTTTTTATTCTTTGTACTGAGGTTCTCATTGCAAATCTTCGCAAGGCTGAGCGGTTAAAGCTTATCACGGGTATCAAGGTGTCGACTGCTTGTCCCGCGGTCTCTCACTTATTATTCGCAGATGATAGTCTTTTTTCTGTCGTGCTACGAAAGAACAGTGTGAGGCTGTTTTAGGGATCCTTCGACAGTATGAACGGGTCTCTGGACAGCAAATAAATTTCTAGAAATCTTCGGTCCAATTTGGACACACAGTTACAGTAGAATTACGAGATGAACTAAAAGGGGTTTTGGGGATCACCAACCTGGGCGGGATGAGTTCATATTTGGGTATTCCTGAGAGTCTGGGAGGCTCAAAAACAAAGGTCTTTTCCTTTGTTCAGGATCGACTGCAAAAAAGCACAGGTGGTTGGCCCGCACGACTACTGTCCAGGGGGGGAAAAGAAGTTATGATAAAATCAGTAGCAACTGTCGTTCCTACCTTTGTCATGTCTTGTTTCCGCCTTCCGAAAAAAGTCACACGAAAACTCACTAGTGCGGTTTCCAATTTTTGGTGGAGTGCTTCTGGGGATTCACGAGGACTGCACTGGATAGCCTGGGACAAGATATGTGTTGATAAGGTTGACGGTGGTCTGGGTTTCCGGTGTTTGGATGACTTTAACACCGCCTTGTTGGCCAAACAACTTTGGCGATTGATTACAGCTCCAGACTCTCTATTTGCAAAGGTTTTTAAAGGACGATACTATAGGCATTCAAACCCTTTGGACCCAATCAAATCTTACTCGCCGTCTTATGGCTGGCGGAGTTTGATATCTGCTCACTCTCTGGTAAACAAAGGACTCATTAAACGGGTAGGATCCGGTAATTCCATTCTTGTATGGTCTGATCCCTGGATCCCTGCTCAATCCCCGAGACCAGCATTGCGTTCGGGATCATTAATTGATCCTACGCTTAGAGTTGAAAATTTTATTGACAGGAGTTCACAATCCTGGAATTTGGCCCTACTCTCGGCATCTTTTGAGCCGGAGGATGTTGCCATTATTTCTGCTTTACCTGTTGGTAGACCAGATTCACCGGATAGCCTGGATTGGCACTTGACAAAATCTGGTCTGTATACCGTTAAATCTGGGTATAAAGCTTTGCGTCAAAATTAGGCAGTGTCAACACCTGCTTTCGGCCCTAGCATTATTCCTCTACAGGCTTTTGTCTGGAAGATTCGGTGTCCACCAAAGATCAGACATTTTTTATGGCAAGCGATTACGGGTTGTATGGCGACAACATATAATTTGCGACGACGCGGTATGTCATGTGATTTGGAGTGTGGTTGTTGTGGCGTTTCTGAGGAGACAATCAATCATGCCTTATTTTTATGCCCTCCGGCCAGGCAGGTTTGGGCTCTATCCTCTTTCCCAACATCACCGGGCTGTTTCCCTTCAGAATCTGTCTATGCAAATATGGATTATTTATTCTGGAGATTTCAGCAGAATCCCTCAGCGGATTTTTACCCCTGGATTCTATGGTACATTTGGAAGGCTAGAAATGACAAAATTTTTAGCAATTTGGATTCCAATCCGTTAGCAATTCTACAGTTGGCGGAGGAGGAAGCTAAACTCTGGATATCGGCACAAGTTGATATAGTTGAGAACCCATCCACGGAGGGGCCTCATCCCACTATCGGTCATATGTTAGGGGCAACGGCTACGGCCAATATACATCGAACCAGCTATCGATGCTTTGTGGATGGATCTTGGAAGATAAAGGACCAGTATACAGGCCGAGGATGGTACTGCATTTCCCCGGAAGGGGATTTTCCCATTATGGGTGCGTCTAACCTCCGCCACAGCTTGTCACCTCTCCATGCAGAAGTGAAAGCTTTAATTTGGGCAATGCATTGTATGATTGGTGCGGATATTGAGAATGTGGTTTTCCACACAGACTGTTCTGACCTGGTGAAGATGGTGTCTTCGCCATCCGAGTGGCCTGCCTTCAAGACATATTTGGATGAGATCGAGGCGGACAAGGAAGAATTCTTATCTTTTGCACTAGTTTACTTCTCCAGAACGCAGAATGGTAACACTGACAAGCTAGCACGACGTGCCAGAATAGAGTCACATCTAGTTACTTATGTAAACGTTTTTCCTACCAATTGGTTCGTTTGAGCTGATCTTGTAATCTGTCGGCAAAAAAAAAATAATAATAAAAAAACGACAAAAACAAAAACAAAAAAAAAATCGTATTATTTCCTTTTTTTTGTCAATCCTATTTCCATTTTTAAATTTCCTCTTCTTTTTTTTTTTTTTTTTTTTTTTGGCTATTGTGGCCAGACCCACTAGAGAGAATTCAAGTAAATATCATATTTTATCGTTGTTATTTAATTAATTTTTATATTCACATTATTTTTCAGGAGCTATATTAATTCCAGCTCAGGTACGTACGTTTTCTTCGAAGGAGTTCTACTACATCATTCTACGGCTCAGGTCAGGTGTTATGATGGTTTTAAGACAACATTGATGATGATGATGATGATGAAATGTTTGAAGCTCCCAAAAATCATACTGTATGATGCATTATTTCGTTTGAAGCTCACGAGCATGCATGTATGATGATCACAACTACGTGCACCGTGAGATCTACTCGCGGTCCATGCATGGTGCTTCATCCGCAGTCGGTTGTACCTTACGGGCGAGGTCACCATATCGAAGGGAGTTCTTTGGCGGGGAGAACCTTCCGTTCCGTGGGACACTGCTGGTAAGAGAGCTCTACCGGAGAAAGATTCAGCGGTTAGGTTCTCGGCATTGCAATTAACGAAATGTGAGTGATTCATTCAAGAGGAAACAGTTGAGTGATTCATTTAAAAGGAAACAATATGAGCGGTTAGGTTCTCGGCATTGCAATCAACGAAATATGTTTGTGTCTGAACACAAGGATATCAATGATTCATTCAAAAGGAAACAGTTCTGGAGAAACTTAAGATACGAGTCATGATTACAACTGTGAAGCATCTAAAAGAATTTTGTCAAAAAATCATATTTTCCAAATTATTCCCCCTTACATATATCTCCATCCATGTATCTTATAAACGGTCAAAGTGTTGACGTATGTGCTAAAGAAGATTTTATTGTTACAAAATAGGGGAATCGATTAGTAGTCTTTCAGAAGAGAAGCACATATATAGGTAATGGCTAAAAATTTGAAAACTCTGTATTAATCATATATAATATATTTTGTGATTTAAATATATGTTTTGTTCAAAATTTTCCATATACAGTATGTTCAAATATTGACGTAAAAGAAAAATCATGAGCGGTCTTATAGACCACTAAAAACTGATGTTTAAAAGATATAATAAAAAACACTATAACAACATGTGGTCGAAATTGAAACATGAGCAGAGAAACACATGGACCAGATTGATCAATTAACGAAGCAACAAACGTTCCGATGATTTAACAAAAAAAAACAAAAAAACAAAACAAACGTTTCGATGATTCGATGATTCGACGATTCACGTGACGTGACTTGGAAAAAAATATATTCCAGTTTGACATAGTTGTTATCAAATTTATAATCACATTTAAAATAATCTATGGATGAAACTCCAAAATTCTGAATTAACAGAAGTTTCGATGACCAGAATGGCTTAAAATTCTGAATATTTCAACGTAGAGACTCTAAAATTTTGAATGCACCAAAAAAATATGGCTAGCCAAAATCTGAAAGGTCCCAATAATGTGCTATGTTATTCGTATTTTTATGACTTGGTTCGTATATAAAAAAATTTAATTGGTGTAAACAATTTCATGTCAAAAAAAACTATTTCAATAGTTTTTATCTAGTAAAACCCTCGAACATTTGATTTGTCAAAAAGATTTAAAGCAAAGCAAAGTATTTTCAATAAAGAATAATTAATGGTTCTTTGCGGCTTTAAAAAATGAATTTCCCTTTCTAGTCTATACTATTAAAGCAGAAGTATTCTCTAGAGTAAAAATGGACCATGACTTGGTTTTGGTAGGTTTTTCATTAAAAATGATTAGAGAATCACAAAATTTAATCTAATTAACCTATAGTCTCGATTTCTTTAAATGACGAAAATACCCTCGGTCGATCACTTAAAAAATTGCCGGGTCGAGATGCGGATCCTTACATATCCGACTACAGAAGGAAAAAAACCCGCGGATCTGTTTGTACTTCAGAATAATATTTTTCGGATCCAGTATATTATTTCATTCAAGATTAGTTATTTAAGATCCCAGTTATTCGTTATAGACAAACACTCTGATTTCATTTTCCTTTAAGATATTTAAATGAAAACCATAAATTTTAATTACCAAAAATTCGGATATTTCCTTAATTACCGAGATTGATCTTAACAGATAATCTTTTAAAAGGAATATTTAATGATTCAGTTAAAATCTTTAAAAACGAATATTCAAGTTACCAAATATTAGCTTCGTTAACAAATGCAGCGAGAGAAGAGAAGCTGTGAACATCTCTCGAGCATCATTCATTACATCACTCAATATAATCTCCAACGCTCTGTTTTCCACAAACCTGGCAAACTTTGATCATGACTCGGTCTCGGAGACATCTCACGATTTCCATAACGTGGTGATTCGGATGATGGAGATCGCCGGAAAACCAAACCTCGCTGATTCCTTCCCTTTTCTTGGATTTCTTGACTTGCAAGGAGCTAGAAAAGAAGCGAGGCTACTTATGCACAAATTGTTTAGGGTTTTTCAAGGATTCATCGACACAAAGAGAGCATAAAAATGCTTGGAAAAACAACAATGATATGTTAAATTCTCTTTTGGATATTGCTCAAGACGAGAAGTCAGAACTCGATGATAATGATATCAAACATCTGCTTCTCGTGAGTCTTGGTACAATACATACCAAACTGCATGGCTTCTATATACATGTTCTTAATTAAAATTTAATATGTTTGATAGGACTTGTTTCTGGCGGGAGTAGACACGAGTTCGAGTGCGGTGGAGTGGGCTATGGCGGAGTTACTTCAAAACCCTAAGATGATGGTGAAAGCTCAAGAAGAGATAAGACAAGTGATAGGGCTAAACAGCACCGTCCAAGAACTGGATATCGTTAAACTACCTTATTTACAAGCAGTTGTGAAAGAGAGTCTTCGTTTGCATCCGCCTGCTCCTGGATGTGGCAAGGTGCTACTCTCTCTCTCTCTCTATTAAGCTTTGTTTAGTCACCAGTCTCCCTATTTCATAATAGTTTTAGTTAAATCATTGAAAAAACTATATACAAGTTATAACTACTTATTTAGCTATTAATGTGTGACGTATATAATCTATGATTTATTTCAGGCTGGGTCGGATTGGCTTTTCATTTATCCCGAGGGTATTCGTAATCTCCTACTACATGCAAAATTCAAATACAGTTATCCCGTCTTGCACATTACAGAAAATGGTAAATCATAGTGTTTAAAAGATCTTTTTGGAAATATATTCTCGAGTTTTCTAAAACAAAAACTAGTGCAGACAGACTAATTATTTCATCGACGAAACTCCTCGCTAACGGTAGCTAAGTTAACTAATCTATCTTATATATAAGACCTAATCTTCTTTATTTACATGCATATTCTAAAATATTTTGATATTTCATATATATGTATGAACAGGAATCACACCTCTAGCTACTTTGTTTCATTGGGATACTCCTCAAGCACTTGAAGATGAATTAATATAATTTGACTCTAACGTTCGGATCAATGAATCTAACATTTGCATGCATAAACCATCTTTCGGTGATGACTTCAAAGATTTTGCGACCTTGTGTTTCGAAGAATTTGAGTACCCGTGTAAAATTGTGGGTCACAACTAAACGAGCCATGGGTCTATAGTATTGGTGGTTACGACACGGGAGGAAAAGCTCCCGGACGAGTGCCTCCAAATACATGAACGACGCAGCGCGGTTGCTGGAAAATCTGACCTCGAGGTTTACACTGTTAGTCACAACCTACTTCTGGCTCACGCAGAAGCCGTTGAAGTCTTAATGAACAGTCCAAAAGTAAGGGAAAACAAAAGTTGGTTTCTTTTGATAAGCACTCATATATGTCTTTGTGGACAAATTTTATTATATATCTATTCATAGCGTCTTTTTTTGAATCAAAGTGTTAAAGATGGCAAGATTGGTATCGCTCATTGCCCCGTATGGTTTGAGCCTTATGACTCGAGCGACCCTGATGATAAAGAAGCATGTGACCGAGCTATGGAGTTTAATGTTTGGCTGGTGAGCGGATTTCTTTATAACATATAAGGGAAAACCACATGTTTTGTTGATTTTCTAACATTTTTGCTGTATCTTAAATGAAGAGGCAAATGGACCCTACGGTGTACGGAGAGATTACCCTGAAGTCATGGAAAAATCGATTGGAAAAAGATTACCTACATTTACCGCAACCCCAATCCAAGAAGCTGCGAGGATCTTTTGATGACTTCGTTAATTGGAGTGAATTATTATACTGCTTTCTACGTGAAAAGTATTGCTGAAGTGAACCATGACACCCCTAATTGGAGATCAGACGCACGCATTGAATGGAGGAGTAAGCGGAATCCCATAATACTCATATCATTTTAGGCTTTGTACTCGTTCTTTTGGTTCCAATCATTTTGCTACCGGTTTCTTTTCTCACAAGTTTTCAATTTCTATTGCTACAGAAGAAAACAAAGCATAAGACACATTGGGTGCGAGAGGTGGCTCAGAATGGGACCAATTCTATACCTACAATATATATAATTTATGATCACCGAGAAAGGTAATACAATTTATCATAAGGTCTTTCAAAAAGTTTATTACTCAACTTTATATAGGTTAGGTTATATTAGTTTACTAACTTTTTGGTTAAAATTGTTCAGGGCTCTGTGATATAGATTACGAGAACAAACCGAAACTTTCTAATTTGATGGATCTCCAAAGGACAAAGTACCACGAGAAACATCTCCAAAGCATTCCAACAAGCCATCCAGTAAGTGTAATCTTTAAACGAAAATACCCCATTCAGTTTTCTTGGCTCACAAGAAACTGTATTGTGTTGAAACCCTACTTAGTTTCTTATTGATGATGATGATAACTGTTGTGTTGCTCAGGGAGGATGGGGTTGAAGTCGAAGGATACTTTGCATGGTCGTTATTAGACAACTGTGAATGGAACGCAGGTTTTGGAGTCCGATACGGGCTGATTCTACAACGGACTAAAACGGTTTCCAAAAATGTCAGCGATGTGGTTCAAAGAGTTCTTGAAGAGAGAAGAAGAAGTTGAAGATTCAGAGGAAGAAGAGTACGTGTTGAAATCTGCAATGAACAAGAAGAGATTCTTAATAGCAAATGGTTTAGCTTCAAATCAAACTCTGCCTAAGATGATGAATCTTCTAAAGTTCGTTGGACAAAAAAAAAAAAAAAGATAAATAAAATCAAGTCGACCTCCACATGTAACATCATTATATATATGTAACCTGAAAATTTCTTAGAAAGATCGTCGAGTACCACATATATATGATTATTCTTATTTAATGCAATTCCTACCCATAAGAAATCTATACTTTAAAAGTTCAGTGATGATGTTGACAACATATTAACATTAATTAATTAAAAGTTGTAGGAAATCAAGCATATATATAGAAAGAAAGAAAAAATCTCAAAACATAAAATATTTTTTAGGAACAGAGGTAATATATGGAAATTTTAGTTGATGTCAGACTATATATATCATTTTTAATTAAAACTTTAAATGAGAAAATTTTAAGAATTTCTCGCCCATATTTTTTTTTTTCGCCAAAACTTCCAGAAGTGTTTCTACAAAACATATATGATTAAAAACTCTTTTTTCTTTTCAATGATAAGGACAATATTTTTATTTATATTGCAATATCCGTCACCCTGGGTTGACAAATAGAATAAAGAGGGAGGAAAGAGGCAAAAAAAAAGATATTGTGGGACCCATGTCCAGTGAGTGTTATGGCGGTTGCGAGCGAGGCTAATATAGTCAATTTCATCGTACTCATGCAACATGTGCACTGTGTGTTCCTCTCGTCGATATATACTCAGTCCTCGCATTTTCACCATCGTTCCTCTTTTCCAATTCCTTTAACTTTGTATCGATTAAATTTCTAATTATTAAGTTTCGTTTCATCTTTTACAACTCCGATCGTGTAAGCTAACAGCTCTAGTCGGTGATTACATTTCACATCCATCGTGTAAGCTCGGTCTCGATCTCAATTTCTTTGATTTTTTGTCATCTTAATTTGCGTTTGGGTTTCGATCAATTTCTTTGATTTTTTGTCATCTTTGCTTTTGGGTTTCGATCTGTTCCTGAGTCTGATTATGATTCGATCATGCAGGGAAAGTATTCGATTGTTCAAAGCATGATGTTTAGGTCGATTCAAAAAATTATTTCCAGCTCCACTGATCGATTCGGAATCAAACGATTCCTGGGTAAAGTTTCCTTCTTTTCTCTCTCTCCCCCCCTCTCTCTCTCTCTCTTTTTTTTTTCACTCTATTTTTTTTAATTACAATTTTTTTTTTTTTTTTTCTTACTAGGGCCTCGTCGTGCTCCTCTATGGGCTCGGGCTCTTAGTGAGCCCCAACAAAGATTTGGTCGTGCGCATCAATGGGCTCTTACTGGGCCTCATGATGAATTTGGTCGTGCGCCTCTATGGGCTGGGCTTCAGCATGGGTTTTGTCGATTCGGTAAATTTTTTTTCTTTTTCTCTTATTTTATAAATTTATCAATTGTATTGGGAAAATTTAATTTATATACACCTACTTTTAATAATAATAATTCAGGCAGCCAAGCAACTCCACCATATTCGCCGCCCGAGGTAATTTTTTATATAAACAACTTTAGTATAAAATATCATTTATTTTTTCTATTCTGCTATATTATAGTCCTCTGTTTCGCTTGCACGCCACCAATAAAATATGATATATTATAATTCTGTGTTCTAGTATTTTTCTTTTAATTTAAACCGTCATCTCACGTTAGTAAATTGCATTTTCTAAACTATATCTGACATATGTTCATCATCTATCTCGTGCATTATATACAATCGTTTTCTTGTTTTTTTGTACATCATATATCATATAAAACACTACTTTTTTTTCTCTAACTTTAATCCACTCTATAAATCCTTTTTCTTCTCAGGTGCTCAAAACCGTGATGTGGTGGGATGTTGATTCCTGTCCTCTTCCTCCCACGTATGATGCCCGCTATTTGGGACCAAACATTACACAAGCCCTTGAACAGATGAATTTCAAAGGTCATCTCACTATTCATGCCTTTGGGGACAAAAATCTTGTGGATGAATCCAAGTTGCTGGAGCTCAGGTCTACTGGGATTTACCTGCACCACATCCCAAAACGTAAGTAATTTCAATGTGTTTTGGCTTTGGTTTTTTTTTGTTTTATTTTGGTAATGTCATTTTGGTTTCATTATCAGGTAAGAAAGAATATGCCCATAAGAAGATCATCGTCGATATGATGTGTTATGCTTTGGACAACCGCACCGATACTAACATTCTGTTTGTATCAAGCAACAAGGATTACTCCGATTGTCTTCACCAACTTCAGGCACGTCGTTTTACAATATTGCTAGCGCAACCGGAGGAGCATGCAACAAAATCTCTCATCCTTGCGGCAAAGTATGTGTGGCTTTGGAGTAGCCTACTAGGAGGAGAAGGCGCTCTCACAGAAACCGAAATGTCACAGCTCTATTCCAAAGCAAGGTAAGAGATTGATGCAATGTGAAATTTGATATGAAACTTTTTTTTTTTTTTGACATGTGTTTGGTTTTTCTTCTTACTTACGCGTTCCTCTCTTTCACCTTTTCTTTAATTTCGAAAACAGATAGCTAGAGGTTTCACGAAGTAAATTTGGCTCTGACGTGAAGAATAAGAAAGCGGATACGATGTCTATCTTGTTTTTGTATTCTCTTAGGTCGGTCTAGTTTTATACTATTTTCTTAGGTCGGTCATGTCATGAGGGGTTATTTTAGCAGCTGGCTAGTGCTGAAGCAGAGAACAATATATTTTGATTATCTTTCTATTATGATCTTGGAAGAAAATACCAACAAGAAGAAAATGAAAACGGTGCTAAAAACAAGAGAGACAAAAGTGAATCGAGGACAAAGCTTAAAATCAAAAGCCAGAGGAATGGACCAAGGAAGAGTAAGACGCGTTCTCGCCAGATGCAGTCGTTTCATCCCGGCTATCTGTTTCTTGTCTTAAACATGGTCTAAATCTGCCAATTCGCACATTCTAACCTCTTAGTCTTAGTCGAATCCATGTGTGCTTCCCAACAAGATTCTGAAATTATCTATACCACTTTCTCTATCTTCTCCTCTGCCACTAGGATTACGCTTTGAAGGACCGCTGCCACCTTTAAGATGTGGATTGAAAGTGAGAAGAACCTTTGGGTATCGGTGGCCAAAGAATATTGCAAGGCCTGCTTTTAACGTTGTGAAGTATATTATCTCTAGTAACCTGAATGGGTATAGAACCAACAAGTGCTGTAACACCTAAAACAATATTTGGATCACCACCCCATCGAAGATCAACGTCCATTGTGACTTGACCTTCCTTGAAACTTTGAACACGAATACCTGCAACAATGATTAATTATGCGTGTGATCAGGCTTACAGCAAAGATAATCTACGAAACAAATGCATGATGTTCTTATAAGCATAAGGATTCATTAGCATATGTAAGGCAACTCATCCAAAATATATAGTAGAAAAATGCAAGGTTGAACAATGGAACGGAAGCAAAAATAATGTTGTCCACTGTACTTTACCTTCAATCTTGGGTGCTACGTTACCCAATGTCAATTTGCTGAACTTCAGGGAAGTAATTCCTGGTGGTCTGTAATCTTCAAGTAGAGGTTCAACGGAATCTCTTATTACCATAGTTGCTGCCTGGAGATTAGTCAACAGAACAACGAAAATTACACTCTTTGATTGCCAAGCTGCACTGGGGCAAGTGTTTTCTATTCGAACAAATTGGAACTATCTTAGGTGTCAAGAAACACTGGATATGTGTACCAGTAAAAACGAATCAGTCGAGGAGTCCATTCTAGACAAGCTAAATCTCACACTTATTCAATAGTTACGAACTCCGGAGTACAACTTGACAGCATAATAAATCTCCTCTTCTTAGGATATCTTCAGTTACCATGAGTCAGGGTATATATGCTACTGATTTAATAGCCAACTTCCAACTATATACACAGGAAAAGAAAACACCTAATCTTGTAACAAAAGAAGATTAGAATCTCACCTCTGCAATATATGGCCACATCTTGCTCAGTAGTTTATTCAGCCATTTGACCTGAGAAAAATAAATTACAAAAGGTTTGCAGTTTGAGAATTTTGTTATGTTTGCTGAGAAACCGAGTGGCTAAACTGTACTACACTTATTCCAAAACCAAAGACATATATAATATGTACACAAAATAAAGTATTGTTTATATCAAGGGTAATGGAACCATAATTAGATTTTCTCTAGTCGGACCACCCAAAAATTATGGAAACCAAGAGTAAATGATGAGATCATGAGAAGTACCTGTTCAAATGCTGGAAAAGAAATCCACTGTGGAAAATTATCACCACAAATTTTCTTCAAATCGTCTCTGCTAAGAGAGCCAAGAAAGGACGATAACTAGTCAATGATACAGTATTGGAGGCCAAGAAACTCCGTTACTCATGTCAGACGTGGGAAGGATCAGCCCCCTCAAAGCAAAGCAAGTAAAGCAAGCCATGCCGTCACTTCTCACACAAAAGCATGATTAAACAGCAAAACAGTGAGACCGGAAACAACCAGCTTTTTCTGTTAAGTAGAATCAACAGATGAACACTAAACTTGGTACATTGATGTCAATATATAGAAGTAGCAGATGTATTATTCTAAAGCTAATTTTGATAATCTACACGTTTTAGCTAATCCAAAGAACGAAACAACCAATCTATACGAATTTAAAAACCCAGATTTAGAATCTAAACAAATATCCCCAAGGATTCAATAATTTGTAGAACCAAATCACGGAATTTTAATCAATTTATGAAATAAGCAGATTGAATTAAATCGAAACCTTGGCGATTCGCTTGGAAGATCGATGCGTCATCAATCATACGACTCCAGCCAGCCATTATAGCTACGCCGAAGATAATCCCGAACAGAATTCCAGAAATCAAACCCATATTATTCTCCTGCAACCAAAACCAAAAATTACAAACTCAGACAACCGGATTAGTATACTCGAAGAAACCCTAGAAATCGAATTGGAAATATAGAATAGTGTACAATTAGAAGATTACAAAAAAATGTGGTCAAAAGTGGAATGTGAGAAGAAATACATGGACCAAATTGAGAAATTAAAGATTCTGCCTCGTTAACGAGGCAACGAGAACGTTTTGATGATTCAGATGATCCACGTGACTTGGTAAAAAAAAAAAGGAATAATCTCACAAGAGTTAAAAAGACGTGCTTTACCACAAAATCACATCTCTCCTACACCCAGGCGACGTTGACTGTTGACCATCGATGAACTTGCTACATAATTAATAGTCAATTAAAAAAAATAAACGCCAGTTTGTGTGGTTATAATAAATATTGTATTGAACTTGGATTCTCAAATTCAGTGTTAATTAATGATTTACGTTTTTTGTAATCTGTCGGCATAAAAAAAAAAAAAAAACGACAAAAACAAAAACAAAAAAAAAATCGTATTATTTCCTTTTTTTTGTCAATCCTATTTCCATTTTTAAATTTCCTCTTCTTTTTTTTTTTTTTTTTTTTTTTTGGCTATTGTGGCCAGATCCACTAGAGAGAATTCAAGTAAATATCATATTTTATCGTTGTTATTTAATTAATTTTTATATTCACATTATTTTTCAGGAGCTATATTAATTCCAGCTCAGGTACGTACGTTTTCTTCGAAGGAGTTCTACTACATCATTCTACGGCTCAGGTCAGGTGTTATGATGGTTTTAAGACAACATTGATGATGATGATGATGATGAAATGTTTGAAGCTCCCAAAAATCATACTGTATGATGCATTATTTCGTTTGAAGCTCACGAGCATGCATGTATGATGATCACAACTACGTGCACCGTGAGATCTACTCGCGGTCCATGCATGGTGCTTCATCCGCAGTCGGTTGTACCTTACGGGCGAGGTCACCATATCGAAGGGAGTTCTTTGGCGGGGAGAACCTTCCGTTCCGTGGGACACTGCTGGTAAGAGAGCTCTACCGGAGAAAGATTCAGCGGTTAGGTTCTCGGCATTGCAATTAACGAAATGTGAGTGATTCATTCAAGAGGAAACAGTTGAGTGATTCATTTAAAAGGAAACAATATGAGCGGTTAGGTTCTCGGCATTGCAATCAACGAAATATGTTTGTGTCTGAACACAAGGATATCAATGATTCATTCAAAAGGAAACAGTTCTGGAGAAACTTAAGATACGAGTCATGATTACAACTGTGAAGCATCTAAAAGAATTTTGTCAAAAAATCATATTTTCCAAATTATTCCCCCTTACATATATCTCCATCCATGTATCTTATAAACGGTCAAAGTGTTGACGTATGTGCTAAAGAAGATTTTATTGTTACAAAATAGGGGAATCGATTAGTAGTCTTTCAGAAGAGAAGCACATATATAGGTAATGGCTAAAAATTTGAAAACTCTGTATTAATCATATATAATATATTTTGTGATTTAAATATATGTTTTGTTCAAAATTTTCCATATACAGTATGTTCAAATATTGACGTAAAAGAAAAATCATGAGCGGTCTTATAGACCACTAAAAACTGATGTTTAAAAGATATAATAAAAAACACTATAACAACATGTGGTCGAAATTGAAACATGAGCAGAGAAACACATGGACCAGATTGATCAATTAACGAAGCAACAAACGTTCCGATGATTTAACAAAAAAAAACAAAAAAACAAAACAAACGTTTCGATGATTCGATGATTCGACGATTCACGTGACGTGACTTGGAAAAAAATATATTCCAGTTTGACATAGTTGTTATCAAATTTATAATCACATTTAAAATAATCTATGGATGAAACTCCAAAATTCTGAATTAACAGAAGTTTCGATGACCAGAATGGCTTAAAATTCTGAATATTTCAACGTAGAGACTCTAAAATTTTGAATGCACCAAAAAAATATGGCTAGCCAAAATCTGAAAGGTCCCAATAATGTGCTATGTTATTCGTATTTTTATGACTTGGTTCGTATATAAAAAAATTTAATTGGTGTAAACAATTTCATGTCAAAAAAAACTATTTCAATAGATTTTATCTAGTAAGAACATTTGATTTGTCAAAAAGATTTAAAGCAAAGCAAAGTATTTTCAATAAAAAAGAATTAATGGTTCTTTGCGGCTTTAAAAATGAATTTCCCTTTCTAGTCTATACTATTAAAGCAGAAGTATTCTCTAGAGTAAAAAATGGACCATGACTTGGTTTTGGTAGGTTTTTCATTAAAAATGATTAGAGAATCACAAAATTTAATCTAATTAACCTATAGTCTCGATTTCTTTAAATGACGAAAATACCCTCGGTCGATCACTTAAAAAATTGCCGGGTCGAGACGCGGATCCTTACATATCCGACTACAGAAGGAAAAAAACCCGCGGATCTGTTTGTACTTCAGAATAATATTTTTCGGATCCAGTATATTATTTCATTCAAGATTAGTTATTTAAGATCCCAGTTATTCGTTATAGACAAACACTCTGATTTCATTTTCCTTTAAGATATTTAAATGAAAACCATAAATTTTAATTACCAAAAATTCGGATATTTCCTTAATTACCGAGATTGATCTTAACAGATAATCTTTTAAAAGGAATATTTAATGATTCAGTTAAAATCTTTAAAAACGAATATTCAAGTTACCAAATCTGAGCTTCGTTAACAAATGCAGCGAGAGAAGAGAAGCTGTGAACATCTCTCGAGCATCATTCATTACATCACTCAATATAATCTCCAACGCTCTGTTTTCCACAAACCTGGCAAACTTTGATCATGACTCGGTCTCGGAGACATCTCACGATTTCCATAACGTGGTGATTCGGATGATGGAGATCGCCGGAAAACCAAACCTCGCTGATTCCTTCCCTTTTCTTGGATTTCTTGACTTGCAAGGAGCTAGAAAAGAAGCGAGGCTACTTATGCACAAATTGTTTAGGGTTTTTCAAGGATTCATCGACACAAAGAGAGCATAAAAAATGCTTGGAAAAACAACAATGATATGTTAAATTCTCTTTTGGATATTGCTCAAGACGAGAAGTCAGAACTCGATGATAATGATATCAAACATCTGCTTCTCGTGAGTCTTGGTACAATACATACCAAACTGCATGGCTTCTATATACATGTTCTTAATTAAAATTTAATATGTTTGATAGGACTTGTTTCTGGCGGGAGTAGACACGAGTTCGAGTGCGGTGGAGTGGGCTATGGCGGAGTTACTTCAAAACCCTAAGATGATGGTGAAAGCTCAAGAAGAGATAAGACAAGTGATAGGGCTAAACAGCACCGTCCAAGAACTAGATATCGTTAAACTACCTTATTTACAAGCAGTTGTGAAAGAGAGTCTTCGTTTGCATCCGCCTGCTCCTGGATGTGGCAAGGTGCTACTCTCTCTCTCTCTCTATTAAGCTTTGTTTAGTCACCAGTCTCCCTATTTCATAATAGTTTTAGTTAAATCATTGAAAAAACTATATACAAGTTATAACTACTTATTTAGCTATTAATGTGTGACGTATATAATCTATGATTTATTTCAGGCTGGGTCGGATTGGCTTTTCATTTATCCCGAGGGTATTCGTAATCTCCTACTACATGCAAAATTCAAATACAGTTATCCCGTCTTGCACATTACAGAAAATGGTAAATCATAGTGTTTAAAAGATCTTTTTGGAAATATATTCTCGAGTTTTCTAAAACAAAAACTAGTGCAGACAGACTAATTATTTCATCGACGAAACTCCTCGCTAACGGTAGCTAAGTTAACTAATCTATCTTATATATAAGACCTAATCTTCTTTATTTACATGCATATTCTAAAATATTTTGATATTTCATATATATGTATGAACAGGAATCACACCTCTAGCTACTTTGTTTCATTGGGATACTCCTCAAGCACTTGAAGATGAATTAATATAATTTGACTCTAACGTTCGGATCAATGAATCTAACATTTGCATGCATAAACCATCTTTCGGTGATGACTTCAAAGATTTTGCGACCTTGTGTTTCGAAGAATTTGAGTACCCGTGTAAAATTGTGGGTCACAACTAAACGAGCCATGGGTCTATAGTATTGGTGGTTACGACACGGGAGGAAAAGCTCCCGGACGAGTGCCTCCAAATACATGAACGACGCAGCGCGGTTGCTGGAAAATCTGACCTCGAGGTTTACACTGTTAGTCACAACCTACTTCTGGCTCACGCAGAAGCCGTTGAAGTCTTAATGAACAGTCCAAAAGTAAGGGAAAACAAAAGTTGGTTTCTTTTGATAAGCACTCATATATGTCTTTGTGGACAAATTTTATTATATATCTATTCATAGCGTCTTTTTTTGAATCAAAGTGTTAAAGATGGCAAGATTGGTATCGCTCATTGCCCCGTATGGTTTGAGCCTTATGACTCGAGCGACCCTGATGATAAAGAAGCATGTGACCGAGCTATGGAGTTTAATGTTTGGCTGGTGAGCGGATTTCTTTATAACATATAAGGGAAAACCACATGTTTTGTTGATTTTCTAACATTTTTGCTGTATCTTAAATGAAGAGGCAAATGGACCCTACGGTGTACGGAGAGATTACCCTGAAGTCATGGAAAAATCGATTGGAAAAAGATTACCTACATTTACCGCAACCCCAATCCAAGAAGCTGCGAGGATCTTTTGATGACTTCGTTAATTGGAGTGAATTATTATACTGCTTTCTACGTGAAAAGTATTGCTGAAGTGAACCATGACACCCCTAATTGGAGATCAGACGCACGCATTGAATGGAGGAGTAAGCGGAATCCCATAATACTCATATCATTTTAGGCTTTGTACTCGTTCTTTTGGTTCCAATCATTTTGCTACCGGTTTCTTTTCTCACAAGTTTTCAATTTCTATTGCTACAGAAGAAAACAAAGCATAAGACACATTGGGTGCGAGAGGTGGCTCAGAATGGGACCAATTCTATACCTACAATATATATAATTTATGATCACCGAGAAAGGTAATACAATTTATCATAAGGTCTTTCAAAAAGTTTATTACTCAACTTTATATAGGTTAGGTTATATTAGTTTACTAACTTTTTGGTTAAAATTGTTCAGGGCTCTGTGATATAGATTACGAGAACAAACCGAAACTTTCTAATTTGATGGATCTCCAAAGGACAAAGTACCACGAGAAACAGGGGAGGATCCAGAAACTTTTTTTATATGGGGCACAAATGTATAGCTAATAATATTAAGTTTATCTAATTTATATACATATCCTGCATATATCTACATATATAAGTATACTTTTCATCCTTTCTATATTTTATATTTTGAAAACAAAGTAGCAATTTTTTTGAAAATATTGGTCCTATTGGTTTCTTATTTATAAATTTATAAATGCACAATTACAACTCACTATAAGAATGTTATATATATAGAATTATTTAAATTTAATTATTTAAGAATATCACACAAATAAACTCTAAAATATCAAATTAATTAAACTAGAATTATAAAGATAAAAATAAAACTGAAAAAACATACTTTATTCAAATAGAAAATAATAAAGAATAAAGAAAATGCATCCAAGCAATAAAAAAAACATGTAGAAGAATGCATACACATACAGATGAAAAAAAAAACAGGCGAGTTGGACAGAGAAAAGGAAAACTATACGAACAGAATCATGGATCGAACCTGGCACCAAGATGCTAGTATGGGGCACTTTGTTGCCAAGTGAGCTAAGAGAACCAATTATACAGATACCACAAATTCATTTCTGAAGCGTATGGCTTGAGTGTGGCATATTTGGAGAAGGTTAACGACTGTAGCAACTTGTTTAAGAGACGGGATTACGGGTATAATGCAGTCAGGTGGGTTGAGAAAGACGATGTTCTTAATTAAGCTCTGTTCGATTCTTTCTCTCTCTCTCTGCAAACAAATAATCAAGCAAACCAAGTTTAGACATCAACTATACACAATCCAGAACATAACTATCATAGATCAAGAACAAAGTCTAGTCTCTTTATCAAAGATAAATAATCAAGCACAGAGCATGACTTAACAAGATTACCAAATAGAACATATATGACTTATGATCCTAATAGGTCATTTACATGATCAATTGGAACAAAACAACTTTAAAAAACTATTCCCCATCGAGATCAAAATTTCTCAAAAACCCTAACAAATTCAAGTTGAATCCTGTATGAGATGATCACTAAATTTTAAAGGGATTCATTCAAGATCAGACATCGAAACCATAAACAAACAAGAAAATAGAACGCAGAATCATACCAATCCTATTCGAGAACGAAACAAACAAGACGGATCAAACGAAATCTTGGGAGAATTATTAATCAATTTAAACAAGGGAAAGAACAACACAAACAGAAAAGATCAATCTATGGTTCTCAAGAACCCTAATCCCTTTATATAATCACCTTCTGCTTCAAATCGCCTCCGACCCAACAATCCACTGATTCTTTAACCTCCGATTCATGCAGAACTTCCTTTGTCAGATCAAGAATTTGATCGCGACACAACGAGAGAAAGAGAGAAAGAGAGAAAGAGAGAAACCAAAAAAATTAATCGCGACGCAAAATTTTTTTTTGCCTTCTCTATTATTCTCTCGTCCAACCAATGAAAGACAGGTAGCGTCTCTTACACCGGAAGAGAGTCTACATAAGAGGATCTCTTCAGTTTTTTATTTCTTTCTGATTTATTTTTTCTCCAAAAAATACTTAAAACCCCACCAACAACCCCCTAATATACCACCGATAAACAAGCTCTAAGAGTTCTATTTCCGGCAGCAGAGTTCGAATCTTGGATACGGATCCTCGTAGTAGGCTGGACCTCTAATTTTTTTTTTTTTTTCAATTTACGAGTTTGCCATTCATCAAAAATTAAAAAAAGGAAAAAAAATTGCCCACACAGATGTTCGAACCCTGGTTTCGAGTGGAAAATAACCTTCCCATTACCATCTGACCACAAGAACTTAATCGTTATTTTCCGTTTACAAGTTCTATATATATGTATATGTATATGTTTACCGATGAAGTATTTCCAAACCAATTGATGAAGTATTTTTCTTCAAACCAAAAATACCAGATATTAAACTTTCAATTAAAAAAAAAAAACATGGCCAAACACGTTTTTTTATCGCAAGTTTTCTATCTCCGATGATGCAAAACAAGGAAGAAAAATGACATTATTAGTAAGAAGAGAACATCTTCACCACCATTTTCCAAATACCTAAAAGCTCTAAATCTCGGATCCCCTTTCCTTTAAAGTTCAACATCTTTCTCGGTGCAAGTCAATGGGGAATTAGCTGGTTATTTCCAAAGCAAAAGAGGCCTGAGGCAAGGATGTTCTTTATCCCCTTATCTTTTTGTCATTTGTATGAATGTGCTATCCCTAATGCTGGATAAGGCTGCTACTGATCATCGCATTGGTTATCATCCTCGCTGCAAAACTCTGAACCTCACACATCTCTGCTTTGCTGATGATATTCTCGTCTTTACTGATGGGAGCTCACACTCTATTGCAGAGACTCTAGCTGTTTTTGATCGGTTTGCCGCTGTCTCGGGTCTCAGAATAAGCCTCGAGAAATCCACGCTGTTCATGGCTGGTTTTACAACGCAACATCAGCAAGACATTCTACAACACTTCAGGTTCTCTGTGGGCTCTCTCCCTGTTCGGTATCTGGGGCTTCCTCTCCTCACCCGTTCTATGACACATGCTGACTATCTTCCTCTCCTTGAGCGTATTCGTAGTCGTATCTCCTGCTGGACAGGTCGTTTTCTGTCTTTTGCAGGTCGGCTTCAGTTGATTAAATCAGTGTTATCTAGTTTAACCAATTTTTGGCTCTCTGCTTTCCGTCTACCGAAGCGATGCCTTGAGGAGATTGATAGTCTTTTCTCGGCATTCTTGTGGTCGGGTCCGGACCTAAATACAAAAAAGGCCAAAATCTCTTGGCTATACGTGTGTAAACCAACGCATGAGGGAGGACTGGGGCTTCGTCGCTTACAGGATACGAATACAGTGTGTATTTTGAAGCCCATTTGGCGACTAGTGTCTGCTAATAACTCTATTTGGGTCAACTGGGTTCGAAGGAACTTGATCCGCACTGGTTCATTTTGGTCTGTAAATGAGAGGAGTGTTGGTGGATCATGGATGTGGCGGAAGATTCTGAAATACCGTGACCTTGCTATGACTTTACATAAAAAGGAGATATCTTCGGGCACTGAAACTTCATTCTGGTTTGATGTTTGGAGTCCTATTGGTCAGTTGTTTGCTCAGCTTGGAAACCGGGGTAGCATTGATATGGGGATCCCACAGCAGAGTATTGTGGCAGCGGCTCTCTCGCATCACAGACGACGGCATCGTGTTGATATTCTTAATCAGATTGAGGATGCTCTTGACTCTATCCGTCAATCAGTGCAACTTCAAGGTGGTGATCGTTCACTCTGGAAACAGAAGAATGGTTCGTTTAAGAATAAATTCACTTCCTACGATACTTGGTGTTTGATAAGGCAACCAAACACTCCCTGTGCCTGGTCTGCAGGAGTTTGGTTCACTCATTCAACACCTAAGTTCTCCTTTATAGCTTGGCTTGCTCTTCACAATCGGCTCTCTACTGGTGACAAGTTGGTTCAGTGGAATGCTGCTGCAGACGGGGATTGTGTTCTCTGCCAGGGTTATGGGGAAACGAGAGATCATCTTTTCTTCTCATGCTCCTATTCTTCGAACGTGTGGTCTGCTCTTGTTCAGAACCTGATGGGAGCTCGGTTCACCACGTCTTGGGCAACTTTGGCTTCTCTACTTGTGGACTCTTCTACTCCTCGACTACCCCTTTTTGTTCTGCGGTATGTCTTCCAATCCACTATACATAGCCTATGGCGAGAACGTAATGCTCGAAGGCACGGTGAAGCTCCAACTCCGTCATCCACCCTTTGCCGCTTCATTGACAAGCAAGTCCGCAATCGTTTGCTCACACTGACATCCACCTCTGGCTATGAGAGTGGACTTCAACTCTGGTTCCAAAGTCATCCTCTTTCAGCCATTTCAGTCTCTTAAATTTTTCTACTGTTAAACTGTTGTTTTAAGATGTAAAACCAACTTTGGACCACTGTTATTTTTTGGTGAATATATTTTAACATTCATACAAAAAAAAAAAAAAAAAAAGTTCAACATCTTTCTCACCATAAAACTCAATCCAATCCAAAGACCACATATTGATCTACGGGGTACTAAAACGCGAACACTGCAACGCTAAGCTTGTAAGAAGACATAAAATTACTTAAAAGGGACTAAAGATTTGTTAAAATGGGATTCATTCCACTTGCCAATGGTGTTGTCAACCTCAAACCCGAAGCCTTTAGAAGATTTCCCGACTTTATGCATCTCAACGAGCTTCTAACAAATGTGGTAGGCGTCAAAGTTGTTCTTCTCTTAGAACCGTGAGATGTGCTAAGCGTCCGACAAGATGTCGGTATTTCCCTGGATCAGCATAAGGACCTTCTTCATCGACTTGCAACCAATGACGCAAAACGAGGAAGATTAATACATCCACCACCAACATAACCAATCTTTGTGATCTGAGTAGCTAGCTTTCCTTTCAGTAAGAATTCATTCACGAATTGGATCCTCACTCATTGCAGCCACTAGCAAATTATCCACAATCAATTAATGGAAATAGGTTAAATTCAAGTACTTTGAACGAATTTGTCCGATTGAATCAAAACAGTAACTAAAATATTCTCTTTTTGAGAACCGAGAAATTCTAGAATTCGTAAATTTGCCTCCACATTATCAAAATATCGTTAATCCAACACTAAAATATTAAACACACACATAAGCGGCTAAAGATAATTAACTTACTAGCAAAATTTTTGGTCGAGTAGAGAAGCAAATACTAAGAGACGCCACCGTCATTTTCTTCTTCTTCTTCTCCTTCTTCGGCTTTGGTATCTTCCTTTAAAATGTGTACACAACTAAGCGTCATTACAAACTAAACTATAAATATTTCATACAGTCACTAAAAGTCACTAAATCACAGAGACCTAAAGAATGAAACAGCAACTTATGATCTCATAAGCTTTTTTTGCCAAACTCTTTTTTTTTTCCAAAGACATGTAGTATCTTTAATTTGCTTCGATTTGTAATATTACACACTCTCACTTTCTGCAATTGAGAGTTTATAAGTATACGGGAGCGTCACAAAGCCACGAATTCCGTACGGTCCAAGAATGCAGAAGAACTTATAAAATTCATTATGGAAAGAGGGGAGCGAGGCTTCGCCGTTGACATTGCTCGTGCTTGCTTCGTCACATCGCTTAATGTAATCTCAAACGTTGTGTTTTCGACCGACTTAGGTAGTTACACTCGACAGCCTCCCTCGAGTTCCAGGAATCGCTGTCTCGTATGATGGACATCATGGGCAAACCGAACCTCGCAAACTATTGTCTTGAGTTTCTTGATCTGCAGGGTATCCGGAAAGGGATGAAGATGTGTTCGGAAAAGTTGTTTCGTGTCTTTCAAGGACTCATCGATGCTCGAATCGCGGAAAGATCATTGCAGGCTAAACCTAGAGATGCATCGAGAATCGATCATTGGATTCACTGATTGATCTTATTCAAGAAGATGGGTCGGGAGTCGACGTAAACGATATCAAACACTTTCTATTAGTAAGTCATTCAAAGTCTTGAAATTATTGGCTCGATTGTCGCAAAATATCTATAAAAATCGTTTCCCATTACAAATTTTATAGTAATATTTATTTTAGAATTTTTCTTTTCTAGGAAAATGTAATGTTTAACTATTAAATGAAAAACAAGCTCGCTTAGTATAATATATGATGTTATTCTTTTTTCTTTTTAAGGATTTGTTTATTGCGGGAACGGGAACGAACTCTACCACTGTGGAATGGGCACTGGCTGAACTACTTCGTAACCCCGAGGCTATGGCTAATGCTAAAGTCGAGATAAACTTTATTGTTGGCCAAAACCGTTTCGTTCGTGACTCCAATCTCTTAGAATTTCCCTATCTACAAGCTGTTGTAACAGAGACTCTCCGTTTGCACCCACCAAATCCATTTCTGATCCCACGCAAAGCTAAGTCAGACGACGCAGAGATATTAGGGTACCCCATTCCTGAAAATGCTCAGATTCTGGTCAACGCTTGGGCCATAGGACGAGACCCGGCCGTGTGGGAAAATCCGGAACGGTTCGAGCCAGAGAGATTCTTGGGAAGAGACATTGAGACGATAGGTAAAGATTGTTCTCGATTGCCTTTGTTTTATACTTGAATACAGGAGGATTCAGATGGTAGCATAAGGGTCACATTTTCCAATCAATTCCTTATTCTTCAAGTTAGTTGCTTTCAAAACTGTTACTATAAGCTTTCCCTGTGGCTTAAGCTCCGAATCACTGAGAACGACAAAGAAAATAGAGAGAATCGTCAAACTATATAGTGCTTTCTCAATACGTATAATCACCTCCCCAAGTAAATCCTATAGCTGTATCAGAAGAGGAGGAAAGACAAAGGATAGGTGGTGGCAGGCAAATTATTTGTTGAGTGAAAAAACGCAAAATGAAAAAAAGAAGCAGAACACATTAGAGTACCTTAAATCAACAGGAATACCACCAATGGGAACAACAGTTCTATGAGGCCACTGAAGCATGTTTTTGACGATAGTATCAACAGTATCCTAACAAAGAGAGAAGCAAAAAGCTGTGTATAAGACCAAATGGGAACAAACAAAACATCTGGAAGTTACTTAAACTATACCAAGAGAGGAACTTACATCAATCATATGAGATAGTCCAGGAGTTGCTGTTAAGCTTCCACCAACAGCCTTAAGAGTGTAATAATCAACTTTCGGTTTTGGCTGGTTGAGATCATTCACAAAAGTTGGTCATTGTAAGACAGGAGAGAACGTATAAGAAAATCTTATTCTGGATCTTTTCAGAAGAAAGTGTACCTCAGCAAGTAGAGCAACAACAACAGCAGATATACAAAGAATCTCATCCGCAAGTTGAAAGATAACACGTGCAACTGTAAAAACTTGAAGATCCTTCAACTGTTTCAGCCAGAAACAAGTGTTTGTAGAGATAATCAATCTCTATTGGGCACAGCCGACAACCCAAATGACAAATACTAAAATATATCTCTCGTAACCTGAATGGGAATAGAAGCAACAAGTGCTGTGATACGTTTGAGACTACACACCCTCCTATACTCTACCAATACCGAAGGAAGAAGAAGCAAAGCCCAAGTGGCTAGTAGTCCATCATAATGGATCCAGTAGCTCCAAGAAGATGTAGTGGGCCTTGGAGAGAGAGAGTTATCTAAGTAAGGAATAAGAGTCACTATCTTTCTGCAGAAGACTGTAACGGATATTGGTGTGGGGACAAGGGGCTCAAGAGTAGTACTTATGTAGTAGGTGGGTGAGGGTTGTTTTTATCTATCTTTTGGGTGAAACATTGTGAGGGGGAGGGAAGAGACTCCATCAAACATTTCTCTTGGTTGTAATCGTTGTCTTTTATCAAAGAGTACTTCTTTTCATTGTCGTTTGTTCTGTTCTAAGGTTTTACAAAATACAAAACGTATCAACTTGGTATCAGAGCAAGATCCATCTTGGGAAACACTGAAAAATGCCACCAGCTAAGAAAGTAGAGGAGCTTGAGAAGATTGTGGAGAGCCTCCAGAAGGATGTTCAGCAGATATCTGTGCTGGAGAACGACGTCCAGGAAATCAAGAAACAGCTAAACAAACTGGATGTCATGGAGAAACAGATGTCGAAGCTTGAAGTCCTAGACCGGCTGGAGAAACGGTTGTTGGGGGAAGAACGGAGAACAGGGGAGACCGAACCGAGAGTAGAAGATGAAACCCAGATCTCCGGCGTGGACATGAGCCCAAAAGAAGTGGTGCAACGTCCGACAACCCAGTGTGTGACACCAACAAGGGAACAAACTCGTTCAAGGAGCGAATCCCCTGAAAGAAAAGAGCCTCTCACTCGGAAACTAGAGTTACCACTCTTTGACGGGGAAGAAGATGTCGAGGGGTGGGTGACTCGAATGGAGCAGTACTTTGAGCTCAGTGAGTTTTCAGAAGAGGAGAAACTTCGAGCGGTGAGGATGTGTTTCTCCAACGACGCCCTGTCATGGTACCGTTGGGAACGAGATCGACATCCCTTCGTGAGCTGGGAGCAGATGAAGAGCAGAGTACTGGAGAATTTCGGGAAGTCCCAAGATCTCACTCCCGGTGAGCGACTGCTGCTGCTTCGTCAGGACGAGACCGCGGTGAAGTTCTGCAAAGACTTCATCTCTTTAGCCACGAACGCTCCGGAGATTTCTGAAAGGGTCTTAGAGATGGCCTTCATGATTGGCTTAAAACCAAAGGTGAGAGCGGGGGTGAAGATGTTTGAACCTAGAACCCTTAAGAAGATGATGAGCTACTCAAAACTTGTGGAGGAGTGGAACGAACAAGGTGACACATCGTCTTCAACCGGCGGAGGAAGTTCAAACAGAGGAGCTGGACGAGTAACAGGAGACAGGTCGTTGTCACGTGTGGCTGCATACGTGGGAGGAGGGGCAAACTTGTCAAATACTAAGAACGACTCTTCTCAAGAGACGAAAACGACGCAGTTTCGCTCATTTAGTGAAAAAAACCCTACTTTGCAGACGAAACCTTCGGAGCCTCGCCGTCTCACCGACGCCGAAGCTAATGAACGCCGGGCTAAAGGGTTGTGTTTCCGGTGTGATGAGAGGTATCACGCAGGTCACCGCTGTAGACTGAAGGGTCTTCAGGTTCTGGTGGCTACTGTTGATGACACCGAGGAGGGAGAAAACGCAGAAGAGGATGACTCCGCAGAAACGAGGGTCGAAGAACCGGAGTTCGCGGCTCTGTCTATTCACTCGGCGGTCGGAATATCATCACCTAGAACCATGAAGTTGAGAGGAAGAGTCCTCGGAGCAGAAGTGGTCGTGATGATAGATAGCGGAGCCACCCACAACTTCATATCGGGTACCTTGGCTCAGCGTTTGGGAATAGAGACCAGGGGAACAGTGGGATATGGGGTTAGAATGGGAACAGGCTTGGTGGTTAGAGGAAGAGGAGTGTGTCAGAATGTTGAACTGCAGCTTCCAGGGTATAAGATCGTGACTAGCTTCTTACCGTTGGAATTGGGGGAAGCTAACGTGATTCTGGGAATGCAATGGTTAGAAACCTTGGGAGATATGAAGGTAAACTGGAAGGAGCAACGAATGGGGTTCCCGGTGGAGGATGGATGGGTGACTTTATATGGGGATCACAGCTTGAGGAACTCGTCAATCTCACTCAAGACCTTGTGGAAGACAGTGCAAAAAGAGGGAGATGGGTTCTTTATAGAGTATGCTGATTTGCAGAAAGAGTCGAGAGAGGGAGATGACCTGACTCCAGCAGAGTTCCGTGAGCTGTTGGAGGAGTATGCGTTGGTGTTCTCAGAACCACAAGGTCTGCCACCATCGCGGGGAAAGGAACACGCCATCACCCTCAAACCGGGAGCAGAGCCAGTGAATGTGAGGCCCTTTCGCTACCCACATGCTCAGAAAGAAGAGATTGAGAGACAGATAGCGGTGATGTTGGCTGCAGGAATCATCAGGGAGAGCGGTAGTCCGTTTTCCAGTCCGGTGTTGCTGGTTAAGAAGAAAGACGGCAGCTGGAGGTTTTGTGTTGATTACCGTTCTCTCAACCAAGCTACCATACCGGATAGCTATCCCATACCGATGATAGACCAGTTACTAGACGAGCTACACGGAGCCACGGTCTTCTCGAAGTTGGATTTGCGATCAGGCTATCACCAAATCCTGGTCAAGGCAGAGGACGTCCCAAAAACGGCATTCAGGTCTCATGATGGACACTACGAGTTCCTGGTAATGCCCTTTGGGCTCACCAATGCCCCAGCGACTTTTCAATCTCTTATGAATGATGTGTTTCGACCCTACCTGCGCAAGTTCGTCTTAGTATTCTTCGACGATATACTGGTGTACAGCCGCTCAAGAAAGGAGCACCAGGTTCACCTCCGGGAAGTCCTTAACCTCCTTCAACACCACAAGCTCTACGCCAATCAGAAGAAGTGTCAATTCGGGAGTGAGCAAATTGCTTATCTGGGTCATGTAATCTCATCAGAGGGAGTTGCAGCGGATCCAAGTAAGATCAGTGCCATGGTAGAATGGGAAGCACCAACGAACGTGAAGGTGCTGAGAAGCTTCCTAGGGCTTACCGGTTATTACAGAAAGTTTGTTAAGGGGTATGGAGACATTGCTAGACCGCTTACTGAGCTACTTAAGAAAGACCAGTTTGAGTGGAATGAACAGAGGGAGGATGCCTTCAACAAACTCAAAACTGCGATGACCACGGTACCGGTACTGGCCTTGCCTGATTTCAAGGAAGTATTTGTGGTGGAGTCGGATGCTTTAGGAACAGGGTTGGGGGCAGTATTGATGCAGAAGGGAAAACCCATTGCTTACTACAGTCAAACACTGACTGATAGACAGAAACTGAAGTCCATCTATGAAAGGGAGCTCATGGCTATTGTCTTTGCCATCCAGAAATGGAGACACTATTTGTTAGGGAGGAAGTTTCTGGTGAGGACAGATCAGAAAAGCCTCAAATTTCTGTTGGAGCAGCGAGAGGTCAATTTGGAGTACCAGCGGTGGTTGACAAAGCTCTTAGGGTTCGACTTTGACATTCATTACAAACCCGGGTTGGAAAACAAAGCCGCTGATGCCTTGTCACGGAAAGAGGTGTTACCGGAGCTGTTTGGTCTCTCAGTTCCCGCAGCCATACAACTAGAAGAAATCTGTGCGGAGGTCGATAAGGATCCTGAGCTCCAGAACATCATCAGTGACCTTCGAGCAGGAGGGGGATCATATCCGGACTACTCTCTGGTTCAGGGAAGACTGTTACGACAAGGGAAGTTGGTGATATCTAAGTCATCGGCTCTTACTGGACTGATCATGAGAGAATTCCACGATGGGAAGCTTGGTGGACATGGTGGAGTGTTGAAAACACAAAAGAGGATTGGAGAGTTGTTTTTCTGGGAGGGTATGATGACTGACATAAGGAAACATGTAGCGGCTTGTCAGGTGTGTCAGCGCTACAAGTATTCTACTCTGGCTCCAAATGGGCTTCTTCAGCCTTTACCAGTCCCTGAGAAGGTATGGGAAGATATATCCATGGACTTTATAGAGGGATTGCCTAAATCAAGGGGGAACAACGCTATACTTGTGGTGGTGGATAGGTTATCTAAGTATGCTCATTTCCTGTTGATTAAACATCCATTCACTGCGACAGACGTGGCTAACCTGTTCATCCAAGAAGTTCTGCGACTACATGGTTTCCCTAAGTCCATTGTGTCAGATCGGGACAAGGTCTTCACAAGCCAGTTCTGGAAGGAATTGTTTCGCTTGGCTGGAACTAACTTGTGCTTCAGTACCGCTTATCACCCTCAATCTGATGGGCAAACAAAGGTCACAAACAGAGGGTTGGAAACTTACTTACGATGTTTTGCAGGAGAACAACCTCGGACCTGGGCGAAATACCTGTCTTGGGCGGAGCTCTACTACAACTCCTCTTACCACTCCACCATCAAGATGACTCCGTTCCAGGCGGTGTATGGAAGGGAACCACCAACCTTGGTCAGATATGAGAACGGATCCACCTCCAATGCTGACCTGGAGTCGCAGCTGCTTGAGCGTGATGCAGTGTTGAGTCTGATCAAAGAACACCTCCATAAAGCTCAACAACGCATGAAGAAGAGAGCAGATGAGCATCGTACAGAGGTTGACTTCAAGGTAGGGGACCAAGTCTATCTCAAGATGCGCCCCTTCCGCCGTCGCTCACTGGCTAGAAGGATCAATGAGAAGCTGGCTGCATGGTTTTATGGTCCCTATCGGGTGGAGGCAAGAGTGGGAAAAGTCGCTTATCGCCTGAAACTGCCGGAGGAAGCAAAAATACACCCAACCTTTCATGTTTCCCAACTCAAAAAGGCTATCGGGGATCAGGTGGTTGCTACAACCGTACCAGTTCAGTTAACGGAGGATGGGGTGCTCGAGGCTGAACCCGAAGCAGTCCTGGATCATCGTAAGAATTCTGCTTCAGGGCAGGCTGAGGTTCTGATCAAGTGGAAGGGGTTACCAGCTTATGAGTGCTCTTGGGAATGGGTCAGTTCGATGAAGGGACAGTTTCCAGGATTTGACCTTGAGGACAAGGTGAATTTCAAAGGAGGCGGTAATGATACGTTTGAGACTACACACCCTCCTATACTCTACCAATACCGAAGGAAGAAGAAGCAAAGCCCAAGTGGCTAGTAGTCCATCATAATGGATCCAGTAGCTCCAAGAAGATGTAGTGGGCCTTGGAGAGAGAGAGTTATCTAAGTAAGGAATAAGAGTCACTATCTTTCTGCAGAAGACTGTAACAGATATTGGTGTGGGGACAAGGGGCTCAAGAGTAGTACTTATGTAGTAGGTGGGTGAGGGTTGTTTTTATCTATCTTTTGGGTGAAACATTGTGAGGGGGAGGGAAGAGACTCCATCAAACATTTCTCTTGGTTGTAATCGTTGTCTTTTATCAAAGAGTACTTCTTTTCATTGTCGTTTGTTCTGTTCTAAGGTTTTACAAAATACAAAACGTATCATGCTGTAACACCTAAAACAATATTCGGATCACCACCCCATTGTGACTTGACCTTCCTTGAAACTTTGAACACGAATACCTGCAACAATGATTAATTAGGTGTGTGCTCAGGCTTAAAGAAATACTAACATACGAGACAAATGCATGATGTTCTTCTAAGCATTAGGATTCATTAGATTTGCAAGGCATGCAAAGTTGAACAATGGAAGATAAAAAGAATAGCCAACACAAAAAAGATGTTGTCCACTGTACTTTACCTTCAATCTTTGGTGCTACGTTACCCAACGTCAATTTGCTGAACTTCAAGGAAGTAATTCCTGGTGGTCTGTAATCTTCAAGCAGAGGTTGAACAGAATCTCTTATTACCATAGTTGCTGCCTGGAGATTAGTCAAAAGAATAACGAAAATTACACTCTTTGATTGCCAAGCTACGCTGTGGCAAGTGTTTTCCATTCGAACAAATTGGACCTATCTTAGGTGTCAACAAACACTGGATATGTGTACCAGCGAGCCCATTCTAGACAAGCTAAATCTCACACTTCTTCAATAGTTACGAACTTTGGAGTACAACTTGACAGTATAATAAATCTCCTCTTCTTAGGATATCTTCAGTTACCATTATAATTCAGGGTAAAAAATGCTAATGATTTAATAGCCAACTTCCAACCATATATACACGGGAAAAGAAAACACCTAATATTGCAACAAAAGAAGATTAGAATCTCACCTCTGCAATATATGGCCACATCTTGCTCAGTAGTTTATTCAGCCATTTAACCTGAAAAAAATAACGTAAAAAAGGTTTGCAGTTTGAGAATTTTGTTACGTTTGCTGAACAAGCCGAGTGCTTTAACTGTACATAGACTTGTTTCAAAAAGTACGCAAAATCAAGTATTGTTGATGTCATACCAGAACTAGATTTTCTCCAGACGGAGTACAGACTACCGAGGTGAAAAAGTTCTACATTTATATTCTAACAACTCAATGAATCACAGAAATCAAGGACCACCCAAAAATTATGAAAGATGAACTCTGACTAAAAAAGATAACCAAGAGTGACGATGAGATCATGAGAAGTACCTGTTCAAATGCTGGAAACGATATCCACTGGGGGAAATTGTCACCACAAATTTTCTTCAAATAATCCCTGGTAAGAGAGACTAGAAGTTTCATATCAACTGCCTGTCAGAAGGCAAGACGATAAGGAGGGAAGCATCAAACCTAACAGCAGTTCATACGAGTTCGACAACTCATGAAACCTAATGTTAGAGCGAAATTAACAAACCGGAAGGACATGGTTGGCTAAATGCACGGAAGGCCAAAGGAAACCTCACCAAGTGTCTGGATTTGGATCAAGAGGCCAAAGGAAACCACACCACCACGTGTCTAGATTTGAGATCCTTCTGCAATGCTTTCACATCAGCCTGAAAGCCAGAGGAAGACAACACAGCTTTGTCTGCTCTGGAAAAGTTAAAAGAATACAACAGCTTAACAAGAGTCATGCAAGTTTAACTAAGATGAGAAAGCACAGGAGCATTACATCTGACTGACAGCAACACCTTCTAGTTTTGCAATCACCATATCTATATACTTAGTAAGCGTTATGTATATATATATTTAAAACCAAGAATAAGACGACCAAAAACGAGAAACCATAAATGGCATTGCGCTTTAGCAAGTCATCATTATCTCCCACTGATGCGTTTCTCTGCTAGTCCTGAGCAAATTTGACAATCCTTGAGGCTGATGCAACAAAAGAAAAAAAAAAAAAAAACAAGAATACCAAAAGTTAGCTAGAGACAAGAGATAAAAAATAACCAGACAAAGATAAGCAAGTCTCATGACTGCAACCTTACCCGGTCCATAGATAAGCAAGTACGATACAGTGAAACAACTATAAAGACAAAAAAAAAAAAAAAAGAAACGATCACATGTTAGCAAAATCGCCAAGAGAATCCTAAATCGAGATCAAGGGTAAAAAAAAAAAAAAAAAAAACAGAACCTTTGCCGTCGAATTTGGTTGTACCGGTGCAGTAAAAACAAAGCAGTGATAAGAAGGATCACTAAGAGCATGTGTAAGTAATACACGTTCTGCTTCAGTCATGGCTGAGTCACCCCAGTCTACCTGTAAATTAGTAATTGAATCAGACGACTTTAAAAATAAAAGAATGCTACTAAAGAAAAATTCACGATTTGGTAAAAGTGATACAACCTGTATAGTGTCATTAACTTGGTGATCCAAAGGGACCTTGGATCTGAGTTGTAGCCTCATTGAGAATGAATCCAGGTCTAGAGTGAGTGAACATATAATTGAGAAATTGCCATCCTCACCCTGCAAAAGAAGAACGTATTATCATGGAACAAGCTCAATAATACTTAAACATGCTTTTTCTTTTTTTTTAACCTCAATTCTCTATAAAAAATGATTTATAGCTAAATAAGAATACACATACGAACCTCGAGATAGATACTATCTAAAAGAAGCCCCCAACTCTAGTGTAATTATAACTTATAAGCTGAGTTACCCAAACAAACCTCTACCACTTGGGCTCGCCAGTCCTCTGAAACAATGAATTTCAAATCTGAGCATCAAATACACCAGAATCCAAACTAGAGAGAGTGTTACTGAACACAATTAGAGAAAGGAGGAGAGAAGTGTATGTATACCTGAAACTGAAAGCATCCCAGCCCAGACAAACTCGAGAAGGGAGTCGATTCCGCCGCGCAATGAAGTGGATATGAAAGCAATCTGTGGTCTCTCATCGATAGTATGAGCCTCGAGCGAGCGAGCGAGTGAGAGAGAGACGCCGCCGTTTTTTTTTCCTTGCATCCTTCGCCGTTGCCGTAATCGAGTTCTTTGATGATGTAAAATTGGAGAGACCCGACCCGGCGATTGAATCAATGAAGACAGAGGAAGGTAGGAGATCAATCGCGAAACGTTTTCCTCCAGTCAATCTTATTCTTACGGATGATATGAAGATGTTGCAGCAGAGAGTGGCGTACAAATCCAATATCATCAACATTCAACATGACAACCTCGAACCCAAGCCACATCAACATTTTAATTAATAACTTTACCACTCGATCCACAGACTTACTCAATGCAATAAAAAGCTTTTTCTAATATAAACCTAACCCCTGTTTTAAAAATCCCCGCCTAGCACCGATTACGCCCCACAAAATCGTTAGGCCCACCCTCTCTACCTCGTCTAATGACTAATCCCCACCTAGCATCGATTATCCAATTATACATGTCTAATTTGGTTATAACTCGTCTAATCTGATTACTTTCCGCTTAATTTTATATATAATAATTATTTTCAAAGCCAAATATAAATCAAATATTTTCTTTTGTTATTTAGACATTTAAATTAAGAGTTTATGATGTTTTACAATAACTAATGTACAAACTTTTAATGAGAATCATAACTTTTTTTAAAAAAAAATATGTTTTTATGTGTTTACCGTAATTTTAAAGACAATACTACAGTTTTATAATTTATTTTAACATAAACAGAATTATACATATATTTAAAACTATATATTTTTATTTTATTATTAATTTAATAAAATGACTCTAAAACTAGTCTCCGATTAATCTCCGTTTAATCTCCGATTTTCTTGCTAGGCGCTAGGCCCATCCTAACCGCCCGACTAGCGCCTAGCGATTTCTAAAACATGGAACCTAACACACATTATTTAGGTTCAATTACTTATGATCAGGTAGTTAATTAATTTAACTAAAATGTTTCTAGATTGCCTATGACTATGAAAAGGACACGCTCGAGCTGAACCAGTCTTCGATGACGTCATTCAAGCCCATTCGCAAATCTGTATATCTTCAGGTCAGGGACTGCGTTTAAAGACAATGAAGATTTTAAATCGAGATTTTTTCTTGTTTGGGAAGCTTTGTCTCGAAGTTTCCAAAACTTATAAGTGTTGATCTGGTTAACCCATGTTTGAATCCCTCATGATATTCAAGAATTTTGCTATGTCACAAGTCAACTTTTGTTTTATATATCTATTGATTCCTCGTCGAATTGAGATTTTGTTGAAAAGAATTTGTTGCCTTGGGGGGACTCAGAGGCGATTTAGAGATTTTTCTAATTAATTAACTAGTAATTACCTCACTAATCAAACATAAATAATGTATCTGTTACGTTTATAAACGCACAAGTTGTATATTGTACTGAATGAGTCTTTTGATCTTTTGGTAAAGGCATTAATTAAGATGTAGATGCGTCTCGGGTTTGAATCTCACCATTTTCAAAAAAAAAATTTAAAAATTCAATATTTCCTTTTTTTAGACGAGTTTTTTTGAAATTTTTTTTGTTTACAGAGAATTATCGTGGACTTTTCATATATTATTTTTAAAAACTTTAACAAAAGGCGATGGCGATGGCGATGGCGATGCGGCGGATCTAGGGTTCTGGATGCTTTCGATTTCTTTCGGTTCCGATTGGGCTTCGTTTTATGAGGTTATTGGGTTCTCCTTTCCCTTTGGTGTACTCTACGATGCAACAGAGAGGAAGGGATTTGGGATCTCTTGTGGATTCGGTATCCCTTGTGGTGAGATTTCGCGGTTTTCATGGGGATTTGACTCCGATTTGGTGGTTTTGGTCTCTCTGAGTTTGTGGGTTCATAAATGGGAGATCCTCTTGAGTATCCTCTCTTGGTTGGCTTCCCAGATCTCTGTTTTGTGGCGATTTAATTGGGATACAGGTTTGGATATCGTTGACATTGGCGGTATCGTCGTTGGTTTATTTGTGGAAGGTAGATATTGGATTCTCTCAATCACACCGATTCGGAGTGATTATTAAAAGATGGCAGATACAAAAATGGTTGTTTTCTCAAGAAGATTCATCCTCGAACCTTAGATATGGTTCCCCTTTGACACGATGGGACTTTATGGGCAAATGGAATAAGGGTTGGGAGATTCGATCATTATTGGGGATTTCACTTGAGATATCTCGGATTCCTCTTCTTTTGAGATCCTTTTCGATCTCTTCCCCTCTAATCCCTGAGATGCGATATCTTTTTTATGGGTTTGATTGGTCTATTAATAGGAGATTTGAGGATACTCACAAGGAAGGTATGATTTCATACCTTAGATATGGTTTCTCTTTGGATATTTGGGTTGCTTTAGATTTTTGGTTTCAAGAATGGAAAGCTCGAGCATCTTGGGCAGAGTTTACGATTCTGTCATCTTGGTTTCTTATCTTTTTGTGCTCTGGTTACTATGGACGAGATCAGATCTTCAATAATTGTGAGTACTTGATTCGATATGATTGCGTCTATCAGATCAGATCAGTGGTTTTCGTTTTTCAATGGCAAATGTCTGTGATCTGGGTTCCTGTTTTGGAAGATTCAGAACTGATATCGGATTCTACAATGGTGATAGCATATCAAGAGAGTATCAATCATCATTATTTCTTTACCTTTTTGAGATCTCTAGGCAGAGGATGTTGGTTTATCGGGGTGTATAAAAAGGATTGCATAGCAGTAATCAGTCCTCATCACAGCAATTTCACTTTCGAGTATACAACAGTTTTCTTTTTCTCCTGCTTCTACTTTTGGTGTTTGGGTGTTTCTTTGGTTACTTTAAGCATGTCTCAGAGCAACCTATTGGGAAAGAGTGTTACGGATAAGAAGGATGAGGCTTTGGCTCCCAAAAGGAGAATCAAAATCCCATATTTCGATAACTCAGCTTTGATAGCTGGTTACTTGAAGACTGTGGTAGGGCGATGTATGAATCCTCGGAAGCAGGACATGAAGTCCCTGTTGTTCATGCTTCCCAGGATCTGGCATCTGGAAGGGTAGGTTGTGGGAGCTGATCTTGGTCTTGGGAAGTTTCAGTTCGATTTTGACAATGAGGAAGACATCACGGAGGTTCTTCAGATGGCTCCCTTTCACTTCGACCGTTGGATGGTGTCAATGGTTCGTTGGAGCCCAACGGTGGATCCAGCTTACCCCTCGGATTTAACATTTTGGATCAGGGTATGGGGTGTTCCCTTCCAGTTCTGGGCCGAACCAACTTTCCATAGCATCGGTTCAGAACTGGGCCGAGTGGAAGCAATGGATATAGATGGTGGCAGAGTGAGGGTTACTGTGGATGGTTTCAAACCACTATGCTTTGAAACGGTGATCGAGTTCTGTAACGGTCAGGAGACTGTTGTCACATTACAGTATGAACGACTTCATGGCTTTTGCAAGAAATGTTTCAGCCTTTGCCATGATGTCGACCATTGCCCCTTATGGGCAACTGCTAAGATCACTCCGGGGCTTCATATCCCCATAGAGGAAGAACCGGTACGCCCATTGCAGAGCTACAAAGGAGCTGTTACTACTGACAGAAACAAAGGGAAAGGTAAAGGAAAGGAGGTGGAAGGCAAAGGGAAGGCTCATTCTTCTGCTAAGCACCAACCTCTCAAAGGGAAACAGGATTCAGGGGTAAGGATTCGATCAGAGGGAGAGGCTGGAGAACCTTCTAACTCTCGCTGGTTCACTAATTATGCGCAATTCAATGAGCACCGTCATTTGGCCAAGGCTGTTGCTAAGGCTGCTGCGACTGCTTCCTCTGCTGGAACAGTTGTGGTTGAAGAAATGGAGCAGGGACAAATCCCGAACACTGAAGAACAAGGGGCGGTTCAATCTGTGGTGATTGGAGTTCCACCGCCAAAGAGGGTGCGAAGGCCTCTGTTTCAGGACACGGGTCTAACCACCAACTCGACTCAAGGATAGGTTTTAACCTCTGACACAGCTGTGAATGGATCAGTTGCGGTACCTGCGGGTGAGGGCGATGGGGTGTCAGTTTCGGGAGATCAAACCCCAGATACTATGCAGACTGTTTCTGCGGGAGTGGACTCTGGTGATATTGTGGCAGGGACTGAGATGGATTGTGAGTTTCAGGCTGCGATAGGGGAAGCCACAGAGGATCTTGTTGAGCAGATAATGACTCAGGTCGGGTCTGCAGTTCCGGAATCAGAAGATCTTGATGCTGGTCAGAAGGGGGAAGATGGTGCGGATATCTCCCTCGAGATACCAGCCGTGACTCATTCGGTCTCTGCAGTCACTGAAGGTGATGACATAGCAGTTGAGGAGGATCCCACGGATATGAATGTTGATGCAACTGCTGATTCCGCTGTTGTACCACCGGTTGATAAGGTCCGCAAGGCGAAACCACCTTTGGCTCTTAGGGGCAATGCCTCTAAGAAGCTAAATGTCTACTTGCGCACAACACCAAGGAAGCGGCATGCTCCTAAAGTTAATGACTTAGCTGGAGAAGGCACAAACAAGAGGAACCAGGAGCAGGAGAAGGGGACAACTGGTGGATCTAAGCCACCCAAACCAATGCTGGATAAATGAAGATCTTAAGCTGGAATTGCCAAGGGCTTGGAAACAAAGCAACTATTGGTTATCTTAGGGATTTGTGGGGGACGCATAGGCCTGATTTTTTATTTTTATCTGAAACTAGACAGCCTTATTCTCATTTGGAATCTTTTGTTGGTCATTTTGGTTTTTCAAATTTAAAAACGGTTGATCCTATTGGTTGTAGTGGCGGTTTAGCCTTATTTTATAATAATGATTATGATGTTTCAATTTTATTTGAATCTAATAGATTGATTGATGTGGAACTTACTTATAAAGGACAAACTCTCTTTTTTACCTTTGTTTATGGTGATCCGGTTCCAGCAAACAGTGACTTAGTATGGGAATGCTTAACACGAACTGGTCTATCTAGAGATTCCCCCTGGTTTCTAATTGGAGATTTTAATGAATTAAAAGGAAATCATGAAAAGCGTGGAGGTAAACTCCGACATGCGTCCTCCTTTGTTGGTTTTAATACCATGATTAGACATTGCGGTTTGCTAGAATTCCCTGCGGTTAGGGATAGCTTATCTTGGCGTGGTTGGCGAGATAAAAAGCCAATCAGGTGCCGATTGGATCGCGCCTTGGCCAATGAAAAGCTACATGACATCTTTAGTAATGCATATACGGAATATTTACCCATGGTGGCTTCAGACCATAAACCGGTTCTCGCACTCCATAAACCGGCGAGGGAGAAACCGTTTTTGGTTTGACCGAAGGTGGCTCGATAAAGAGGGTTTTTTTGGGGCCATCTCTGACGGTTGGGACTCAGGAACAACGATTCCAACGGATAAATTTATGGACAAGATCATTAAATGCCGCCAAGCAATCTCCCAGTGGCGGAAAACTCAGGTCCCTTATGGTCGGGAATCGATTGAGGATATTAAAAATCAATTAGCAACCACCCAGACAGATGACTCTGTTTCTGTTGAGACCATTTCGGAACTCACTTGGAAACTTCGCGAGGCTTATCGGGATGAAGAAATTTATTGGTATCAAAAAAAGTAGGAGTCGATGGATGCGGTTCGGGGATCAAAATACTAGTTATTTTCATGCCCAAACAAAACAAAGACGATCGAAGAATCGTATTGTGGGACTCCATGATGACTCTGGAAACTGGGTTACGGAAGTGAAGCAGGTTCAGAGCATAGCCGCCTCTTATTTTCAGGAACTTTACACATCCTCTGAACCTTCGGATTTTGAGGAAACATTAGATGAAGTGTGCTCATCTATCACGGATGACATTAATGATTCTCTGACACGATCAGTCACATAACAGGAAATCAAGGAGGCTTTATTTATGATGCACCCAGACAAGGCTCCAGGACCGGATGGTATGACGGCTCTGTTTTATCAGCGTGCTTGTGATACGATTAAATCTGATTTAAAATTATTGGTAAATTCCTTTTTACAGGATGGTATTTTTGACAAGAGACTAAATATGACAAATATTTGTCTTATTCCAAAAGTGGGAAAACCGACTAAAATGTCTGAATGGAGACCCATCAGTCTTTGTAATGTTGGATACAAGATTATCTCCAAAGTCTTATGTCAGCGGCTGCGTTCTTATTTACCGGCCTTGATATCTGAGACACAATCGGCATTTGTTGAGGGGCGTTTGATTTCGGATAACATCTGGATTGCTCAGGAGATGTTTCATGGTCTTCGTACTAACCCTTCTTGTAAGGGCAAGTTTATGGCTATTAAAACAGATATGAGCAAGGCCTATGATCGGGTAGAGTGGTCCTTTATTGAACATTTACTGAGGAAACTCGGCTTTTGTGAAAAATGGATTTCTTGGGTTATGTGGTGTGTGACATCGGCCCAATACAAAGTATTAATCAACGGTCAACCACATGGGTCTATAATTCCTTCCAGAGGGCTTAGACAGGGAGACCCCTTGTCACCCTACCTTTTTATTCTTTGTACTGAGGTTCTCATTGCAAATCTTCGCAAGGCTGAGCGGTTAAAGCTTATCACGGGTATCAAGGTGTCGACTGCTTGTCCCGCGGTCTCTCACTTATTATTCGCAGATGATAGTCTTTTTTCTGTCGTGCTACGAAAGAACAGTGTGAGGCTGTTTTAGGGATCCTTCGATAGTATGAACGGGTCTCTGGACAGCAAATAAATTTCCAGAAATCTTCGGTCCAATTTGGACACACAGTTACAGTAGAATTACGAGATGAACTAAAAGGGGTTTTGGGGATCACCAACCTGGGCGGGATGAGATCATATTTGGGTATTCCTGAGAGTCTGGGAGGCTAAAAAACAAAGGTCTTTTCCTTTGTTCAGGATCGACTGCAAAAAAGCACAGGTGGTTGGCCCGCACGACTACTGTCCAGGGGGGGAAAAGAAGTTATGATAAAATCAGTAGCAACTGCCGTTCCTACCTTTGTCATGTCTTGTTTCCGCCTTCCGAAAAAAGTCACACGAAAACTCACTAGTGCGGTTTCCAATTTTTGGTGGAGTGCTTCTGGGGATTCACGAGGACGGTGGTCTGGGTTTCCGGTGTTTGGATTAGCCCTGGGCATAAAATCCAAACCCGATTATCCAACCCGGAACCCAACCCGAAAAACCGGGTTCGGGGTGGGTTCGGGTATAGCTATAAAACCCTATTGGGTTCTATTTTCCAGAACCCGTGGGTTCGGGTTAGGGTTGGGTAATACCCGATACCCATTCGGGTACCCACGGATCCGAGCAACATAACACTCTCTCGACATATGAAGCATTTAAAGTATTAGGGTTACCTTTTGTTTTGTAATTCTTTGTCGATTGAGTTTCCTAAAATCTCTCGAGTTTTGATTCGATATATATTTATCATCTATTCTAAATTCCAGAGACAAACCTGGAAACCCTACCTGCTTCTAACTCCGCGGAGACCTTATCGTCGCCGTCGAAGGAGATAAACTCACCACCGTCAGCCTTGTCGCGAAATCACTCAGAGGTATGACTTTTGATTTTTTAGGGTTCTTCTTCTTTCTCTCAGTTCTGTTATTCTTTTGATTCAAACGACAAACAAAATTAGATTTTTGAATTGATTTGTGTTAAAATCGATTGCTAAATTTGATTGCTAATTGGTAATTGCTTTTTGTTAAACGATTTCTCGATATTACTAATTAGATTGTTTAGTTGATTTTTATCTCTAGATTGTTACTAGATTTGATTGTCATCTTCTTGTTTTGTTTTAGATTTGTTACTAATTTTGTCATCTTCTTGTGTTGTTGTTAGTTCATAGTTGTTACTGGTTTTGTAATTTTCTTAATCAATTGATTTACGATTCTAAAGAGTAAAGATTAATTGGTTTGTTTGTGTTTTTAAAATGCAGATGGCGTCTTCTTCTGAGCCAAATCCTCCCGATGATAATGTTGAAGTTGAACTAAGTGGATCCGATTCTGAATCCGATGATGATGTTCAAACTCCTGGTTCTGAAAATAAGAGGAAGAGGAAAGAGAGAGTTAGTGACGATGGAGGAGGTAATAGTTCTGGTAAGAAGATGAACACAAGATCATGGGTTTGGGATCACTTCACCAAGAAGGGACCAAAGCAGGACAAATGCAAATGCCATTACTGTGGGAGAAACTTGGCTTGTGAGACTAAAAATGGGACTTCTACAATGAAGAAGCATCTCGAATTGTTCTGCAAACAATACAAGGTATGGAAAGATGCTAACGGTAATGATCCAACTCAAACTGTTTTTACTTCTGATGGTGCTGGTGGTAGTCTTAGGGCAGTTAAAGTTTCAGAAGCAATATTTAGAGAGGCTACCAATGAGTTGATAGTACTTGCAGAGCTACCCTTATCATTCGTAGAGTGCTTGGGTTGGAGACATTTCTGCTCCAAGGCTCAAATGTATAAACCTCATTCTAGGAGGACAGCATCGAGAGATATTATGGAGATTTATGTCAATAAGAAAGCAGCTATGAAGAAGATTCTTGGGCAGAACCAACAGAGGTTGTCATTGACTACGGACATATGGGTTTCAACAACTACTGGAGCGAGTTATATGGTAATAACTGCTCATTTTGTGGATGCTATGTGGAAGTTAAGGAAGATGGTCATAGGATTCAAGAGTGTTGATGATCATAAGGGTGAAACAATCTATAATGTTCTCCTTCAGTGTCTAGCCGAGTGGGATATACAGAAAGTGTTCTGCATCACAGTAGATAATGCTACAGCAAATAGTTCTGCTATGACTAAATTTAAGAAAGCTATGAAGAACATTGGAGATGATGCATTGATATTGAAAAGTAAGTATATGCATTTGAGGTGTGCTACACACATATTGAATTTGGTTGTGAAAGAAGGTTTACAAGAGGTCGACAGTAGTGTGGCTAGAATTCGAAATGGTATTCAGTATGTGAGAGCTACAACAAACAGACTCAAACCATTTGATTTGCGACTTGAGGCAGTGAAGATTAGAAGGGGAAGTGTACCTTTGGATGTGAAAACAAGATGGAACTCGACTTACCTCATGTTAGATCAAGCTTTGAAGTTTAGGTTGGCATTTGAGAGGATGGAGGCTGAAGATAAAGTGTATAACGATTATTTTCTAGAAAAGGTGGATGGAACGAAAAGGATTGGACCACCAATGACATCTGATTTTGATGAAGTTGAGAGGTTGGTTTCTACTCTTGTCCTATTTTATAAGTCCACATTGGTTCTTTCTGCTTCAAATACGGTTGCCTCTCATAAACTCTACAATGAGATAGTTTCTGTTACTAAGAACCTGAGTGAGTTAACTACAAGTACAGATCCTGAAGACCCTTTGAAAAAGAAAGCTTTGTCTATGTTAACAAAGTTGGCAAAGTATTGGGATCCATTTGGAGATCAAGTTGAAATGAATAGGCTGGTGATAGTAGCAAGTGTTTTTGATCCTAGAAAGAAAACGAAATTTGCTGAGCAGTGTTTCGATGCTTTGTATGGGAAAGGCAGTATGGAGTCTGTGCATCTTTTAGATGATTTGAATAGTATCTTGAAGGACTTGTATGATAAGTACAGTAGAAACAGTTTACTAAACAAGACTGGTTCATCTTCTCAGTCACATGGATCAGCTTCCCAGTCGCAGACCCGAGAGCAAGTTACACCGGATTTTTGTCAGAAAGCAGGTATTGTTGACATGGAAAACGTATTTGATGAGATGGTGATGGAAAAGGTAATTTACAGCTCCTCTAATGAGTTGGAAATTTACTTGAAAGATAATGTGGAGAAACCAAGTATTCTTAAAGGTACAGAATATGATTTGTTATCTTGGTGGAAGGTTAACAGTGGGAAGTATCCGATTTTGTCTCTAATTGCTAAGGACATACTTGCAATGCAAGTGTCTTCAGTAGCCTCTGAATCTGCGTTTAGCAATAGTGGTAGAATTTTAGAACCGTATAGGAGCTGTTTAACACACAAAATGATAGAAGTGTTGATCTGCACCGAGCAATGGCTAAAAGCTGAAATTTATATCAATGAAAAAGGAGTCTCCACAGTAGAACATTTGCTTTCGGAAGTTGAGCATGATGATGAACTTTTGAGAGGTAAGTTTTCTTTTTATTGTTTAACTCTTTCTACAATTTTGAATATGATTTTGATTGTTCTTACGGTTTACATTTTTTTTTATAGAGTATGAACCTGAATTCACTCATTTGGACAGCTAATCTTGAGAATGAGTCACCCAGATGATCTTTATAGTTTGAACTTTGAATGGTTAGTTTAAGTATATACTATATAGTCTCTACTCTCTACTCTTTGTATTTGTCATTATTCTCATTGTTGTTATTGATATTTGTTTCATTTTGTTTCAGGAAATTTCAAATCAAAGACATCAATCACCAAGTTTCTACTTTCTATCTTCTATTTCTAATTTTCTATGTTGCACTTTCACATCTAAACTCTTCTTTGCTTTCACTATTTCAGCAACTTGAATTTGTTATCACTTATCACTTTTCTATCTCTTTCAGTTTTTGGATGTTAAATTTGGAGTTATATTCTATGTTTTCATTAGTTATGTGATTTTGGATGGTAAACTGCAGATTTAGGATGGTAAACTGCAGATTTTTTCATGTATTTCAGGTGTAGTTCGGGTTTCGGTTCGGGTTTTCGTTGAGTTCGGGTACACTTTACCCGAAGCCGAATAGAACCTATTTTTTTCGGGTTTTTTTCGGGTTCTGAAAATTGTAACCCAAACCGACCCGAACCCGGTACTACCCTAACCGAACCGAACCCAAACATAGTAAAATACCCGAATGGGTTCTATTTTCCATTACCCATTAACCCGAACCCGAACGGGTAATACCCGAACCCGAACGGGTAACCCGAATGCCCAGGGCTAGTTTGGATGACTTTAACACCGCCTTGTTGGCCAAACAACTTTGGCGATTGATTACAGCTCCAGACTCTCTATTTGCAAAGGTTTTTAAAGGACGATACTATAGGCATTCAAACCCTTTGGACCCAATCAAATCTTACTCGCCGTCTTATGGCTGGCGGAGTTTGATATCTGCTCACTCTCTGGTAAACAAAGGACTCATTAAACGGGTAGGATCCGGTAATTCCATTCTTGTATGGTCTGATCCCTGGATCCCTGCTCAATCCCCGAGACCAGCATTGCGTTCGGGATCATTAATTGATCCTACGCTTAGAGTTGAAAATTTTATTGACAGGAGTTCACAATCCTGGAATTTGGCCCTACTCTCGGCATCTTTTGAGCCGGAGGATGTTGCCATTATTTCTGTTTTACCTGTTGGTAGACCTAATTCACAGGATAGCCTGGATTGGCACTTGACAAAATCTGGTCTGTATACCGTTAAATCTGGGTATAAAGCTTTGCATCAAAATTAGGCAGTGTCAACACCTGCTTTCGGCCCTAGCATTATTCCTCTACAGGCTTTTGTCTGGAAGATTCGGTGTCCACCAAAGATCAGACATTTTTTATGGCAAGCGATTACGGGTTGTATGGCGACAACATATAATTTGCGACGACGCGGTATGTCATGTGATTTGGAGTGTGGTTGTTGTGGCGTTTCTGAGGAGACAATCAATCATGCCTTATTTTTATGCCCTCCGGCCAGGCAGGTTTGGGCTCTATCCTCTTTCCCAACATCACCGGGCTGTTTCCCTTCAGAATCTGTCTATGCAAATATGGATTATTTATTCTGGAGATTTCAGCAGAATCCCTCAGCGGATTTTTACCCCTGGATTCTATGGTACATTTGGAAGGCTAGAAATGACAAAATTTTTAGCAATTTGGATTCCAATCCGTTAGCAATTCTACAGTTGGCGGAGGAGGAAGCTAAACTCTGGATATCGGCACAAGTTGATATAGTTGAGAACCCATCCATGGAGGGGCCTCATCCCACTATCGGTCATATGTTAGGGGCAACGGCTACGGCCAATATACATCGAACCAGCTACCGATGCTTTGTGGATGGATCTTGGAAGATAACGGACCAGTATACAGGCCGAGGATGGTACTGCATTTCCCCGGAAGGGGATTTTCCCATTATGGGTGCGTCTAACCTCCGCCGCAGCTTGTCACCTCTCCATGCAGAAGTGGAAGCTTTAATTTGGGCAATGCGTTGTATGATTGGTGCGGATATTGAGAATGTGGTTTTCCACACAGACTGTTCTGACCTGGTGAAGATGGTGTCTTCGCCATCCGAGTGGCCTGCCTTCAAGACATATTTGGATGAGATCGAGGCGGACAAGGAAGAATTCTTATCTTTTGCACTAGTTCACTTCTCCAGAACGCAGAATGGTAACGCTGATAAGCTAGCACGACGTGCCAGAATAGAGTCACATCTAGTTACCTATGTAAACGTTTTTCCTACCAATTGGCTCGTTTGAGCTGATCTTGTAATCTGTCGGCAAAAAAAAAAAAAAAAAAAAAAAAACGACAAAAACAAAAACAAAAAAAAAATCGTATTATTTCTTGTTTTTTGTCAATCCTATTTCCATTTTTAAATTTCCTCTTTTTTTTTTTTTTTTTTTTTTGGCTATTGTAGCCAGACCCACTAGAGAGAATTCAAGTAAATATCATATTTTATCGTTGTTATTTAATTAATTTTTATATTCACATTATTTTTCAGGAGCTATATTAATTCCAGCTCAGGTACGTACGTTTTCTTCGAAGGAGTTCTACTACATCATTCTACGGCTCAGGTCAGGTGTTATGATGGTTTTAAGACAACATTGATGATGATGATGATGAAATGTTTGAAGCTCCCAAAAATCATACTGTATGATGCATTATTTCGTTTGAAGCTCACGAGCATGCATGTATGATGATCACAACTACGTGCACCGTGAGATCTACTCGCGGTCCATGCATGGTGCTTCATCCGCAGTCGGTTGTACCTTACGGGCGAGGTCACCATATCGAAGGGAGTTCTTTGGCGGGGAGAACCTTCCGTTCCGTGGGACACTGCTGGTAAGAGAGCTCTACCGGAGAAAGATTCAGCGGTTAGGTTCTCGGCATTGCAATTAACGAAATGTGAGTGATTCATTCAAGAGGAAACAGTTGAGTGATTCATTTAAAAGGAAACAATATGAGCGGTTAGGTTCTCGGCATTGCAATCAACGAAATATGTTTGTGTCTGAACACAAGGATATCAATGATTCATTCAAAAGGAAACAGTTCTGGAGAAACTTAAGATACGAGTCATGATTACAACTGTGAAGCATCTAAAAGAATTTTGTCAAAAAATCATATTTTCCAAATTATTCCCCCTTACATATATCTCCATCCATGTATCTTATAAACGGTCAAAGTGTTGACGTATGTGCTAAAGAAGATTTTATTGTTACAAAATAGGGGAATCGATTAGTAGTCTTTCAGAAGAGAAGCACATATATAGGTAATGGCTAAAAATTTGAAAACTCTGTATTAATCATATATAATATATATTGTGATTTAAATATATGTTTTGTTCAAAATTTTCCATATACAGTATGTTCAAATATTGACGTAAAAGAAAAATCATGAGCGGTCTTATAGACCACTAAAAACTGATGTTTAAAAGATATAAAAAAAAACACTATAACAACATGTGGTCGAAATTGAAACATGAGCAGAGAAACACATGGACCAGATTGATCAATTAACGAAGCAACAAACGTTTCGATGATTTAACAAAAAAAACAAAAAAATAAAACAAACGTTTCGATGATTCGATGATTCGACGATTCACGTGACGTGACTTGGAAAAAAATATATTCCAGTTTGACATAGTTGTTATCAAATTTATAATCACATTTAAAATAATCTATGGATGAAACTCCAAAATTCTGAATTAACAGAAGTTTCGATGACTAGAATGGCTTAAAATTCTGAATATTTCAACGTAGAGACTCTAAAATTTTGAATGCACCAAAAAAAGATGGCTAGCCAAAATCTGAAAGGTCCCAATAGTGGGCTATGTTATTCGTATTTTTATGACTTGGTTCGTATATAAAAAAATTTAATTGGTGTAAACAATTTCATGTCAAAAAAAACTATTTCAATAGATTTTATCTAGTAAGAACATTTGATTTGTCAAAAAGATTTAAAGCAAAGCAAAGTATTTTCAATAAAAAAGAATTAATGGTTCTTTGCGGCTTTAAAAATGAATTTCCCTTTCTAGTCTATACTATTAAAGCAGAAGTATTCTCTAGAGTAAAAAATGGACCATGACTTGGTTTTGGTAGGTTTTTCATTAAAAATGATTAGAGAATCACAAAATTTAATCTAATTAACCTATAGTCTCGATTTCTTTAAATGACGAAAATACCCTCGGTCGATCACTTAAAAATGCTTGGAAAAACAACAATGATATGTTAAATTCTCTTTTGGATATTGCTCAAGACGAGAAGTCAGAACTCGATGATAATGATATCAAACATCTGCTTCTCGTGAGTCTTGGTACAATACATACCAAACTGCATGGCTTCTATATACATGTTCTTAATTAAAATTTAATATGTTTGATAGGACTTGTTTCTGGCGGGAGTAGACACGAGTTCGAGTGCGGTGGAGTGGGCTATGGCGGAGTTACTTCAAAACCCTAAGATGATGGTGAAAGCTCAAGAAGAGATAAGACAAGTGATAGGGCTAAACAGCACCGTCCAAGAACTGGATATCGTTAAACTACCTTATTTACAAGCAGTTGTGAAAGAGAGTCTTCGTTTGCATCCGCCTGCTCCTGGATGTGGCAAGGTGCTACTCTCTCTCTCTCTCTATTAAGCTTTGTTTAGTCACCAGTCTCCCTATTTCATAATAGTTTTAGTTAAATCATTGAAAAAACTATATACAAGTTATAACTACTTATTTAGCTATTAATGTGTGACGTATATAATCTATGATTTATTTCAGGCTGGGTCGGATTGGCTTTTCATTTATCCCGAGGGTATTCGTAATCTCCTACTACATGCAAAATTCAAATACAGTTATCCCGTCTTGCACATTACAGAAAATGGTAAATCATAGTGTTTAAAAGATCTTTTTGGAAATATATTCTCGAGTTTTCTAAAACAAAAACTAGTGCAGACAGACTAATTATTTCATCGACGAAACTCCTCGCTAACGGTAGCTAAGTTAACTAATCTATCTTATATATAAGACCTAATCTTCTTTATTTACATGCATATTCTAAAATATTTTGATATTTCATATATATGTATGAACAGGAATCACACCTCTAGCTACTTTGTTTCATTGGGATACTCCTCAAGCACTTGAAGATGAATTAATATAATTTGACTCTAACGTTCGGATCAATGAATCTAACATTTGCATGCATAAACCATCTTTCGGTGATGACTTCAAAGATTTTGCGACCTTGTGTTTCGAAGAATTTGAGTACCCGTGTAAAATTGTGGGTCACAACTAAACGAGCCATGGGTCTATAGTATTGGTGGTTACGACACGGGAGGAAAAGCTCCCGGACGAGTGCCTCCAAATACATGAACGACGCAGCGCGGTTGCTGGAAAATCTGACCTCGAGGTTTACACTGTTAGTCACAACCTACTTCTGGCTCACGCAGAAGCCGTTGAAGTCTTAATGAACAGTCCAAAAGTAAGGGAAAACAAAAGTTGGTTTCTTTTGATAAGCACTCATATATGTCTTTGTGGACAAATTTTATTATATATCTATTCAAAGTGTTAAAGATGGCAAGATTGGTATCGCTCATTGCCCCGTATGGTTTGAGCCTTATGACTCGAGCGACCCTGATGATAAAGAAGCATGTGACCGAGCTATGGAGTTTAATGTTTGGCTGGTGAGCGGATTTCTTTATAACATATAAGGGAAAACCACATGTTTTGTTGATTTTCTAACATTTTTGCTGTATCTTAAATGAAGAGGCAAATGGACCCTACGGTGTACGGAGAGATTACCCTGAAGTCATGGAAAAATCGATTGGAAAAAGATTACCTACATTTACCGCAACCCCAATCCAAGAAGCTGCGAGGATCTTTTGATGACTTCGTTAATTGGAGTGAATTATTATACTGCTTTCTACGTGAAAAGTATTGCTGAAGTGAACCATGACACCCCTAATTGGAGATCAGACGCACGCATTGAATGGAGGAGTAAGCGGAATCCCATAATACTCATATCATTTTAGGCTTTGTACTCGTTCTTTTGGTTCCAATCATTTTGCTACCGGTTTCTTTTCTCACAAGTTTTCAATTTCTATTGCTACAGAAGAAAACAAAGCATAAGACACATTGGGTGCGAGAGGTGGCTCAGAATGGGACCAATTCTATACCTACAATATATATAATTTATGATCACCGAGAAAGGTAATACAATTTATCATAAGGTCTTTCAAAAAGTTTATTACTCAACTTTATATAGGTTAGGTTATATTAGTTTACTAACTTTTTGGTTAAAATTGTTCAGGGCTCTGTGATATAGATTACGAGAACAAACCGAAACTTTCTAATTTGATGGATCTCCAAAGGACAAAGTACCACGAGAAACATCTCCAAAGCATTCCAACAAGCCATCCAGTAAGTGTAATCTTTAAACGAAAATACCCCATTCAGTTTTCTTGGCTCACAAGAAACTGTATTGTGTTGAAACCCTACTTAGTTTCTTATTGATGATGATGATAACTGTTGTGTTGCTCAGGGAGGATGGGGTTGAAGTCGAAGGATACTTTGCATGGTCGTTATTAGACAACTGTGAATGGAACGCAGGTTTTGGAGTCCGATACGGGCTGATTCTACAACGGACTAAAACGGTTTCCAAAAATGTCAGCGATGTGGTTCAAAGAGTTCTTGAAGAGAGAAGAAGAAGTTGAAGATTCAGAGGAAGAAGAGTACGTGTTGAAATCTGCAATGAACAAGAAGAGATTCTTAATAGCAAATGGTTTAGCTTCAAATCAAACTCTGCCTAAGATGATGAATCTTCTAAAGTTCGTTGGACAAAAAAAAAAAAAAAGATAAATAAAATCAAGTCGACCTCCACATGTAACATCATTATATATATGTAACCTGAAAATTTCTTAGAAAGATCGTCGAGTACCACATATATATGATTATTCTTATTTAATGCAATTCCTACCCATAAGAAATCTATACTTTAAAAGTTCAGTGATGATGTTGACAACATATTAACATTAATTAATTAAAAGTTGTAGGAAATCAAGCATATATATAGAAAGAAAGAAAAAATCTCAAAACATAAAATATTTTTTAGGAACAGAGGTAATATATGGAAATTTTAGTTGATGTCAGACTATATATATCATTTTTAATTAAAACTTTAAATGAGAAAATTTTAAGAATTTCTCGCCCATATTTTTTTTTTTCGCCAAAACTTCCAGAAGTGTTTCTACAAAACATATATGATTAAAAACTCTTTTTTCTTTTCAATGATAAGGACAATATTTTTATTTATATTGCAATATCCGTCACCCTGGGTTGACAAATAGAATAAAGAGGGAGGAAAGAGGCAAAAAAAAAGATATTGTGGGACCCATGTCCAGTGAGTGTTATGGCGGTTGCGAGCGAGGCTAATATAGTCAATTTCATCGTACTCATGCAACATGTGCACTGTGTGTTCCTCTCGTCGATATATACTCAGTCCTCGCATTTTCACCATCGTTCCTCTTTTCCAATTCCTTTAACTTTGTATCGATTAAATTTCTAATTATTAAGTTTCGTTTCATCTTTTACAACTCCGATCGTGTAAGCTAACAGCTCTAGTCGGTGATTACATTTCACATCCATCGTGTAAGCTCGGTCTCGATCTCAATTTCTTTGATTTTTTGTCATCTTAATTTGCGTTTGGGTTTCGATCAATTTCTTTGATTTTTTGTCATCTTTGCTTTTGGGTTTCGATCTGTTCCTGAGTCTGATTATGATTCGATCATGCAGGGAAAGTATTCGATTGTTCAAAGCATGATGTTTAGGTCGATTCAAAAAATTATTTCCAGCTCCACTGATCGATTCGGAATCAAACGATTCCTGGGTAAAGTTTCCTTCTTTTCTCTCTCTCCCCCCCTCTCTCTCTCTCTCTTTTTTTTTTCACTCTATTTTTTTTAATTACAATTTTTTTTTTTTTTTTTCTTACTAGGGCCTCGTCGTGCTCCTCTATGGGCTCGGGCTCTTAGTGAGCCCCAACAAAGATTTGGTCGTGCGCATCAATGGGCTCTTACTGGGCCTCATGATGAATTTGGTCGTGCGCCTCTATGGGCTGGGCTTCAGCATGGGTTTTGTCGATTCGGTAAATTTTTTTTCTTTTTCTCTTATTTTATAAATTTATCAATTGTATTGGGAAAATTTAATTTATATACACCTACTTTTAATAATAATAATTCAGGCAGCCAAGCAACTCCACCATATTCGCCGCCCGAGGTAATTTTTTATATAAACAACTTTAGTATAAAATATCATTTATTTTTTCTATTCTGCTATATTATAGTCCTCTGTTTCGCTTGCACGCCACCAATAAAATATGATATATTATAATTCTGTGTTCTAGTATTTTTCTTTTAATTTAAACCGTCATCTCACGTTAGTAAATTGCATTTTCTAAACTATATCTGACATATGTTCATCATCTATCTCGTGCATTATATACAATCGTTTTCTTGTTTTTTTGTACATCATATATCATATAAAACACTACTTTTTTTTCTCTAACTTTAATCCACTCTATAAATCCTTTTTCTTCTCAGGTGCTCAAAACCGTGATGTGGTGGGATGTTGATTCCTGTCCTCTTCCTCCCACGTATGATGCCCGCTATTTGGGACCAAACATTACACAAGCCCTTGAACAGATGAATTTCAAAGGTCATCTCACTATTCATGCCTTTGGGGACAAAAATCTTGTGGATGAATCCAAGTTGCTGGAGCTCAGGTCTACTGGGATTTACCTGCACCACATCCCAAAACGTAAGTAATTTCAATGTGTTTTGGCTTTGGTTTTTTTTTGTTTTATTTTGGTAATGTCATTTTGGTTTCATTATCAGGTAAGAAAGAATATGCCCATAAGAAGATCATCGTCGATATGATGTGTTATGCTTTGGACAACCGCACCGATACTAACATTCTGTTTGTATCAAGCAACAAGGATTACTCCGATTGTCTTCACCAACTTCAGGCACGTCGTTTTACAATATTGCTAGCGCAACCGGAGGAGCATGCAACAAAATCTCTCATCCTTGCGGCAAAGTATGTGTGGCTTTGGAGTAGCCTACTAGGAGGAGAAGGCGCTCTCACAGAAACCGAAATGTCACAGCTCTATTCCAAAGCAAGGTAAGAGATTGATGCAATGTGAAATTTGATATGAAACTTTTTTTTTTTTTTGACATGTGTTTGGTTTTTCTTCTTACTTACGCGTTCCTCTCTTTCACCTTTTCTTTAATTTCGAAAACAGATAGCTAGAGGTTTCACGAAGTAAATTTGGCTCTGACGTGAAGAATAAGAAAGCGATGTCTATCTTGTTTTTGTATTCTCTTAGGTCGGTCTAGTTTTATACTATTTTCTTAGGTCGGTCATGTCATGAGGGGTTATTTTAGCAGCTGGCTAGTGCTGAAGCAGAGAACAATATATTTTGATTATCTTTCTATTATGATCTTGGAAGAAAATACCAACAAGAAGAAAATGAAAACGGTGCTAAAAACAAGAGAGACAAAAGTGAATCGAGGACAAAGCTTAAAATCAAAAGCCAGAGGAATGGACCAAGGAAGAGTAAGACGCGTTCTCGTCAGATGCAGTCGTTTCATCCCGGCTATCTGTTTCTTGTCTTAAACATGGTCTAAATCTGCCAATTCGCACAATTCTAACCTCTTAGTCTTAGTCGAATCCATGTGTGCTTCCCAACAAGATTCTGAAATTATCTATACCACTTTCTCTATCTTCTCCTCTGCCACTAGGATTACGCTTTGAAGGACCGCTGCCACCTTTAAGATGTGGATTGAAAGTGAGAAGAACCTTTGGGTATCGGTGGCCAAGGAATATTGCAAGGCCTGCTTTTAACGTTGTGAAGTCCTTCGAAGGTCTTAGTTCGATGGCTACAGAATCCATGGCACCAGCGTAGAAACTTTGTATGGAAATGTTCAGAATCTGCTTATACCTTTGGCAATTTTTATCCAAAGAGGTAAAATCTTAAACCAACCTCTTGATTCAGAAAGATCTTGCTTCTGAAGATGATCTCAATTGTCTGTGTAAAAGAGAGAGATTAGGACATCATCACCACATAGAAGCTAGAGGTTAATCTACAACACTGTGTGTTTACCTTTAGACCGGGTACCATAACTTTGGTCACGTGTGTTGTAAGAATGTCGTCACACAATGCGGACTCTTTGGACTGTTAGTCGAAATTACTAATCCAGACATCACCTCTTTGCTGTAACAGCGGAACTTTAATAGCTGCACAAACCGTGGGAAAGAGAAAGATAGGTACCTGTATTTGAGAATTGGGATGTCTTATATTCTGAGAGAGAGTATCAAGCAAGATCCGTTCTGTTCTCTCAGCTAATGTCACATGCGGTAATGAGATACATTCAATAGACGACCAGTCGCATTATTTCTCCACCTTTTCCACGGTGAAGGCGTTCTTTCTCAATGCAAGGGACAGTCCCAGCCATACGTTTTTGGCTATCTGTAAAAGATTGAGTGCAACAGGAGCCTTTAATTTTTTCATGTGGCAATCAACTAACAAAGTCGGATTACATATAGAGTGATAGGGTCTAGATTCCAAGATGGTTCCCATAGGTTTTGGTTTTCCATACGGAAAAAGATCTGTACTTGCATATGCAAAGATAGATGGTACTAACCAGCAGAAAGGACATAGCCACACTGGTGCAAAGCTAACGCGACCTCTCCAGCTGCCAATGTTGCACCATGGCGCATGCACAAATCAGTTGAAAGGGTACAAGGACTCGAGCACATAGTTGGAAAAGTGCTTAGGCTCGTACTTAACAAGAGCAGCAAGAGCTTATGCAGCAAAGTTCTCTTAAGCATTTATCCTGATATAAGAAGATTGAATAATTAACATACTATGAAAGCTACAACTAGGAACAATGATTTGATACAGTTCCCAATCAAGCTATTGGCTCTAGTTTATGGGTAGTATGTTCCACATTAGATACAAGCAGGGCACTAAATAGATATTAGTACTGTAGATAGTGAGAGGTAATCCAATGTCAAATAGTGTATAAGATAAGCATACCCAGTGGCAGATCTTGTTGTAGAGTAATTCATCCACAAAACAAAAGGATATAGATACCCGAGCAACGGAAACAGCAAGAGTTCACCCGAGAAGAAAGGGAAAAATAATCAGCTATGTCAATCCCATGGAAAGCAGCGGCAGCAGATCTTCTACAGTTGACCTGATAAAAGACATCAATAAATTTACGCAACGAAGAGATCTACAAAATCACAATTCTTCAAATCAAGTAAGAAACGAGGACGAAATTGTAGTAAAAAAAAGGGATTAGTACCTCGGAACCCTACTATCATGTAAATCTGGGGCAAGCTGATCCAGCACATTTTTCATATCTTTTGTGGGAATAGGCGCGCCCAAATGCCCAACAAACATAGACAGCTGCATCACGGACATGAGATACAACACCGTGTGGACCTCGGCGAACATCATAATGAAGTGCCTGTAAGTAATATTTACATGTAAATGCATAGAACTTCTGCATAATTTGGGTGTGTGATGCCATTGCTTCGCGTGTGCTGACTAGAGAAATAAGTAATCATGTGGATGGGATAGAGGACGACCTTCACAATAACTGGAACAACTTGTGGAAAACTTCTAGGCAGCAATAACCCTCTACGAGCCAGTTCAGCTAAGGCCGAACAACCCCCATGCCATGAACCATCGCCCTGAATACCATGAAATTCACAATAACTGTCAGCTAGATATTGAATTCTTGTAACTGGAATTTAAGTACATGCAAGCCATTGCTGCCATATATCCAATACGAGTACCTCTCCAGGTGAAAACAGCTACAAAAACAGATGACAACACCTCTTCAGACAGAACAGATGTTAGTCGTCAAGTTACAGCAGACCAACGAACCACAGTGTCCTATAAAGTTTAAAAAAAAAAAAAAAAAAAGAGTAAAATGTTAGAAGGACGATGCTTGCGAATACTAGTGACATGTGATATTGTCTGGTAGGCGGCTGAAAGTTTCATGTGGGTGAAATTTCACATTGGATATCAATACAGGCTCATCCCTGCATTAAGTGACATGTAAGATATTTATAACATTGAAGATTTGTTTGAGTGTCATCTGGTTACTCTATTTTAAAACTTGGTACAATGTGCATACATACTCAAAATTATTGTGTGGGCACATAACTAACTACCTCAAGTTATCAGTCCCAACAGTCTTTAAAGATACGGGGTCCCTCAAACCAGAGAGTAACATTTCAATAATCTCTTCTAAGATTTCTGGAACATCCATATTTTCATAACCACATAGAAGCTATAGGTTAGATCTACAACACTGTGTCTTTACCTTTAGACAGGGTACCATAACTCTGTCACGTGTCTTGTATTCCTGAAGTATCCAGAGAATGTCGTCACACAATGCGGACTGTCGTTCTTTAAGGTCTTTAGCTTCTTCACCTTCCCTCATATACTCCAGCAATGCAAAGGAGCGAAGCTTTACTAAGTGAATCCTGTAATCCTCCAATCGAAATTACTAATCCAGACAGCACCTCTTTGCTGGAACAACGGAACTTTAATAGCCGCACAAAACGTGGGAAAGAGAAAGCCGGAACCTACAAAGGAAGACAACAACTCATAGCCATATACATAAATCCACTAAAATAAACGACGAAGCAACCAAGTGTGCTTACTTACCGCCCATTGTAAGCCAGCTTTGTTGGGAAGAATCTCTTCCAATTTTTCTCTATGAGGAATGAATGGGACGGAAATCCTTTCGTGATACAAAATCCTTTGAAGAACCTTTGCAGCTGTTTCTCTTAATTTATCCATTTTCTCCACTCCTTGCTTCACGATACCTCCAATCAGACGGAAATAGTTTCGTGATAGAAATTCAAACAGTAAGAAAAACCGATTATCCAAAATCTACAAAAACCCATCAAACACAGAGACTTTATTTTTTTTTCTTCTTTTATAAAAAAACAGTAACTAAATTTTCTATTTTGAGAACAGAGAATTCCAAAATTCGTAAATTTGCCTCCATTTTATGAAAACATTGTTCAGCCAAACACCAACATATTAAACACACACACATCAGCTAAGAAGTTATAACTCACTTGCAAAATTTCTGGGTCGAGTGAAGCTGCAAAGAAGAAGATTAGGTCGAGCGGAGAAGCAAATACTTACAGACGCCAAGCTTGTTGTTATTCAATTCATGTGGCCTTCCAAGCTTGTTCCAGTATTTTGTTTGGACACAAAGAATATGTTTCTCCTTATCTTGAATAACTTCAAAACCAGCTTTTTTTAATTAAAAATTTTGATAATAAGGGCTTCTAAAGGCCTGGCCCATTAACTAAACCAAAACGTTGCGTTTTATTCTTCCTCGATAAGTGTGCCACACGTCTGACTTAACATCCGTTACGGAGGTAGTTGACGGCGTTAAATTATAAATACACGTGTTAAATAGTTATATACACTTTGAAAACAGAAAACAACGATTCGATTCTCGTAGCCTGGGTGGTATCTAAGAGGCCGATGCATGCCGGAAGCATAGCCGGACATGAAATCGCCACGGAGGCCGATGCATGCCGGAAACAGAGCCGTCCACCATCATTAGAGAAAATGGTCGATGACGGAGCCAAAATCCGACCCCCCCCCCCCCCCCCCCCCACACAAAAGGAACCGGTGTTAGACGGAATGAAACGGTTAACCCACCGGACAACCGTGTCAGAACATAACAGCCGCCGGAAGAAACCTTAGATGAGAGTTTCTCTCTCTGGAAAATTTAGAGAGAGAAGAGAGAGAAACTCCCCGCAGTCACCATTCATACCCTTAGTCTTTTGGTGAAAAAAAATTAATCAGAAATGAAGAAAAATGGTAAGATCTCCTTATATAAGAGACTGAATAAAAAAAACATTTCCTGCTCAATTTTTTTTTCTTTTTTCCCCTCTCTCTCTCTCTCTCTCTCGGTTGCGATTGAATCGACGAAACCATTGATGAATTTGGAATCAGAAGCTTGAAGGTTGGCTCAATCATTTGAATCAATTGGAATCAGAAAGGTAAGTTTCTTAGTACAATTGTTTGAATCGGAAATTGTTTTATGATTAGGGTTCTTTGATTTTGGATAAATGAGGGTTATTTGAAGTTTATTGGAAAATTAGGGTTTTTGTTGTGCATGTGTTCCAAATTGATCATTTTATTTGATATTGTTAGTGAAATTGATCATTTCAATGGAGTGGCAAGACTGCTTGTAAAATAAAAATCTCTTTTTTTATTCTCTCTTTCTCTGTTTTGAAATTAGAATTGAATCTGATATCAATCTTTGTTTTTGGGGGCGGGTTTGGATTTTATGTGAAACAGAGTGAAGATGGAAGTAGATGTTCCAGTATCCGTAGCGTATAATTTCTACTTGGATCATGAATCTTTTCCTTAATGGATGCCTTTTATTTCATCCGTAGAGGTAAAAATTTTGATCTTGAGATTTCAGAAGAGGTTCTTGCTTGTTTTTTAGATTATAACTTGGTTTAGTGTTGTTGTTTTCTGTTGTTAGGTGTTATAACTAGGTTTAGTGTTGTTGTTCTCTGTTCTCTGTTTGTGCGTTAAACTGTTGGCTTTTTGTTTTTGTTGTTGCTTGTTGCAGCCTACTCCTAATCAAAAGATTCATTGAAGATCTCTTGAAGGTCTTCCTAATAAGTAATCAAAGAGACCAGTAATATTCAACTGTTTTTCTTCTTATCTTCTCTCTTATCTAATTGAGCCTAACATTTGAATTTAATTTGCAGAGAGACACACAACAAATAACAGAGATTACAAATTGCAGAGGTTCTTGCTTGCTTTTTAATTTGCAGAGGTTCTTCTTATCTTTTCGCTTAAGTATTTTTAGAAGATAAGAAGAACCCTTTTTAAGTATTATATTCGATCTTGAGATTTCAAAAGAGGTTCTTGCTTGCTTTTTAGATTATAACTTGGTTTAGTGTTGTTGTTCTCTGTTGTTCTCTGTTGTTAGGTGTTATAATGAGTTTAAAATTGTTATTGTTCTCTGTTGTTCTTTGTTGTTAGGTGTTAATAACTTGAGGATTTTAAAATTGATTCGCACAAGGACGCCAAAGAAAAACATCTTTACAAACTCATCTTTTACATGAGTTTATCGTATGAAGCATCTTTCAAATGTGAGTATATAAACACTAAAACACATCATCGTTTCTCTACATTTTGTCATATCAGTAAGTAAACTACAAAAATTCTAAGAGTACGTGAGTAATATATATATAGTTTATTTTCCTGGATCATATATTATGAAGAATAACTCTCTCTCATGCGTTTTGTGCTCTATCTTGTAGCTAACTGTATCATATGAAGTCCCTGCGCTATTAACCCCCATGGCATCGGTGAGTAACTTCTTACCTTTAAAATCTCTATGTGACGCTGAATGTTATATATAGACTGTTTTTCTTATTACCTTATAAATTTCATGAATTCAGGCTACCTCTTAGGCCATGAGTCGAGTGTGTGAATGAAGCTACCTCTTAGGCCATCAATGAAGGTAATTTATTATCCTTCTCTTTTTAATTTATTTGGTGTTAGTTTAGGTATGAGTCTTGATTGTTACAGTTTCTAGGTCCTATTCTTGAAAAATCTTCTGATGTACTTATCAAAAGATAAAGAGCTGCTGTTGTGCTAATATTTCTTTGTGGTTTCTCTCTATTTAGACATCGAGACTAAATCAGATACAAGTTTGGCTGTAGCTGTTCAGACACTATCAGATACAAGTTACGCTTTTGTTTTTTTTGAGGATATGATAGATTCTTGCCGTAGAACAACTAAATTTGGAAACATGACGGATTTGTAAAATATAACATGAGGCAGATACATGATTTCCGAAATCTCTATTACTCAATCCATAAGTTGTCCTCTGCTTCAGTTACTTAAAAAACTCATTCACTCGCCTATGTTTTTCAGGTTATGTTATTGGGGAGGTTGCATCACCGTAATTTAGTGAACTTGGTTGGCTATTGCGCAGAAAAAAGACAACACATGCTTATATATGTTTACATGAGTAAAGGAAGCTTAGCTTCTCACTTATACAGTAAGCAACTACCTTTTTCTACATACTAGACCAATCTGCTATGCATTAAGTGAATTGTCAGTCCAATGTTCAACTAGTTTGTTGCATATTTTATTAAATTGATGGTTTAAACTCCTGCAATTAATGAGTCTAAAGATTTGAGACACTGAAATGCTTTTTTTGATACATGCGAAAAACATGAACCGCTGAGCTGGGATTTGAGAGTATATATTGCTTTAGACGTAGCACGCGGTCTAGAGTATCTTCACGATGGAGTAAGCTACTTGCTAAAACCATCCACCATTTGAATGCATCTCTTAGAAATTACAACTTCAAAACTCATTTACTATTATTTTGGCAGAGGAGAGAGCCCCGAGACTGTGGAAATGGAACGCGGTGATCTCTACTTCATACGCTACAAGATTGTTAAAGGAGCAATCGTATCTGGCCAAATTGACTTGATCTGAGCTCAGTCATGGATTTTTCACTCAAATCTCTTTCCATAGCCATAAGTGAAAGATAGTGCTACCATTGTTCATTATGTCATGAACCTGATTTACTTGAGTTGTATAGTGGATTTTTCTATATTGTTCTGAGTTTCCTAATGTCTTCATAAAAAAACCTAATTAAAAACTCTAAATTATTTGGAGCAAATCAGTATTACAATTAGTCATTTTCTCCATTTATGAATTGTACTTCTATTGTAATATGTATTAATGTTTTTATTATGTTTTGTATGTTTAAAAATAAATTAAATGTAATATTTTACTGATTTTATAAAATCTTAAATGTTTATACATTTATACTACTTCCATTCTATTTAAAAATTTTAAATTTTAAAAAATAATATTTTCATAACTAAGAGATCCAAAATAAGAACCTCCCATTGGAGGAGAAAATTTTAACTAAGAGATCATGAGTTCTTATATTCAAAACTTTACAAAATTAATTCATAAAAAATTCAAACAGTGTTTAACAATTAAATTATATTAAATTATATTAAATTCAAACAGTGTTTAACAGCGTTAAAATAATCTAAAATTAAATTATAAACAACCAAAAGTTTTGCCAAACATTCATCATTATGAATATCATTATATATTGCCAAATGTCAAAAACATTTCACAACTTATTCATAGAATATTCTAGAGAATTTGTTAAAAATGCCCCTTTTGATATATTCCTTTTCAAAAATATCCTCTTTTCTGGCCATTTTTATTTTTGCCCTTTTTTAATTTTTAATGACTATTTTACCCTTAGATAAAAATTATTTTATTCAATAAAAAGAAAAACAAAATTTTCCCGCCAAAAAATTTCTGAAATATTTTTCCGCCAAAAATTTTTCGAAAAAATTTTCCCGCCAAAAAATTTTTGTCAAAAAAATTTTGACAAAAAATTTCGACAAAAAAAATTTCCCGCCAAAATTTTTCCCGCCAAAAAAAATTTACAAGGTTTTTAAAAGGTTTTATAAGGTTTTTAAAAGGTTTTAAAAGGTTTTAGAAACTTTCTACCTTATAAAAGCCTTATAAACACCTTATAAACACCTTGTAAAGGCTTTTACAAGATTTTTTAAAGAGTTTTAAAAGGTTTTTTAAACAACTTGTAAACGCTTTTACAAAATTTTTAAAGAGTTTTAAAAGGTTTTTAAAAGGTTTATAAAAGGTTTTCAAATAGTTTTTTAAAAAAAATTTTAAAAGGTTTTTAAACACCTTGTAAACGCTTTTACAATGTTTTTAAAAACCTTGTAAAAGTTTTTATAAGATTTTTAAAAGGGTTTTAAAAGGTTTTTAAACACCTTGTAAACGCTTTTAAAAAGTTTTAAAAGTGTTTACAAGGTGTTTAAAAACCTTTTAAAAGCATTTACAAGCTTTTTAAAAGCATTTACAAGGTTTTTAAAAGCGTTTACAATGTGTTTAAAAACCTTTTAAAAACCTTGTAAACACTTTTAAAAACTTTTAAAAGCGTTTACAATGTTTTTAAAAGGTATAAATTTCAATATTTTTGGCGGGAAAAATTTTCGTTTTTGGCGGGATAATTTTTTTTTTTGGCGGGAAAAAATATTTTTTCGGGAAAAATTTTCGATTTTGGCGGGAAAAAAAAATTTTTGGCGGGAAATTTTTTTGGCGGGAAAATATTTCTGATTTTGATGACTGTACATTCTTGTTGTCACTCAAAAAAGGGTAATTTGGTCATTTTGTATATAAAGAGGGGTAGTTTTAAAAATGGTCAACATGAAGAGGTATTTTTAAAAAGGGGTATGGAAAAAGGGGCATTTTTGAGAATGCCCCAATATTCTACATGCAAACAACTCGTCAAAGCGTCATCTTATTAACATCCACATACAATTTAACTCTAAGTTTTACCACCAAAAATGTGTTCATACACAAAAAAATATTTTATTGTTAAAGTATACTCTTTATCACCACATACAAAATGTGTCTATGAACAAATTGATCCAATTTTATGTCTCTTTGCTTTCACTTTAACATAGTTCCTTTAACCACTAAAGTTGTTTTGTACCATAGTTTTTTTAACTATTAAAAATTTTTACTCAAAAAAAAAACTTAGAAAAAGTATCTCCACTATTGCAATTAGTTTATAACCAACCCAATAAAAATTGAGAAATTAGAAAAAAATATTTTTGATATAATAAAAATAAAGTTGAAAACTATAAGCACAATGACATATGAGACTTAGATAATTCATAGATATAAATAGAAACTAAAAATACTACAACATAATATTTTTTTTTTCAAAATTTGTTTTTTGATATTACATATCTTTAACATAAAAAAAAATATTACAAAATTTTATTTTAAACCATCACAGATTTCTAATTTGAAAATCAGATTGAAGTAAATAATGTAAAATCTAAAAATACTACATTAAAAAAAAATAAAAAAATATCAGGAAGAAGGAATATAATCAAATACTAATCGTTCAAATCCTTAACTGAAAATAAAATTTTAATAAAAACATATAAAATTTTAATTTATATCATCACCGATTTGTAATTAATAATGAAATTGTAATAAATAATAGGGGGTAAAGCGAAAATGCCCCTTTCTCCATTCCACTTTTTAAAAATGCCTTTGGGAAGCGTCCATTTTTTAGGGTACTTTTTTTGGGTGAAAAAGACAACTTTGCCCTTAATGAAGGAAACCTAATTTTCTTCTCTTCGCCGCCTTCTCTCATTCTTCCTCAATCGACGATTCTCGATCCTTCTTCACGTCGTTCATTGGCGATTTTCGATCCTTCTTCGCGGCGATTTTACGTTTTTGTCTCTCGTACCCGTAATTCCCAACATCGATTCCGGTTCTATCGCAAGCAGATTCCTTCTTTCTTTGTTTCTTTATGGGTTTGTCAATTTGGACTATCGCTATCAATTTGGACTATCGCTTTTTAAAATTTAGGGCTTTTAAATTTCTTTGATATCGATTTGGAATATGTAAACTCTTTTAAATTTGGATTTATGTTCTCGTAAAACAGTTTTTAAAAGCCCCTTGTTAAACCATTTTCAAAATCCAGATTCAGATCTGACGCAATCAAATCGATAAATGTGTTTGATATGGATTTGAAATTAGTAAAGTCTTGTAAATTTGGATTTTTGTTATCTCTTGTAAAAAACTTTTTAAAAAGTCCCTGTTAAACCATTTGATATCAATTTTCAGATCGGTCGTAGTTGAATTATGTCGATAAAGTGTGTTGATAAGACGAATTCATATCGATAAAATGTGTTGTTGATTTTTAAAAACCCTTTTAAATCTCTTGTAATTCCGTTGAAAACTTTAATTAAGTGTGTTTCTTTAACAGATGGCATCAAGTGATTTTGAAGCCCTTGAACTACCAGAAAGCATATATGATATGGGTTTTGAACCAATTGGTGGAGCAAACATATGTCAACATTCAGACTTAAGCCTAGTTGACAAAGTTGAAAATGTATTAGGAAAAGAATCTCTCACGAAGCTTCAAGCTTCCTTCCTTGGGCCTATCATCAATCTTTCGGCCAGAGACATCAAATTTTCTGGGAAATTATTCCACTACTTGATGCTGAGAAGGCTGAAGACAAGAGGGAGAAACTTATGGTTTACAGTCGACATGCAACCTCTTCGGTTCTCCATGAAAGAGTTCTTCCTTACAACAGGTAATTATAAAGTGTCTGCAATGGTTTTTAAATAGTTTTAAAAGGCTTTCAATGGTTTTTTAAAGGGTTTTAAAAGAGTTTTCAAAACCTTTTAAAACCTTTTAAAACCCTTTCAAAAGGGTTAAAAGCCCAATAAAAAGGTTTTCAAAACCTTTTAAAACTCTTTTAAACCCTTTTAAAAGGGTTTTAAATTCTTTTTAAAAGGGTTATAAAACTGTTTTTAATTAAATAACCTTTTAAAACTCTTTTAAAAGGTTTAAAAGGGTTTTGAAACAGTTTTTAATCAATAACCTCGTATATTAGGCAAGTTTGAACAAACTAACATCATTGTTTTATTAAACATAGGGATTCAATGTGAACCTATTCATAGAGAACCAAGGAATAACGGCAAAGATCCAATTAGTGAACCATATTCTTGGGCGGTGAGAGGAGACTACACTTTAACTCAACTTCAATATCGACTATTTAATGAACAGGAGAGGGTGAAGAACCTTTGGATGTCAAAGAAAAGGAATGCCTCACTGCAGTGGTGTTAACATAAGGTATTTTGATGACACCATATTCATTAGAGGAGATACCTCTGTCTAGGCTTAAGCATGCATCAAATTTCGAGATGTATACAGCCTAACCATGGGGCAAAGAAGCGTATAACATTCTTGCTACATGCATTCAGAAATTCGATAAAGATTCTTGGTCAAAAGGTCAGTATAGTGTCAAGGGATTTCCCTTGGCATTATATATATGGCCTTGAGTGCTGTTCCAATTTTTGGTGATACATTTGAGAGAAGATGTAATTTTTCCAAAACATTCTATCCACTGATTCTCAACTGGCACTCAAGTCAATATGCAAGGTTTGATGAAATTGTTGATGCTATTAAGATAGCAACTTGTGTAAGTTTTGAATTCTATTAAAAAGGTAGTTTTGATTATTCATTGGTTATCTTATTTGATGAGTTTTGTTTTGATGAATTTTGATTATTTTGTAGGTTGAAGTCAAAACTATAATTGGAGATCCACAAGAATATAAGCATTTGGTTGATAAAGATGACAATGATTTTGAAGAAGTTATTGGCTTGGTTATGAAAGGCTATAGGTTGAAGAAAGAAGAATGGTCTTCTAGATTAGTTGATATTTACTATGCTATAGGGGAGTTGGGTGACAAAATGGGGGAAAAATTACCAGTCTTTGAGAAACATGAGAAAATGGAGAAAAATTTGTCAGATTCGGAAAAACTTGATATAATCCTCTTTATGTTAGAAAACTTCAATAAAAGACTAGAAGCCATTGAAGAAGCTGTCAAAACCACATCAGAGAAAGATAAGGATAAAGGAGTAAGATTCCAAGATCGCACCTTTTCCCATACATTGGACACTAAACTCTTTAAACTGAGCTTTTTTTTTTCTTTTCCCTTTGCAGTCTCACGAAAATGAAGATGGACAGAATAGAAATGAAGAGGTTATAAATGAAGAGGTCAATATTTATTTTGTAAACGACTTTATAAAAGAGTTAATTAGTCTTTGCTAAGACTTTAAAAGGGTTTTAAAAAGTTTTAAAAGTTTTCTGTTTTAAAAGGGTTTTCAACGGATTTACAAGAGATTTTAAAAGTGACTTACAATGTTTTTAAAAACTGGTGTCAAAGGTGACTTAAACCTTTTAAAACCCTTTTAAAACAGATTGTAAAACCTTTAAAATGATGTTGTTATATGTTCTTTTGTTTTGTTGCAGGCAGGCAAACAAAATGTTGATGGAGATATTGCTAGAGAAGATTTCGTAGAAAGCCCGTCTGCAGATTCTGTCCGTCCGTCAAACACACAAGATGGGAGCTACGCTGGAGATAATGAAAACACCCAAAAAACTGGTGGTGATGATGGTAATTACTTTGAAGAAACACCAAAAGTACATTGATTTAGTATTTTTATAAGTTCTCAAATACCCTTTTAAAAACCTATTGTAAACCACAATTGTTATCATCTTTGAAGGATAAATCTCCTTCTCCACGTCCTTCTACACCAAAATTTGATATTCTTTCTGAAGAAGATCATGATTGTGGAAAAGATAAAAGCATGGGTAAAGAGAAGGGAGCAAGCAGTAAGAAGACAGTTTTGAGAGAGAAAAAACAGGTAAATCATTAATTTTTTATATAGTTGTTATGAGTATATTAAAAGATTTCATCAAGTAAACCAAGCAATGATGAACTGCAGAGAAAGTCTAAGCAAAGCAATGGTGGTGATGATGATGTTACTGATATGCTCAAATTTACCCTAGAGCTACTCTCTCAAATTAAGAGATCAATGCAGTACTTAGGGGTCGAATTCCACAGAGACTCAAGACTACACAATAAATTATAGAGTTTTTCAATTATGCTAAACAGATTAATTTGAATTAAAATAAAAGCAATGCAAAATATAAAAGTTGTTGTAAATTCAGAAAATCAAAAAGCTAGGCCTAGGGAATTTCTCAGGAAATTATGAAATATTAAATCAATCAATTAATTAGGATTCAATCAATTAAGAACAGATCTAGAACTCTAAACACTTTTGTAAATTAAATCAGTTCTCACTGCAAATAATATCTAAATTTAAAACCAGAAAATCCAAATCTCTTTGTAAAATTCTAGGTAATAAATCAGCAATAAAATCAGGTTTAGATTGTTCACAAAATTATTAAATCAAATCTCTTTGTAAGAAATAATTTTGCTCATCAAAAGGTTTTATCAGGAAAATCAATTATATTCTCATATCAATTTATTTTCCTAAAGTATTAATTCTAGATGGCCAATCAAGGATTAATATGAAGAACAACCTAAGATGAAGATCTAGATAGATAATGAATCCTAAATAAACAGATCTAATAATTCATAAAATCCCTGTGAAAAACCCTGAACCTAACAAGCAAACTACTCAGACATAATCAATGAAGAACAAAACATGATTCTGAATAATAAGCAATTGAAATTAAAAGAGTAAAGGAAGGAGTTTAAGAATTCTTCTCTCAAAGCAGTTCAGATCTCTCTCCCAAAAGCTCTCAAAATCTCACAGGGTTGCAGAAAAAAAAAACTCTCTAGAATAAAACTTAAGGGTTTGGAAAACCTAAAAACTATATATATATGTCCTAAAACACGTCAGGGACTTATGTTGCAAATATGGAAAACTTTGGGGCAGATTTGTAAATTTTCCAAAACTTGGGTCTTGAGTCGGCAGAGATGAGTGTCGATCGATGCCTCCTATCTTGGTGTCGGTCGATGCTCCTGCTTTCATCCGAGACCAAATTGATTCTTCAAGATTTATGCTCCAAAACATCCAAATTGCTCCATTTTGCTCCTTTCATGCCAAAATCCTAGAAAACCTGTAAAGACTCAAAAACAATCTAGAAACAAATGAAAAGACACTAAAAGACTCCTTATATCATGGTTAAAAACCATAAAAACCATGATATATCAGTTACGAACAGAAAAGAGGTTAGTATCTAGTTGTATAATATTTTACATTTTATTAATGTTTACAAAAAATTTTGATTTTCTTGTGGCACTACAGAGGAAGAAGCGTAAACCAAGTGACAATCCAGATGCTGATATTCAAGCTAGAGAAGGGGTATGTATCTAACTTAATAATTTCTATGAGATATTTAAATTGTTTTCCAGTGTATCGATATAAAATGCGATATTTTTTTTGTTTTGTACAGCCACAGAAAAAGAAGATTAAATATGATGATGTTGGTGGTGTGGAAAGAAAAAGTGAACGAAATACAGTCCCTTCTATTCACACTCAGCCGCCTTACACGGCCGAGAAGAAGAAGCACCCAATACTTTATCCTTTTTCCAAAGTTGATAAGACCCGGTTAGAAATATTTAATGACTGGAAAAATTTAAGGAAAACAAAGTAAGTTTTAGTTTCTAGCAACAAAAGTAAAAGTTCAATTAGTCTTTTATAGACGTTTTAAAATATGTATTCATGGTTTTATAAGTATTCATGGTTATTCTGTTTATTTTTGGATGTAGGCAACTAACAATTATGGGTAAAAAAGTTGATGCTAGGTGGTTCACAACACTAGAGACGCCAGGGAAGTCGTTAACAACAATGGTATGATTACAAATCATAAGGTTTTACAATTTGTTGTTAATGTTTCATGGGGTTTTTAAAGGTTTTAAAGAGTTTTAAAAGGGTTTTTAAATTTCAAATTTTGTTCTAACCCGGTTTTGTTGTTGTTTAGCATGTTGATACAGTTGTGAAGTTATTAAGCAAAAGAGAAGAAAGTCATCCGGAGTTCTATAAAAGCAAAGCATTGACGTTGGCGGCTCTACAAGAAAATCGTGTATTTATAGCATAAGAAAATAGCGTTTTAACGCTTTATGCTATGTTAAATAAACGTGAAATTATAGATAGCGTTTATTTATAAGTAGACGCTATAAATGTATCGGTCAAACTTAAAAATTTTGACGCGGAAAGTTTTTGGGTTTCGCGGGTCTCAATTAATAGCATATCTCATAAAAAACGCTATTGAAATGAAAAGCGGGAATATATTTTTTATTGCCCGCCTCACCATTTGGAAAAAAAAAGAAATAAAAAGAATACTCACTCCTCACCTACTCACTCGTCTCACATTCTCAAAATTTTGGGTTCTCTCGACTTCTCACCTACTCACTTGTCTCACCTTCTCAATTTTTTTCAGTCTCTAATTTCTCAGTTTTCAATTTCTAATCTCACTTCTTGATTTCTAAGGGATTTGTTTGGCCTCACTCGTTTGATTTCTCATTGGTTTGGTTTCACTCGGAGCCTCACTCGTCGGATCTCTAATCTGTCAAGCCTCACTCGAAGCCCCAGTCGTCGATTTCTGAAAACCAAAGGTGATTAATCGAATCGAATCGACGACTGTTTCTTTAATCGAATCGACGACTGTTTCTTTTTTCTTCCTTCGTTTCTTTTGTTTAATCGAATCGTTTATCACTGTTTGGTAATCGATTTGTTTCTTTTGTTCTTTTGCATGCAGATTTCAGGATTCGATCTGATTCGATCTGAGTTTAAGGTACTGAAAATTTACTTTTTCTTTCTTAATATTGTTCTAAATTTTCGTTATGTGTGGGAATATAGATCTTTCTTAATATTGATGTAATTAGATCTTTTCGTCTAATATAGATCTAAATTTTTCGTTTTGTGTGGGAATATAGATCTAATTAAATTTGCGTTTTCGTTCTAACACAGTTTTTTTTTCAATTTTACAGAGATTTTTGTAAGTTCGCGAAGAGTTAAGATCTTTTCATCTGGTGAGTTATTATTTAGGAGTTTAAGTTTTTTTATTAAGTTCTTGTTCTCTTCGATTTGTGTTTTTGATTGACAACCCTGTGTTCGTGGTCGATTCAACAATGTGTTCGTGGTCGAGTTTTGGTGGTTTTGTAAGATGGACAAGTCTTGGGTCTGGCTTCCAAGGTATGAACTTGTCTTTTTTTTTTTCTTTCTGTTACATGTTTTTCCTTTTATGAGAATTAACCTTTGAAATTTTTTTCACTTGAAGGGCCAGCCTTGAGTTTCAGATAGGGGCAACTAATTTTGTGCATGCATCTGCACTGAGATTGGGTAATCCTAGTGACATGTTCTGTCCCTGTATAGATTGCCGCAATATATGCCATCAGCCGATAGCTACAATGTTGGATCATTTAGTGATTAGGGGCATGGATCAGAAATACAAGAGAAATTCATGTTGGAGTAAGCATGGGGATATTAAGACTGATAAGTGAGCGGAAGATCCGAAAGTTGAGTTAGATGTTTATGACTTGATTAGGACAGCTTTCATTGATGGTGATTCTCAACCTATGAGCTACTTTGGAGATCAGGCAGATGTTGTTGATGGTGGTAGTGAAGAGTCTGAGTTTAGGAAGAAGCTCAATGATGCTGAAACTCCACTATACTCCAACTGTCCCAACTACACGAAGGTGTCTGCAATTATGGGGCTTTACCGCCTCAAAGTCAAGAGTGGAATGTCAGAGAACTATTTTGATCAGCTGCTGATGATGATTCATGATATGCTTCCCATGGATAATGTTCTCCCGCAATCAACATATGGGATAAAGAAGTTCCTGAAGATGTTTGGCTTCGGATAGGATATGATTCATGCATGTAAGAACGATTGTGTTCTATACCAGAAGGAATACGAGGCTATGGAAAGCTGTCCAAGGTGTAGTGTATCAAGATGGGAGAGGGATAAGCAAACTACGTAAAGGTTGAGAAGGTCGTTAAACATGACGCTTATTTGTGGAGACCTACTGATGATATGGTCTTGATGGGTGATGCACTTGATGCCTTCATCGCATGGCCAATAAAGAAGATATTGCTGACTAATATTATACATCCAACAAGATCATCATCACCAATAGTAACATCACCTGGGGTAACAATTCTATCTAATGCTTAAGTTTATATTTATTGTTATTGGTGATGGTCCCTTCTGATATAAGTGTCTGAATTGTTTGGATTATAGACTGTAAGTTGCAGCATCAACACCACCAAATCAGATGGAAAGAAAAAGTGCATGCTGTTGGATTGTAATAATTCAGGACAAGTAGTTGCAGAAGGCATGGTTTGTTCAACCAATCCAGACGACAAGATCCACTTTGTCCCCTTAGGTCCAAATGCTAGCAAGGTATGGATAGAAGTATCAAAGATTGGAGATGCAAAAGTGTGGAGACCAAATTCAGAAGTGGAGTTAGTTTCTGATGCTTTAGGTACAACAATTGCGTGGCCCAATGATAAACTTGTGTTTTTGTGAAATTGTGGTGTACTTTGAGCTTGTGTGGTTGGATTTTGATTTATTAGTTTATGCCTTTAGAACATTGTAAACTTTGATTTCAATTAATGTGTTTAGGATTTTAATGGTTTAACCTTTTATATTTAAATACATAAAATAATAAAGTAATCAAAAATCAGTTAAATTGATGACATAAAAATAACATAATGCGAATGCTATTTGAAAAAATAATTATAACATTAAGTAACGCTATTAAAAAAATTAAAATAACAAAACAATATTGCTATTATAAAAAGGAATATAGCACGTGTACAAACGCTATTTTATATTACCAATAAATAGCATGCTAAAAAGCGCTATCTAATGTGCCGGATCTATTATCGCGGTCGATGATAGAGCGTTTACTAAAACGCTATCATACCGTTCGATAGCGTTTTTCCGATGCTAAGAATACACGATTTTCTTGTAGTGCGGGAGCATCTTTTTTGAGAGAGATTGATGAAAATTACTCCATATTCATTGACGACAAAGATGAATATGAGTTCCCTGAAGAAGGTTTTGGTCAACTCTTCAAGGAAGCACCTACAAACAAAATATTGGCGCCAATGATGGTTAAGGAAAAGCTTTGGATGCCATTGATGATCAATTTGGAGAAGAGGGAGTTGACTATCTACGATTTAGGCAAGCATTTCTACACTAACAAAATTAAAGATAAACTGGTGGGTGCATATGCTGTTGCAATGCCCTATATTGCCCAGAAGAAATTTGGGATGAAAAATGATACAGAGAAATCTCAATTCAGAATCAGTATTATGAATTGCATACTTCAGGTAAATATTGTTGAGCTTGTTTTCTAGTTTTGTGATATGTTCTCTATAAATACTGTGAACTCTTCACTTTGTTTTTTCTTGATAGGTTGATAAGATTGAAGATAGTGGTGTCTTCATTCTAAAGACAATCGAGTGTTTGGCTATGAGCATTACAACATATGGCAATCTTACAAATGAGTCAATTGGTGATTTATGGCAGAAAATGGCGATTGACATCTTTGCAGGTCAGTGTAGATTTTTAAATGGTTATTTAAACTGGTTTTAAATGAGTTAACAAGTTGGTATTGCAATGTATTTTAAAAGGTTCTAACATCAATTATATTATCTTTGCAGAATTACAAAATAACTAGGATAATGGAAGTTTGCATCTTGCTGGTCTATAAACGTGATCGCAGGAATGGAGTTTTAGCTTATTGCATCAAGAACAATATTTTAGTGTTTTTACTGTGACACTATTCTAAAAAAATGTTAAGTTACTCCTTTATATATATACTTCGTTTCAGTGTAGGTATTTACAATGAAGTTTAAAGCATTGTTTATCCTTTCCGAATCCTTTTAAATTTTTTTTTAAAACTCTTGTAAATCGTATAAAATTCATTGAAATTCCCAAAAAAAAACTCTTTTAAACTTTTAAAATCCGTTTTAAAACACTTGTAAATCCTATAAAATTCATTGAAATACCCAAAACAAAACCCTTTTAAACTTTTTAAAATCCGTTTTAAAACTCTTGTAAAACCTTTTAAATGGTCTTAATACTATAAAACATAATTTCTATTTTAAAAGGTTATACAATGTTTTTTTATAATCATATATATGAAAGTAGGTGAACTCTCTCCCTCAGCTTGACACATCAGCACACAAGAAAATGACACATGTAACTCTTAAAATTGGTTCACCTTCTATAGGTTACGTCTATTGGAATAAGAAAGGTCATACCAGAGCGGTGTGCCTGTTTCGAAAATAAATAAACGAGTCTTTGCCTAATAGATTATTGTCCATAAAGGAACCATGAGTTTTGAAGTCATAATTTTTCTAATGATTATTCTTTCAAGACCGAATATTATTTCTCCGAATCATGGAAAAGGGCATACTCCTTTGCATGGTAGATCTTACTACCAAATGATGGAGTGTTTGGGTGCAAGTTTGGTATTGTCTTTTTTACTAAAGCTTATTTGTTGTATATAATGCCATTCTATTTTTATGGTATATGGGCATTTGGTTATATGCTTGTGGTTTGAATTGCTTACCTGTTTCACTAGAAAGTGCTTATGTCCTAAGTATGCAAGATAGATAGTTATTTGATGGAGCAAGAAAGCTCTAACTGCAAGGCATTGTTTATTTATCTATTATTGTTGTCACGTTGATTGGTGTAGTCTCTAATAGAGGGGAACAGGTTTGTGATGGTAAAGGAAGAGGAAAACGCTTCAGAGCTACCACTGCACGTACAAGACCAAATACTGCTTCCCGTGGGTCGAGGCATATATGAGACAAGACGTGCGCTTCTCCATTTGAAATATGGTGGTTGGGTCTATTCTTTATCTCCATTTTTGTAACAACATATCATTAAAAATAAAAATAAAATTTATGATGCATTTTGTTATATTCATTCGAACATTATAATATCAACTAAAAATTTGTGTTCGATCTTAAGTTTATTTCGTTTAAATCATCTTCATTTTGACTCTGATGTGTAGTTTTTTAAAACTCCTTTCGATTAGATTGCTAAGATTCATTTGTTTGAGACTACTCACAATTTGAAATCATTTCACTCGCTTCTACGTTACATGTTTCTTTAAACATCTAATAAGATCTACCTAAGCTCCATCATGCTATTGATGACATTTCCAAAACTTACAATATATAAAATACACTCTCCACTTCAATGTAATTATCGATGGATTAAACTATGTTGGTCATTTATTCATTTTAATTGAATTACTAATACAATTTAAGGAGCAGAAATAAACCTAAAAATAAAAGGAGTTAAAAAATAAAAATTGTTGGAAAAATGAGCATCATTATACAAAACGAACAAAAGGTACACGAAATGTAGAAGACATCAATGTTCATTGCAATATGAAAACAAAAACTGATGTCTATGTAAATTTTAACTTTCAACATTAACGCATGAAAACAAAGATTAGAAGAAAATATCTGCATACAGTATTTTAACAAAAATAAAAAGTATGAAATTTATAAAACTTAAACCGCGCGTAGCGCGGGTATTCATCTAGTAAAGGTGAAAGCCCTAGGCCTAGGACCAATTGTAAAATATAACCCCCCTGTATCAATTGTCCCTAAAAGTCACGGATTCCTCTATAAAAAAGTACAGTTTTCCGTCTGGAAAGTTGAAAGTCGCGAAATTCATTCAAATCTGTATTTGCTTAAATTGGATTCTCGATTTCGTCGGATTGCAGACACGAAGTCGTCGGATTGAAAGTAGGATTCGGCTGATTGGGTTCGCGGGGACTTCGAATTGCCATTTTCTTCGTCGAATTACAGACTCTTCTTCTCCCTCGTTTTTCCTCTCAGTCCTCTATTCGAATTCGTCGTCTCTTCTTCTCCCATCTGTAAGTTTGGTTTGGTACTTAATTTTGACTTCAATTTATATTTCAATATGAATTTTTATGATGTTTTGGTGAACTCGGAATACAAAGGTTGGAAATTTATCAATGTCTTTAAAAAGTTTAATATTGGTTTTAAAATAGGATTTATAAGGGATCTTGGGTGCATGGCATGAATATGTTCTCTGTAAACAATGTTGACATGTTTTGCGATATGAGTATTTTGGAAGATTCTGCGAAGAAACTGTGCTTCCCAAAAGATTAATCACGCCAGACACAGAGGGAGATACATTAAAGAGAGTAACTAAATATTCTTCAGAGTAAGCTGTTTTGGCGACTGTAAAGAAAGCATTAAAAAAGTAGAGTTCAAGAAGTTAGAGAAGTACTTTCTTGGGTCCAATTATAGAATTTTTTAATCAGAAAGAAATCAACTTGTCGAGTCAACTGGTCCACCACTTACTACAGAGGAGGATTATATCTGCGGTAAACGAGCTCTGGTTTGCATTTGATGATCAACCTATGCGATTTTCGCTGAGGGAATTCGTCATTACAACAGGCCTTCTGGTAGGTATTGTTCCATCAGGTACTGTTAAATCAAAAAAAGATTTGTGGATGAATGATAAAATGACATGCAAACGTCTTCTTGATACTTTGAAATTTAAAAGAAAAGACATGAAACCTGAGGAAAGAATTAGATTAGGTGCTTTGTTACTAGTGGAGGGGATATTGATAGCACAAAATCCAGTAGTTCAAATTCCCTTAAGGGGGTGTATTGAATTTGATATTTTAGGAGATTTGCTGGGATTTTAATATTTCAGGATTTTGAGAGATTTGAATGTAATTTTGGGAGATTTTGATATTTTGGCAGAATTTTGAGATTTGGGTTTTGGGATTTAGTGAGATTTAATTATTAAATTTTAGGTGATTTTAGAATATAGAAAGGAAAGAAAAGAATCACATTGGGTGATCAGAAATACATGGTGATCGGAGTACATATGCAATACTCAAAATTCTGTAATGTGTAATGTGTTTTTCATATCTGTGTGATGAGTAGTTTAGCACTTTTTAGCACTATGCAACAAAGGCGTTGCCAAGTTAGCATTTTTAAAGTGGTTTCTACAAAATACAATGCTCTTGTTACTTCTGTTGAGCCGAGATCTTGTTCTCCTATTTTACATCATTCATATTAATGGACGTACAGGGTATTCTGCAGCTGCAGCTCGCTTCTCTATTTTATCATAATTATAACATTTTTCTTCAATTATTCGGATTCTTGAGATTGAGATTTAAGAAAAAAACATACTCAAAGACTTCTAACGCAAGGCTTAGGAAAACACATTAACACATGAACTTAAATATATTCCAAAGAAAAACTTAAAAAGGAGAATGTGAAGAAAGAAACGATGAACATGTATTACTGTCTTCCAGTCTGTTTGTTTTTTCTTAATCCGATCTCCTCCGTCGAATCAAATTACTCTTAGTTGTCGTAAAGGAAACATCATCGTTCAACGAGAGAAAATTAGGTTCAGTATGAGACTTGGCTTTCTCCTTGTCCAGTTCAAGTTCAAGATCCGATATCATCCACTCAAGATTCTTAACCTTTTCCTCGAGTTCTTGGACCCGAGCCACATCAGCATCAAGTTTTTTCTTCCTCTCCGAGGAAAAGGTAACCACCACTTGAAAGAGTAACCACCACTTTACTATTATTGTTTTCCAGTCGCGGAGATGGAAGACGCTCTCCGTTTTCTCAGACTTCTTTTTGACCAAGTTTGAGGTCTCATCAACATGCTCACTCTTTTCAGAGGTCACTGCTTTGGAGAGAGGAACCACCACAAGACATCGAAATCAGCTAAGCTTCAGACAGACCTAGACACGCAGCTCAAGCTAATAAGGATGCTGAACTCAGGAACAGGTTTGACAGACTCAAATACAACGAGAGTGATCTCCGTAACTGGATTACCACAAGCTACACATGTTTGGCTGTGATTTTTAACACCAATTTGATTCGTATAAGGATTTGCTATCATGGGTTCATATAAAGACAAGTTTTTTTTATCACCAATTTGATTTGATTCACGTTTGATGAATTTGATATCATACCATCAAATTAACACCAATTTCATCAAAATGTGAATCAAATCTGCAGTTTTTTTGCGTTTTTTGCAAAATCAAAAGTACCTGAGAAATTTTAAGAATAAGCTGTAAGGATTCTCAAGAGATTAATTACAAAATGATTTGAAGTTTTGCTTAAGAATCAAGACAGTTTACCTTTGTCTATGATGAAGTTCCAGATACCATCCATTGATTCGATGAACTCGATTACACATAAATTTTTTTTAGGGATTTTCTCAGAGTAAAGAGAGAAGCGTGACGAGAGAAGAGAGAAGAGTGAAAGATAGAAAGAGAGAGAGAGAGTTTTCGTAAAAAAAAATTGCTAGGGTCGAAGAATTTTTTTCTTTTTTTTTGTAGATCGAAGAAATAGTTTGAAATTTCATCTTCAGAGGTGTGATTTTGTAAGACATATTTTTGAACTAAATAAGTTACAAAAGTCTTCTAAAATCTCATTCAATAGATTTTTTAAAATTTTTGTGATTTTTTGAATAACAGTATATTTGAAGTGAGATTTATAAATTATTGTTTGAATAACAAGAGATTGTAAATGATTTTTATAAATTTCACATTGAATAACATAGGATTTCATATGATTTTTAAAAATCATCAATTAAATAACAGTGGATTTAAGAATATCCCAAAATCTCTTAAAATCTTCAGTTCAATACACCCCCCTTAAATAATTTGCTGAGAGCCAGTAGTTTTGAGAATTACTGCAAGTATCCTTGGGGTGAAATTGCTTACGAATCATTAGTGAGAGGCGTGAAACAAATGACTGTGGGAACGTTGGCAAAGACACAGTATGGAATGGCTAGCTTTCCATATGCAATCCAAATCTGGTTGTTATCTTCAGTTCGCCAGCTAGGGGAACATTTTGGTGTTAGGGAAAGCATTTCAAGCCAAAATCAATATCTCCCACTAATCTTGCAATGGCAAAAGACATCTTCCCCAAAATTCAATGAAATAAAATTTGTTCTTGAGCCTTACAAGGTACTAATACTTCTCTTGAACTTTTTTTTTTGTTTTCCAATAGTTTTAAAACATATTGTAAACCCTTTTTAAAAAATGTTAGTAACGTAATTTTGATTTACAATGTGTTTTAAACTGGTTTACAAGACTTTACAACGGATTTACAAGGGATTTCGAGAGTTATAAAAGAGTTTAAAAAGGTTTCACAATATCTGTATAAGACTTTTGAGATATAATATGACTCGATTTATCTTTGCAGTTTGAAGTGAAAACAATTGTTGGTGATCCCGATGAATATAACCATTTGGTTATGCCACCGAATGATGAAGACAAGGATTTTGATGAAGTTGTTAAACTTGTAATCCAAGGCTATAGGATGACTAAGGAGGAATGGATTCAAGGATTTATTCAAGTTGAAAAAGGAGAACAAAATAAAAAAAAGCGTGTGAGAGAAGCTGCAGGACCATTCTTGAATCAAACTAACAAAAAAAAAGAATATCTTGTAGTGGGAAAATTGACATGATTTTAAAAACATGTCAACTTACTCACAAAAGATTAGTGAGACTAGAGAATCATGTGGGGATCACTACTGCTGCTGCAACACCACAATGGGAATCAAGGGCATTTCAAGAAGAGGAAGTACCAGCCTCTGCAACTGCTTTCCAAGAAGAGGAAGTACCAGCCTCTGCAACTGCATTTCAAGAAGAGGAAGTACCAGCCTCTGCAACTGCTTTCCAAGAAGAAGAAGTACCAGTCTCTGCCACTGCTTTTCAAGAAGAGGAAGTATAAGCCTCTGCCACTTCTTTTCAAGAAGAGGAAGTACGAGCCTCTGCCACTGATTTTGAAGAAGAGGAAGTACCAGCTTCTCCAAGTGAATTTGTAAGTGAAAAAAAAAACTTAATTCCTTTTAAAATGATTTTAAAAGTGTTTTAAAGAGTTTTTAACAAAATCATATAATTGTTTTCAAAGGTTTTGCTAGTGTTTTAAATAGTATTAAACAAAATTTACAACATTTCTAGGCATCTAAAGAAGAGAATCAAGATTATCAAAATGAGAAACAAACTGACTTGAGAGGGGACCCAAGTGTTATTCCTGAAGAAAATACCCAGGATACTAATGAAAAGATCCACAAGAAGAGGATATGAATAATGATAAGGTATGTGTTACTTGAATATGATCGACAAATTTTAAAACCTTGTAAAAACATATTTGAAAATAATTTACATATGGTTAATGAAAATATAATTATTTATGCAGGATGAGAAGCCTAACAGTGCTGATGATGTATACTCAAGCCAAGAAGAAGCGTACACTGTTATATCGGATGACGAAGAGTGTATTAATATTTCAGATACTGATGAAGACCCAAGCCAAGAAGAAGCTCCAACTCAACAAGAAGACCCAAGCCAACAAGAAGCTCCCACTCAACAAGAAGACCCAAGCCAACAACAAGATCACACTCAACAAGAAGACCCAAGCCAACAACAAGATCACACCAGCCAGGAAATGGGCAGTTGTAAGTTGTTGAATTCTTTATTATAAATGATTTGCCCTTTTGAAAATGACATATAATATTTTGTTTCTTATGTTTGTATTAGTGCAAACACCTACTACGCAGGAAAACAATATAAGTGACGAAGAAATGAAACAAATCGAGAAAGTTATAACTTCTTGGACTAAGCGCGGGGACATCAAAATTATGCTTTCGTCAATGGATGAAGTAAGTTTGAAAAAATCATATACTTGTTATCATAGGCTTTAAATATTAACAAAATTTGGATGTTCTAATTGTAGTATCTTTGGCAAGGGAATAAGTGGGAAAAAGTCTATGACATGGATTTGAAAACTAAAGAAGATGTAAAAAAAAGTAGCAAGGAAGGCAATATTAATTCTTCATCCTGACAAAATTCCTAAAGATGTTACTCCACAAATGAGATACCTTGGTACCCGAATGTTTTCAACATCAAAGGTTAGTGAACCTCGACTTTTGTTAGATTTTATGCATATTTTACTGTTATTTAATATTAATTTAAATTTTTGTTTTCTTTTGCAGGAGTACAGGGACAAATACTTCATGGAAAATCCATAATTTGCAGAATTAGCAAATACCTAGGTTATGGAAGTTTGCATCTTGCTGGTATTTAAACGTGATCGCATCAAGAAGAATAATGAATGGCAAAGTATTTTAATGTTTAGTTTGCAAGTAGATTTTTAAAAATTGTTTTTTTAATGTTAAGTTAGTTCTTTTCACTTGTAAAACCTTTTAAATGGTGTTAATCCTATAAACAGTTTAGTTATACAAGAGTAGTTTGTTCAAACTTGCCTAATATACAAGGTTATTTCTTAAAAAAAATTGTCTTAAAAAAGGGGTTTAATAGGTTTTAAAACCTTTTAAAAGGTTAAATCTTCTAAAACGGGTTAAAATTCTTTTAAGTTTTAAGGGTTTAAAAGAACTTTAAAAGTTTTAAAAACCTTTTAAAACCTTTTAATAGGGTTTTAAAACCTTTTAAACGGGCTTTTACAACTTTTCAAAGGTTTTAAAAGAGTTTTAGAAGCTTTTGAAAACTTTTTTAAAACCTTTGAAGACCCTTTTAAAACCATTTTAAAAACCATTGAAACTCTTTTAAAACCATTTAAAAATCATTGCTGGTATATAAACGTGATTGCATCAAGAAGAATAATGAATGTAATAGTATTTCAATGTTTAGTTTGCAAGTAGATTTTTAAAAATTGTCTTTTTAATGTTAAGTTATTTCTTTTCACTTGTAAAACCTTTTAAATGGTATTAATCTTACAAACAGTTTAGTTATACAAGAGTAGTTTGTTCAAACTTGCCTAATATACGAGGTTATTGCTTAAAAAAAAAAATTTTTTAAAAAAGGGTTTTAATAGGTTTTAAAAGGTTAAATCTTCTAAAACGGGTTAAAATTCTTTTAAGTTTTAAGGGTTTAAAAGAACTTTAAAAGTTTTAAAAACCTTTTAAAACCTTTTAAGAGGGTTTTAAAACCTTTTAAACGGGCTTTTACAACTTTTCAAAGGTTTTAAAAGAGTTTTAGAAGTTTTTGAAAAAAAATTTAAAACCTTTTAAGACCCTTTTAAAACCATTTTAAAAACCATTGAAACCCTTTTAAAACCATTTAAAAATCATTGCTGGTATATAAACGTGATTGCATCAAGAAGAATAATGAATGTAATAGTATTTCAATGTTTAGTTTGCAAGTAAATTTTTAAAAATTGTCTTTTTAATGTTAAGTTATTTCTTTTCACTTGTAAAACCTTTTAAATGGTATTAATCTTACAAACAGTTTAGTTATACAAGAGTAGTTTGTTCAAACTTGCCTAATATACGAGGTTATTGCTTAAAAAAAAATTGTTTTTAAAAAAGGGTTTTAATAGGTTTTAAAAGGTTAAATCTTCTAAAACGGGTTAAAATTCTTTTAAGTTTTAAGGGTTTAAAAGAACTTTAAAAGTTTTAAAAACCTTTTAAAACCTTTTAAGAGGGTTTTAAAACCTTTTAAACGGGCTTTTACAACTTTTCAAAGGTTTTAAAAGAGTTTTAGAAGTTTTTGAAAAAAATTTTAAAACCTTTTAAGACCCTTTTAAAACCATTTTAAAAACCATTGAAACCCTTTTAAAACCATTTAAAAATCATTGCTGGTATATAAACGTGATTGCATCAAGAAGAATAATGAATGTAATAGTATTTCAATGTTTAGTTTGCAAGTAGATTTTTAAAAATTGTCTTTTTAATGTTAAGTTATTTCTTTTCACTTGTAAAACCTTTTAAATGGTGTTAATCTTATAAACAGTTTAGTTTAAAATGGAGTTTACAACACGAGAGACTGAAATATTTTATTAAATAGAACAAATACAAGATAAATTATTCAAGAGTTTTTAAAATAGATTTGAACTATTTAAGTTCATATTTCAGTTTCCTCTCCCAGCGTATTGGTTTGTCATCTCTCTAGCAATTGGTTCAAACCTTGTCCTATCATATTTGTAGAGGTTGGCAAGATTTTCATTGATCTGGTCCTCATCATTGACCTCTGGTTCAATCAACTTCTCCACTAATCTCTTGAAAAGCAAAATAATCGACATGGGATGCCATAGGCGGCCCTCAACACTCTTAGGTATATGCCTCCATTATCTGCTACGTTTGGGTGGTAAATTTTTGTGACGAAACAAACATACATTATCAAGAACTATTGAGTTGCTGCAAAAACAAGAGTCCTAATACACATGCTTGCTAAAATAAAAAGGGAGTATAATCAAAAACAGATACCTTGGGGGGGGGGGGGTGATTTGGGAAATCAGACGGAAAATGAAGACTCATTTTAAACACTCCCCCTTCATAAGGGGTGTTCACCGGTCCGATTAAAGTAGCCTCCCAATGGAAAATGTCGTCATCAACAATTACTAACAAAAAGGCAAACACACTCAATCTCTTTTATCCTTAACAGTAAAACAAATCTAATATGAAGATGTATGCGTTTACCTGCTGTGACGTTTGTCAAATGATCCCTGGTCAAATATTTCAACCTAGACCTTAGATGGCTTGAAGAAAGATGGGCCATTTCTGACGGATTGAAGGAAGAAGGTAATAGGATTTGTCGAATCTGAGAGATGATTTATGCGTTTTCGTGAGACAAAGGTTTGATGTGTAAGTCAAGAGCAAAAAGTATTTATAATACGCGAAGCGTCGCTTTGGTTTACAAAAAGTACCCATTCGGCTTCATAAATACATAATTCTTACCCTTTCAACGCGTAATTATAACCGAACCAAAGCGACGGTTCGCGTATTACCCCTTCAATCAATTACGATTTTATGAGCCTCTGGTAGCGCTGTTTCAAAATCTTACCCCTTCGCTGTTTCGAAGTGACTCTTCGCGTATTAGCCATTAAACGATTTGATTGGAAAGTGGAATAGAAACTTAAGCGATTCGAAATCAAAAGTGGAACGCTGTTTCTCTCTGGGCTTGGGGTAACTGCAAAAATCCTTTATAGTATATTGATTTATCTCCTTCGATGTTCGTAATAAACATTACTAAATTTGACTGAAGATGGTGAAATCGGAGGAAATTTAAGGTTTTTGCAGGGAGAGAGAAAAGAGAGAGAGAGAGATGAAGAGGAGTAAGAGGAAGGGGAAAGGGAAGGGGAAGAGAGAGAGAGAGTGTGGGGTTTATATGATTTACAAGAGTATATATGGTTTTTAACAGGTTTTAAAAAGGTTTTACAAGTTGTTTATAATAATTTAAAAACAGTTTGACTTGCTTTTTTAAAGGCATTACAAGTTCCTTGTTTATAATGATTTAAAACAGTAAAATCTGGAAGAGAAAAAAACCTAAGAAAATAGAGTTTATAACACCACAGACTGAAATATTTAATTAAAAAGAACAAACTCAAGTTGAATTAAAGAGAGAGAGAGAGAGAGAAAGAGAGAGAGAGAGAGAGAGAGAGAGAGTGAGTGAAAAAACAGACCTTTTTTTTTTAAATAATAAATAATAATATAATAAATAAACTAACAACTAGTGGTTCCATACCCACTAGCCACCTAACCACAATCACAACCAACAGCGGAAAAAAAACCAAATACCAATCAATATCCAATAATAATCCAATAAAATAATATAACCAATAACATCAACAATATCCAGTATTAACTTCCAATCCTAACTAATGTCTCCAAACAGCATAAACCAATGAACCAGCAATCCTAAGCAACATTCTAGGATTCAACTCTAGCAACCTAACAGAAGCCAGACAACCAAGCAAACCACTAGAACATCCTCCTCTTCATTGCCTTGATTCCACAGTCACACTTTGCCTTTACCTGTACCACAAATACATATTGCAATGCATGAGTCTTTTATAAACACTCAGTAAGGCAATCCTCCCATCTACTGGGCTATACACAAAAGCAATAGAGTATCAATAACCATCACACAACAATCAACAAACGGCAAATAACAAACCAAGACTTAGCATCGACCGATGCAACACATGCATCGACCGATGCCAAATGGGGAAGCATCGATCGACGCAGAAGCTGCATCGACCGATGCAAGTGTAACTTGCATCGACCGATACCCAGTCTGCATCGACCGACGCATGTTCGATGTAACACGAAAACCCTAGAGTTTTACGCGCCGTCCTCCCACTTGCATCGACCGATGCAAGATATGCATCGATTGACGCAACGTCGAGCACCGTGATTTCCCCGAAGCTTCTCGCCGGATCTTCGTTCCTACAACCACAAAACTCGATCCCAAGCCACAAGAAAGCTTCCTAACGTCTATAGCAACGATCTAACAAGTCTAACATCACACAAAAAACAGATTAAAGAGTCCTCTAGCTGAGATAAGCCATGGTCATGCACTTACCTTTGCCATAGAAGAATCTGAACCTTAAACAATCAAGAACACGCTCCCAGGAAGCTCCTACAACGATCCCAGCTACAGATCTCTACAGGAACGCCCCAAATCTCCAAGAAATCACCAAGAACTTTCAAGGACTCTTTCTCCCTTCTCTTTTATCTCAAAAACGGCCACAAACGTCTAATGAGACAAAAGGAACGACCCTAAGGGTTTTCTTTTCTCTTTTGCCCAAAACGCAGCGTTTGACTTAAGTCAAAACGCAGCGTTTGACTTAAGTCAAAACGCAGCGTTTGACTTAAGTCAAAACGCAGAGAATCGAGCCAGCATCGACCGATGCTCCTACTGCATCGATCGATGCACACCCTAAATCGGGATTCCGGTTCGCGGGTGTTAACAGAGAGAGAGAGAGAGAGAGAGAGAGAGAGAGAGAGAGAGAGAGAGAGAGAGAGAGAGAGAGAGATATCAGCTACATAACTAGATTTGTTGTGTCCACACTGACCGTACCTACTGCATTTGTATTGTTTTGAATTTTTCTTAGCCTTTCCATGCTCTCATGAACTAGCTATTCTCTTTTTCTTTCGCCTGCCACTAGGTATACGAGTAGAAGGTGGCCGAATAGAAGTACTAACACTCTCTGGAATCTCCCAATACTCCATATCACCTACTGGGTGAATGCTCTCTGAATATCCTAAACGCCATCTGTAAAATAAAAAAGAGGAAGATAAGACTTATAGAACTTTGAAAAACCTTGTAAAACATTTTTAAAACTATTTATAAACCTTATAAATAACTTGTAAAACCTCTTAAAACCTTTTAAAACAATGTAAAAACCTGTCGGATCCGTTACTTTAACAACCTTTTCAAAACCCAATTAAAGAAGAGAGTTATAACCTTTCAGTGAAATGATAATCATCAACAAACATGTTTTTATTGAGATTGACATGTTTGGTAGCAGCAATTCCATGTGCACAAGGGAATTTGTCAATATCAAACATACATCATGTGCATTTCTTTGTGTCCAAATTCAACACATTCATCTTTAAACCTGCTTTAACCTCGAAGACATTCTCATTTACTTGACAAACTTCAAGCCAGCGGGCAGTATTATTATAAGATGCATTCATCTTATTCCCAACATTTGGAGTAACAGCATATGGATGTCGACAGCTCTCCTCACGTCGTTCATTAAACCACCTAGTCAAAATAGACCTGATTGTCTCAAACAGGTAGACAATTGGATACTCGCGAGTCTCTTTTAACAAGGAGTTAATGGACTCGGCACAATTAGATGTCATGATGTTGTACCGGTTAGAAGGAGAATATGCACGTGATCATTTCCTAATATCAGCTTGCCAAAGATATTCTCTAAGTTCCGGATCACCACTGGAAATTTGACTGAACAAATAATCAAAATCATACTGAGTGTAAGCTCTTGAAGCATCATGAACAACTGGAAGAAGCAGAAGCAGAAGCTTTTAATCGTGTTTCCAGGTTCTTTTGCAAATGGAAAATGCAGATCCCATGATGAGCATCTACATAATTTACTGAAAGCGCAGTTGCAATTGAAGAAGCCCGATTAGACACGAAAACTAGATCCTTTTCATCAGGAATAATAGTCTTCAAACACCGCAAAAACTAATCCCATGATGCATCATTCTCAGAATCAACAACGGCAAAAGCAATAGGATACAACTGAAAATTACCATCCTGAGCTGATGCAGCAGCAAAGTCCCTTTATATTTTGATTTCAAATGGGCGCCATCAATAGAAATAACTTTTCTCATCAACTTAAAACCTCTAATTGATGCACCAAAAGCCAGAAAAGCATATCTAAATTTATTATCAGAATCAGCTTTGATGTAAGTGATAGTACCTAGATTCTTATTTTCTATCATGTGAAACCAACTCGGTAAAACCTCATAACTATCAGCAGGTAAACCCCTAGCAAGTTCTAATACATGTTCTTGAGCTCTCCATGCTTTTGAGTATGAGACACCAACTCCATGGTCATTCCTAAAAATTTCCATGAGCTGTTTAGGTCTGAGAGGAACCTTTCCTCCTGCAAAATGGTTACTAACCAAACCAGCCAAAGTCCTTGAAGATGCTTGGCGATGATTAACATTCCTTAAAGTAGGGTCACACATGTGCTGACTAATATACTTTCGAACAACAAAGCTATCTGATGCTTTAACCTTAGTTGCACGTAGCCTCCAATTATGTTTTTTCATCAATACAACGAAGAACATACCTCTTGTTCTCTGGCTTAAAAGTATAAAACTCAAAACTATGCTTGACTGCATACATCCACATCTGACTTCTCATTTCTATTTTGTCTTTGAATAACTTTCCACAAAACAGCGAATCAACATCGATTAGACCAGTTGAGTGTGAAGAACCAGATGTATACCCAACAGAGGTTGTCATGTTACGAGGAACACTCTCGACATATGAATTTGGTATTGGTTGACCCTGAAAGTACAAATCAATGAATTTTTAAAAGATCCGTAACGTATTTAAAAGGTTTTACAAGTGATTTCAAAGGGTTTAATAAGATTTATAACTATTTTCAAAAGGTTTTTTAAAGTGTTTAAATGGATTTACCAAAGGTTTTAAAAGGGGTAATGCCATTGTAAGTTACCTGAGTATGAGTAGCAGTAGCAGTAAAATCATCATCGGTGCCAGTATATTGACTTGAAGAAGCAACATGAGAACAAGAAAAACGAGGAACACTCTCGATATATGAATTTGGTATTGGTTGACCCTGAAAGTACAAATCAATGAATTTTTAAAAGATTTGTAACGTATTTAAAAGGTTTACAAGTGATTTCAAATGGTTTAATAAGATTTACAACTGTTTTCAAAAGGTTTTTTAAAGTGTTTAAATGGATTTACCAAAGGTTTTAAAAGGGGTAATACCATTGTAAGTTACCTGAGTATGAGTAGCAGTAAAATCATCAGCAGTGCTAGTATTTTGACTTGAAGAAGCAACAGGAGGAACATTCTCGACATATGGATTTGGTATTGGTTGACCCTGAAAGTACAAATCAATGAATTTTTAAAAGATTTGTAACATATTTAAAAGGTTTTACAAGTGATTTCAAAGGATTTAATAAGGTTTACAACTGTTTTCAAAGGTTTTTAAAACGGGTTGAAAAGGCAATTAACACATTTATGCCATCGTAAGTTACCTGAGTATGAGTAGAAACATCAATAGCATTCCCAACAAACAGATTTGAGCTAGTTTGACCCTGAAAGGATTTGTAAAGTATTTAAAACGTTTTACAAGTGTTTTCAAAGGATTTTATAAGGTTTTGTAAGCAAGAAATAATTAAAAAATCTAAAGTAGAAAGTTACCTGAGTAATAGCAGTAACATTCTCAATAAAAGGAGTAGAGCTAGGTTGGCCCTGATAAAGAAACATTCCTCAAATCAGTTACTTTTCTAAAACAATATTAGAAAAAATAAGAGAATGAGTTTACTAAAAGTACATGCTCTACAGTCACACAAAAATCCTCAACGTAACACATAGATGAAGAACTCCTCCACTTTGTGCATGTTTGAGTTTAAAAGCTTTAAGCTGCCTATCATTTCTAAAAAAGATAGGAATACTACCTATGGTAGCAGACATAGCAGGCAATGTATAACTAAGCTTTAAACATTATGCCTGAATATCAATGTCAAAATCTTCTAATAGAATCTTTACCAACTCACTAAATCTAGTATTCTCATCAATGTTAATCAAAGAAGCTCCCCTTTCATTATCCATCTCAAATTCCCAATGAATGTTGTTGTTCAACTTCCACAAACCACATACTGAATACAATTCAATCATTTGTACATCCAAACAAATCCTGAGAAAACAAACTAATATCACGAATTACAAAACTACATTAAAAGAAGAGATATCCCAACAACTATATCAAAGAATAACAGTAGATGTCCAAAGATCTAATAAAGACTTTATTATCACGAACATGTCTAAAAGAACAAGTGCGTAAGACCTAAAAAAATTCTGACATCAAATTTGAAATCGAAACAACAATCTAATAGTTAATAAAGGACTTTATTATCACGAACAGATCTAAAAGAACAAGTACGTAAGACCTAAAAAAAAATTCTGACATCAAATTTGAAATCGAAACAACAATCTAATAGCTAACAGAAAATTGAAATTGAAACAAGCTTACACGATAGGAGAAGAAGAGACGACGAAGTAAAAGAGAGAACTAAGACGACGGGCGAAGAAGTGATTACGGCGGAGGAGAGATCAGACCGGAGAAAAAGAGATCCGACCGGAGAAGGAGAGATGTCTCCGGAGAAGGAGAGATGTCTCCAGAGAAGGATAGATGACGACGGAGAAGAAGAGACGAAGACGAAGGCAAATAAGGTCGACGACGGAGAAATCGACGACGGAGAAATCGATGAAGGAGAAGATCGAATAAGTTTGTCGGTATAATTATAAAATAAGGACAAAAATGTCTTTAAGAAAAAAAGGAAAGATATAATTAAAAATGGTCATCATAAGGGGCATTTTTAAAAAGGAATATCAAAGAAGGAGCATTAGTAAGAAATTCTCTAAATAATATAATATTTTAAATTAAATCATGATACATGTCACAAACGTTTTTATGTATTGTAATCTCATATATAATATTTATAAAATTATATAACATAAAAATAGAATATAGTTCTGATCATGTTAATGAGTAACTTGACACTTGTCTCGATCATGTTAATAACTAAATTGAAACCAACATTTATATATGTCTTACTTATTATATAAAATACAAAAAAAAATCTAGCAGAACTAAATTAATAATTAGAAATTAGTTCAATTATATATATATATATATATATTGTTACTTATGTATGGATAGAATTAGAACTTAAAAAAAATTAATATATTGAATTGATACTTGTCGATATCTTATCGATACAATTGGCATGTGTCACGATCTTGTTAATGAGTAATTTTGAAATCAAGCTTTATATAATAATAAAAGTCCTTACCATCGTTTAAGTTGCGAAGTTGTAATTTGTGAACCCAATATTTTGGTAAACAATGTTATACAATGAAAAAAAATTAAAATAATATGATGTCTATTATTCATAAATGTGAAAATAGTTAGAGAGGTGGAAGTAGTCGAAAATATGTGTAACATTATATAAATATTGTACTTACACATTAATTTAGTTTGGCTATCCATCTATGAAGCATAGTTAAATCTAGCCTTATATGAGGTTTATCTGCAAATGTCTTTTCAATCATAGCAATATGATAATCACTCATGATACCCGTTTTCTTTTGCTAGTGAATTTTTTCGGTTGCTCATGATTTGGAATTGTCTATTTGGTATTCATGATTTGCTAGCGTACTTAAGGTTTTGATTTGATATGAGATACCACTTATATACATCTTTATCCAATAAGACATATCCTCAATTTCCTTACGGTCATAGGTAAATTTTTCTTTTTTACTTTTGGATTAGTTTTTTTTGTTTGGTAAATATTTTGTTAACTTTTTTTTCTAGCGATTAACTTAGACATGAATCAAAATCTAAGATCGTTAATTTGACACATGTCGTGGTCATATTGAGCAGTAATCTGGACACATGTAAAAGTGTTAGATATATAAATGATACGTGTCACGATTTTGTTAATGAGTAACTTTGTCATCAAGCTTTATATAATAAGATACTTTGTCATCAAGCTTTATATAATAAGATATATAAGATAATAGCAATTCTCATTACTAAAGTATGGAGAGGGATTTATCAAGGGAAAAAGTATGTATCTTTCTAACAATATAGTTAGAGTAACCCTTCTTAGAATGGGTGTAGTAGGAGTACGAACATCCGTTTCTTAATATTTTTGATATAGCCAATTATATATGTATGGAAAAACACATTAATTTAAATATATATTTATAAAATTTGAAAATTTAAAATAAAGAATATTTACCGTATAGATGTTGTGTCATATCTTTCAGTTTAGCTAAATCCTCATGATTTCTAAATCAAAATTTTTCAAGAGGTATTTTACAAAATTGTTGATCCAGTCTGCATTTGTGGTTCTCTCTGTTAATATCATATGCAATTTATTATCAGAGACTTTGTAGTTCTTATTGCAAACTTGCACATTAAAGTTGCAAATTTCAATAAGACTTCCTTCACATAATCGATGTTCAAACTTTTCAATAAGGGGGGTATTTGTTTGAGATTTTAAGAGAATTTTAATGACTTCAAATAAAATCATGAAAAGTATAAAATGAAGGATTCTAGGTGATTGTTTAGAAAGTTTTAAAAATCTTGTTGATTTGATTCTCCTATTCTTGTAAAGTCTCTCATAAAATCTTGTAAACTCTTTCTCAAAAAATATTGCACAATATTTTTTTGATTCAACGCTTTTGTGGAAAAAAAAAAAGTTCTCTTGCCATTATTGTATGTAACATATATTAAAAATTCTCTTGCTTCCAGTTAAAGATGAATGCCATTGCAGAAGAAGGCAACGACCAAAACAGTGATGCTACGGAAGAAGATATTGTCACAGAGAATATTGTTTTTGCCGTCTCTGGTCTTCATCTAAGGATTGGACAGTCAGATCATGAGTACTGGTCCAGTCTTGACAAGGATGAGCAAGCGGAGTTCCTTGAAGCCTTTGTACTATATGATTCAGGGAAAGTATGGTCTACTTTCTTGGCTCTTACTTCAGGCAGCGAGAAAAGCCAAGATGATGTAAGAAAGGTATTGATTGGAAGTTTGCTCAAAAGAATGGGGAAGCTCGCTCTTGATATGGACGTGATTCATACGAGAACCGTGAGAATTGTGTTGAGCGTGTATAAAGGATTTGCGTCAAAGTTGAGTCAAGAAGAGTGTCGCCTACAGAATTCTGTTTCCGCTGTACAAAGTTGAGTCAAGAAGAATTTGCGTCAAAGTTGAGAGTGTTTACCCTCTCTTCTTTCTTTATCTCTCTTTCTTCTCAAAAAGTCATGGACTATGATTCCACAATCTTTCTATTTGATGAGAGTGTTTACATACTTTTTTTATGAAGAAAATAATATAGAATCCTAAACCAATAACATAATAGTTGAAGTCATTAACAATCCACGATTCTTTTGTTTTATTTGAATAACATAAAACTTTTAATGACTTGATAAAACTCCTAATCCAATAACACTAGATTTATGAAGATTTTAGATAACTTTTTACAAATCCACAACTAATAACACTAAATTTTAAAAGAGTCTTAAAAAGTCTTAATTGAATAACAACATATTTTACATAACTTTTTAAATCATTAAAAGTCTCTTTAAATCCCAAACCAATAACCCCCCCCCCCCCCCCCTTAAGAGAATAATGTACAGAGCCTTGAATAGTATTTTCCTGTTTTGGAAGTAATTAAAGATTTAGATAAATTACTTAATTAATAAAGAAATAAATATTTTGGTAAATATTTTGGTTGAAAGAGTAAAAATTTACCTTCTCATCAAGTAGGAGGAAATTTATTCCAATGATCTCATTGTTTTTTAAAAAATTTCTTTCTTCCCACTTTCTTGTAAGACGTACTATCGTTCAACAATAACAATGCTTTCTGTTTAGTTGATCTAGTGTTATATAATTTATGTTGTTATCTTGAATTTGTATATTCATTTTTACAAAAAAAAAAACAAAGTTAGTAGAAATTATTTTATTTAGTGAAAAATATATCATCATCTATTTGCTTATATAGGAGGTGTATTTACAATCATTTTCCTTTTAGAATTAACAAAGTTATTTTTAATATAATAAGATTATAATTATCTTTTTACAGTTTTATATATTATTTTAATTTATAATTTTTTCAATTATTTTTTTTATAGTTTTAAATGTTTAAAAAGAAAACTATGAATTCTGATCGTTATATTTGACACATAACACGATCTGGTGAATTTCTAATTTTAAATTCTGATTGTTGAAACGGACATGTGTCATGATCTGGTGAGTTACTAACTTTGAAAACCAAACTTTATATAATAAAATATTATAACAGCTAATTTAAAAAATTAAAAAATATATATAAATATATGCTCATGCGGTAGTACGATTTACTACGTAATTGATCATTTAAAAAGAATTTTCTTGTAGTGATTTTTATACGAAATGGATACAATACATACATCATATATTAGGGGGAACTGTTAGATAATAATAATACTATAAGGAAAAAGATATAGGGTCTGTTCGTTTTCAAATCGCTGAAACAGCGACGGCGACAACTTAAAACGGCGGTGATAATACCAATTAAAATACAAAACGACAACGGAAAGGGTAAGAAGAAGATGCGGACGTGTCACAGAGGGAGAGAAAAAATGTCGCAGGGGGAGAGAGAAGTTGCCGGATTTTCTAGCGATCGTTGCGGCAGCTCATCTGAACAGTGCAGCGACTCTTTTTCACACCGGCAGCAACTCCTCTTCATATTAGTATGAGCTGTTTTTGCCTAGCAACTCCTCTTCATATTAGTATGAGCTGTTTTTGCCTATTTTTCTGTCGCAATCGAGAGACTTGAAAATGAACAAGACCATATTATAAGAAAAAACAAATGGTCCGAAATAATATAACTTTGGTCATGTAGGTATTGGGCCTTCGTTTGTCAAAAAAGGTATTGGGCCTTCATGGGTCACATCTAATTAGCTTTGTACTACTTTTTAAACCCTACTTTGTATCATTTTACCTAATGTGTGTGATACTCATATATAAAAGGCATTGTTCTCCATCGAACTAAATAAAAGAATCTATTGCAGGCACCGGCTATTAACATCATCCTGGTAAGCTCTCTCGATCTCAGCCCCTCGTTCTCTTTGTTTTTTGATCCTACGTTTGGGTTTCGATCTGTTTCTGAGTCGGATTATGATCTGTACAATCGGATCGGATTTTAACAGAGTTCTGTTTTTTGTTTGCATTATTACTTAGTTAATAACTCTTACCATTCAATTCAGCAGGGTATGGATTCGATTTTTCAAAAAATGATGTTTATGCATGTCTTTCGCACAGCCAGCGTCGCTGATCGATTTGGAATCAGCCGATTTCTGGGTAAATGTTTGTTTTTTTTTCTTTCTCCCTATCTCTCTCTTTTTCACTATTTTTTTTAAATATTTTTTTTTTTTTGTTAATAGGGTCTCGTCGTTCTCCACTATGTCCGGGATTTGGTACCGGTCGTCGATTCTTTTATTTTATACTTTGGAAATTTTAATTTGTATATAACTTTTTTTAATGATAAAAATTCAGCCACTCATGCACCACCTCCACTGTGTTCGCCACCTCAAACTTCAGCACCACAGGTAATATAATCCTCCTATATTATTATTATTTTCTTAATCGATTAATGTCGCACATGACACATTAGTAAATTGGCTTTTTTAAATTATATCTTCTGTGAATCCATTACATGTAATTATATTATTAAACCTCATAATATAAAACATTACTTTTTCTCCAACTTTATAATGCATTCAATTAACTCGTTATCAATCTCATTGTTTTTTTTCCTTTACGAAGGAGGGGATAGACTTTACGACAGCCAAAATAGCTGTATGGTGGGACACGGAGAATTGCCACATTCCTAAGGGTTATGATGCCCGCCGCCTAGGGAGAAGCATTAGGGACTCGCTTGAAAAAGCGAATTACCAAGGTCCCGTGTCCATCTATGCCTTCGGTGATATGCAACTCATTCCTCATTTGACCCAGCAGGCGCTGATCTCTACTGGAATAGACTTGCATCATGTTCCCCCAAGTAAATTTTTTCCTTTTTTTCTTTCAATTTTTCTTTTATTGAAAGCATTTGAAAAAAAAAATAACCTAAAATCTTATAAAAATCATTACATCATAATGTCACTACGATATCTAATTTCAAAGAGCAAAATAAAAATTTTAATTTAACAAATCGATCTAAATTTTTGGAATTATTGCTAACAAATTCAATATACTCTCTTTCTCCAAACAATCGTCAAAAATCTTACCAAAATTTACAAATCTAATTAGATTCTCGATATTATTACGTCCGAACCAAAACAAAAGTATTCAACGAATAGTTAATTTTCATTCAATTTTTAAGTATGAACACCATAAGATACAGTCTTCTTTTAAGCCTTAAAAAGGGGAATAATCTGGGAAAAAACATGTTGAGTACTTAGGCAAAATCTATTGTTAACATTTTAAATCTTCATACTGTATTGAAAAGTTTTTTTACTTGTTGTCAATAAAAGAGATTTTAGAAAAGAACAACATAACCTGAAACCTGCAAACCCTTTCTTCGTCCAAAACAATCAAACATGGCTATAAGAGGGGTGTATTGAAACAATGATTTTGGAGGATTTGATGGGATTTAGGAAATTTGGAATTTTTGTAGATTTTAGGGAAGTTGATATGATTTATAGGAAAATTATTTCAAATCCCACCTAAAACCATGAGATTTGGATTTCTGTATTTTTAACTAAACAAATCCTCTCAAATCCTCTAGAATCCCTAAAACTTATTAAAATTCAAATCCACAAACTGTTTTGAATAACAGTGGATTTTAAAGTAGATTTTTAAATCATCAGTTCAATAACAGTGGATTTCAGGAGACTTTTTAAAATCCATGATTGAATAACATAGGATTTGTAACTTTTACACAAATCACTTAAAATGTCAAGTTGAATACATAAGTCTTTTATTTTTAATTTTTTGATAATCAAACATTCTAAGTTTGTTTTCTTTTATTTCCTTATTCAGAAAATAACGATGATAAGGATGTGAGTGACTATAAGATCATTGGAGATATTTTTAACTGGACAATGACGAATCCTAACCCTGCTAATATTATGGTCATTTCCGGCGATAAAGACTACTCGGTCGCCTTACATCAACTTAGGTTGAGGAGGTATAACATCCTTCTAGGAGTGCCTCTAAATGGAGCCTCCCCTTCTCTCGTCATTGCGGGAAATCAGGTTTGGCTTTGGACGAGTTTACTAGCTGGAGGAAATCCACTCACGAAGACAGGAATTGCTCAGCTAATAAAGTGAAGAAATACAGGACACTGAGGGCTTTTGACTTAAGCCTTTGGAAAAGGGTTTTCTTTTTTTTTTTATTTGTTTTGCTAATACACTCGTTCCTATGCACGAACCCTTTAATGTAATGTTTGAAGTTTTTCTTAATTCATAATTAGAGAAATGGACCATATTTAAGTATTAAAATTTGATATCTGTTTAAACAAAATGCCACTGTTGGTCGAAAATTCTTTGGTTGAGCCTCTTCTATTCACATCCTCTTTTATTCGTCCTTCTTAATTAACCAATCAAAATCAATCAAAATTCAACAAAACGCCATGTCATATGATCTTTATAAAATAAATTAAAATAAAAATAAAACAACAAAACAAATTAAATAACAAATACAAAAGTAAACAAATTCTGTATATTTTTTTAACAAGGAAATTATGTCGATTTGGTTTATAAAGAGTGTAATTTTTACAATTAAACAAAATTATATATCGGTTTGGGTTTACAAAATAATAATTATGATTTAGATTTTACAATTAAACGAAATTATATATCGGTTTAGGTTTACAAAATAGTAGTTAGGGTTTAGGTTTTATAATTAAACGAAATTATATGTCGGTTTGGATTTACAAAAGAGTGGTTAGGGTTTAGGGTTTAGATTTTATAATTAAACGAAATTATATGTTGGTTTGGGTTTACAAAAGAGTGATTACGGTTTAGGGTTTATATTTTATAATTAAACAAAATTATATGTCGGTTTGGATTTACAAAAGAGTGGTTAGTGTTTAGAGTCTAGATTTTACAATCAAAGAAATTTATATGTCGGTTTAGGTTTATAAATAGTGGTTAGGGTTTAGATTTTACAATTAAAGTAAATAATATGTCGGTCTAGGTTTATAAAAGAGTGGTTATGTTTTAGATTTTACAATTAAAAAAAATTGTATTTCAATTTAGGTTTATAAAAGAGTGGTTTAAATTACACAATTAAACACAATTATATGTCGGTTTGGATGTATAAAAATGTAACTTGGATTTAGATGTTATAATTAAAAACTATAATATAATGTTTATAATTAAAATTGAATTATATACAGATTTTGTTTCTTTAATTAATAATTTGTTTTCTTAATTAAGAGGGGGTGAATAAGAGAGGTTCACCCCTAGGGGTGAACCCAAGAATTGTTCTTGTTGGTCGGGTCATCTATGTTTTTGCACCGTAATTTTTTTTTTTGGTAAAACACTGGGAAGTTAAACTCCCAGCAGTATTATTATTAAAAGAAAGAAAAAACTACACCCGAACTTGGCGTAGACAAGAAGTACCAATTACATCATCTCTCAAAATCGAAACAACATCAGAAGGAACTAAAAGAAAAGAATGAAAACCTATTGGTAAAGAGAATGCATAGTTTGCTAACCCATCCGCAAGACGGTTAGCTTCCCTATACACATGGGAAATACGGACTATCCAGTCTCTCGCAATAAAGCTATGGCACAGACATACGAGGAAGGACAGAGGGTGAGTTCTCCAATCCCTGTCGTTAGAAAACCAACCACAATCTCAGAGTCCACCTCAAGTTCCACTCTTGTTACTCGCTTCTCCCAAGTAATGACCAATCCATAATACACCCCTCATAGTTCTGCCAATGGTGCAGTGCATCAACCAATGTTAAGCGAAAACCCTCCACACCATTCACCTGCAAAATTTCGCAACACTCCTCCTGTTGTAGCAGGGCCAATGTTGCCGTGAGACGCTCCATCAGTGTTTATCTTGAACCAACCCACTGTCGGAGCAACCCAACTAATCCTTCTCTCCACCCTCTCCACAACATTACGCTGTGCCATCCTTCTCATATTGGCTGCAGAGACCTCTTTCCACAGGTCTTTAAGGAAACGAATTCGATCACGGCACAATCTATTATCACCAAAAACATTACCACATCTCCACTTCCATCCCCACCAAACTGCAATGGCAAATGTCGTATACCATACTCCCACCTCCGAGACTGAATCATCATTCATCACCCGAATTCTCATACAACCACCCTAGTAAAGATGCAGCAAAAAAAAATCGACCTCTTACGCAACGGGACAAGTCGATTCCATACTCCTGCCATGGCCTAACAATCACGAAGGACGTGAGTTATGTTTTTTACATAACTCACGTCCTTCGTGATTGTCTTCTCCTTCTTTCTGCATTAGTCATTATCACTTGATTCGCTACCAGCCATAAGAAACACTTTACTCTTTCTGGGGCGACGAGTCGCCAAATACGTTTGAAGAAACCTCCCATATTATGGCTAGGGGTCACATCTCTTGTCAACAACTGATAGGCTGACTTTACTGTAAACTTGCCATCAGTCGTGTCCCCCCACGCTAAACGGTCCCTAGCTCCGGTAACAGTGTCCACAACCATCAATGGGAGACTGAGTTGAACCTCCTCGGGAAGAAAAGGACTCAGGTTCGTATAATCCCAACCTCTTTCATCAGACCAGTAATCCCGAACAGAGAGGCTCTGCTGTTCCACTGACAACGCCCTTATACTCACCTCCGCTAAAGGCTGACTTGTTAACCACTTGTCTGTCTATAATCTAGCTTCTCTCCCGTCCCCAATCACCCAGTTATGTCCCCGACATACTACCTCTCTGAGACCAAGCCCTATACTGCGCCAAGTAGAGGACCAGTTCCCTTTAGCCACCATCCCGCTCCGATCATGAATGTTTCCAACTTTGTATTTGCTCCGAACCACACGTGCCCAAAGACTAGTATTATCATGAAGCAATCTCCATCCTATTTTCGCCAAAAGAGCTACATTCATCTCCTTTGCGTGATTCAAACCAAGGCCATCCCCCACCTTAGGTAAGCACACTCTGTCCCAAGCAAGCAGATGCTGCTTCTTCTTATCCGCCGTACTCCCCCATAAGAAAGACTTACACATGCTATCTAGCTTCGCAAGTGTAGCTTGTGGTAGCTTGATAATACTTATTGTATGCACAGGGATTGATGAAAGCACCGTTTTAGTCAGTGTGATCCTTCCATCAAAGCTCAAAGAGCGTCCCTTCCAACCCGATAATTTAGATGAAACCCTCTCTAACACCTCACCAAAAGTGTTTTGTTAATTCTCTTCTGGAGAACTGGCATGCCGAGATACTTACCAACCTCATGCGCCGACCTTATTCCACTCTCAGCACTAATTAAACTCCAAAGCTCCCTAGAGACATTATCTGAGTAGAAGATCCTGGACTTCTCGAGGCTAACCTTCTGACCCGAGGCGACACAGAATCTCTCCAGAACTCCCCTTATAAGCCTTGATTTGAGCAAGAAAAGTCTCAGCAAACAGTATCAAATCATCAGCAAAGCAAATATGAGATAACCGCGGACCATAAACTAATAGCTTAATTGGCTTCCATTTCTTCTCCCGAATAGACGTATCAATCAAGTGGCAAAGGCGTTCCAAACATAGCATAAAAAGATATGGTGACAGGGGGTCCCCTTGACGTAGCCCACGAAGTGGCTTAAATGACTCCGTCCTTTCCCCATTCCACAGCAAGCACATGGAAGGATCAGTCACACACTGCATTATTCAACAAACCCAACTCTCCGACAACCCTGCCACTCGGAGTGTATCTTCCAAAAAGTCCCAGCGTATCCTATCATACGCCTTCTCCAAATCCAACTTCAACATCATCTATCTTTTTCTCCCCTTCTTACAATGCATTGAGTGCACCGCCTCCTGTACCACCACAGTATTATCCGTGATAAGGTGCCCCGACATAAAACTAGTCTGCTCAAGGCCTATAAGCTTCATCATCACCTCCTTCAGCCTCGCCACCATCACCTTTGTAATGGTGTTGAATAGAACATTACAAAGACTGATAGGGCAAAACTGTGAGATCTTCTCCGGCTTCCCCACATTTGGGATGAGTACTACAATAGCGTCATTAGCTTCCTGTGGCAGTAATCCGGATCGAAAAAATTCCAAAACAAACCGAATGACTAAATCACCCACAACCTCCCAATTCTTCAGATAAAAAAACCGGTTGAAAGCCATATGGGCCTGGGGCTTTAAAACTTCCCATGCTTCGGACAGCACTCTCCACCTCTTCTTTCGTAAACGGTTTGTTTAACCTGATCTTCTCATCATAAGACAAGGGAATGAATCTCTCCATTGGTAAAGCTGGGACCACTGCATCTAAGTCCTCTAAAGAAGAAAGCCGTTGATAGTACGCAAGAGCCAACTTCTCAAGTTCCCCCGCATCCAAAATCCAACAACCGGTATCATCCTTCAGCATCTCAATTTTGTTTCTTCTCCTACGTATAATGGTAGAGGTGTGGAAGAACGTAGTGTTTCTGTCCCCATCCACAATCCACTTCTCTCTTGACTTCTGAAACCATAGCGTCTCCTCCTGCTCCAAGACAGCCTCAAACTCCTTAAGTAGGCCCTCCTCCTTATTGAGAAGATCATCAGATTGTGTATGATCCAGGGAATCTTGAACCAGTTTTATCTCCCGCATTAATCCCTCCTTACGCTTCTGAATATCTCCAAAAACTTTCCTGTTCCACCGCTTGAGCGTCTTTTGCAAGCTTTTAAGAGCTTCCAAAGTGTTCAGTCTCTCATCCCACGAACTTCGTAAGAGTCTTTGAACCCTGGATGCTACATCCATGCCGCTTCAAAACGAAACAAGCGTCTGCTCGGATCAATCGGCGCCATAGGAGACAGCTGGACATATAAAGACGCATGTTCTTAATAGGATTTCCCTAGGACTAGAACTCTGATGAAGGCTGATAACCGAGTGATAGGCGATGTGAATAGAGGATGATGATGAACGAATGATCTTGGGTGATGATGTGCGAAATCGAATGAAGAAACAATGGTTCGATGGTGTTAGGTGTTTAGGTGGTTAAATGGATTGTAAGATAATGAAGGGATTCTGAATCACAAAGTGTATAGAAACCCAGAAATCAAAAACGCATTCAAGAATTCAAATTGAGAGAAGAAAGATCAACAATACTTGTTACAACATAATTCTTCGCTGAAAAACAAAAGAGGCATAGCTTTTAGGTTTTATAATCAACCCTAGGCTCGACACTCCAAACAACAGGCAGTTCAAAATAAAACAGCAAGACGTTTTAAGGAAATAAGAAAAAAACAGCAAAACGTCTAGGCGACCTGTAGTAGTATAGAAGTCGGCTGAACTAGTACATAAGTACATTATTCCCCCTTTGGTAATGATTTCTAGATAACAAGACGTAGTGATCCATTTGCCTCATTAAAAACCATGCTGAGAAAACCCATTGGGACAAAACTCAGCTATGGGAAAAAGTGTACAAACTTCACACCTAAGTTACCTAGTCCTCATTACCGGGTGAAGTCTTCAAGGTGGATATGTTGAAGACTTGGATCCTTGGTAGGTTGAATGACCCGTCAACTATGAGTGAATGAGCTTCCTTGGCCATCTCCTTAGCTCTTGAACGAGTGATCCTTCCCACCACCTCCGGTTGCTCTTCAGCCTCTGGCTCCTTGCTTGCCACGATCATATCATCCTCCCCCTCTTCAAAAGGAATTGTCCTCAAATCGGAATCTGCATAGTAAGGGAGCAAGTCAGAAACATTGAATGTTGATGATATGGTATACTTACCTTGAAGATCAATCTGGTATGCGTTGTCATTGATCCTCTTGATGACTTCAAATGGACCATCAGCTCGTGGTAGAAGCTTGCTCTTCCTCTCGTCTGGGAACCTTTCCTTGCGTAAGTGAATCCACACTAAGTCTCCTTCTTCGAAAATGAGCTCCTTTCTACCCTTGTTCGCATGCTTCTCATATTGCTTGGTCCTTTTCTCTATGTTCTCCTTAGCTTTAGCATGTATCCTCCTCACCTGTTCAGCCTTTTCTTTGCCATCAAAGCTACACTTCACACTTAAAGGTAAAGGGATCAAGTCTAGAGGTGATTGTGGATTAAAACCATAAACAATTTCAAAAGGAGAAAATAGGGTAGCATAATGCTTCCCAGGATTTGAGATTGCTTCTCACTAAGGTCCTGAAGAGTGTAGATAGCGTCCTGTTCACCACTTCGGTTTGTCCATCTGTTTGCGGGTGACATGTGGTTGAGAATGAAAGATTGGTTCCTAGTTTAGCCCATAACGTCCTCCAGAAGTGTCCTAGAAACTTGGTATCTCGGTCAGAGACAATTACTTGAGGCATTCCATGTAGGCGTACTACTTCCCTGAAAAACAAGTTAGCTATAATAACAGCATCATCCGTCTTGTGACTTGCAATGAAGTGAGCCATCTTGCTAAACCTGTCAACCACAACGAAAATAGAATCTCTACCATTTCTGGTTCGAGGTAAGCCAAGAACAAAATCCATAGAAATATGAGTCCAAGGTTGAGAAGGAATCGGTAGAGGAGTGTACAAGCCGTGAGGCTGTACCTTACCCTTCGCCATTTTGCAGATATGGCACATAGAACAAACCTTCTCAATGTCTTTCTTCATTTGAGGCCAATAGAAGTGTTCTTGCAGTCCAAGTAGAGTCTTTGACACTCCGAAATGTCCAGCTAGTCCACCTCCGTGAGCTTCTCTGATCAGCAGCTCCCTCATGGATCCTCTTGGTATGCGAAATCGGTCCTTAAAGAACATATATCCATCCTGCCTATAATAGTTTTCAAAAGCAAACTTATGGCATTTGCCATAGCTCTCAGCAAAATCAATGTCAGTCTCATAAAGTCCTGTTATTTCAGCAAAACCTTCTAACTTAGAAGACAAAGTAGAAATGAGAGTGTACCTCCTGGATAATGCATCTGCGACTACATTATCCTTACCTTTCTTGTACTTAACCGTGTAGGGAAAAGTCTCAATGAACTCCATCCATCTAGCATGTCTCTTGTTGAGCTTCTGTTGTCCTTTGAGATGCTTCATGGACTCGTGATCAGTGTGAATAACGAACTCCTTGGGCCACAGGTAATGCTGCCACGTTTGAAGAGCCCGAACTAAGGCGTACAGCTCCTTGTCATATGTAGGATAGTTCAATGTCGATCCTCCTAGCTTCTCACTGAAGTAAGCTACTGGCTTCCTATCCTGCATCAAAACAGCACCTATACCCACTCTAGAAGCATCACATTCAATCTCAAAAGTTTTCATAAAATCAGGAAGTAAGAGAATAGGGGCAGAGATAAGCTTCTCTTTTAAGGTTGAAAACGCCTTCTCTTGTGCTTCCCCCCATCTGAATCCTACATCCTTCTTGACAACTTCTGTAAGTGGCGCTGCAATAGTACTGAAGTCTTGTACAAATCGCCTGTAGAACCTTGCTAGACCATGAAAGCTCCTGACTTCTGCCACGTTTTTGGGTGTTGGCCACTCCTTGATAGATTAGATTTGACTTTTTTTTAAAAAAATATGTTGTTGAGAAGTAAAAGTTTAGGATATTATAGATATTGTAAATCCTTATAATATATGATTATAATACAGCAGAAATTTAAATCCAAAAAATATATCAATTTATATTTTCGGATCATTTTTAATAATGTAGTGTTGTTACATACTCCCTCTGTTTCACAAAGAGTGTCATTCTGACACATTTCACACAAATTAAGAAAAGTTTGAATTATACATGTTTGTCCATATTTAATTGGTGATTAATTGTTTAAATTCAATGAAAAGAGCTTTGGGTTTAGGGGTAAAAAAGAAAATGTAGCATTAAAAAGCACATTGGAAATGTAGAATGACATTCTTTTTGTAACAAAAAAATTTCTCTAAAATGACACTATTTGTGAAACAGAGGGAGTATATATTTGGTCACTGTTTGTTCTGAAAGTAATATTACAAAGTCTATATTACGTAATCCAAATGAGGTAATTTTTTTTACTATAAATTATTTCAAAAACCGTATAGTTTTCAAATTTTAATATAAATAATAAAAAATTACGATTAATAAGTATTACCATTGGAAATTTGGAATACTGTTTCTTTTTTTGGACAAAACAGTAGAAAAAATAGATAATGTGTTTAATATAAATTTAATTGGTCAAAGACGAAAAGTAAATAAATAAATAAAAGATTAAATAGTATAATATCGGTTAGAATTATGCTTGCCAAACGTTTTGACTTTGATACATGTTCCATTTTTATGTACTAATTATCTTGTCTTGGTCATGTGTCTTGTAACGTTGAGTCGAAGAGTTCATGCTTGCCGATTTGTTGTTAATTGCAACTTGCAAGGGCACATAGAACTTCGACCCACCAAAACAGTCTACGTAAATTTTCTTTCTATTCGAATATATATGATTTAGATAGTAATAAAATGGTAGACACAAAGTTAAAATACGAAACAAAGATATATTCAATATTTTATCTATATCTAAGAACATGGAATCATGATCATGAATTTTAACACGACTCAAATTCAATTTTGTACTTTTCTTTTATTAAGATAGAGATACATCTATATATATATATAGTATTTTTGTCCAAAAAATATAAATATATTTAAGCAACATGTTAGTTTCAGAAAATAAAACAATATAGTTCATATATTAAGTCAAATTATTTACAAAAATGTAAAATAGTTCATATACTAAGTCAAATTATGTATATACGAACATAAGGATATCATAATTTGATAATTTTTGTAATGCTTCATATGTCCAAAAAACAATAAAAAAATATTAATCAATATCATAATTCGGTTTGTAGTCGTAATCTGCATCATAATTAAAAAAAAGAATGAATTTTTGTATATACCCGTATCACATAACATATGAGTTTGATAGATTCACAATGTTTTGGATGTTCCTGTAAAATAAAAATAAAAAACATTAATACATATCATATTGGATAAAAGAAAACAAATGAAACAGTTTGTCAACAAAAAAAGTTCATAAATAAAATAAAAGCTTCAACAAAACATAGGAAAGTTGGAATGAAACAATTGATATTTTGTTCCACAAATGTATTGCTTTATATAGTGAGGATGGGTGTCGATTTGTAGGGTTAGTAAATTGAAGTCTTCTAGAAAAATCTGTTTTGGCAGAGAAATGTAAGTGATTTTCTAATAGTAATTATATAAATATATTTAGAATATTAATGGTAATTTTGGATTTTAAGGTAATTACTTAAACTGTTTGTCAAAAAAAATGTAATTACTTAAACTAACTTATTGAATATACTCTTTGTAACTGATTTTGTATTAATAATTTAATACTGAATTCTAATCATATAAGGAAATATTTTTGGGGTTTTTCGTGATTAATGATCTTTCTGTTTTTGAAATCAATTAGAATACTAACAATCAGATGAAAACTTGATATTTGGCAAACATATGATATATATATATATATATATATTTATAACTAAATGATATTTTTGGATTTTGTTAGTTTAGCATAGAAATTATTCTATAATAGGTTTCCCAAATTGAAGCTTCATTTGATTTACTAATAAGATTAATTTTGTTAGTTTCCTAAATTAGAGGGACCATAAATATCCGATTAACCACTGTAGTTTTTTTAAGAAAATCAATTACGTAACTACAATTTACAATTAGGTTCAGTTTTGTAATTATAAATTTTTGTTAAAGATTGATATCTTTGTAACTAAATGATACTTTTATAACTGTGCCGAAATTAAAGCCCTATTGACAACAGTTTATGTAAAACTAATTAGATGTCATTATTAATAACAAAAATCCTAAATCGATTTCTAAAACACGTAAATGGTTATATCCAAATTAGAGGTGTCAAACGGGCCGGCCCGTGTCCAGCTGGGCCGTCCGCGGTGGGCAGTTTCAATTTTTTGGACCGCGACGGGCCGGCCCGCTAAATCCGCGAACGTAAAAGTTATGTCCAAGCCCGCCCCGCTAAGCCCAGCGGGTTAACGGGCCAGCCCGCGGGCCTAAATAACATATTATCAAAATAAAATAAAATTAATAAATTATAATTTTAAAAATAATTTTAAATAAAATTAATGTTTATATTGATTATTTATAGATGTTTTAATTTTTTTTATATTAAATTTATTTGTATTGTCACATAATTTTAAAAGATATATGTTTAAAATAATATAAAATAGTTATATATCTATATTAAATATTTATTTTTATTTAATAATTGAAGACCGCGGGCCGACCCGCCAACCCGCGGACATAACCCGCTATAACCCGCAATCCGCTTGGGCTAGGCCCGCAAGGCCCACTTTTTAATGGGCCTAATATTTAGTGTCCATGCCCACTCCGCAGAGATACTATTTGGGCTAGGCCCGCGGGCATGGAGCCCGCTTGACACCTCTAATCCAAATCCGTTTTCTTGCCCGATTAGTAAGTATTCGAATCTTCAATTTCGGGTAATTTTTTGTTATTGACCCGACCCGGAAGTTGATTTGTACTTTTCTTTTACTAATATAGAGATAACATGATTTTATCTGCTGTAGAATAAATTGACTATACGCACGTCATCCTTCATCGTTAAAGATAGATTATAAATTTATGCCAAACATTTTTCTACTATATGTCTGTGTTACATGAAATATTTAAAATATGTTTGAGAAAAAAAAAAGAGATTGATCGAGAACGCATTTAAGGAAATTGCACACTTCAAGAACAAATAATGAATGCCTCGCTTAAATGCATCCTTGGTGCACAGCACTATCAATCTCGTATTTAACTCTTGTGGAAGTCACTAGAGAACCTAACCTAACCAAGTAACCAATAGATTGATTATACAACTATTTTCGTATAAAACCTCTATATAAATAAAGCCAATATTATTCTCGAAGAAATACTCATTTCAACTCTCTCACAAGTCGAAACCAAATTTCCAACATGAAGAAGACCTACAAGTTTCAAAGCCTCTTCCCTTCTCTCATCTTCCTCATAATCCTGCTCTCGATTTCGAGAGCCACCGCCGCCACCGGCTCCGCTAGTGTCTGCCGGCATCCACCGTCACGAAACAGCTGCAAGACATGCATGGCGGAGCAAATGAATTATGTTTGTCCCAAGTGCGTGCCGGTGCTCCGATGCATGGCTCGTTGCCTTTGGGGAGGTGTGAATCAAAGGAAATGCACAACCACGTGTGGTTGCGACATCACGGCCAAGCCGTCGCTGTTCGAGTGTAAACGCTGCGTTTCCAGGTGTAAGTGTAGTTGTGCGGCTTAAGGAAAACGTAACAATCGACTTTAATCAATCCCCTCTTTGATGTTTGGAAGTAATAATAATGTATCAACTGCTGGATCTTTTGTACTTTAACCTTTTTATATGTTTACTAGAATTTGTACCCGCGCACGTGCTGGATTTTAGTTTAAAATTTTTTATCAATAGAAATTGTTGAGCTCAAATATAATCATTCCAACTTTTGAGTATAAATCTATATAAATACTAAACTTACTTTACTCAGTGATATACAACATATATATTTTTGAAAATAATATTTCTTTGTTATATCTATTTGCAATTTTACGTGGGATTTTAGTTAAATTTTTTATCAATAAGAATCATTGAATATGAATATAATTTGGAGATTAAAAGATAAATCTATATAAATTCCGTACTTATTTTACTAATCTATATATAATATATATTGTCTAGTGTTGGAATAATATTGTTGACAATCCTCTGACCTTTTATTTTTAAAAGAATTTATTCCATATTCATATCACATGAAAACATAATTTTGAAAGTTCTAACATCAATACCGATCGTTGACCTAATTATAGTGACCATTTAAACTTAACAATATCCTACATACACAAATATACAACGTTTCATGAACAGTTTTAGTGCTATGTCGCTACAATGAGGTTGTCCAAATGCATTATCTGCCATAATAAAATTTCCGACTAAGTCAAGAATGTTTAAATGATGAAACGTTTAAACCCCACAATGAATATCTATTCACTAATCCAAGTTACATATTTTTTAAAAATCTCATATGTTATTTGCAGATGTTAATTTTGTGATGCAACTCCAGCTTCGTCTCCTCAAAAAAAAACATAATGTACCTTAAATATGTTGTTTTTGCCAATATTTTGGATTAAAAGCATTTGATAATATATATATATATATATATATATATGTTAATGGCTTACATATCATTTTTTCTATATTTTTTGACCAATGATTTTATTTTTTAGATAGATTATTTTTATTAAATTATTGTTTTTGCCAATGTTTTGGGTTTTTTTTTTTTGAACAAATTCAAATGTTTTGGGTTAAAAGCATTTGATTATATATATATATGTTATATTTGTTATATATATTTTATATCATGTTATAAAATTGTAGCTTCACCTTATGAGATGCTACACAGATCACATGCCACTTTTTGTAACGGCTTGCATATTATTTTTTCTATATTTCCTGACCATTGATTTTTTTTTTAGATAGATTATTTTTTCAAAATTCTTTTTCATAGTTTTCCCAATAAAAAGTGTGCCCCTTTGTTTTAGATCAAAATTTTTAAGTTAAGTTAAGTTAAATAAAGTTAAGTAATTAATATTTTCTTTCTTATAAGTAAAGTTAATAATAAATCTTTATGGTATATGTTTTTAGAAACTAATGTTTCACTTCAATTTTATTTTCATGTTTAGATTTTTATAAATACAATTACATAACTTGTTTTTTTATTCCACCATGCATTAAAATCTTACTTACATTCTAAAACCCATTAACCCATTCTCAAATTTGGAATATAATCATTTTTTGATTATAATTTTAATAATAATATTATTACTAAAACAAATTTATAGTATTATTTTTAATATTTTAAAATTTTCATTGAATTTACTTAATTCATTTTTTAAATAGTTATTAATTTTATTATTTACTAAAAAATTATATTATTGTTCATACTATTCTAAAATTTAATTAATTTTAGTTAATTCGTTTTTTATTTATTGTTACTGTTATAATTAATAAATATGCAATTAATGAATATTAAAAATAATATTTTTTATGCAAAAAAAATTGATTAGATGGATGCTGATGTGGACGAAGGAGAAGTGAGCAAAGTTAACTTTATATATATACTAGAATTTGTACCCGCGCACGCGCGGGATTTTAATTTTAAATATTTCTTATCAATAGAAATTGTTAACCTCAAATATAATCTTTCCAACTTTTGAGTATAAATTTATATAAATACTAAACTTACTTTACTCAGTGATATACAACATATATATTTTTTGACAAGTTGTTAGAAATACCCGTTTTGGCATATCCATTTTCAAAAATGTCCATTATTTTATACATTTTCATTTTTGCCCTTTTTTACACAATTACATCATGTTAAATTAATTTTTAGAATTTTTTTTTAGGTTTGGGTTCCCAATTTACATTTAGGGTATAGTTTTTAAGGGATAGGGTTTAGTATTTGGGGTTTAGGATTTATAATTTTGTCATTTTATATATTGAAAAGGGGTATTTTTGAAAATAGACATCATGAAATGGTATTTTTGAAAAGTGACATAGAAAAAGGGGTATTTTTAAAAATCCCCCTATATTTTTGAAGATAATATTTTTTGTTATATTTATTTGCGATTTTACGTGGGATTTTAGTTAAAATTTATATCAGTAAGAATCATTAAGTATGAATATAATTTGAAGATTAAAAGATAAATATATATAAGTGCCGTACTTATTTTACTAATCTATATATAACATATATTGTCTACTGTCGCAATAATATTGTCGACAATCTTGTGACCTTTTATCTTTAAAAGAATTCATTCCATATTCATATCTCATGAAAACATAATTTTAAAAGTTCTAACGTCAATGTCGATCATTGACCTAATTATAGAGACAATTTCAACATATCGATATCCTACACTAAATGCGAATATACAAAGTTTCAGGAACAATTTTAGTGTTATGTCGCTACAATGAGGTTGTCCAAATGCACCATCTGCCATAATAGAATTTCCGACTAAGTCAAGAATGCTTAAATGATGAAATGTTTAAACCCCATAATGAATATCTATTCACTAATCCAAGTTACATATTTTTCTACAATCTCATATGTTATTTACAGATGTTAATTTTGTGATGCAACCCCAGCTTCGTCTTCTAAAAAAAACATAGTGTACTTTAAATATGTTGTTTTTGCCAATGTTTTGGGTTAAAAGCATTTGATAATATATATATATGTTATATTTGTTATATATGTTTTGTATCATGTTATAAAATTGTAGCTCCAGTTGATAATATACGTTATGAGATGTATGCTATACAAATCACATGCCACTTTTTGTAATGCCTTACATATCATTTTTCTATATTTCCTGACCATTGATTTTGTTTTTTTAGATAGATTATCTTTTCAAAATTCTTTTTTCATATGTTTTCCAAAAAAAAGTGTGCCTCTTACAATGTCTTTGTTTTAGATCAAAACTTTTAATTTAAGTTAAGTTAAGTAATTAATATTTTCTATCTTATAAGTAAAATTTTATAATAAATCTTTATGGTATATGTTTCTTAGAAACTAATGTTTCACTTCAATTTTATTTACATGTTTAGTTTTTTTTTTTGTCAACCATTGGGCCACAACTGGCCGGCCCATTAGCCAAATTCCTACATTCGTAAGAACCGGGACTCGATCTCGGGTGTGATGGTGCCTTCTGCAAATGGACTTACCTCCTGCACATGTTTAGATTTTTATAAATACAATTACATAACTTGTTTTTTTACTCCACCGCCATGCATTAAATTCTTACTTACATTCTAAAACTCATTAACCCATTCTAAATTTTGGAATATAATCATTTTTGGTTATAATTTTAATAATAACATTATTACTAAAACAAATTTATAGTATTATTTTTAATATTTTAAAATTTTCATTTATTTTACTTAATTCATTTTTAGATAATTATTAATTTTATTATTTACTAAAATATTATATTATTATTTAAACTATTTTAAATTTAATTAATTTTAGTTAATTCATTTTTTCTTTATTTTTTACTATTATCAATTATAAATAGTAAATATGAAATGAATGAATATTAAAAATAATATTTTTTATGCAAAACAATGATTAGGTGGAAGCTGATGTGGAGGAAGGAGAAGTGAGCAAAGTTAACTTTATATATATAGATATATATTCGTTTGTACGGAACAAAATTTTCAGTAGCTCAAATGGTAAAAAGCTTGTTGGTTTGTAATGGTAAAAGGCTACGGGTTCGAGGCTAGGGTAAGTTGTTTTGGTTCAATTTTAATTTCTCAACTAAGTTTATCTGTACACGTGGATTCCAGGTTAGACGAATCTAACAGAAAAATTTAACAAAATTACACATTAAACACGTTTTTGTATATTTAGCCACAAAATCGAAAGTGTAGGTATGTAATTTTACAAAATCGAAAGTTTAGGTATAATTCAAAATATTTTAAAATTACATGTATGTTTAAGCACAGTAAATAGTTTGATGTATGAATTCAACATATTGTAATTGTCCGGATATGAGAAAGACGTTTTTCGTATTATAACATAGAGCACATGACAAGAAAGAAACATGATGGCTAACACCTGGAAAGTCGAAGAAGTTGGAATCTCAGATCACCAACAGACAAAAATAGAGCAAAAAAAAATTCAATATAAATTTAAAACAATTTCTATTATTTTCTTTGATATTTGCATTTCTCCCCCTCTACATTTTTTATTTTGTTTTTATGTTGTCCCCAATAAATTAATATCTACAACCGCTCCTGTCTGTATAGCAACTTTCCTGTATTTATGCTTATTCATATTAATATACCAAGGTTCCAAAGAAACAAAAACAACAACAATTTGAAACAACCATGCCAACACTTCAAAATAGAGAAGCAATAACCCTAGCCAACGCATTGGCTTTCGGTGAAGAGAAATTTATAGAAATCCCCCACATATAGCCTCATCTCCAGAAAATAAGTTTAAAATCCGATTGTTACAGACATATAATAATATTAAATTATTAAATAATTAAGTAATATAATTTGTTGTTATGATTTCTTAAGAAACATGGAAAATGGTTATAGTTACACGATAAAACATGAAAAAATAATTTTTTCCCCTCCAAAAAAACTATCATATCAAGTTAGATAAAACTCAAATTTTAATTTCGGGCTATATGTCTCCGAAAAAAATATTTCTACATTTATTTCACCCCGAATCAAAAGTTAGAAAGCAATATCTGTCCGAAATAATATTACTAGATTTAATTTCCCACAAACAATGGTTTAATCGTTTATTATGTACCAAATAAATCTTAACCAATTAAAAGAATACTAAACCAAAAGTAAACCGATTTAAACCCAATTACAAAACAGACCAAACTTCTTCTTCACCCAATTTTTCTCTCTCATCGACTGTCTTCTTCTTCATCTTCATCCCTTGAAAGCAAATTTCATCAGCTTCAGGATCCCCCAAGATTACTGTTTCAATCAAGTATCATCGTCGGCGAATCAAAATAACTCAGTCTCAATCTCTCAACCGCTTACCATCAAAACCGGTACCAGATGTTTTGGCTCGCCGATCGCTAGCTCCATGCTAATGAGCGCCAACCTCAATCTCGTCGAAATCACACTCCTCCCCCTCCTCTACGTTCGATGAACATATCTGTATCGGAGGAGGATTCCTCACTCTCTCTCTAATGGCAGCAGTCACGATTCTCTCTCCCTATATATAGGAGTGAACCTCTTTATTCATCACCTTATAGAATAAGGAAACAAATTGTATACATCAGTGTAAAATAAAAAATTCAAACCGCTCTTTTATAAACCAAATCGATATATAATTCCCTTCTAATTGTAAAATCTAAACCCTAATCACCTCATTTGTAAACCCAAACCGATATATAATTTCGTTCTAATTGTAAAATCTAAACCTTAACCACCTCATTTGTAATCCCAAACCAAAATATAATTTCGTTGATGGTAAAATCTAAACCCTAACAACCTCACTTCTAAACCCAAAACTTTTGTTCTAATTGTAAAATCTATATACTAACCACCTCATTTGTAAACCCAAAACGACATATAATTTTGTTTTAATTGTATAATCTAAACTCTAATCACCTCATTTGTAAATCCAAACTGACATATAATTTCGTTCTAATTATAAAATATAAACCATAATTTTCATTTATAAACTCAAACCGATATATAACCTCGTTAATTGTAAAATTTAAACCAAGCCAATATTTAACTTTTCTTAATTAAAAGTATACATAATTTGTTTCCTTAATTTTTATTAATTTTTAATTTGATTTTAATTTATTTTTTAAATGAAATATTAGATAGAAGATTTTGATTCATTGAGAGGAGAGGAGGTGAATACAAGTGTCCACTCTAGGAGTGAACCTGATGCAACGCATCTGTAACGCCCGTGTCCCAAAGAAAAGTGGAAGAACCGATCAATTTATGTGAAATCATGAAATTGCCCGGTTTGGTTTAAGTTCACCCGGTTTAGAGCAGGTTTTGAGAAACCCTAAGTGATATATTTATAATGAAATGGATGCCTCTTCTCTCTATTTGGTCGTGGCTGTTATTCAATACTTGTGTTAAGAGGAAGAAAGAGATATAGAGAGAGGAGAGAGCCTATTGTGGTGTGAAGGAGATTAAAGGAGAATGAGCAGAATCGTTAGGGTTTGGGAAGAAACAGTTTCGATATATCAAATCGTTGTCAAAGGTAACGAAATTTGGTAGTGTTAATCGTTGTCAAAGGTAACGACCCTAAGGGTTTTCTTTTCTCTTTTGCCCAAAACGCAGCGTTTGACTTAAGTCAAAACGCAGCGTTTGACTTAAGTCAAAACGCAGAGAATCGAGCCAGCATCGACCGATGCTCCTACTGCATCGATCGATGCACACCCTAAATCGGGATTCCGGTTCGCGGGTGTTAACAGAGAGAGAGAGAGAGAGAGAGAGAGAGAGAGAGAGAGAGAGAGAGAGAGAGATATCAGCTACATAACTAGATTTGTTGTGTCCACACTGACCGTACCTACTGCATTTGTATTGTTTTGAATTTTTCTTAGCCTTTCCATGCTCTCATGAACTAGCTATTCTCTTTTTCTTTCGCCTGCCACTAGGTATACGAGTAGAAGGTGGCCGAATAGAAGTACTAACACTCTCTGGAATCTCCCAATACTCCATATCACCTACTGGGTGAATGCTCTCTGAATATCCTAAACGCCATCTGTAAAATAAAAAAGAGGAAGATAAGACTTATAGAACTTTGAAAAACCTTGTAAAACATTTTTAAAACTATTTATAAACCTTATAAATAACTTGTAAAACCTCTTAAAACCTTTTAAAACAATGTAAAAACCTGTCGGATCCGTTACTTTAACAACCTTTTCAAAACCCAATTAAAGAAGAGAGTTATAACCTTTCAGTGAAATGATAATCATCAACAAACATGTTTTTATTGAGATTGACATGTTTGGTAGCAGCAATTCCATGTGCACAAGGGAATTTGTCAATATCAAACATACATCATGTGCATTTCTTTGTGTCCAAATTCAACACATTCATCTTTAAACCTGCTTTAACCTCGAAGACATTCTCATTTACTTGACAAACTTCAAGCCAGCGGGCAGTATTATTATAAGATGCATTCATCTTATTCCCAACATTTGGAGTAACAGCATATGGATGTCGACAGCTCTCCTCACGTCGTTCATTAAACCACCTAGTCAAAATAGACCTGATTGTCTCAAACAGGTAGACAATTGGATACTCGCGAGTCTCTTTTAACAAGGAGTTAATGGACTCGGCACAATTAGATGTCATGATGTTGTACCGGTTAGAAGGAGAATATGCACGTGATCATTTCCTAATATCAGCTTGCCAAAGATATTCTCTAAGTTCCGGATCACCACTGGAAATTTGACTGAACAAATAATCAAAATCATACTGAGTGTAAGCTCTTGAAGCATCATGAACAACTGGAAGAAGCAGAAGCAGAAGCTTTTAATCGTGTTTCCAGGTTCTTTTGCAAATGGAAAATGCAGATCCCATGATGAGCATCTACATAATTTACTGAAAGCGCAGTTGCAATTGAAGAAGCCCGATTAGACACGAAAACTAGATCCTTTTCATCAGGAATAATAGTCTTCAAACACCGCAAAAACTAATCCCATGATGCATCATTCTCAGAATCAACAACGGCAAAAGCAATAGGATACAACTGAAAATTACCATCCTGAGCTGATGCAGCAGCAAAGTCCCTTTATATTTTGATTTCAAATGGGCGCCATCAATAGAAATAACTTTTCTCATCAACTTAAAACCTCTAATTGATGCACCAAAAGCCAGAAAAGCATATCTAAATTTATTATCAGAATCAGCTTTGATGTAAGTGATAGTACCTAGATTCTTATTTTCTATCATGTGAAACCAACTCGGTAAAACCTCATAACTATCAGCAGGTAAACCCCTAGCAAGTTCTAATACATGTTCTTGAGCTCTCCATGCTTTTGAGTATGAGACACCAACTCCATGGTCATTCCTAAAAATTTCCATGAGCTGTTTAGGTCTGAGAGGAACCTTTCCTCCTGCAAAATGGTTACTAACCAAACCAGCCAAAGTCCTTGAAGATGCTTGGCGATGATTAACATTCCTTAAAGTAGGGTCACACATGTGCTGACTAATATACTTTCGAACAACAAAGCTATCTGATGCTTTAACCTTAGTTGCACGTAGCCTCCAATTATGTTTTTTCATCAATACAATGAAGAACATACCTCTTGTTCTCTGGCTTAAAAGTATAAAACTCAAAACTATGCTTGACTGCATACATCCACATCTGACTTCTCATTTCTATTTTGTCTTTGAATAACTTTCCACAAAACAGCGAATCAACATCGATTAGACCAGTTGAGTGTGAAGAACCAGATGTATACCCAACAGAGGTTGTCATGTTACGAGGAACACTCTCGACATATGAATTTGGTATTGGTTGACCCTGAAAGTACAAATCAATGAATTTTTAAAAGATCCGTAACGTATTTAAAAGGTTTTACAAGTGATTTCAAAGGGTTTAATAAGATTTATAACTATTTTCAAAAGGTTTTTTAAAGTGTTTAAATGGATTTACCAAAGGTTTTAAAAGGGGTAATGCCATTGTAAGTTACCTGAGTATGAGTAGCAGTAGCAGTAAAATCATCATCGGTGCCAGTATATTGACTTGAAGAAGCAACATGAGAACAAGAAAAACGAGGAACACTCTCGATATATGAATTTGGTATTGGTTGACCCTGAAAGTACAAATCAATGAATTTTTAAAAGATTTGTAACGTATTTAAAAGGTTTACAAGTGATTTCAAATGGTTTAATAAGATTTACAACTGTTTTCAAAAGGTTTTTTAAAGTGTTTAAATGGATTTACCAAAGGTTTTAAAAGGGGTAATACCATTGTAAGTTACCTGAGTATGAGTAGCAGTAAAATCATCAGCAGTGCTAGTATTTTGACTTGAAGAAGCAACAGGAGGAACATTCTCGACATATGGATTTGGTATTGGTTGACCCTGAAAGTACAAATCAATGAATTTTTAAAAGATTTGTAACATATTTAAAAGGTTTTACAAGTGATTTCAAAGGATTTAATAAGGTTTACAACTGTTTTCAAAGGTTTTTAAAACGGGTTGAAAAGGCAATTAACACATTTATGCCATCGTAAGTTACCTGAGTATGAGTAGAAACATCAATAGCATTCCCAACAAACAGATTTGAGCTAGTTTGACCCTGAAAGGATTTGTAAAGTATTTAAAACGTTTTACAAGTGTTTTCAAAGGATTTTATAAGGTTTTGTAAGCAAGAAATAATTAAAAAATCTAAAGTAGAAAGTTACCTGAGTAATAGCAGTAACATTCTCAATAAAAGGAGTAGAGCTAGGTTGGCCCTGATAAAGAAACATTCCTCAAATCAGTTACTTTTCTAAAACAATATTAGAAAAAATAAGAGAATGAGTTTACTAAAAGTACATGCTCTACAGTCACACAAAAATCCTCAACGTAACACATAGATGAAGAACTCCTCCACTTTGTGCATGTTTGAGTTTAAAAGCTTTAAGCTGCCTATCATTTCTAAAAAAGATAGGAATACTACCTATGGTAGCAGACATAGCAGGCAATGTATAACTAAGCTTTAAACATTATGCCTGAATATCAATGTCAAAATCTTCTAATAGAATCTTTACCAACTCACTAAATCTAGTATTCTCATCAATGTTAATCAAAGAAGCTCCCCTTTCATTATCCATCTCAAATTCCCAATGAATGTTGTTGTTCAACTTCCACAAACCACATACTGAATACAATTCAATCATTTGTACATCCAAACAAATCCTGAGAAAACAAACTAATATCACGAATTACAAAACTACATTAAAAGAAGAGATATCCCAACAACTATATCAAAGAATAACAGTAGATGTCCAAAGATCTAATAAAGACTTTATTATCACGAACATGTCTAAAAGAACAAGTGCGTAAGACCTAAAAAAATTCTGACATCAAATTTGAAATCGAAACAACAATCTAATAGTTAATAAAGGACTTTATTATCACGAACAGATCTAAAAGAACAAGTACGTAAGACCTAAAAAAAAATTCTGACATCAAATTTGAAATCGAAACAACAATCTAATAGCTAACAGAAAATTGAAATTGAAACAAGCTTACACGATAGGAGAAGAAGAGACGACGAAGTAAAAGAGAGAACTAAGACGACGGGCGAAGAAGTGATTACGGCGGAGGAGAGATCAGACCGGAGAAAAAGAGATCCGACCGGAGAAGGAGAGATGTCTCCGGAGAAGGAGAGATGTCTCCAGAGAAGGATAGATGACGACGGAGAAGAAGAGACGAAGACGAAGGCAAATAAGGTCGACGACGGAGAAATCGACGACGGAGAAATCGATGAAGGAGAAGATCGAATAAGTTTGTCGGTATAATTATAAAATAAGGACAAAAATGTCTTTAAGAAAAAAAGGAAAGATATAATTAAAAATGGTCATCATAAGGGGCATTTTTAAAAAGGAATATCAAAGAAGGGGCATTAGTAAGAAATTCTCTAAATAATATAATATTTTAAATTAAATCATGATACATGTCACAAACGTTTTTATGTATTGTAATCTCATATATAATATTTATAAAATTATATAACATAAAAATAGAATATAGTTCTGATCATGTTAATGAGTAACTTGACACTTGTCTCGATCATGTTAATAACTAAATTGAAACCAACATTTATATATGTCTTACTTATTATATAAAATACAAAAAAAAAATCTAGCAGAACTAAATTAATAATTAGAAATTAGTTCAATTATATATATATATATATTGTTACTTATGTATGGATAGAATTAGAACTTAAAAAAAATTAATATATTGAATTGATACTTGTCGATATCTTATCGATACAATTGGCATGTGTCACGATCTTGTTAATGAGTAATTTTGAAATCAAGCTTTATATAATAATAAAAGTCCTTACCATCGTTTAAGTTGCGAAGTTGTAATTTGTGAACCCAATATTTTGGTAAACAATGTTATACAATGAAAAAAAAATTAAAATAATATGATGTCTATTATTCATAAATGTGAAAATAGTTAGAGAGGTGGAAGTAGTCGAAAATATGTGTAACATTATATAAATATTGTACTTACACATTAATTTAGTTTGGCTATCCATCTATGAAGCATAGTTAAATCTAGCCTTATATGAGGTTTATCTGCAAATGTCTTTTCAATCATAGCAATATGATAATCACTCATGATACCCGTTTTCTTTTGCTAGTGAATTTTTTCGGTTGCTCATGATTTGGAATTGTCTATTTGGTATTCATGATTTGCTAGCGTACTTAAGGTTTTGATTTGATATGAGATACCACTTATATACATCTTTATCCAATAAGACATATCCTCAATTTCCTTACGGTCATAGGTAAATTTTTCTTTTTTACTTTTGGATTAGTTTTTTTTGTTTGGTAAATATTTTGTTAACTTTTTTTTCTAGCGATTAACTTAGACATGAATCAAAATCTAAGATCGTTAATTTGACACATGTCGTGGTCATATTGAGCAGTAATCTGGACACATGTAAAAGTGTTAGATATATAAATGATACGTGTCACGATTTTGTTAATGAGTAACTTTGTCATCAAGCTTTATATAATAAGATACTTTGTCATCAAGCTTTATATAATAAGATATATAAGATAATAGCAATTCTCATTACTAAAGTATGGAGAGGGATTTATCAAGGGAAAAAGTATGTATCTTTCTAACAATATAGTTAGAGTAACCCTTCTTAGAATGGGTGTAGTAGGAGTACGAACATCCGTTTCTTAATATTTTTGATATAGCCAATTATATATGTATGGAAAAACACATTAATTTAAATATATATTTATAAAATTTGAAAATTTAAAATAAAGAATATTTACCGTATAGATGTTGTGTCATATCTTTCAGTTTAGCTAAATCCTCATGATTTCTAAATCAAAATTTTTCAAGAGGTATTTTACAAAATTGTTGATCCAGTCTGCATTTGTGGTTCTCTCTGTTAATATCATATGCAATTTATTATCAGAGACTTTGTAGTTCTTATTGCAAACTTGCACATTAAAGTTGCAAATTTCAATAAGACTTCCTTCACATAATCGATGTTCAAACTTTTCAATAAGGGGGGTATTTGTTTGAGATTTTAAGAGAATTTTAATGACTTCAAATAAAATCATGAAAAGTATAAAATGAAGGATTCTAGGTGATTGTTTAGAAAGTTTTAAAAATCTTGTTGATTTGATTCTCCTATTCTTGTAAAGTCTCTCATAAAATCTTGTAAACTCTTTCTCAAAAAATATTGCACAATATTTTTTTGATTCAACGCTTTTGTGGAAAAAAAAAAGTTCTCTTGCCATTATTGTATGTAACATATATTAAAAATTCTCTTGCTTCCAGTTAAAGATGAATGCCATTGCAGAAGAAGGCAACGACCAAAACAGTGATGCTACGGAAGAAGATATTGTCACAGAGAATATTGTTTTTGCCGTCTCTGGTCTTCATCTAAGGATTGGACAGTCAGATCATGAGTACTGGTCCAGTCTTGACAAGGATGAGCAAGCGGAGTTCCTTGAAGCCTTTGTACTATATGATTCAGGGAAAGTATGGTCTACTTTCTTGGCTCTTACTTCAGGCAGCGAGAAAAGCCAAGATGATGTAAGAAAGGTATTGATTGGAAGTTTGCTCAAAAGAATGGGGAAGCTCGCTCTTGATATGGACGTGATTCATACGAGAACCGTGAGAATTGTGTTGAGCGTGTATAAAGGATTTGCGTCAAAGTTGAGTCAAGAAGAGTGTCGCCTACAGAATTCTGTTTCCGCTGTACAAAGTTGAGTCAAGAAGAATTTGCGTCAAAGTTGAGAGTGTTTACCCTCTCTTCTTTCTTTATCTCTCTTTCTTCTCAAAAAGTCATGGACTATGATTCCACAATCTTTCTATTTGATGAGAGTGTTTACATACTTTTTTTATGAAGAAAATAATATAGAATCCTAAACCAATAACATAATAGTTGAAGTCATTAACAATCCACGATTCTTTTGTTTTATTTGAATAACATAAAACTTTTAATGACTTGATAAAACTCCTAATCCAATAACACTAGATTTATGAAGATTTTAGATAACTTTTTACAAATCCACAACTAATAACACTAAATTTTAAAAGAGTCTTAAAAAGTCTTAATTGAATAACAACATATTTTACATAACTTTTTAAATCATTAAAAGTCTCTTTAAATCCCAAACCAATAACCCCCCCCCCCCCCCCCTTAAGAGAATAATGTACAGAGCCTTGAATAGTATTTTCCTGTTTTGGAAGTAATTAAAGATTTAGATAAATTACTTAATTAATAAAGAAATAAATATTTTGGTAAATATTTTGGTTGAAAGAGTAAAAATTTACCTTCTCATCAAGTAGGAGGAAATTTATTCCAATGATCTCATTGTTTTTTAAAAAATTTCTTTCTTCCCACTTTCTTGTAAGACGTACTATCGTTCAACAATAACAATGCTTTCTGTTTAGTTGATCTAGTGTTATATAATTTATGTTGTTATCTTGAATTTGTATATTCATTTTTACAAAAAAAAAAACAAAGTTAGTAGAAATTATTTTATTTAGTGAAAAATATATCATCATCTATTTGCTTATATAGGAGGTGTATTTACAATCATTTTCCTTTTAGAATTAACAAAGTTATTTTTAATATAATAAGATTATAATTATCTTTTTACAGTTTTATATATTATTTTAATTTATAATTTTTTCAATTATTTTTTTTATAGTTTTAAATGTTTAAAAAGAAAACTATGAATTCTGATCGTTATATTTGACACATAACACGATCTGGTGAATTTCTAATTTTAAATTCTGATTGTTGAAACGGACATGTGTCATGATCTGGTGAGTTACTAACTTTGAAAACCAAACTTTATATAATAAAATATTATAACAGCTAATTTAAAAAATTAAAAAATATATATAAATATATGCTCATGCGGTAGTACGATTTACTACGTAATTGATCATTTAAAAAGAATTTTCTTGTAGTGATTTTTATACGAAATGGATACAATACATACATCATATATTAGGGGGAACTGTTAGATAATAATAATACTATAAGGAAAAAGATATAGGGTCTGTTCGTTTTCAAATCGCTGAAACAGCGACGGCGACAACTTAAAACGGCGGTGATAATACCAATTAAAATACAAAACGACAACGGAAAGGGTAAGAAGAAGATGCGGACGTGTCACAGAGGGAGAGAAAAAATGTCGCAGGGGGAGAGAGAAGTTGCCGGATTTTCTAGCGATCGTTGCGGCAGCTCATCTGAACAGTGCAGCGACTCTTTTTCACACCGGCAGCAACTCCTCTTCATATTAGTATGAGCTGTTTTTGCCTAGCAACTCCTCTTCATATTAGTATGAGCTGTTTTTGCCTATTTTTCTGTCGCAATCGAGAGACTTGAAAATGAACAAGACCATATTATAAGAAAAAACAAATGGTCCGAAATAATATAACTTTGGTCATGTAGGTATTGGGCCTTCGTTTGTCAAAAAAGGTATTGGGCCTTCATGGGTCACATCTAATTAGCTTTGTACTACTTTTTAAACCCTACTTTGTATCATTTTACCTAATGTGTGTGATACTCATATATAAAAGGCATTGTTCTCCATCGAACTAAATAAAAGAATCTATTGCAGGCACCGGCTATTAACATCATCCTGGTAAGCTCTCTCGATCTCAGCCCCTCGTTCTCTTTGTTTTTTGATCCTACGTTTGGGTTTCGATCTGTTTCTGAGTCGGATTATGATCTGTACAATCGGATCGGATTTTAACAGAGTTCTGTTTTTTGTTTGCATTATTACTTAGTTAATAACTCTTACCATTCAATTCAGCAGGGTATGGATTCGATTTTTCAAAAAATGATGTTTATGCATGTCTTTCGCACAGCCAGCGTCGCTGATCGATTTGGAATCAGCCGATTTCTGGGTAAATGTTTGTTTTTTTTTCTTTCTCCCTATCTCTCTCTTTTTCACTATTTTTTTTAAATATTTTTTTTTTTTTGTTAATAGGGTCTCGTCGTTCTCCACTATGTCCGGGATTTGGTACCGGTCGTCGATTCTTTTATTTTATACTTTGGAAATTTTAATTTGTATATAACTTTTTTTAATGATAAAAATTCAGCCACTCATGCACCACCTCCACTGTGTTCGCCACCTCAAACTTCAGCACCACAGGTAATATAATCCTCCTATATTATTATTATTTTCTTAATCGATTAATGTCGCACATGACACATTAGTAAATTGGCTTTTTTAAATTATATCTTCTGTGAATCCATTACATGTAATTATATTATTAAACCTCATAATATAAAACATTACTTTTTCTCCAACTTTATAATGCATTCAATTAACTCGTTATCAATCTCATTGTTTTTTTTCCTTTACGAAGGAGGGGATAGACTTTACGACAGCCAAAATAGCTGTATGGTGGGACACGGAGAATTGCCACATTCCTAAGGGTTATGATGCCCGCCGCCTAGGGAGAAGCATTAGGGACTCGCTTGAAAAAGCGAATTACCAAGGTCCCGTGTCCATCTATGCCTTCGGTGATATGCAACTCATTCCTCATTTGACCCAGCAGGCGCTGATCTCTACTGGAATAGACTTGCATCATGTTCCCCCAAGTAAATTTTTTCCTTTTTTTCTTTCAATTTTTCTTTTATTGAAAGCATTTGAAAAAAAAAATAACCTAAAATCTTATAAAAATCATTACATCATAATGTCACTACGATATCTAATTTCAAAGAGCAAAATAAAAATTTTAATTTAACAAATCGATCTAAATTTTTGGAATTATTGCTAACAAATTCAATATACTCTCTTTCTCCAAACAATCGTCAAAAATCTTACCAAAATTTACAAATCTAATTAGATTCTCGATATTATTACGTCCGAACCAAAACAAAAGTATTCAACGAATAGTTAATTTTCATTCAATTTTTAAGTATGAACACCATAAGATACAGTCTTCTTTTAAGCCTTAAAAAGGGGAATAATCTGGGAAAAAACATGTTGAGTACTTAGGCAAAATCTATTGTTAACATTTTAAATCTTCATACTGTATTGAAAAGTTTTTTTACTTGTTGTCAATAAAAGAGATTTTAGAAAAGAACAACATAACCTGAAACCTGCAAACCCTTTCTTCGTCCAAAACAATCAAACATGGCTATAAGAGGGGTGTATTGAAACAATGATTTTGGAGGATTTGATGGGATTTAGGAAATTTGGAATTTTTGTAGATTTTAGGGAAGTTGATATGATTTATAGGAAAATTATTTCAAATCCCACCTAAAACCATGAGATTTGGATTTCTGTATTTTTAACTAAACAAATCCTCTCAAATCCTCTAGAATCCCTAAAACTTATTAAAATTCAAATCCACAAACTGTTTTGAATAACAGTGGATTTTAAAGTAGATTTTTAAATCATCAGTTCAATAACAGTGGATTTCAGGAGACTTTTTAAAATCCATGATTGAATAACATAGGATTTGTAACTTTTACACAAATCACTTAAAATGTCAAGTTGAATACATAAGTCTTTTATTTTTAATTTTTTGATAATCAAACATTCTAAGTTTGTTTTCTTTTATTTCCTTATTCAGAAAATAACGATGATAAGGATGTGAGTGACTATAAGATCATTGGAGATATTTTTAACTGGACAATGACGAATCCTAACCCTGCTAATATTATGGTCATTTCCGGCGATAAAGACTACTCGGTCGCCTTACATCAACTTAGGTTGAGGAGGTATAACATCCTTCTAGGAGTGCCTCTAAATGGAGCCTCCCCTTCTCTCGTCATTGCGGGAAATCAGGTTTGGCTTTGGACGAGTTTACTAGCTGGAGGAAATCCACTCACGAAGACAGGAATTGCTCAGCTAATAAAGTGAAGAAATACAGGACACTGAGGGCTTTTGACTTAAGCCTTTGGAAAAGGGTTTTCTTTTTTTTTTTATTTGTTTTGCTAATACACTCGTTCCTATGCACGAACCCTTTAATGTAATGTTTGAAGTTTTTCTTAATTCATAATTAGAGAAATGGACCATATTTAAGTATTAAAATTTGATATCTGTTTAAACAAAATGCCACTGTTGGTCGAAAATTCTTTGGTTGAGCCTCTTCTATTCACATCCTCTTTTATTCGCCCTTCTTAATTAACCAATCAAAATCAATCAAAATTCAACAAAACGCCATGTCATATGATCTTTATAAAATAAATTAAAATAAAAATAAAACAACAAAACAAATTAAATAACAAATACAAAAGTAAACAAATTCTGTATATTTTTTTAACAAGGAAATTATGTCGATTTGGTTTATAAAGAGTGTAATTTTTACAATTAAACAAAATTATATATCGGTTTGGGTTTACAAAATAATAATTATGATTTAGATTTTACAATTAAACGAAATTATATATCGGTTTAGGTTTACAAAATAGTAGTTAGGGTTTAGGTTTTATAATTAAACGAAATTATATGTCGGTTTGGATTTACAAAAGAGTGGTTAGGGTTTAGGGTTTAGATTTTATAATTAAACGAAATTATATGTTGGTTTGGGTTTACAAAAGAGTGATTACGGTTTAGGGTTTATATTTTATAATTAAACAAAATTATATGTCGGTTTGGATTTACAAAAGAGTGGTTAGTGTTTAGAGTCTAGATTTTACAATCAAAGAAATTTATATGTCGGTTTAGGTTTATAAATAGTGGTTAGGGTTTAGATTTTACAATTAAAGTAAATAATATGTCGGTCTAGGTTTATAAAAGAGTGGTTATGTTTTAGATTTTACAATTAAAAAAAATTGTATTTCAATTTAGGTTTATAAAAGAGTGGTTTAAATTACACAATTAAACACAATTATATGTCGGTTTGGATGTATAAAAATGTAACTTGGATTTAGATGTTATAATTAAAAACTATAATATAATGTTTATAATTAAAATTGAATTATATACAGATTTTGTTTCTTTAATTAATAATTTGTTTTCTTAATTAAGAGGGGGTGAATAAGAGAGGTTCACCCCTAGGGGTGAACCCAAGAATTGTTCTTGTTGGTCGGGTCATCTATGTTTTTGCACCGTAATTTTTTTTTTTGGTAAAACACTGGGAAGTTAAACTCCCAGCAGTATTATTATTAAAAGAAAGAAAAAACTACACCCGAACTTGGCGTAGACAAGAAGTACCAATTACATCATCTCTCAAAATCGAAACAACATCAGAAGGAACTAAAAGAAAAGAATGAAAACCTATTGGTAAAGAGAATGCATAGTTTGCTAACCCATCCGCAAGACGGTTAGCTTCCCTATACACATGGGAAATACGGACTATCCAGTCTCTCGCAATAAAGCTATGGCACAGACATACGAGGAAGGACAGAGGGTGAGTTCTCCAATCCCTGTCGTTAGAAAACCAACCACAATCTCAGAGTCCACCTCAAGTTCCACTCTTGTTACTCGCTTCTCCCAAGTAATGACCAATCCATAATACACCCCTCATAGTTCTGCCAATGGTGCAGTGCATCAACCAATGTTAAGCGAAAACCCTCCACACCATTCACCTGCAAAATTTCGCAACACTCCTCCTGTTGTAGCAGGGCCAATGTTGCCGTGAGACGCTCCATCAGTGTTTATCTTGAACCAACCCACTGTCGGAGCAACCCAACTAATCCTTCTCTCCACCCTCTCCACAACATTACGCTGTGCCATCCTTCTCATATTGGCTGCAGAGACCTCTTTCCACAGGTCTTTAAGGAAACGAATTCGATCACGGCACAATCTATTATCACCAAAAACATTACCACATCTCCACTTCCATCCCCACCAAACTGCAATGGCAAATGTCGTATACCATACTCCCACCTCCGAGACTGAATCATCATTCATCACCCAAATTCTCATACAACCACCCTAGTAAAGATGCAGCAAAAAAAACTCGACCTCTTACGCAACGGGACAAGTCGATTCCATACTCCTGCCATGGCCTAACAATCACGAAGGATGTGAGTTATGTTTTTTACATAACTCACGTCCTTCGTGATTGTCTTCTCCTTCTTTCTGCATTAGTCATTATCACTTGATTCGCTACCAGCCATAAGAAACACTTTACTCTTTCTGGGGCGACGAGTCGCCAAATACGTTTGAAGAAACCTCCCATATTATGGCTAGGGGTCACATCTCTTGTCAACAACTGATAGGCTGACTTTACTGTAAACTTGCCATCAGTCGTGTCCCCCCACGCTAAACGGTCCCTAGCTCCGGTAACAGTGTCCACAACCATCAATGGGAGACTGAGTTGAACCTCCTCGGGAAGAAAAGGACTCAGGTTCGTATAATCCCAACCTCTTTCATCAGACCAGTAATCCCGAACAGAGAGGCTCTGCTGTTCCACTGACAACGCCCTTATACTCACCTCCGCTAAAGGCTGACTTGTTAACCACTTGTCTGTCTATAATCTAGCTTCTCTCCCGTCCCCAATCACCCAGTTATGTCCCCGACATACTACCTCTCTGAGACCAAGCCCTATACTGCGCCAAGTAGAGGACCAGTTCCCTTTAGCCACCATCCCGCTCCGATCATGAATGTTTCCAACTTTGTATTTGCTCCGAACCACACGTGCCCAAAGACTAGTATTATCATGAAGCAATCTCCATCCTATTTTCGCCAAAAGAGCTACATTCATCTCCTTTGCGTGATTCAAACCAAGGCCATCCCCCACCTTAGGTAAGCACACTCTGTCCCAAGCAAGCAGATGCTGCTTCTTCTTATCCGCCGTACTCCCCCATAAGAAAGACTTACACATGCTATCTAGCTTCGCAAGTGTAGCTTGTGGTAGCTTGATAATACTTATTGTATGCACAGGGATTGATGAAAGCACCGTTTTAGTCAGTGTGATCCTTCCATCAAAGCTCAAAGAGCGTCCCTTCCAACCCGATAATTTAGATGAAACCCTCTCTAACACCTCACCAAAAGTGTTTTGTTAATTCTCTTCTGGAGAACTGGCATGCCGAGATACTTACCAACCTCATGCGCCGACCTTATTCCACTCTCAGCACTAATTAAACTCCAAAGCTCCCTAGAGACATTATCTGAGTAGAAGATCCTGGACTTCTCGAGGCTAACCTTCTGACCCGAGGCGACACAGAATCTCTCCAGAACTCCCCTTATAAGCCTTGATTTGAGCAAGAAAAGTCTCAGCAAACAGTATCAAATCATCAGCAAAGCAAATATGAGATAACCGCGGACCATAAACTAATAGCTTAATTGGCTTCCATTTCTTCTCCCGAATAGACGTATCAATCAAGTGGCAAAGGCGTTCCAAACATAGCATAAAAAGATATGGTGACAGGGGGTCCCCTTGACGTAGCCCACGAAGTGGCTTAAATGACTCCGTCCTTTCCCCATTCCACAGCAAGCACATGGAAGGATCAGTCACACACTGCATTATTCAACAAACCCAACTCTCCGACAACCCTGCCACTCGGAGTGTATCTTCCAAAAAGTCCCAGCGTATCCTATCATACGCCTTCTCCAAATCCAACTTCAACATCATCTATCTTTTTCTCCCCTTCTTACAATGCATTGAGTGCACCGCCTCCTGTACCACCACAGTATTATCCGTGATAAGGTGCCCCGACATAAAACTAGTCTGCTCAAGGCCTATAAGCTTCATCATCACCTCCTTCAGCCTCGCCACCATCACCTTTGTAATGGTGTTGAATAGAACATTACAAAGACTGATAGGGCAAAACTGTGAGATCTTCTCCGGCTTCCCCACATTTGGGATGAGTACTACAATAGCGTCATTAGCTTCCTGTGGCAGTAATCCGGATCGAAAAAATTCCAAAACAAACCGAATGACTAAATCACCCACAACCTCCCAATTCTTCAGATAAAAAAACCGGTTGAAAGCCATATGGGCCTGGGGCTTTAAAACTTCCCATGCTTCGGACAGCACTCTCCACCTCTTCTTTCGTAAACGGTTTGTTTAACCTGATCTTCTCATCATAAGACAAGGGAATGAATCTCTCCATTGGTAAAGCTGGGACCACTGCATCTAAGTCCTCTAAAGAATAAAGCCGTTGATAGTACGCAAGAGCCAACTTCTCAAGTTCCCCCGCATCCAAAATCCAACAACCGGTATCATCCTTCAGCATCTCAATTTTGTTTCTTCTCCTACGTATAATGGTAGAGGTGTGGAAGAACGTAGTGTTTCTGTCCCCATCCACAATCCACTTCTCTCTTGACTTCTGAAACCATAGCGTCTCCTCCTGCTCCAAGACAGCCTCAAACTCCTTAAGTAGGCCCTCCTCCTTATTGAGAAGATCATCAGATTGTGTATGATCCAGGGAATCTTGAACCAGTTTTATCTCCCGCATTAATCCCTCCTTACGCTTCTGAATATCTCCAAAAACTTTCCTGTTCCACCGCTTGAGCGTCTTTTGCAAGCTTTTAAGAGCTTCCAAAGTGTTCAGTCTCTCATCCCACGAACTTCGTAAGAGTCTTTGAACCCTGGATGCTACATCCATGCCGCTTCAAAACGAAACAAGCGTCTGCTCGGATCAATCGGCGCCATAGGAGACAGCTGGACATATAAAGACGCATGTTCTTAATAGGATTTCCCTAGGACTAGAACTCTGATGAAGGCTGATAACCGAGTGATAGGCGATGTGAATAGAGGATGATGATGAACGAATGATCTTGGGTGATGATGTGCGAAATCGAATGAAGAAACAATGGTTCGATGGTGTTAGGTGTTTAGGTGGTTAAATGGATTGTAAGATAATGAAGGGATTCTGAATCACAAAGTGTATAGAAACCCAGAAATCAAAAACGCATTCAAGAATTCAAATTGAGAGAAGAAAGATCAACAATACTTGTTACAACATAATTCTTCGCTGAAAAACAAAAGAGGCATAGCTTTTAGGTTTTATAATCAACCCTAGGCTCGACACTCCAAACAACAGGCAGTTCAAAATAAAACAGCAAGACGTTTTAAGGAAATAAGAAAAAAAACAGCAAAACGTCTAGGCGACCTGTAGTAGTATAGAAGTCGGCTGAACTAGTACATAAGTACATTATTCCCCCTTTGGTAATGATTTCTAGATAACAAGACGTAGTGATCCATTTGCCTCATTAAAAACCATGCTGAGAAAACCCATTGGGACAAAACTCAGCTATGGGAAAAAGTGTACAAACTTCACACCTAAGTTACCTAGTCCTCATTACCGGGTGAAGTCTTCAAGGTGGATATGTTGAAGACTTGGATCCTTGGTAGGTTGAATGACCCGTCAACTATGAGTGAATGAGCTTCCTTGGCCATCTCCTTAGCTCTTGAACGAGTGATCCTTCCCACCACCTCCGGTTGCTCTTCAGCCTCTGGCTCCTTGCTTGCCACGATCATATCATCCTCCCCCTCTTCAAAAGGAATTGTCCTCAAATCGGAATCTGCATAGTAAGGGAGCAAGTCAGAAACATTGAATGTTGATGATATGGTATACTTACCTTGAAGATCAATCTGGTATGCGTTGTCATTGATCCTCTTGATGACTTCAAATGGACCATCAGCTCGTGGTAGAAGCTTGCTCTTCCTCTCGTCTGGGAACCTTTCCTTGCGTAAGTGAATCCACACTAAGTCTCCTTCTTCGAAAATGAGCTCCTTTCTACCCTTGTTCGCATGCTTCTCATATTGCTTGGTCCTTTTCTCTATGTTCTCCTTAGCTTTAGCATGTATCCTCCTCACCTGTTCAGCCTTTTCTTTGCCATCAAAGCTACACTTCACACTTAAAGGTAAAGGGATCAAGTCTAGAGGTGATTGTGGATTAAAACCATAAACAATTTCAAAAGGAGAAAATAGGGTAGCATAATGCTTCCCAGGATTTGAGATTGCTTCTCACTAAGGTCCTGAAGAGTGTAGATAGCGTCCTGTTCACCACTTCGGTTTGTCCATCTGTTTGCGGGTGACATGTGGTTGAGAATGAAAGATTGGTTCCTAGTTTAGCCCATAACGTCCTCCAGAAGTGTCCTAGAAACTTGGTATCTCGGTCAGAGACAATTACTTGAGGCATTCCATGTAGGCGTACTACTTCCCTGAAAAACAAGTTAGCTATAATAACAGCATCATCCGTCTTGTGACTTGCAATGAAGTGAGCCATCTTGCTAAACCTGTCAACCACAACGAAAATAGAATCTCTACCATTTCTGGTTCGAGGTAAGCCAAGAACAAAATCCATAGAAATATGAGTCCAAGGTTGAGAAGGAATCGGTAGAGGAGTGTACAAGCCGTGAGGCTGTACCTTACCCTTCGCCATTTTGCAGATATGGCACATAGAACAAACCTTCTCAATGTCTTTCTTCATTTGAGGCCAATAGAAGTGTTCTTGCAGTCCAAGTAGAGTCTTTGACACTCCGAAATGTCCAGCTAGTCCACCTCCGTGAGCTTCTCTGATCAGCAGCTCCCTCATGGATCCTCTTGGTATGCGAAATCGGTCCTTAAAGAACATATATCCATCCTGCCTATAATAGTTTTCAAAAGCAAACTTATGGCATTTGCCATAGCTCTCAGCAAAATCAATGTCAGTCTCATAAAGTCCTGTTATTTCAGCAAAACCTTCTAACTTAGAAGACAAAGTAGAAATGAGAGTGTACCTCCTGGATAATGCATCTGCGACTACATTATCCTTACCTTTCTTGTACTTAACCGTGTAGGGAAAAGTCTCAATGAACTCCATCCATCTAGCATGTCTCTTGTTGAGCTTCTGTTGTCCTTTGAGATGCTTCATGGACTCGTGATCAGTGTGAATAACGAACTCCTTGGGCCACAGGTAATGCTGCCACGTTTGAAGAGCCCGAACTAAGGCGTACAGCTCCTTGTCATATGTAGGATAGTTCAATGTCGATCCTCCTAGCTTCTCACTGAAGTAAGCTACTGGCTTCCTATCCTGCATCAAAACAGCACCTATACCCACTCCAGAAGCATCACATTCAATCTCAAAAGTTTTCATAAAATCAGGAAGTAAGAGAATAGGGGCAGAGATAAGCTTCTCTTTTAAGGTTGAAAACGCCTTCTCTTGTGCTTCCCCCCATCTGAATCCTACATCCTTCTTGACAACTTCTGTAAGTGGCGCTGCAATAGTACTGAAGTCTTGTACAAATCGCCTGTAGAACCTTGCTAGACCATGAAAGCTCCTGACTTCTGCCACGTTTTTGGGTGTTGGCCACTCCTTGATAGATTAGATTTGACTTTTTTTTTTAAAAATATGTTGTTGAGAAGTAAAAGTTTAGGATATTATAGATATTGTAAATCCTTATAATATATGATTATAATACAGCAGAAATTTAAATCCAAAAAATATATCAATTTATATTTTCGGATCATTTTTAATAATGTAGTGTTGTTACATACTCCCTCTGTTTCACAAAGAGTGTCATTCTGACACATTTCACACAAATTAAGAAAAGTTTGAATTATACATGTTTGTCCATATTTAATTGGTGATTAATTGTTTAAATTCAATGAAAAGAGCTTTGGGTTTAGGGGTAAAAAAGAAAATGTAGCATTAAAAAGCACATTGGAAATGTAGAATGACATTCTTTTTGTAACAAAAAAATTTCTCTAAAATGACACTATTTGTGAAACAGAGGGAGTATATATTTGGTCACTGTTTGTTCTGAAAGTAATATTACAAAGTCTATATTACGTAATCCAAATGAGGTAATTTTTTTACTATAAATTATTTCAAAAACCGTATAGTTTTCAAATTTTAATATAAATAATAAAAAATTACGATTAATAAGTATTACCATTGGAAATTTGGAATACTGTTTCTTTTTTTGGACAAAACAGTAGAAAAAATAGATAATGTGTTTAATATAAATTTAATTGGTCAAAGACGAAAAGTAAATAAATAAATAAAAGATTAAATAGTATAATATCGGTTAGAATTATGCTTGCCAAACGTTTTGACTTTGATACATGTTCCATTTTTATGTACTAATTATCTTGTCTTGGTCATGTGTCTTGTAACGTTGAGTCGAAGAGTTCATGCTTGCCGATTTGTTGTTAATTGCAACTTGCAAGGGCACATAGAACTTCGACCCACCAAAACAGTCTACGTAAATTTTCTTTCTATTCGAATATATATGATTTAGATAGTAATAAAATGGTAGACACAAAGTTAAAATACGAAACAAAGATATATTCAATATTTTATCTATATCTAAGAACATGGAATCATGATCATGAATTTTAACACGACTCAAATTCAATTTTGTACTTTTCTTTTATTAAGATAGAGATACATCTATATATATATATAGTATTTTTGTCCAAAAAATATAAATATATTTAAGCAACATGTTAGTTTCAGAAAATAAAACAATATAGTTCATATATTAAGTCAAATTATTTACAAAAATGTAAAATAGTTCATATACTAAGTCAAATTATGTATATACGAACATAAGGATATCATAATTTGATAATTTTTGTAATGCTTCATATGTCCAAAAAACAATAAAAAAATATTAATCAATATCATAATTCGGTTTGTAGTCGTAATCTGCATCATAATTAAAAAAAAGAATGAATTTTTGTATATACCCGTATCACATAACATATGAGTTTGATAGATTCACAATGTTTTTGATGTTCCTGTAAAATAAAAATAAAAAACATTAATACATATCATATTGGATAAAAGAAAACAAATGAAACAGTTTGTCAACAAAAAAAGTTCATAAATAAAATAAAAGCTTCAACAAAACATAGGAAAGTTGGAATGAAACAATTGATATTTTGTTCCACAAATGTATTGCTTTATATAGTGAGGATGGGTGTCGATTTGTAGGGTTAGTAAATTGAAGTCTTCTAGAAAAATCTGTTTTGGCAGAGAAATGTAAGTGATTTTCTAATAGTAATTATATAAATATATTTAGAATATTAATGGTAATTTTGGATTTTAAGGTAATTACTTAAACTGTTTGTCAAAAAAAATGTAATTACTTAAACTAACTTATTGAATATACTCTTTGTAACTGATTTTGTATTAATAATTTAATACTGAATTCTAATCATATAAGGAAATATTTTTGGGGTTTTTCGTGATTAATGATCTTTCTGTTTTTGAAATCAATTAGAATACTAACAATCAGATGAAAACTTGATATTTGGCAAACATATGATATATATATATATATATATATATTTATAACTAAATGATATTTTTGGATTTTGTTAGTTTAGCATAGAAATTATTCTATAATAGGTTTCCCAAATTGAAGCTTCATTTGATTTACTAATAAGATTAATTTTGTTAGTTTCCTAAATTAGAGGGACCATAAATATCCGATTAACCACTGTAGTTTTTTTAAGAAAATCAATTACGTAACTACAATTTACAATTAGGTTCAGTTTTGTAATTATAAATTTTTGTTAAAGATTGATATCTTTGTAACTAAATGATACTTCTATAACTGTGCCGAAATTAAAGCCCTATTGACAACAGTTTATGTAAAACTAATTAGATGTCATTATTAATAACAAAAATCCTAAATCGATTTCTAAAACACGTAAATGGTTATATCCAAATTAGAGGTGTCAAACGGGCCGGCCCGTGTCCAGCTGGGCCGTCCGCGGTGGGCAGTTTCAATTTTTTGGACCGCGACGGGCCGGCCCGCTAAATCCGCGAATGTAAAAGTTATGTCCAAGCCCGCCCCGCTAAGCCCAGCGGGTTAACGGGCCAGCCCGCGGGCCTAAATAACATATTATCAAAATAAAATAAAATTAATAAATTATAATTTTAAAAATAATTTTAAATAAAATTAATGTTTATATTGATTATTTATAGATGTTTTAATTTTTTTTATATTAAATTTATTTGTATTGTCACATAATTTTAAAAGATATATGTTTAAAATAATATAAAATAGTTATATATCTATATTAAATATTTATTTTTATTTAATAATTGAAGACCGCGGGCCGACCCGCCAACCCGCGGACATAACCCGCTATAACCCGCAATCCGCTTGGGCTAGGCCCGCAAGGCCCACTTTTTAATGGGCCTAATATTTAGTGTCCATGCCCACCCCGCAGAGATACTATTTGGGCTAGGCCCGCGGGCATGGAACCCGCTTGACACCTCTAATCCAAATCCGTTTTCTTGCCCGATTAGTAAGTATTCGAATCTTCAATTTCGGGTAATTTTTTGTTATTGACCCGACCCGGAAGTTGATTTGTACTTTTCTTTTACTAATATAGAGATAACATGATTTTATCTGGTGTAGAATAAATTGACTATACGCACGTCATCCTTCATCGTTAAAGATAGATTATAAATTTATGCCAAACATTTTTCTACTATATGTCTGTGTTACATGAAATATTTAAAATATGTTTGAGAAAAAAAAAAGAGATTGATCGAGAACGCATTTAAGGAAATTGCACACTTCAAGAACAAATAATGAATGCCTCGCTTAAATGCATCCTTGGTGCACAGCACTATCAATCTCGTATTTAACTCTTGTGGAAGTCACTAGAGAACCTAACCTAACCAAGTAACCAATAGATTGATTATACAACTATTTTCGTATAAAACCTCTATATAAATAAAGCCAATATTATTCTCGAAGAAATACTCATTTCAACTCTCTCACAAGTCGAAACCAAATTTCCAACATGAAGAAGACCTACAAGTTTCAAAGCCTCTTCCCTTCTCTCATCTTCCTCATAATCCTGCTCTCGATTTCGAGAGCCACCGCCGCCACCGGCTCCGCTAGTGTCTGCCGGCATCCACCGTCACGAAACAGCTGCAAGACATGCATGGCGGAGCAAATGAATTATGTTTGTCCCAAGTGCGTGCCGGTGCTCCGATGCATGGCTCGTTGCCTTTGGGGAGGTGTGAATCAAAGGAAATGCACAACCACGTGTGGTTGCGACATCACGGCCAAGCCGTCGCTGTTCGAGTGTAAACGCTGCGTTTCCAGGTGTAAGTGTAGTTGTGCGGCTTAAGGAAAACGTAACAATCGACTTTAATCAATCCCCTCTTTGATGTTTGGAAGTAATAATAATGTATCAACTGCTGGATCTTTTGTACTTTAACCTTTTTATATGTTTACTAGAATTTGTACCCGCGCACGTGCTGGATTTTAGTTTAAAATTTTTTATCAATAGAAATTGTTGAGCTCAAATATAATCATTCCAACTTTTGAGTATAAATCTATATAAATACTAAACTTACTTTACTCAGTGATATACAACATATATATTTTTGAAAATAATATTTCTTTGTTATATCTATTTACAATTTTACGTGGGATTTTAGTTAAATTTTTTATCAATAAGAATCATTGAATATGAATATAATTTGGAGATTAAAAGATAAATCTATATAAATTCCGTACTTATTTTACTAATCTATATATAATATATATTGTCTAGTGTTGGAATAATATTGTTGACAATCCTCTGACCTTTTATTTTTAAAAGAATTTATTCCATATTCATATCACATGAAAACATAATTTTGAAAGTTCTAACATCAATACCGATCGTTGACCTAATTATAGTGACCATTTAAACTTAACAATATCCTACATACACAAATATACAACGTTTCATGAACAGTTTTAGTGCTATGTCGCTACAATGAGGTTGTCCAAATGCATTATCTGCCATAATAAAATTTCCGACTAAGTCAAGAATGTTTAAATGATGAAACGTTTAAACCCCACAATGAATATCTATTCACTAATCCAAGTTACATATTTTTTTAAAATCTCATATGTTATTTGCAGATGTTAATTTTGTGATGCAACTCCAGCTTCGTCTCCTCAAAAAAAAACATAATGTACCTTAAATATGTTGTTTTTGCCAATATTTTGGATTAAAAGCATTTGATAATATATATATATATATATATGTTAATGGCTTACATATCATTTTTTCTATATTTTTTGACCAATGATTTTATTTTTTAGATAGATTATTTTTATTAAATTATTGTTTTTGCCAATGTTTTGGGTTTTTTTTTTTTGAACAAATTCAAATGTTTTGGGTTAAAAGCATTTGATTATATATATATATGTTATATTTGTTATATATATTTTATATCATGTTATAAAATTGTAGCTTCACCTTATGAGATGCTACACAGATCACATGCCACTTTTTGTAACGGCTTGCATATTATTTTTTCTATATTTCCTGACCATTGATTTTTTTTTTAGATAGATTATTTTTTCAAAATTCTTTTTCATAGTTTTCCCAATAAAAAGTGTGCCCCTTTGTTTTAGATCAAAATTTTTAAGTTAAGTTAAGTTAAATAAAGTTAAGTAATTAATATTTTCTTTCTTATAAGTAAAGTTAATAATAAATCTTTATGGTATATGTTTTTAGAAACTAATGTTTCACTTCAATTTTATTTTCATGTTTAGATTTTTATAAATACAATTACATAACTTGTTTTTTTATTCCACCATGCATTAAAATCTTACTTACATTCTAAAACCCATTAACCCATTCTCAAATTTGGAATATAATCATTTTTTGATTATAATTTTAATAATAATATTATTACTAAAACAAATTTATAGTATTATTTTTAATATTTTAAAATTTTCATTGAATTTACTTAATTCATTTTTTAAATAGTTATTAATTTTATTATTTACTAAAAAATTATATTATTGTTCATACTATTCTAAAATTTAATTAATTTTAGTTAATTCGTTTTTTATTTATTGTTACTGTTATAATTAATAAATATGCAATTAATGAATATTAAAAATAATATTTTTTATGCAAAAAAAATTGATTAGATGGATGCTGATGTGGACGAAGGAGAAGTGAGCAAAGTTAACTTTATATATATACTAGAATTTGTACCCGCGCACGCGCGGGATTTTAATTTTAAATATTTCTTATCAATAGAAATTGTTAACCTCAAATATAATCTTTCCAACTTTTGAGTATAAATTTATATAAATACTAAACTTACTTTACTCAGTGATATACAACATATATATTTTTGACAAGTTGTTAGAAATACCCGTTTTGGCATATCCATTTTCAAAAATGTCCATTATTTTATACATTTTCATTTTTGCCCTTTTTTACACAATTACATCATGTTAAATTAATTTTTAGAATTTTTTTTTAGGTTTGGGTTCCCAATTTACATTTAGGGTATAGTTTTTAAGGGATAGGGTTTAGTATTTGGGGTTTAGGATTTATAATTTTGTCATTTTATATATTGAAAAGGGGTATTTTTGAAAATAGACATCATGAAATGGTATTTTTGAAAAGTGACATAGAAAAAGGGGTATTTTTAAAAATCCCCCTATATTTTTGAAGATAATATTTTTTGTTATATTTATTTGCGATTTTACGTGGGATTTTAGTTAAAATTTATATCAGTAAGAATCATTAAGTATGAATATAATTTGAAGATTAAAAGATAAATATATATAAGTGCCGTACTTATTTTACTAATCTATATATAACATATATTGTCTACTGTCGCAATAATATTGTCGACAATCTTGTGACCTTTTATCTTTAAAAGAATTCATTCCATATTCATATCTCATGAAAACATAATTTTAAAAGTTCTAACGTCAATGTCGATCATTGACCTAATTATAGAGACAATTTCAACATATCGATATCCTACACTAAATGCGAATATACAAAGTTTCAGGAACAATTTTAGTGTTATGTCGCTACAATGAGGTTGTCCAAATGCATCATCTGCCATAATAGAATTTCCGACTAAGTCAAGAATGCTTAAATGATGAAATTTTTAAACCCCATAATGAATATCTATTCACTAATCCAAGTTACATATTTTTCTACAATCTCATATGTTATTTACAGATGTTAATTTTGTGATGCAACCCCAGCTTCGTCTTCTAAAAAAAACATAGTGTACTTTAAATATGTTGTTTTTGCCAATGTTTTGGGTTAAAAGCATTTGATAATATATATATATATATATATGTTATATTTGTTATATATGTTTTGTATCATGTTATAAAATTGTAGCTCCAGTTGATAATATACGTTATGAGATGTATGCTATACAAATCACATGCCACTTTTTGTAATGCCTTACATATCATTTTTCTATATTTCCTGACCATTGATTTTGTTTTTTTAGATAGATTATCTTTTCAAAATTCTTTTTTCATATGTTTTCCAAAAAAAAGTGTGCCTCTTACAATGTCTTTGTTTTAGATCAAAACTTTTAATTTAAGTTAAGTTAAGTAATTAATATTTTCTATCTTATAAGTAAAATTTTATAATAAATCTTTATGGTATATGTTTCTTAGAAACTAATGTTTCACTTCAATTTTATTTACATGTTTAGTTTTTTTTTTTGTCAACCATTGGGCCACAACTGGCCGGCCCATTAGCCAAATTCCTACATTCGTAAGAACCGGGACTCGATCTCGGGTGTGATGGTGCCTTCTGCAAATGGACTTACCTCCTGCACATGTTTAGATTTTTATAAATACAATTACATAACTTGTTTTTTTACTCCACCGCCATGCATTAAATTCTTACTTACATTCTAAAACTCATTAACCCATTCTAAATTTTGGAATATAATCATTTTTGGTTATAATTTTAATAATAACATTATTACTAAAACAAATTTATAGTATTATTTTTAATATTTTAAAATTTTCATTTATTTTACTTAATTCATTTTTAGATAATTATTAATTTTATTATTTACTAAAATATTATATTATTATTTAAACTATTTTAAATTTAATTAATTTTAGTTAATTCATTTTTTCTTTATTTTTTACTATTATCAATTATAAATAGTAAATATGAAATGAATGAATATTAAAAATAATATTTTTTATGCAAAACAATGATTAGGTGGAAGCTGATGTGGAGGAAGGAGAAGTGAGCAAAGTTAACTTTATATATATAGATATATATTCGTTTGTACGGAACAAAATTTTCAGTAGCTCAAATGGTAAAAAGCTTGTTGGTTTGTAATGGTAAAAGGCTACGGGTTCGAGGCTAGGGTAAGTTGTTTTGGTTCAATTTTAATTTCTCAACTAAGTTTATCTGTACACGTGGATTCCAGGTTAGACGAATCTAACAGAAAAATTTAACAAAATTACACATTAAACACGTTTTTGTATATTTAGCCACAAAATCGAAAGTGTAGGTATGTAATTTTACAAAATCGAAAGTTTAGGTATAATTCAAAATATTTTAAAATTACATGTATGTTTAAGCACAGTAAATAGTTTGATGTATGAATTCAACATATTGTAATTGTCCGGATATGAGAAAGACGTTTTTCGTATTATAACATAGAGCACATGACAAGAAAGAAACATGATGGCTAACACCTGGAAAGTCGAAGAAGTTGGAATCTCAGATCACCAACAGACAAAAATAGAGCAAAAAAAAATTCAATATAAATTTAAAACAATTTCTATTATTTTCTTTGATATTTGCATTTCTCCCCCTCTACATTTTTTATTTTGTTTTTATGTTGTCCCCAATAAATTAATATCTACAACCGCTCCTGTCTGTATAGCAACTTTCCTGTATTTATGCTTATTCATATTAATATACCAAGGTTCCAAAGAAACAAAAACAACAACAATTTGAAACAACCATGCCAACACTTCAAAATAGAGAAGCAATAACCCTAGCCAACGCATTGGCTTTCGGTGAAGAGAAATTTATAGAAATCCCCCACATATAGCCTCATCTCCAGAAAATAAGTTTAAAATCCGATTGTTACAGACATATAATAATATTAAATTATTAAATAATTAAGTAATATAATTTGTTGTTATGATTTCTTAAGAAACATGGAAAATGGTTATAGTTACACGATAAAACATGAAAAAATAATTTTTTCCCCTCCAAAAAAACTATCATATCAAGTTAGATAAAACTCAAATTTTAATTTCGGGCTATATGTCTCCGAAAAAAATATTTCTACATTTATTTCACCCCGAATCAAAAGTTAGAAAGCAATATCTGTCCGAAATAATATTACTAGATTTAATTTCCCACAAACAATGGTTTAATCGTTTATTATGTACCAAATAAATCTTAACCAATTAAAAGAATACTAAACCAAAAGTAAACCGATTTAAACCCAATTACAAAACAGACCAAACTTCTTCTTCACCCAATTTTTCTCTCTCATCGACTGTCTTCTTCTTCATCTTCATCCCTTGAAAGCAAATTTCATCAGCTTCAGGATCCCCCAAGATTACTGTTTCAATCAAGTATCATCGTCGGCGAATCAAAATAACTCAGTCTCAATCTCTCAACCGCTTACCATCAAAACCGGTACCAGATGTTTTGGCTCGCCGATCGCTAGCTCCATGCTAATGAGCGCCAACCTCAATCTCGTCGAAATCACACTCCTCCCCCTCCTCTACGTTCGATGAACATATCTGTATCGGAGGAGGATTCCTCACTCTCTCTCTAATGGCAGCAGTCACGATTCTCTCTCCCTATATATAGGAGTGAACCTCTTTATTCATCACCTTATAGAATAAGGAAACAAATTGTATACATCAGTGTAAAATAAAAAATTCAAACCGCTCTTTTATAAACCAAATCGATATATAATTCCCTTCTAATTGTAAAATCTAAACCCTAATCACCTCATTTGTAAACCCAAACCGATATATAATTTCGTTCTAATTGTAAAATCTAAACCTTAACCACCTCATTTGTAATCCCAAACCAAAATATAATTTCGTTGATGGTAAAATCTAAACCCTAACAACCTCACTTCTAAACCCAAAACTTTTGTTCTAATTGTAAAATCTATATACTAACCACCTCATTTGTAAACCCAAAACGACATATAATTTTGTTTTAATTGTATAATCTAAACTCTAATCACCTCATTTGTAAATCCAAACTGACATATAATTTCGTTCTAATTATAAAATATAAACCATAATTTTCATTTATAAACTCAAACCGATATATAACCTCGTTAATTGTAAAATTTAAACCAAGCCAATATTTAACTTTTCTTAATTAAAAGTATACATAATTTGTTTCCTTAATTTTTATTAATTTTTAATTTGATTTTAATTTATTTTTTAAATGAAATATTAGATAGAAGATTTTGATTCATTGAGAGGAGAGGAGGTGAATACAAGTGTCCACTCTAGGAGTGAACCTGATGCAACGCATCTGTAACGCCCGTGTCCCAAAGAAAAGTGGAAGAACCGATCAATTTATGTGAAATCATGAAATTGCCCGGTTTGGTTTAAGTTCACCCGGTTTAGAGCAGGTTTTGAGAAACCCTAAGTGATATATTTATAATGAAATGGATGCCTCTTCTCTCTATTTGGTCGTGGCTGTTATTCAATACTTGTGTTAAGAGGAAGAAAGAGATATAGAGAGAGGAGAGAGCCTATTGTGGTGTGAAGGAGATTAAAGGAGAATGAGCAGAATCGTTAGGGTTTGGGAAGAAACAGTTTCGATATATCAAATCGTTGTCAAAGGTAACGAAATTTGGTAGTGTTATTCTCAAGCCTTTCATCGTCATTCTCCTTTTTACAGAAGTGGATTTGGATTTAAACTCGATGAGTTATGTGCAGTTTCGTGAGACACGTTTTCTCAGACGCGAGTTAGAACCATCGGGGATTGTAACTGAGATCGTGGTCTCGCCTGGTTTCTGATCGGCACGAGATTATGTGGAAAGCTTCGTGACGTCTCGGACTAGCTTTTCACCGGAGGGATTTGATAGTTAACGGTTGGTTTTTATTTTAGGGTTTCGTCTTTAAGACTGTTCTTTTCTAATGTTTCTGTCCAGTTTCGCTATAAGTCGTTTTTGGTTGTGTGGCTTATTGTAGGGAATTGCTGGGCTGTTTCAGACGTTAGGAGAGTCTCAACTGGTTATATTCGTTGTTATAATCAGTTTGATAAGGTGAGTGCGTGACCATGAGCTTATCTAAGCGATTGGGTTGTATAACTTGTTTTGTGTGAAGTTGTGTAGGTGTGATGAATGTGTTATTGGATGTTCTGTTCAATGTCTGGTTTGTTATGTTTTATTTGTGGTTGTACTCTTGATTTGCTTGTGTGTATAGCTCGTAGATGGGAGGATCGTCTCACTGGGTATTTCTGGTAATACTCACGCATCTCATTGTGTTTGTGGTGCAGGTATTGTGTAGTGTGGAATCATGGCGATGAGGAAGAGGATGATCTAGGGTCTCGGTTGTGTGTTGTTGGACTTTGTTATATTGTTTATGTTGGAACCTTGGATAGAGTTATGCTAGGTTGATGGATAGAATGCTTAGGAATGTTATTGCATTGATGATGTGTTTGGTTCTGTATGTTGGTATGTTTCCGCTGTGCATATTGGTTGTTATCGGTTTAATGAGGAATTTTGGTTTGGGTGGTTTAATTAAGTAGTATGAGATGCTTAATTATCTATTGTACTTATTTTTTAAAAAAAACGGGTCCGGTTGTTTTAATTTGGTATCAGAGCCTTTACGGTTCTAGGATGGTTAAGTGGATGGTTAGAGTGGTTAGGAATTTAATTGGGTGAATATTTTCCTGTTGCTTGATACATGTTGTTGTGAGATGGAAATTGATTATGAGTAGTTAGTCAATTTGTTTGTGGTATGGAGTCCTAGTATCATCCTCTTCGAGCCTTCAATGAGATTCCACGGTAAGTTGTGAGTTTGTGTGCGGTTTTGAATTGTTTGCTTAGTCTTTTGTTCATGGTAGTGCAGATGGTTAGAGAGGGTGCTGTTGCTGGTCGTGGTCGTGGACGCGGACGTGGTCGTGGTCGCGGACGTGGTCGTGGTAGGGGCAGAGTCCCAGAGGTTAGTGAGACCGAGGACCAGAGTGTGACAGTTGAGGGTGCGGGCGAGTCGCAGAGTGTTCCGGGGGATTCTGTGAGTGTGGCAGGAGGGGGCGGTGTAGATGCTCCAGTGGCCGGTGATGCTAGGGTCCCAGGTGTGGGAGTCCCAGCGGGTGGAGTCCCTGGTACTGACTTTGCGGCTATGCTAGCAGAGGTGTTGGCGCGGTTACCACCAGTGGTACCGGCTCAGGCTCAGGTAGTGCCACCAGTGGTGGCGGAGGAGCGGCAGCCAGTGGCTGCGGATGCGGGGGTCCATGCTCGTTATCTCAGCATGTTGACAGAGATGGGTAGGTTGCGTACTGAGCAGTTTTCGAGAGGTGTAGATCCTACTGCTGCGGATGCGTGGAAGACGAGAGTGGAACGTAACTTCCATACTCTGAGATGTCCTGAGGAGTTTTGGGTGGACATAGGGGTCTACTTTTTGAGTGGTGATGCTGAGTTGTGGTGGAGATCTGTGGCTGCTAGGAGGGTGCAGCGGGAGATGACTTGGGCTGACTTCGTCTTGGAGTTCAACCGCAAGTATTTTCCTAGAGAGGCATTGGATCGGTTGGAGGTGCAGTTCCTCCAGTTGTCTCAGGGGACACGGTCAGTGCGGGAGCTGGATTTGGAGTTCAGTCGACTCTTTGTAATGGGGGTCGGGCTTTGGAGTCTGAGGAGGCTCAGATCATGAGGTTTTTGAGGGCTCTACGTGATGACTTGAGGGTTCACTGTAGAGGGCGGAGTTATGCTACGCGTGCAAAGCTGGTTGAGACTGCAGCAGAGATTGAGGAGGATATCCGGGTACAGTCAGTGGCGGTAGCTCCAACTGTTCAGATAGAGGAGACATGTGAGCAGAACATTCCGAGCAAGGGTAACAGGTCAGGGCAAGGGCTTAAGAGGAAGCGGGAGGGCACGTCAGTGACAAACCAAGGCGGTCAGGGATGCTATGGGTGCGGGAGCACAGATCACAGGTTGGCAAGCTGTCCCAAGAGGAGCGGCACGCAAGGGAACATTCGAGTGTGCTTCTACTGCAAGGAGGTGGGACATATCAGGCCTCAATGTCCAAGGTTGCAGCAGTTGACAGTGGGAGGGGTGCAGCCGAAGGAAGGGCGGGGCACCAATCCCGGAGTTTAGTTTGGCTTATATTTCTTTTTAATTCAGTTATGTCTTTTCGTTTGGGGTTGTAAACGATTATTTCATTTGAGGTTTTAATAAAATGGAGTTCTTTGGTTTTTGTGCTTTATGGATCTTGTAGAAAAAAAAAATCGCTCGGGAGTTCCATAAATGGAAAATTTAGGAAGCTACTAAATATGAAAGTGTTATGGGGTCAGAGCTTTGCTAATTATGGAAAGTGCCGTGGCGAAATGAAAATAGAAAGATCCATTAAAGGAAAGTTTCCATAAATAGAAGGTTTTATGATTAGTTCGGACTTGCTTATTTTTGGAAAGGAGGTGTGGAATGTCTGGAGTGGCAGGGATGTTCGGAGGTTGACCTGAAGAGTGGTCACAGATGAGATGATTGGTTCTCAAAGATTTTTGATTGGTGGTGTTACGGTGCTACGAGATGTGCGGGTTCTAAAAATGAGAAGTTTTATGAATAGTTAAAGCTTGCCTATTTACGGAAAGTGCGATTGCAAATAAATAGAAAGTTCTATGAATAGTTAGAACTTGTCTATTTATGGAAAGGGCGTGTGCAAACACCCAAATGGTTGAGATGTTTTGAGTTGGCCTGAAGAGTGGTCATGGTGGTGGTGATATTCTGGTGAGAGAATATGGTGATTGGTAGAGCATTGCGATGTTTTACGTGAATCACATGAGGTAGTTCCCGTCGGGAGATGCTTATTGACGTTAGGACTTGTTTGCTCACGTGGAGATGATTAGTTCTCCAGAGGAGATGATTAGTTCTCCTGTGGAGATGATTAGTTCTCCTGAGGGGATGATTAGTTCCCCTGGTGCACCGCGGGCTTGACGGGTTGCGACCCTGAGGGCGGCAGAGGAGATGATTAGTTCTCCTAGGGGATGATTAGTTCCCCGGAGGGGATGAGTAGTTCCCCTGGTACCGAAATCTCGAGGGTGACGATCCGAGAGTGAGACGGTATGGCTCGAGGACGACGGTCTGAGAGTGCAGGCGGTGCAGTTCGAAGGTTGCGACCTAAGAATGTATGAGTGAGAGAGCAAACAATGTCTAGAACGTGGTTATGAGCGTAGTGACTGGATGTATACCTCGGAGGTCGGGATTGATCTCGTGTTTTGGGTTGTCTTGACTAGTGGGGCCAGGGTTATGTGGACCGTTGGGTCATATGGATGTGCGGGCTGTTGCGACAGTTGCACGGAAAACCTTTACTGACGGTATTCAGTCCGGTCGGGGAATGTGCAGGCCGTAGTGACGGTTGCACGGAGGTCCTTGGTGGAGGGACAATGTTCTCAGATTTGAGGACGAATCTTTTGTTAGAGGGGGAGAATTGTAACGCCCGTGTCCCAAAGAAAAGTGGAAGAACCGATCAATTTATGTGAAATCATGAAATTGCCCGGTTTGGTTTAAGTTCACCCGGTTTAGAGCAGGTTTTGGGAAACCCTAAGTGATATATTTATAATGAAATGGACGCCTCTTCTCTCTATTTGGTCGTGGCTGTTATTCAATACTTGTGTTGAGAGAAAGAAAGAGATATAGAGAGAGGAGAGAGCCTATTGTGGTATGAAGGAGATTAAAGGAGAAGGAGCAGAATCGTTAGGGTTTGGGAAGAAACAGTTTCGATATATCAAATCGTTGTCAAAGGTAACGAAATTTGGTAGTGTTATTCTCAAGCCTTTCATCGTCATTCTACTTTTTACAGAAGTGGATTTGGATTTAAACTCGATGAGTTATGTGCAGTTTCGTGAGACACGTTTTCTCAGACGCGAGTTAGAACCATCGGGGATTGTAACTGAGATCGTGGTCTCGCCTGGTTTCTGATCGGCACGAGATTATGTGGGAAGCTTCGTGACGTCTCGGACTAGCTTTTCACCGGAGGGATTTGATAGTTAACGGTTGGTTTTTATTTTAGGGTTTCGTCTTTAAGACTGTTCTTTTCTAATGTTTCTGTCCAGTTTCGCTATAAGTCGTTTTTGGTTGTGTGGTTTGTTGTAGGGAATTGCTGGGCTGTTTCAGACGTTAGGAGAGTCTCAACTGGTTATATTCGTTGTTATAATCAGTTTGATAAGGTGAGTGCGTGACCATGAGCTTATCTAAGCGATTGGGTTGTATAACTTGTTTTGTGTGAAGTTGTGTAGGTGTGATGAATGTGTTATTGGATGTTCTGTTCAATGTCTGGTTTGTTATGTTTTATTTGTGGTTGTACTCTTGATTTGGTTGTGTGTATAGCTCGTAGATGGGAGGATCGTCTCACTGGGTATTTCTGGTAATACTCATGCATCTCATTGTGTTTGTGGTGTAGGTATTGTGTAGTGTGGAATCATGGCGATGAGGAGGAGGATGATCTAGGGTCTCGGTTGTGTGTTGTTGGACTTTGTTATATTGTTTATGTTGGAACCTTGGATAGAGTTATGCTAGGTTGATGGATAGAATGCTTAGGAATGTTATTGCATTGATGATGTGTTGGTTCTGTATGTTGGTATGTTTCCGCTGTGCATATTGGTTGTTATCGGTTTAATGAGGAATTGTGGTTTGGGTGGTTTAATTAAGTAGTATGAGATGCTTAATTATGTATTGTACTTATTTTTAAAAAAAACGGGTCCGGTTGTTTTAGCATCTTCGACGCAAACGTGACGGTCATCACGTTTGAGCTTATTCATTATTTAGGTTTTGTTTCTTATGGGCTTAATGTATATTTAGGCTTGTATTTGTTTGCTTCTTCTTTCGGTTAGGGTTTTCATCCTCTTCCTCTTATTTAAAGAGACGTGACTCATTATTGTAAAGGGAATTATTGATTATTGAATAAATAAGTTTTACCATAGCTTTGCGTAAATCCTAGAGAGGAGGACTCTCAACCCTAAGAGCTTGTATTCAAGCCCTGCAGGAGTACTTGCAAAACTACGTCGATATCGTTCTCGGAAACTGATCTCGACCATATCCCTATTGCTTCTTTTTCAAGTCTCGGCGTTCTAAGCAAGATCTGTTCGTGAATCCAAGTTCTCCAGAAATCATGTGTTCTCGTCCGTTAATTAAGCTTCCGCTCTCTATCAGAACCTAAGTATTTTTCATATATATATATATATATATATTATAACATATTTGATTAGCCAAGACAACTCCACAAAGTTTATAGCTGCAATTTCCCAAGAATCCATAGAGTATATATGAATCCAAAATCTTGTCCTTTATGGTTAAAAAAACAAAATCCAATTTTTAAAATCAGTAACTCTTGAGTCTTGACCTTGATTAATTAGGTTGGAGCTGCAAAGATTCATAATTATCCAACGCGGTTACAATGAATTTACCCAATGTACTTTTGTAATTTTGAAACCAAATTCATCAAAATTCTATTTGTTGCTTGAAAAATATGGTGGAGAAGAAGAAGAAGATGATGTCGGATCGAATCAATTCTGGATTGGATCAGATTTAATTTGGTTTAGTATCAAATTTAGGTGGTTTGGTATCCAGTTTATAAATAAACCGATTAAACTCAGATTAATTGAGAAATAGATGTGACAATTTCTCATTTAGGGGAGATCTAAGTTGAAATTTTTTTTCCAGAGATATTTAGATCACGATCAAAGTTTGGACTCAATTTAGTTGTTGGTATTCCTATGCATTTATGGGAGATAGCAGCGCTAGAGGCGATTGGGAAAAAGGTGGGCTTAATCCGGAAGATAGATGAGGAGACAGGGAGTATTTGTGCAACTGTTAATGGTTTTAATCTTATTCTCTTCAAAATGGTGGTTCCCTTTGATACTGGTGATGAGGTGGTGGTTACTATTGAGTATGAGAAGTTGAAAGGATTCTGTAGGCATTGCTTCTGGTTGACTCATGATATGAACGTATGCCCGGAGTTGAGTCAAGCTGATGGTAGTCGTGGCTTTGCGGTTCAATCTGATAGAAGGGGGTGTTCAGAGGCAGCAACTTACAACTAAACAGGGTGTCAAGAATCATAAGGGAGGTTGGGAAAAACCAAGGAAATTTGTTAAGCGGGCTTCTGAATTTGAAAATGAAGATTCCAACATTACGAGACATCAACAGCTTAGTGCTAGTGGGTCGAGTGGTTCCGGTTATCGTCAACAAGATGGGAGTCAAGGTCAAGCTTGGGAACAAAATAGGGGATATCTGAAACCGGAAAAGATAAGGATAAGTCCCAAACTAGAAATCCTCTTTGAATTCGAAGTTAGGGGATACTCAAGACTAGAAGATGATCAAAGGGAAAGAAAGATCACCTTGAAGAACTTGGGTTCGTGAAGTTTGTAAACGAGAGTTTATGAAAGAAGAATGATAATAATTTTATTGAATGAATAAGCTTCGGCTGCAGGCCGTACAATATATAGAGTTCTCAAACACAAACCCTCAATAATTAAACCCGTTAATAAAAACCTAACATTGAACCGAGACTAATTATAAAACCAAAACCAAATTGCATAATAAGATAGAAATAACTAAGGATCGAGAATCCTGTCACAATACTCCCCCCTTCGGAATATCCTTGGCCTCAAGGATGAAAGTCCGGATGTTTGGCGATGAAGTCTTAATAGAATTCCCAGGTAGCTTGTTCCTGTGTGTAACCTTTCCATTGCACAAGAACCTTCGTCACTGGTTTGTTCTGTCGCTGAACCATCTTTGTTTCGAGTATACGCTCCGGTTCTTTAGATAGCCCCACGTCTGTAAGATATTGAGGAAGGGTAGCAGCTGAAAGTGGAGGGTTGGGGCATAGTTTAAGCTGACTTACGTGAAACACATTATGGATGGCAGAGGTACGAGGCAAATCAAGCTTGTAAGCAAGAGAACCAACACGGTCGGTGATGAGGAAAGGACCATAAAACCGTGGAGAAAGCTTGTGAGGAATGTTGCGAGCCTTAAGAGATTGTTGGCGATAAGGTTGGAGTTTCAAGTACACAGAATCACCGATCTTAAATTCACGCAAGGACCGGTGAGAATCAGCATATTGTTTCATTCGGTTCTGGGCACGAAGCAAGTGAAACTTCATCATGTTAATGATTTCCTCACGTTTTTGCAGACTGCGATCGACGACCTTCGAAGAACTCTCACCGGGAAGGTAGGGCATGTGAAGTGGAGGTGGCTGGCCATAAATAATCTCAAACGGTGTACAACGTATGGCGGTATGATAATTGGTATTGTACCACCATTCAGCCAATGGGAGCCATGTGCACCATGTGTGAGGAGCATCAGATGCCATACACCGTAAATACGTTTCCAAAGTTTTGTTGGTGACCTCAGTTTGACCATCAGTCTGAGGATGGTAAGCTGTTGAATAATTGAGGTCAACACCGTGAACCCGAAACATTTCTTTCCATACTTCACTGAGAAATGTTGGATCCCTATCACTGGTGATGTCTTTAGGCATACCATGTAAGCGAAAAACCTGGTCCAAGTAAAGCGTAGCAATATCCAAAGCAGTATAAGGATGAGATAAAGGCAAGAAATGAGCGTTCTTACTCAGTCTGTCAATAACCACTAATATGCAGTGCTTGCCCGAAGAAGGAGGGAGGCCTTCAACAAAGTCTAAACTTACTGACTCCCAAACACCATGTGGAATAGGTAGAGGCTGAAGCAAGCCGGGTTTTGCAGCCAAGTCATATTTATTTTTTTGACATACACCACAATTTCTGACATAATTTTGGACTTCCAAGCTCAGCTTAGGCCAAAAGAACAAAGATTTGATTCTGTGCAAAGTAGTATCTCTTCCTGAATGACCACCAACAGCAGAGTCGTGGAGCCATTTGAAAATATGTAGTTTAATTTCTGGATCATTACCCACAACTAACTTTCCTTGTCGACGCAGTTCACCATTAATAAAAGAGTATGCAGGGTGAGAAGAAGGCTTAGCTTTCAAGTCAATGATCAGCTGCTTGAGAGTTGGATCCGTTTCCCACAATAACTGCAATTTCTCATAAAAGTCATGATGTACCTGAGAAAGTGTAAGCTGAAGTAACTGAGAACCAGAGACACGTGACAACGCATCGGCAGCAACGTTTTCTTTCCCTTGCTTGTAGTGGATTTCAAAAGTGTACCCCATGAGTTTTGATAACTACATGTGTTGGAAAGGAGTTGTAATCTTCTGTTCCATGAGATATTTCAAACTTCGTTGATCAGTCTTAATGATAAAGAGTTTGTGAGCCAGGTAGGCATTCCATGTCTGAACAGCATGGACCACAGCAAGAAGCTCTTTCTCATGCACAGACAAAGATTGATGTCTTGGACCAAGTGCTCTACTAATATAACCAATCGGATGATTATTCTGCATCAACACCGCTCCTATTCCAGTGTTAGAAGCATCGGTTTCCACCACAAACGTTTGAGAAAAATCTGGTAAAGCGAGTACAGGTGATGAAATCAAAGCAGCTTTAAGAGACTGAAAAGCTGTAGCGGCTTCTGAATTCCATGAAAACCCGTCTTTACGTAGTAAATTAGTAAGGGGACGAGCAATGACGCTGTAACCGCGGATGAAGCGACGGTAATAGTTTGCAAGGCCTAAGAAACTACGTAACTGTTTCTGTGTAGCGGGAATTGGCCATTGTTCCACAGCATGAATTTTTGCAGGATCCGTACTAACACCATCAAAAGAGATAAAATGACCCAAATATTCAATCTTGGTTGCTCCAAAGGTGCACTTTGAACGTTTCAAATAGAGCTGCTGTTGCCGTAGAATTGTGAAAACTTCCTCCAAATGACACAAATGTTCCTCCCAACTGCGGCTATAGATTAAGATGTCGTCAAAAAACACAAGAAGAAACTTTCTGATGACAGGCTGGAAAACATGGTTCATGAGTCCCTGAAATGTACATGGAGCATTTGTTAAACCAAACGGCATTACGAGATATTCATAATGACCTGAATGAGTTTTAAATGCTGTCTTATGGACATCATCTGGCGACATTCTAAGTTGATGAAAACCAGCACGCAAATCCAACTTAGAAAAAAATTTTGCGCCACCCAACTTGTCCAATAGGTCTTCAAGGAGAGGAATTGGATATTTATCTTTTATTGTCTGCTTGTTCAATCCCCTGTAATCAACACAAAGTCGCCAAGACCCGTCTTTCTTTTTCACCAATACTACAGGAGAAGCATATGGGCTGGAACTGCATTGAATGATTCCTTGTGTAAGCATTTCTTGAACCATCTTGTCAATGGAGTCTTTCTGTAAAGTGGAGTATCGGTAAGGCCTTAAATTCACAGGATTAGCTCCAGCTTCTAGAGGTATTTTGTGGTCAAAACCTGCTCTGAAAGGAGGAAGATGTGTAGGTTCAGCAAATATATCTGCATAAGTGTGGAGAAGTTTCTATAAAGAAACATCATCACACAAATCTGTCCTAACAGCTCCAATGTGAGAAAACAGTGCTGCGGGTTGTAATTCCTGGTGAATAGAGGTAGTATCATCGATCTCCCTGACTTGTAGAAGAGCAATTTGTGGACCTTGTAGCATTAACTTATTCAAACTATGGCCCTTAATTGTCTTGCAACCCGACGACGTAACTCCTTGCAGTACATGCTTCAATCCTCCACTCTTGAACTCCATACGAAGATTAGAAAAATCCCACAATATGGGTCCCAAAGTAATAAGCCATTGTACACCAAGCACTAAATCACTACAATCCAATTTTAGAGTCTGTATCTCGGCTGCAAAATCATAACCTTGCATTTTCCAAGTAAATTCTGCACATTTATATGTAGAGAGCAAGTTACCCGTAGCTGCTGCAACTGGCATTGGCGTGATTGCATTCAGCTTGCAACCTAATATTTTGGCAACGCTCAAGTCAAGAAAATTGTGGGTGCTCCCTGGATCAATCAGTATGTTCAGCTTTCTCTTGCCACTTTGTCCTATCAACCGCATACAATTAAATGTAGTAGAGCCGTTCAAAGCATTAACTGAGATCGTGGGATATTTATCATCATGTCCCTCGCTTTCTCCCTCAAAGGTTACCTCTACCTCATCGGCGGTTGACATGATCTCCTCGTCACCTTCCATATAGAGTATCTGACCTCTCTTATGTTTTAGGTGGTGGCCCGGAGTGAATGGTTCTGCACAAAACATACACAATCCCTTGCGTTTCCTCTCCTGCATCTCCTCAAAAGAAACTTTTTGTGCTGGCTTATTCTCATGTGACTGGTTTGGAGAAGTTAACTTTTGGTGAAAGTTTCTGTTTGAATCTGGTGTGGGTAACAATGGTGTGTTGCTGGGGTACTTGTTAGGTTGTTGAAAACCAGATTTTGGATATGGATTAGAAGGAACTCGGAATGATCTGCCAGGAGTGTGGAGCAACTCCGACTCATGAAGCTTAGCAATTCGAGCTGCTTCGGCCACTGTTTTAACCTTGAACTTGCGAGCGTTTAAGGCCAAATGGGGGTTTAAATTTGTCAAAAATATGCTAAGAGCATGAGCTTTGGTAAGCGAGAGCCGAGTCATAGCACATTCGAATTTCTCCCAAAAAATTTCCACAGTATCTCCACCTTGCTTCAGGCTTACTAACTCCGACAAAGGATCGTCATACAATTCACCAAAACGAGCAGATATCTCACTAACATACTCAGGCCAAAGAGGGTGAATACCATAATGATCAGACATGAAGTTGTGATGCCATTGCAAAGCTTTACCCACCATGTGCATCGAAGCAAATCAAACTTTCGATTCTGGAGGAGTACCGTCCAAAGAAAAAAATTGTTCACACCGGTAAATCCACTCCCGGAGCATTGAGCCGTCAAAAATAGGGAATCCGACCTTGGTGAGGCGTGAAGATAATCCGTTGGGTAGTGGCTGATTATGATCCATGACCGATGGAGTTGTTTGTGTGTTGCTCTGTTCGAGCGAGTGTTGATTTTGGAGCTCTTGTGGTCTAATCGAACTAGGAGAAGCTCCTGATTGAAGAGAGCTGTTTTCTTGGTGCGGTGGTGGTGCTTGTGTTGATTGGGCCAGAAATTTCACCATCATCGATTTAAGGTCTGCAATTTCATCTGTGAGTTTTGTATGAATCTCAGCTACAGCTCGTGTTTGTTCTTCAGATTGTTTTGACTGGTTGGAACGCAGCTCATCTAGCTGTTTGCTCATCTCTGTTATTGAAGCCTGGCGTGTCTCCATCAGTCCAAGAAGCGAAGAGCTCTGATACCAATGAAACCGGAAAAGATAAGGATAAGTCCCAAACTAGAAATCCTCTTTGAATTCAAAGTTAGGGGATACTCAAGACTAGAAGATGATCAAAGGGAAAGAAAGATCACCTTGAAGAACTTGGGTTCGTGAAGTTTGTAAACGAGAGTTTATGAAAGAAGAATGATAATTATTTTATTGAATGAATAAGCTTCGGCTGCAGGCCGTACAATATATAGAGTTCTCAAACACAAACCCTCAATAATTAAACCCGTTAATAAAAACCTAACATTGAACTGGGACTAATTATAAAACCAAAACCAAATTGCATAATAAGATAGAAATAACTAAGGATCGAGAATCCTGTCACAATATCCTAGTAGTTGGGCTGAGTCTAGTGACGGTGTTGGCAAGGGGGACCTCAAAGGGTTGGTGGTGCTTCTTTGGGACAGTTCCTTGGTCCCCGACCAAGTAGGAAGGGATGAAGACCAGTCTGGCCCAAGCCTTTGTATAAGATCAAGCAAGCTTCTGGTGAGAAGAAATTGTTGACCTATGATCATGATGCTAGTCAGTTTACTGAGAAGGGTGTTCCTCAGATGGAGCTGGACACGACGAATATCTCATCTGGGGATGGTGTAGTGGATTCTGTTGGTTTAGATTTTTCAGAGAGTATGGATGACTTACTTGAGGATGGTGAATACCAAGAGGAGGCTCCCACAGATAACGCTGATCATGAAATTGATATTGGGTCGGTTCCTATTTCTGGCGAGGGAGCTATTAACACGCAAGGTACGGGTCTTGTTTTTGATCCTTTAAAATCAATTTTGAAAGATGTGAGTTTGGCTATGAAGGTGGTTAGTCTAGGGAAACAGAATGGTATTAAAGAGTGGACTCTTAGCCCTTATGCTAAAAGAGGAATTAGTGGCAATAGGAAAGTTGTTTTACCTATAGCTTCTTCTGGGAAACGTTTGTTGGCTAAAATCTCTTCTTATAAATTTGCAGGTGAGAATAAAAAACAGAGGGATGTGGCTAAGCACACTAACAAAACAAGAGATGGCTCCACTTCTGGAGGAGGGAGTCGTATTTTAAAAAAGGGGATTGTGGTGCTCCCGAAATCAAAGTTTTTAAGTTGGAATTGTCATTGCATTGGGACAGACCTGAGATAGGTGTATCTGAAGGATTTGTGGAAGACACACAAGCGAGACAATTTTTATTACTAATTTTTCTCTCTAAAATAAGAAATTCATGTTAAGAAACTTCAATGGAGATGGTCTAAGACCAACTCCATCAAAGATTATTAGCAATATCTTAAGAGTTGTTTATGTTTAAAATAAATCATATTAATAGAAAAACACATTTATCTAGTGATCGATCCTTATTTTAGATGTTTAAGGATCACTAAGGATCAGGCTTGTGTTGACATCTGATTGGCTGGGGAGAAAAATGATTTTTTCCCCCTTCTATGTAGCATGACAAGAGGTTGATGTGTAGGTGCGGAGGCTATCTACTTGTGAGTGTTGGAATTTGGAGAGAGTGGACTGCAAGATACACTCTACTCCAATATAAACTCACAAGAACACTTAAAGCAGAATTTGTGTGTTTATGTGTAAAGTCTTTAAGATACAACTCAATGAGAGTGTTCTTAAGGTAAAGAAGGAGTTATACACGCCAATATAAGCTGTGTATACTCAAGAATAAGTGTGAGAGGCAACAGCTCTCTCCTGCTCTCTCACACCAAAGATTGTTAGAATTAGCATAAGAGATTGAGAGTTTGATGAGATTAGAGAGAGAGAATTTCGTGTAAACACATAGAGTATCACATAGAATAGGTTTTCAATAGAATATCTTTTACAATGAGGCTACGCCCTTAAATAGGAGAGCTAGCTAGGGAAACTCCCTTTTACAAATAAGGAAACATAAGATAGGGACATAAAGAGAGAGAGACACTTTCCTACTATGTGATTTTTCCTTCTCTACACCTCCAACGGCTAGATTAGAAGGTTCTAGATCATTGTGGGAGTCTTAACTTCTTTCCTTCTCCTCTTGCCGTAGTAACCCCTACCTCGGATAGGTCTTGACCAATAACCCAGACTTTGCACATTTGATTCTTGATGTAGAGTGGCGAGTAAACTCCTGGATGTGTTACTTCTTCATCTGGTTCAATACTCCCCCTCAAGCTTAAGTGTAGAGAAATCAGAGGTTAAGCTTGAATCTTCATGAGCCTAGTTGAATGGCTTGCCTTCTTTGAACTCCATCAATCTCATTGCATCTTCCTCTCTAATACTCCCCCTCAAGCTTGGGCTGTGGGGACCAAAGACCAAGCTTGCAACACACAAAGAACTACCTCATTAAAAAAACCTTAGCAAAGAAAACCACTTGGGATAAAACTTTGCCAAAGGAAAAAGAGTATAGCCTTCGTGGTTGAATGGTGTAGCTATGACCTTGGTTTGAATGTGGGATGGCTTTGGCTTCTTGCTTCTTTTGTGAAACACACTATAGCTCCATTATCCAAGGTGAACCTCTTCTTCTCATCTAGCTTACAAATGGCTTTGTTTCTTTTACACCTTCAACAAAAGATGTAAAGAGATTCTTAAGTATATTTGCCATAAGAATAATATTAAGCTTAGATTGAGACATGAGAGAATAAAATGGAAAAAAGCTAGCTTTACCAAGTCTAAATTGATTTTAGGATTTTGCAAAGGTTGAAGATGAATAAAACACAGCGTTTTATTAAAAGCCAAATACTTTTGTTTTTTTTTTTCGTTTTAATGTTTATACTGGGCCTGGCCCGACGATTTCTGTTTGATTTAGACGTTGAATGAATTGATTTTGTTTGATTACCACCTTAAATTAATTCTGAAATCAATTCATATTTCATAAATCAATTCCAAACAAATTTTTTTAATTATTTTGAATTCGAATTTCGAATAAAAAAATAAAAACAATTTCAAACAGTTGAATGATATGGCTGAGTTATCAACATAAACGACTGACTTATGAAATATTTATAAATTAGAATTATTATAACTCAAAATTAAAATATAGTATAGAAAAATAAATATTACAATCATTATAAGCAATAAAAAGTAATAATTATAGATAAAGAGTGATTTTTACACATTCTGATCAAAATGTATAAAACATTCAAAACATGACATTTAGGGGTTAGGGTTAGGGTTTGAGGTATAAGGTTCATATTTCCAATATTATGGTTTTAATATAACAGTTTTGTTTTGGTTATATTTTGTTTGGTTTAAGGTGGTAATTTGGATATACTAATATGATAACCATTTGAAAATTTAAAAACTTTTGAAATTACTTTTCGGTTATTTCCGGTTATGTGTCGGTTAGATGCATATATAACCATAAATAATCCAAATGTTATCCAAATTAGGTCGATTAACTTAATATAACCGATAGCAAGCCGAATATAACCGTAATTAACCGAAAATAATGGAAAAATAGTTTCCGGTTCGGTTCGGTTTGGTCGGTTATTTAGTATTATAATTTGAGGGTTGGCTGAGTTATGGTAAAGTTATGGTTGAGTTATCGTTTAGGGTCTTCTCAATAATATGAAAACGTATTCTTCTTTCTTTCCTGGGTATTTTGTTCTGTCAGATTCCTAATAAGTATTAAAACGTCTCTCGATGTCACAAAAAGTGTTGTTAGGGAAGCGCGAAAAATCGCTAATTTTGTGCCTGCTCAAATCCACACGCATAATAAATTCATAAAGTGAGCTTTTTATCACAAGATATTATTGCAAATAATATCTGGGTCTTTTGTTCTGTCAGATTCCTAATAAGTATTAAAACGTTTTTCGATGTCACAAAAAGTGTTGTTAGGGAAGAGCGAAAAATCACTAATTCTGTGCCTGCTCAAATTCACACACATAATAAATTCATAAAGTGAGTTTTTTATCACAGGATATTATTGCAAATAATTAAATAATTATTATTCGAATTTAGAATTTTATTTTTCTAAAAGTATATCTCTACCAATTGAATATTAAAATTATTATAACTCAAAATTTAAATTTAGAATGGAAATATGTCTATTATTAGGTATTTAGGTTAACAGATGGTTTCACGCCAAAATATCGCTTTACGGCTGAGTTATAATCATTGCAGGAAAACAAAAGGTCATGTAACGACTGAGTTATAATCATTACGGGAAAACGAAAGGTCATGTGACGGCTGAGTTATAGTGAGTTATGGCTGAGTTATCACAAGAAACAATCTGAAAGTAAATGAAACAACCCGACCCCTTTTTTTCTTTTTAATAATTAAATACAAGATATAATTAAGTATCCCATACTACTTAATTAAACAAACCAACCTACACACGGTAACCAACCAATAATAAACCAACATCCAATTACATGCACAGCGGAAACATATCAATAATACAAAACCAATACAATAACACTTCTATCCATTCTATCCAGCAACCTAACATATCTCTATCCAAGGTTCTATCCTAAACAATATAACAAAGACCAACAACACACAAACGAGACCCTAGTTCATCCTCCTCCTCATCGCTATGATTCCACGTCACATACCTGCACACCACAAACAACAATTGAGATGCGTAAGTATTATCATAAATACTTAGTGAGGCCGTCCTCCCATCTACTGGGTTATACACACAAGCATATGAGACCCTCAAGTTTAAGCAAAACAAACAACACACAACAATACATCAAACCAGGAAAACAAGTCTCGACTGAGACCAGTGTCGACCGATTCCTCACGGTGTCGATCGATGCTACAAACAATGGTGTCGACCGATGCTAAACAGTGTCGACCGATGCCACTCCAAATGGTGTCGACCGATGCTTCCTAGTGTCGATCGATGCCTCCTCTGCAGACACGATCTGCGCAAAACCGAACATCGAACTCTCCTTCCCAATCATCTCGAATTCGTCTCAAACTCACCCAATTACCTCAGAAAACACTGGGGATCACAAAAGCAACGAACCCAAGCAACAAAACAACACAAACAACAAAGAAAAACACACAAAAAAGAGAGATCTCATGCTTAGATCAACCATGGTCAAGCACTCACCTCAAGAACAGGAAGATTGGATTGAGAAACGTGGAAAGCAACACCTCCAGAAGCTCCCCCCTTCGTTTCCAGCAACAGCTAACCCTCCTACAGCCTCAGATCTCTCCAAAAACCCCAAGAACAAACCCAGAAAGTCACAGAAACGTTTTCTCTCTTTTCTCTCTTTCTCTTTCTCTCAAAAGCGGCGACTACCAACCAAATGACACGACCTAGGGTCGTTTTTCCCCTTTTACACACGTTTTAGGGATTTCCTTGAACCAAACCGAACCAATCAGCAATTAAATCAAACCCGACCAAACTGGAAAAACATGGTGTCGATCGATGCCACCAAGGGTGTCGATCGACACCCACACCAAATTTACAAAAATTGGTTCGCGGATGTTACAATTCTCCCCCACCAATAAGGATTCGTCCTCGAATCCCGCAAAACCGTCCAACTGTCAAAGACCTCCGTGCCACCGTCAACACGGCCCGCACGTCCCCGACCGGACTAAATACCGTCAGCCAAGGTTTCCCGTGCACTATCGCAACAGCCCGCACACCTCCGACTAAACCACGAGGTCTCCCTCTAGTCAATATACTCACATCAAAGACACTATTTGCTCACAACTCAGTGCTTCCCCCGTCCGTGGTCGCAACCAACGAATCATGCCGGCTCGCTATCAGGCCAACCGCCTTAAGCTACGGCATCCAGGAAGTCACTCACACACACACTCCCCCGCTCTCAGGTCGCAACCTTCGAGTCATACCGGCTCACTGCCAGGCCACAGCCTACAGCTACGGTATCCAGGGAGTCTCACACGCCCACTCCCCCCGCTCTCGGGTTGCAACCCTCGAGACATACCGGCTCACTGCCGAGCCACGGCTCACAGCTACGGTATCCAGGGAGTCTCACACGCCCACTCCCCCCGCTCTCGGGTCGCAACCCTCGAGACATACCGGCTCACTGCCGAGCCACGGCTCACAGCTACGGTATCCAGGGAGTCTCACAATCCCGCTCTAAGGTCGTCACCCTAAAGCGCGCTCACGGATCGTCATCCGAAGCAAACATACCACTCCCACTCTCTGGCCACAAAGTCCATTGAGCTATCGGTATCACATGAGTTGGGCTCACACTATCCTGAGCAAATAAGTCCGATGTCAACGAGTATCTCCCGACTAGATCTACCTCAACACTTTCCATTTCTGGAAACTTCTATTTTTAGAAACTTTCCATTTATAGCAATCTTCTATTTATGGAAACTTTCCATTTATAGACTCCCGTGCTATTTCCTTTCCAGTGATTTTTCACAAATCCCAAAACCAAAGAACTCCAACTTTTATTAGAACCTCAAATGCAATAATCGTTTACAACTCCAAATGAAAATACATAATGAAAGAAAGAATACATAAGCTAAAACTAAGCGCCGGAATGGACACCCGGTCCTCCCTTCGGCTGCGCTGCAACCTCCATCATCTGCCTCCTCTTAGGACAGAAAGGCCTGATATGCCCTTCCTCCCCGCAATGATAACACACTCGACGGTACTCCTGCGAATCACCTCCCCTGGCCCCGCTTGCCGACACGTGATCCATGCTCCCGCTCCCATAACCTCTCTGGCCACCTTGGTTCGCCACTGTTGTTTCTTCCCGCTTCCTTTTACGCATTTGCTCCAACTGCCTATCCTTGTTTGGAATGCTCTGCTCCAATGTCTCCTCTAAACGAACCGCTGGACTGACCACCACTAACTGTGACCTCAAGTCATCCTCTATCCCAGCTGCAACCTCAACCAGCTCCGCCCTCGTGGCATAGCTCCTCACTCTGCACCGTGTCCTCAAATCATCTCGCAAAGCCAGCAAGAACCTCCGCACCTGAGCCGACTCTGGCTCCCAAGCCCGGCCTGCATACCCCACAAGCCGACTGAACTCTGCATCCAGTTTCCGCACTGTACGGTCCCCCTGAGTCAAACCCAAGAACCGTGCCTCCATACGATCAAGAGCCTCCTGAGGAAAATACTTGGAGTTAAACTCCCCCACAAAATCTCCCCAAGACATACCCCGCTGCACCCTCCGTGCTGTCACCGACCTCCACCACACACGAGCATCTCCTGACAAGTAAAACACTGTCAGATCCACCCTGTACCGGTCAGGACACCTAAGCGAAAGGAAAATATCCTCCATCCGCTCTCTCCACTCATCCGCTACACTCGGATCGGTACTTCCTGAGAAATACCCGGCTCCTACATGCCGCAGCTGCTCCATCATCCGCACATACTGTGCATCCACTACCTCGGCCCCCGGCTGCACACCTGCCTGCAAACCCGCCACAGGCTGCACCGCTGGACCCTGCCCACCACCCACTGGCGGCACTACTGGACCCTGCCCACCAACCACTGGCGGCACTACTGGATCCTGCCCAGCAACCACTGGCGGCACTACTGGATCCTGCCCACCAACCACTGGCGGCACAACTGCTGGAAGTCGCTGCAAAACCTGAGCTAGCAAGTCCATCAAGACATCCTCCCTGCCTGGAGCACCTCCCGCTGCAACCCCCACACCCGGGGCAACACCGTGACCGACACCGGGCCCATCCGCCCTGCCGTCACCCAAACCAGCCTGGTCTCCAGACACACTAGGATGAACCTGTGACTCCGCCACCTCCTCACTGGCCATGCTCTGGGCTACACTCACACTGGCCTCAGGAACCTGACCTCGTCCCCGACCACGACCACGACCACGCCCACGACCACGACCGCGACCCACAGCACCCTCTCTAGCCATCTGCACTACCCAGAACAGAAGGCTAAGCACACAATTCAAAAACCGCACATAGAGTACACATCTTACCGTGGAATCTCATTGAAGGCTCGAAGAGGATGATACTAGGACTTCATACCGCAAACAAATTGACTAACTACTCATAATCAATTCCATCACACGACATCATGCATCAAGCAAAAAGGAAAATAATTCACCCAATTAAATTCCTAACCGCTCTAACCATCCATTTAACCATCCTAGAACCGTAAAGGCTCTGATACCAAAATGAAACAACCCGACCCCTTTTTTTTCTTTTTAATAATTAAATACAAGATATAATTAAGTATCCCATACTACTTAATTAAACAAACCAACCCACACACGTAACCAACCAATAATAAACCAACATCCAATTACATGCACAGCGGAAACATATCAATAATACAAAACCAATACAATAACACTTCTATCCATTCTATCCAGCAACCTAACATATCTCTATCCAAGGTTCCATCCTAAACAATATAACAAAGACCAACAACACACAAACGAGACCCTAGTTCATCCTCCTCCTCATCGCCATGATTCCACGTCACATACCTGCACACCACAAACAACAATTGAGATGCGTAAGTATTATCATAAATACTTAGTGAGGCCGTCCTCCCATCTACTGGGTTATACACACAAGCATATGAGACCCTCAAGTTTAAGCAAAACAAACAACACACAACAATACATCAAACCAGGAAAACAAGTCTCGACTGAGACCAGTGTCGACCGATTCCTCACGGTGTCGATCGATGCTACAAACAATGGTGTCGACCGATGCTAAACAGTGTCGACCGATGCCACTCCAAATGGTGTCGACCGATGCTTCCTAGTGTCGATCGATGCCTCCTCTGCAGACACGATCTGCGCGAAACCGAACATCGAACTCTCCTTCCCAATCATCTTGAATCCGTCTCAAACTCACCCAATTACCTCAGAAAACACTGGGGATCACAAAAGCAACGAACCCAAGCAACAAAACAACACAAACAACAAAGAAAAACACACAAACAAGAGAGATCTCATGCTTAGATCAACCATGGTCAAGCACTCACCTCAAGAACAGGAAGATTGGATTGAGAAACGTGGAAAGCAACACCTCCAGAAGCTCCCCCCTTCGTTTCCAGCAACAGCTAACCCTCCTACAGCCTCAGATCTCTCCAAAAACCCCAAGAACAAACCCAGAAAGTCACAGAAACATTTTCTCTCTTTTCTCTCTTTCTCTTTCTCTCAAAAGCGGCGACTACCAACCAAATGACACGACCTAGGGTCGTTTTTCCCCTTTTACACACGTTTTAGGGATTTCCTTGAACCAAACTGAACCAATCAGCAATTAAATCAAACCCGACCAAACCGGAAAAACATGGTGTCGATCGATGCCACCAAGGGTGTCGATCGACACCCACACCAAATTTACAAATATTGGTTCGCGGATGTTACAGTAAATGGATGATATATATGACTTTATGGCTGAGTTATAATATTTACGGGAAAACGAAAGGTCATGTGACGGCTGAGTTATAGTTAGTTATGGCTGAGTTATCACAAGAAAAATCTGAAAGTAAATAGATGATATAGGCTATGACTGGTAACATGTGTTACTATTGACTTAAGTTGAGTTATGGACTTAACTCAAATTTTATTCAAAAATGTTATCAATCACTAACAAAACTAACTTTTTTAATTAGTTATTTTATTTCTCCTAAATTATTATTTTTTTTTATCATTTGAAATGAAAATAGACATAGACCTAAATTTTATTCAAAAATGTTACCAATCACTAACAAAACTAATTTTTTTGAAGTTGAGTTTGAATAATCATGTGTTATGGTTGATGTACAAGTTTGAGGTATATCTTTTGTAAAATTGTTAACTCAAAAGATTATTCAACATCATGGAAATTTTCATGAGTTAAAGATGTGGTAAGTTGAGTTATCTATTTTTTTTAATTAAAAAAAACGAAAATTCAGTTATATAATACAAAAAAATTATTTTTTTCGTTTTTATTTAATTCATATATCAATAAAAATAATTTTTACTGTTTTTCTTTTATTTAATAACTTTTTTAATTAGTTATTTTATTTCTCCTAAATTATAATTTTTTATTATTATTTGAAATGAAAATAGACATAGATCTAAATTTTATTCAAAAATGTTACCAATCACTAACAAAACGAATTTTTTTGAAGTTGAGTTTGAATAATCATGTGTTATGGTTGATGTACAAGTTTGAGGTATATCCTTTGTAAAATTGTTAACTCAAAAGATTATTCAACATCATGGAAATTTTCATGAGTTAAAGATGTGGTAAGTTGGGTTATCTATTTTTTTTTAATTAATAAAAAACGAAAATTCATTTATATAAGAGAATTTGTTAAAAATGCCCCTTTTGATATACCCCTTTTCAAAAATACCCTCTTTTGGCCATTTTTATTTTTGCCCTCTTTTAATTTTTAATGACCATTTTACCCTTACATGAAAATTATTTTATTCAATAAAAAGAAAAACAAAATTTTCCCGCCAAAAAATTTCCGACATATTTTCCCGCCAAAAAATTTTCCCGCCAAAATTTTTTTTGTCAAAAGATAAAAAATTTTGACAAAAAAATTTTCCCGCCAAAATTTTTCCCGCCAAAAAAAATTTACAAGATTTTTAAAAGGTTTTAAAAGGTTTTTAAAAGGTTTTCAAATGGTTTTTAAAAAGATTTTTAAAAGGTTTTTAAACACCTTGTAAATGCTTTTAAAAACTTTTAAAAGCATTTACAAGGTGTTTAAAAACCTTTTAAAAGCATTTACAAGCTTTTTAAAAGCATTTACAAGGTTTTTAAAAGCGTTTACAATGTGCTTAAAAACGTTTTAAAAACCTTGTAAACACTTTTAAAAGTTTTTTAAAAACGTTTACAATGTTTTTAAAAGGTATAAATTTTAATATTTTTGGCGGGAAAAATTTTCGATTTTGGCGGGAAATTTTTTTTTTGGCAAGACAAATATTTTTTTTCGGGAAAAATTTTCGATTTTGGCGGGAAAAAAAAAATTTTGGCTGGAAATTTTTTTGGCGGGAAAATATTTTCAATTTTGATGACTGTACATTCTTGCTGTCACTCAAAAAAAGGTAATTTGGTCATTTTGTATATAAAGAGGGGTAGTTTTAAAAATGATCAACATGAAGGGATATTTTTAAAAAGGGGTATAGAAAAAGGGGCATTTTTGAGAATGCCCCTTTATATAATACAAAAAATTATTTTTTTCGTTTTTATTTAATTCATATAATTTAGGAGAAAAATAATTTTTACTGTTTTTCTTTTATTTAATAACTTTTTTGATTAGTTATTTTATTTCTCCTAAATTATAATTTTTTATTATTATTTGAAATGAAAATAGACATAGACCTAAATTTTATTCAAAAATGTTACCAATCACTAACAAAACTAATTTTTTTGAAGTTGAGTTTGAATAATCATGTGTTATGGTTGATGTACAAGTTTGAGGTATATCCTTTGTAAAATTGTTAACTAAAAAGATTATTCAATATCATAGAAATTTTCATGAGTTAAAGATGTGGTAAGTTGAGTTATCTATTTTTTTTTAATTAAAAAAACGAAAATTCAATTATATAATACAAAAAAATTATTTTTTTCGTTTTTATTTAATTCATATATCAAGAAAAACAATTTTTACTGTTTTTCTTTTATTTAATAACTTTTTAATTAGTTATTTTTTTTCTCCTAAATTATTATTTTTTATTATTATTTGAAATGAAAATAGACATAGACTTAAATTTTATTCAAAAATGTTACCAATCACTAACAAAACTAATTTTTTTGAAGTTAAGCTTGAATAATCATGTGTTATGGTTGATGTACAAGTTTGAGGTATATCCTTTGTAAAATTGTTAACTCAAAAGATTATTCAACATCATGGAAATTTTCATGAGTTAAAGATGTGGTAAGTTGAGTTATCTATTTTTTTTTAATTAAAAAAATGAAAATTCAGTTATATAATACAAAAAAATTATTTTTTCATTTTTATTTAATTCATATATCAAGAAAAATAATTTTTACTGTTTTTCTTTTATTTAATAACTTTTTTAATTAGTTATTTTATTTCTCCTAAATTATTATTTTTTATTATTATTTGAAATGAAAATAGACATAGACCTACATTTTATTCAAAAATGTTACCAATCACTAACAAAACTAAATTTTTTGAAGTTGAGTTTGAATAATCATGTGTTATGGTTGATGTACAAGTTTGAGGTATATCCTTTGTAAAATTGTTAACTCAAAAGATTATTCAACATCATAGAAATTTTCATGAGTTAAAGATGTGGTAAATTGAGTTATCTATTTTTTTTAATTAAAAAAACGAAAATTCAGTTATATAATACAAAAAAAATATTTTTTCGTTTTGATTTAATTCATATATCAAGAAAAATAATTTTTACTATTTTTCTTTTATTTAATAACTTTTTTAATTAGTTATTTTATTTCTCCTAAATTATCATTTTTTATTATCATTTGAAATGAAAATAGACATAGACCTAAATATGATAAGATTTTAAATATAATGGTATGCATGTAGTTAAGTTTTCAATTTGCAATGTAACAAAGAAGTTTAGTTAACAATGTAACTCAGCCACAACATGAAAAACATTACAGTAATTAAAAAGCAAAAAAAATTGCTGCCAAACTCAGCCGCTTCATCAACTGAAAATATGTAACTTAGCCGTATCGTTTGATAAGTCAGCCGTAACTGAATAACATTCTAGTAACTAATCTTTTGCTAATAAGTCAGCCGTCAAACGGCTGAGTTGTCGACAAGTCAGCCTATGACGGCTGAGTTATAGTTTTTTTTACCATAACTCAGCCGTAACAATATCTCATAAGTCAGCCGTTTTTCATAACTCAGCCAAGCGGAAAATGTTAACTCAGCCGTGTCGTTGTGATAACTCAGCCAAAATTTTGACAACTCAGCCGTGTCGTTGTGATAACTCAGCCAAAATTTTGACAACTCAACCATCGGGTGACAACTCAGCCGTAACTACAGTTGAGTTATGCGCATAACTCAGCCAGATTTAATAAGTCAGCCGTAACCCTTGGCTGACTTATGCGCATAACTCAGCCAAATTTTAATAAGTCAGCCGTCCGCTCTTACTCAAATGTTTTTCCGATAACTCAGCCACAACATACCTATAACTCAGCCGCAACATACTATGTAACGCGTTACGGCTGAGTTATGGTTACACGTCAGCGATTTCTGATGTGGCGTCTGACGTGGCAATGGTATTTTTGTAATTACATTTTTTCCGGTAACATAAAACAGGGACACGCTGGGTATTTTGAAAATACCCGAAACATTCTAGTAATAAAAAAGTTTTTTGTAGATTCTGGTAATATTACCTAAAATGAGTAACATTTGAGTAATTCACCCTTCATTTTAACACATGATTAAAACTGAGATTTTAAACATGCAAATTCAATTTTAAATCATGCCAATCATGAATTTAATTCCTAAAGTCAATGTTTGAAATGAAAAATTAAACATTAATAATCTGTTTTAACACAAGGCAATTCTCTAAAACCACAACCTAATATTTGTTCTCTAAAATCATATTCTAAGCATAACAAAATTCACTGTATGCATGACTAATCCGATTCAAATGTGGTTAATAAATTAGATATATTGAAAAAGTTTAAGGTTTTAGAGATAGTCTTTGATCTTCTTTGTTGGTTGAGACAATCTTTGCACCACCACTTGAGTTTCTGCCCCATGGGTCTCCTCTTTATGGTTAATGACTTCTTGATCCCAATCTACACTCCTTTGAAGCTTGATTGCTTCAAACTGCTTCTAAAGCTCCATGAGGGTTGTTGACACCTTTCTCCCCCTCAAGATTGGCTTGAATAATGAATGAGAGCAAATCTTGAAGGTTTGTGCACACCCTTTTTGTCACTTCTTTACTTCACATATACACCAAACGTTTTGCTTTGCTATTCTTATTAGCAAAAACGTTTTGGAACTCCTTTATAGTATCTTTAGAGCTTCTTCTCAGCTCCATATACTTCATAAAATTTGGCTCCTTCCTCTAAGTGTTTCCATTCCTTTTACCATGTAAGAATTGGCTCTTTTAGTCCTTCATGACTTGATTTCTCTTCTTATAGATCTCTTGTTTTATCTTGTGTTTCTCATTAGAGTGTTCACACATGTCTCCTCTCTTTTAAACCTTCATCATAAGATTTAAAGAAAAATTTTAAAGTACATGTTGTGGGGTTTTTAAGAAAACACTTAACAAAACTTGAGAAACCAAATGATGAATTAAGATAACTAAGGTAATAAAAAATACTATATTTATTTTAACAAAAATATTTAAAGACGTATTTAAAATATTTTAAAAATATTTTCAAAAAAGAATTAAAAAATATTTTTAGATAAATATAGAATTAAATAAATTCAAAATTGAAATTTAAAATTTTAAAACTTGAATTAAGATGAATTTAAATAAATTAAAAGATCGAGTTTAGAGGGTAGCATTTTCAAGTAGTGATGTGGTTTGAATCAACTTTGGGACCACTCTCTTGACTTGGTCATGGTTGTACCATGTCTTGAGTCTTGAAACCTTTTGCCTTGAAGATCTCAACTAGTGTATATTCAATCAGCTCTTAAGAACTTGACACTACCACACATGATTTGGAGCTGATTCATCACCTTCCACCAGCTTTCCTCTCCACTAGATCTTCCACCATAGTCAACTCCGGTCTGCTTCCTCCGGTCAGCCTCTCTGGACTGCCATGTTCAAGTCATCTGGCTTAGTACTATGGTTGGGCTTCTCTGCGGTCTCTGAAGCTTGATGGCCATTGGTTCTAAGTCCAATCATTGGTGATGCGCCGGAATGATATATTCCCACTGATTCGGGCGTAACGTTTGAACGGTTGCTCGGATTGATATGATTTCACCTCCTATGGAAAGAAGACTCCATGATCTATAACTGTTGTGAAGAACGCGGAAGCTGAATCGCAGTGGAAGGCTTTCGTAAGAGTCGATCTTTGAGACGTTTTGGCTGTGATTTTGCTTGTTGCCGAGAATAGAGTAACCATAACTTGTAACTTAGTAACCGAAAGTTTTTGTAACCAGAATGAGAGTTTAGTAACCAGAATGAGAGATTTAGTAACCAGGAATGAAAGATTTTAGTAACCTAGAGTGTATGAGTGTTTGAGTGTTTGAGTGTTTGAGTGTTTAGTGTTTAGTAAACAGAATAAACAAAGGAATTGAAGCAGCTCCCCTTTAAGGACTGACTTCAAGACACCATAAACCTCCAACAATTAGATTCACAGTACTCCCTTGTGGAATTCATGGCAACTCCAAACTGAAACATCAAACTGCCTTGATAACCTCCATATAGAGTATCTACTCCAATGGCTCCAAGAACAGATTCAAAACGCCATCTTTGTGGCTTCTTTTGCAGAATTGAATACTAGCAGCTCAGATCTTGACCCTGCTCTGATACCATGTTGGAATTTGGAGAGAGTGAGCGACAAGATACACTCTACTCCAATATAAACTCATAAGAACACTTAATGCGGAATTTGTGTGTTCATGTGTAAAGCCTTTAAGATACAACTCAATGAGAGTGTTCTTAAGGTAAAGAAGGAGTTATACACGCCAATATAAGCTGTGTATACTCAAGAATAAGTGTGAGAGGCAACAGCTCTATCACACCAAAGATTGTTAGAATTAGCAGAATAGATTGAGAGTTTGATGAGATTAGAGAGAGAGAATTTCGTGTAAACACATAGAGTATCACATATAATAGGTTTTCAATAGAATATCTTTTACAATGAGGCTACGCCCTTAAATAGGAGAGCTAGCTAGGGCAACTTCCTGTTACAAATAAGGAAACATAAGATAGGGACATAAAGAGAGAGAGACACTTTCCTACTATGTGATCTTTCCTTCTCTACACCTCCAACGGCTAGATTAGAAGGTTCTAGATCATTGTGGGAGTCTAACTTCTTTCCTTCTCCTCTTGCCGTAGTAACCCTAACCTCAAATAGGTCTTGACCAATAACCCGGACTTTGCACATTTGATTCTTGATGGAGAGTGGCGAGTGAAATCCTGGATGTGTTACTTCTTCATCCGGTTCAATAGTGAGACGATGGGCTCTGACACCACTATTTGCAGCGATAAAACTGGAACACTAGCGTTGAATCAGGTCTATGTTTTGTTTATAATCCTGGGTTTGATATGGGAAAAGTCTCTCGGTTTGCGTGTCTGAGAGAAAATAGGCGATTGGCAATTTTTCCGATCTCCGAACGGTGACCGGCCTCACGCCGCTCACTGAGAATTTCTTCTTGCTCCCTCCTCTTCCTTTCTTACCATGGCTTCTTTACCAGTGGAAAAGTCCCCCAGTCCGGATCCTCCAGATCTGCTTCCCTCAGATCTAACAGTTAAGCTTTCCGCAGCTTCATCGTTGGTCGCTCTTCCGCCGGCTAGCTCTTCTTTTATGGAAATCCCTTCTGCTCCTCTAGTATCGCCTGAGAATGCCTCTGACTCTATTCAAACTCCTACCTCAGTACCTCAGGTACCGACAACAGATCTACAGATCTCGACATCGGTCCCGATTTTGGTGACCTCCTCTGGTCATCCTACGAAAATGCCATTGCCACGTCATACGCCACGTCAGAAATCGCTGACGTGTATTAAATAACTCAGCCGTAACGCGTTACAGAGGTAGTCACGGCTGAGTTATAGTTTAGTTGCGGCTGATTTATGGAAAAAACATTTGAGTAAGAGCGGACGGCTGAATTAGAGCATAACTCAGCCAAGCGTTACGGCTAACTTAATGAAATCTGGCTGAGTTATAACATAACTCAGCCGTCCTTACGGCTGAGTTTTCACCCGTTAGTTGAGGTTTCAAATTTTTGGCTGAGTTATCACTACGACACGGCTGAATTATCGTTTTCCGGCTGGCTGAGTTATGAACAACGGCTAACTTATGAGATTTCTTTACGGCTGAGTTATGGTTAAATACTATAACTCAGCCGTCATAAGCTGACTTATCGGACAACTCGGCCATTTTACAGCTGACTTAGTAGCAAAAGATTAATTACTAGAATATCGTTCAGTTACGGCTGACTTATTAAACGATACAACTGAGTTACAAATTTTCAGTTGAGTTATGACATGAAGCGGCTGAAATTTGGCAGCCTTTTTTTTCTTTTTAATTACTGTAATAGTACTCATGTTGTGGTTGAGTTATAATCTTGTTTGATAGCGTTATAACTCAGCCGTCCTTACAGCTGAGTTTTCACCCGTTAGTTGAGTTGTCAAATTTTTGGCTGAGTTATCACTACGACACGGCTGAATTATCGTTTTTTGGCTAGCTGAGTTATGAACAACGGCTGACTTATGAGATTTCTTTACGGCTGAGTTATGGTTAAATACTATAACTCAGCCGTCATAAGCTGACTTATCGGACAACTCGGCCATTTTACAGCTGACTTAGTAGTAAAAGATGAATTACTAGAATATCGTTCAGTTACGGCTGACTTATTAAACGATACAACTGAGTTACAAATTTTCAGTTGAGTTATGACATGAAGCGGCTGAAATTTGGCAGCCATTTTTTTTTAATTACTGTAATAGTACTAATGTTGTGGTTGCGTTATAATCTTGTTTGATAGCTGAGTTAATTAGGCTGATTTACAAGTTCGTTTGGTGGCTGACTTGCCACTTCGGACGCATCATCCATGTCAGCATTCCATGTCATCATCTTCTCCAAAAATATGAAACGTCGTTTTTTCGAATTCCATATTATTCGACTGGTTAAAAAGTGTTCTTCACCTTGTTCTTCCCCTTGTTCTTCACCTTGTTCTTCCCCTTGTTCTTCCCCTTGTTCTTCCCCTTGTTATTCTTCTCGATCTTAACTTCTTATTAACCTCCTCATTCTTCTTCATTTTCTTTCATGGATCCAGTTTCGGTAATTGGGTAAAGACACACAAGTATGTGTTTAACACCGACCATAGAGGGTGTATAGTTGTGAAGAATAGATGCAGGCGATGCAGGCACAACACGCGACAAGCTTGGGGAGCTTGTTCTTGAAGACTACGGATTGGATGCATTTAGCCATGAGCTAAAGCTGAGCTACATGTTCTCGAACAAGGCACTGAAACACATGACGCATGATACTCCACCAGTTTATGTCTCCAATGATCACCAATTGCAATGTTTTTTAGGGCTATAACTTTACGGTCAAACAATAAATCAACCATTTACTTTCAGATTATTTCTTGTGATAACTCAGCCACAAAGTATTTATAACTCAGCCGTAACATGAAACGATAAGACCTTTCGTTTTCCCGTAAATACTATAACTCAGCCGTCAAACAATATTTTGGCGGAAAAAATAAGAAACTGTCGATTCTGGAAAAAAAACTATCTAGTGAGGTGGATTTTAATTTGCTGATGTGTATTTTTTTTTAATCAAAATCGAAAAAATACACACGAGGGATAAATTGTAATTACACCCAAGACACTAAATATCTGAGCAATTTAAAAAAAAATGTTTAGATATAAGGAAGAAACCAACTTTTGGAGTATATCTGAGTATTCTTTCTAGATTTTATAAAAAATTTGGGTGCAAAATTGCTGAATCAAACAAGAGTCCCTCTTCCTCGCGTGCGCCTCTCCCCGATCGTGTTTTCGTAAGTACTAGGAGAGTACCCGCGCACTGCGCAGGTTATCTTTTAGCGATATGAATAGTTATGTTTTCAATGTCAATATCAGATCGTGTATTGAGTAGTCAAAAACGAAAGCAAAAAACCATGATGATCAATATCATGTGACTGAAATTTTGGAGTAGCCACCACACATGATTGAATCTTCTTTTCCTCTGGCACTAAAACAATAAGAAAAAAACTGTAGTAAATTTGGCCATTTTCCAGGTCGCATAATCTATTCCACCTCTTAATAATCAAACATAAAATGATCAGATTCTTCTTATTTTGTAATAAGATTACATTTAACAACACAAATACCGGCTCTAGATACATAAAATTAAAATTTAGAAACAACGCCACTTAAAGACAAAATCCTTAGGATTCACCATAGTGAGAATGAACTTGCAATCCTATGTATAGTTGAGCATATAGGATCATAGGAAAAAGGTTTGCAGAGAGGGAAAACAACACAACAATGTAAATTAAGAGAAAACTTACAAACAACACAACAATGTAAAGTATTATCGAATGAGAATGAATATAATCACTTACAAACTATAATTAGAAGAACTAATTAAACATCTTTCTCTATATATTCACGACTTCTGCCAGATAAGGATTTGTTTTTTCTGAACCTGTTACACCGTACCAAAGCACGAAATATATTAATAATTAAATAAAAGAGTAAGCAAAACATAGCATGCAATTCCCATAATGAAAACGAAGATCAAAGCAAAGAAAGACGAAAAGGGTCGAAGCAGCAGTTACTACGAAAATCAAGCAACGGAAAACGAAGAGGATCAATCAAGTAACATAAAAATTTCAAGATGATTGGTTGATTTTAGTCATGGACATGTGACACTCTCTCCATTGCTGATGTGGGAGAAAGATGGAGAGAGTTGGCCAACTTTCATAATATAGATCTTTTATTAGTCTTTTCGTAATATATTCTCTCCTAGTTATGGTACAAAATCATATACCAAAGTGTCTCAGAAGTTTGATGTTGGTGCAAGAATTAGCACTCCCAACATACCGGTCTAAACCAATAAAAAAATCGATTATCTAAACCGAGATCTCGGTTTAGGATTGAATAGAACCTTCGAACGGAGGCCCAGTAGAATCAAAAAGCCCAACTCGGAGCAAGAAACCGACTGTTTAGGTCGCCCAGCGGCCGACCTAAAAAGAAAACAAGAAACTTTCCTAATCTCGGTTCAATTCATTAGGAAAGTAGATATATTCTGTAATCTAGAGAATCATATAGATAAGGGATGAATCCCCTCATTATAGAACATCGAGCAATTAATACAAAACTCTAATTCACCCTTGTTCTTGAGCAAAACCTAGCTTGTTTTCCAAGAGATTTCAATTCCTTTTTATTTCTTAGCTTTGATCCGATTCTTTAGAGAGAGTTCTTTATTGAATTTGTTTCCCCCTTCAAACAAATTCATTGTGTGAAACTCAGTTTCTATAATTGGTGCCGTCTGTGGGGACGCAAAATTGTCTTTACAAGTTACTCTCTCACAACAGGATCGAAACTCTTTCAAAGCTTCTGACAATGTCTTCAATTTCCAACGACGAAACCATCGGCGCAAATCGCGCCTCCTCAAGCGTATCTGACATCACGGGCCTTGCACCTTCTCAGGACGACACCACAGCATAAGGTGTCGCTCCAACCACGCAGCCCCCAGCCGTTTACATTTGTCGTAACACCACCATGTAAATCAACCAGACCGATAATTGTTCCCACCTCCCAATTGAGACTGGGCTTGAAGGAGAACTCAGTCAAAGAACGGGGCAAACTCGCGAACAACTAATCAGCCTTGAGACAGAGCGTTCGGATGAACAACCCTCAAACCGAGATACGGTGCTCGCCACCGAGCAACAACCTGGGACCCGAACCGAGCATCTTCCTGATCGCGCTACAATGGTGGTACAAACCCCCCCAGGTTGTCTCTATGGAGGATTTCAAGGTCCTGTTCGGCTCCATGACAAAAAAGATCTATCGAATGATCTTCGATACCAACCGTAGAGTTGATGCTGTCTGATAACACTCTAATTTACATGTTTTTAGCATCCTTTTTTTGTCCATATTTTGCATTGTTCATACCTCTAACTTAGCATTTTTAGGTCATTTACTGCAAGAATCAACTTTTAGAGCATTTAGGGTGTTGCGTTTTTGCATTTGCATATTTTGGATGAAAACAGGTACTTTAGAGCCTAAAAAGAGCAAAAAGAAGGGTTAACAAGTTGCAGCTTTCACAAGGAAGGAACTGGTTACATTTATAGGGTTTACACAGAAGCATCAATAAGGAAAAAGGAGGCATTCGACCATACCACCCGATAATTGCCACATAGCACCTGGTCGAGTTCATGACGAGACCTTCAAATATCGACTCAAATGAAGATTTTACGGTGGGATTCAGCTTCTGAGTTCTTCATCAAAGTTATCATATATCGAGTTCTCTTTCCAAAGGTGGTGATTTGAAGCCAATCGGATGTGCGGTTCAAGAGTTATTCTTGTTTTAGTAAGCGTATATACATCCAGATCGAAGAATGGAACCATCCGATCACCTATCCGATCATGCACCCGAAGGGGAGCTCGAGTTCCACTTCGTGTAGCCTGGTAGGATACCTGCTGACGTGGCCGCTGTCGTAGCTAGGTCAACCTGTTTCCTTATAAATACCCCCTCTTAACCCTATTTTCGCGAGCAAGAGGCGAGAGCCGCTTCCACTCTTTTCTTAGCATTTCTTTTCATGTTTTTGTTCTTCTTTCAACTTGAATTCTGTTTACATTTTTGCTATTGCTTCTTTTTAATAAAACGTTTATCTCTTTCTCATCTTTATGATTATGCAATTTTTATTTATTTATGGGTTTATGTTCTTTGCCATGAGATCCGAGTAGTGTAGCAAAGTTTCTAGGGATGGGATAGATGATTTTGTGTTCTTGATCGGTTAGGATGCTTTAGTTGATTGTGATGATTGATAGATTTCCTTCTAAGTTGGTGTTCTTAATGCTGTCAACAGACCGAAAGGTTGAGATTAGATCTAGGGCGTTTACAATGCTACAGGTCGAAAGGAGTAGATAAAATGCTTGATTTAGCCAATGCTAGAGGTTTACTTAGCTCTGAGTGACAAAATCAGATGAGTTTAATTCTACTGACAATAATGAATCGTTCTTAATGCCTGCTTGGTCTTGTTTCTCCGACGGTAGGGAAGTGTTCAAGGTTGATTGTTGCTAGTGCGAAAGTGTGGTGACAAGGTCTTAGAGGTTCATTGTCTAGGAAATAATTGCTTGAGGCATGTAAGACATCCGTACTAGTCTAGAACACTTAGGATTCAATTACCCCTATCCTTAGGAGCTTTCGCATCTTGATTCTTTACTGTTTTTATATCAACCCGACCACCAACCCGATCAGGTACTCGATCACCTGCATCGTGTGGTACTTCGAGTTATTCTTGATTTTTATTCTTTCTGTTTTCTTATTTTTGTTCATCTTAGGTTGATAGATAAAACCCCCATTATTACTTGGCTTGACTTGCTTGTTTCTGATTGCATCCTATCTGCTAGCATAACAACCATTTGGATTGATAACCCTTTGTACTACAACTGCATAGGGAATTGATACCCTGGGTGAAAACTAGTCTATCACTGTCGTTACCCAGATGACCCCATCACCACTCTCCGCGGGGGCAATCGCCAGTACTCAGGACAGGCGAACTCATACGTCGCTTCGAGTTCTTGGACATACCGATGGTCAATCAATCGGAGCGAAGGACTCTTCCCCCGCAGGCAACGTCGAGTATTCGGCCGTCCAACCAGAACTCACTAATTCATGAGACCCCAGCTATCCAGTTCGGCTTCCAGTTCGCCCCTTCAAGCAGCACCGGACCTTGCCTCGAAATTGAGGAAATCCAGTCGCAGATTTGTGGGATGAGTTCGCTCCTTCACCGGGCATTCAGCACAGCTCCTGAGATTGACAGGATTGTCGAGGTCACTCGGCGAACCCCTTTCACTCAGTGGATCCTGCAAGCTGCCATACCAAACGTAAAGCTGAAGCTCCCAACCTACCTCGGAGATAAGGACCCAGTCCTTTTCATGACATCTTTTATGGCAACTGTAGCCAAGGCGCGTTTTACAGACGAACAGTGGGATATTGTGTACTGCCAACTGTTCGTCGATAGTCTTTCCGGTCCTGCTTTAACCTGGTTTACAAGGCTTGAGTCAAACTCGATTGACAACTTCACCGAATTATCAACGGCTTTCCTCAAACATTATCGAATCTTTATCGAGCGAGGTATGTCAAGTTTGGATCTGTGGGTGATGGCCCAGGACCCCGGCGAGCCCATTAATATGTTCTCTGGCCGGTTTAAGGAAAAATTGGCAAACGTTTTCGTCCCAGAGGACGCTGCGATTGCCGCTTTCAAGAAAAGTCTACTTCCCGGTTCACCCTTGCGGAAGGACCTGAACATTCGAGAGCCCAAAGATCTCGACGACACGCTGCACCGAGCCTCTCGATTCGCCCTTGTGGAAGAAGAGGACGCCCGGTTGGCGGAGAAAACAGTGTCAGCATGCTCCGCTCCCGCAAAGGACAAAAATTGGGACGAGTACCACAAGCCCCGAAAGCACCACGATCCTCAGGACCGAAAGAAGGGTGTGGTCCTTGCGGTCTCAGATGTGGATGGTCAAAGCAAGTCGGCGCCAGACCCGAAGGACCTGTACTGTGACTTCCTCATGGTACCCGACCATTCAATGCACAAGTGCCAGCACCTAAAGAATTCTCTATACAAAAAATATATTTCCGGTGAAGTCGAGGCCCTCTATCAACCCAAGGTTTTCCACGGAGGAAGAGGTCGCCATGGAGGCTGGCCAGGTGGCAGATCTAATGGTGGCCACGGTGCAGGAGGAGGTGGTCGAGGCTATGCGAACAACGGCCCAGCCAACAATATTCCACAACCAGCGAATCAGGTGCTCGTAGGTCATCAGGAGGAAATGCCTCAAGAGAACGAGTTACCCGGTCCCCCCAAGCGTCAACGGGGGCAGAATCCCGAGCACACCAACTCCCCTCTCCAAGGACGAATAACTATGATACTTGGCCCGCTGGAAGAATGTAATGACTCCGTTCGAGCGTTAAAGAAAAGAGCACGCCAGGTTTGTAGCTTCCAGATGGTCTCAGATGAGCATCCGTTCTACACAGACCCCATAACATTCACGCTGGAAGATGCCAAAGGAATCCAACATCCTCATTCGGATCCTCTGGTCGTCGAGGTAGCCACGGGTGAATTCGACTTCGAAAGGTCCTGGTTGATACCGGGAGCACTGTGAACGTTATGTTCTGGCGGACACTGGAAAAAATCTGTGTCACACCCGACCAGGTAAAACCCGAAGCTCGAGCGCTGACCGGCTATGACAAAATCACCAAGACGTCAAGTTGCAAGTGCGTGCTGGCGGAGTAACCCAAAAAACCAGGTTCATGGACATCGATGCACCCCCAATTTACAACGCCATTCTTGGGACACCGTAGATATACGCCATGCAAGTTGTGCCTTCAACTTACCACCTCTGCCTCAAGTTCCCAAGCACTATAGGGATCTACACTCTCTACGGCGACCAGAAGATGGCTCGAACTTGTTCCGTCATCGAAAAGAAGCAAAGGAAAAAGGAGGAGGCATAGCAATTACAGAGCAGTTAACACCTTACCGGTCCCCATAAGCCGGAGCGAGATCTGCTCAAGTCTCCGGAGTGTCGGGTCATCCAGGCTAATATCAACCCTTCGGATCCCTCGCGAAACGTTGGGATCGGGGCCAAGATGGAAGACCATATTAAGAAAAAGCTCATCGCCTTCCTGCAGTCTCGGTCCTCCACATTTGCTTGGTCCACAAAGGACATGGTCGGAATTAGTCCCGACGTCATCTACCAGAGGCTCAATTTTGACCCTACGTTCAACTCAGTCAGACAGAAGCGTATGCGCTTGGACCCAGATCGAGCAAAAGCAGTCCAAGATGAGGTCAAACGGATGCTTAAAGCAGACCAGATGGAGGTTCAATACCCCGATTGGTTGGCTAACCCACTTGTGGTTAAAAAGAAGAACGGCAAGTGGATAGTCTGCGTGGACTTCACTGATCTCAACAAGGCGTGCCCTAAGGATAGCTTTCTTTTGCCGCACATCGACCGTCTCGTCGAGGCCACAACCGGAAACCAACTGCTCTCGTTCATAGACGCCTTCTCAGGATACAATCAGATTGCCATGAGTTCGGCAGATCGCCAAAAAACGGCATTCATCGCTGACAGAAGAACCTACTACTATATTGTTATGCCGTTCGGACTGAAGAACGCTGGAGCAACCTACCAACGATTAGTGAACATGATGTTCGCCGATCTGCTGGGGCGTACTATGGAGGTCTACATCAACGACATGTTGGTCAAATCTTTGATCGCGGAGCAACATGCTCAACATCTCGCCAAATGCTTCGACATTTTTGTCCAATTTCAGATGAAGCTGAACCCAACGAAGTACACATTTGGGGTCACATCAGGCAAATTCCTAGGATATATCGTTACCGAACGAGGAATAGAGGCAAACCCCTAACAGATCGAGGCCATACCCCAACTAACAAACAGGAAGTACAACGCCTGACCGGTCGGATCACCGCTTTAGATCGCTTCATCGCCCGATCGACGGATAAATGCCTTCCTTTCTACCAACTCCTCCGAGGAAACAAGGATTTTGACTGGGACGAAGACTGCGAGGTCTCCTTCCAGCAGCTGAAAGAGTACCTGACCATTCACCTGGTGCTAGTCAAACCGGAGGATGGGGAGACATTATATCTTTACGCCTCAGTCTCCAGTTTGGCAGTTAGCGGTGTCTTGGTTCGAGACGACCGCGGTGACCAAAGACCAATCTTCTACACTAGCAAAGCCCTCAACGATGCGGAGACTCGGTATCCGACGCTAGAAAAATTGGTTCTCGACGTGATCGTTGCTGCGCGTTAGCTCCGACCCTATTTCCAGTCGCATTCCGTCGTTGTGTTTACCGATCAGACACTCCGAACTATCCTCTATAGCCCCTTCCAATCTAGACGCATGGCAAAGTGGGCAGTCGAATTAAGCGAATACGGTATTGAATATCGCTCCCGTCCAAGTTTAAAGTCGCAAGTCCTGGCCGATTTCATCACTGAGCAATCCCATGAAACTCGGGGACCCTACCCCTAAGGAGGAATTTTGGACGATGTTCGTCGATGGTTCATCATCTCATCAGGGATCTGGCGTGGGACTCATTCTCTGATCCCCAAATGGCGAGGTAATTGAGCAAGCGCTGAAGCTCAATTTTAAAGCATCGAACCGAGTACAAAGCCGTTCTAGCTGGACTTCGGTTAGCACGAGGACTCGGGGTAACACACCTGCAAGTTTTCTGTGACTCCCAACTAGTGGTCAACCAGTTCAGTGGTGAATTTGACGCCAAGAATGAACGAATGGGAGCATACCGTCAGTTGGTCCGGATGTTATCCAAGGAATGTACTTCATTCTCTCTGACAAAGGTCCCGAGAGGCAAGAACACGTTAGCTGACGCTCTCGCAGCTTTGGCGAACTGCTCGGATCCTGACCTGCGGCGCACCATTCCAGTCGAGTACATCGAGACACCTAGCATCGACTTAGCTAGCCTAATCTCCGTCATCAACAACAATTCGGTTCCGATGGAAGTCGACGAGCCAATAGAAGATTTGACAGATATCACGAACGCGCTAGATGACTGGCAGGTCGAGATTAAGCTTTATATCTCCGATGGAATACATCCTCTTGGATGGAGACTTATATTACCATAGTTCGTTCAGGTATTCCTTACATGCGTTAGTCGCGAGGAGGCCAAACAAATCATGATGGAAGTACACGAAGGAGAGGGTGGCAACCATTCTGGTGGACGCGCACTCACGTTGAAGATCAAGAAAGACGGTCATTACTGGCCAACCATTATTGCCGAAGCCTGTCAACATCATGGGCCACTGCGACCCGAACTGCTGAGTACTGTTACAGTCTCGTACCCTTTCATGCGCTAGGCCATGGACCTTGTAGGACCTTTGCCACCTTCGAGGTCCAAGAAGTTTATCCTCGTGCGGACTGATTACTTCACCAAGTGGGTGGAAGCGGAGTCATTCACTAGAGTCCAATCTCTGGACGTGACCAACTTCATATGGAAAAATGTCTTATGCCGTCATGGACTTTCGTACGAGATCGTCACCGATAATGGCACACATTTCACCTCACTAATCACCAGGCGTTTCTTGAGTAACCGAACATTAATCAGGTTAACCCAAACAAACCGACAAGTTCTCAAATATCGTCAGATTTCAAGCCAACCCAGTACCTGAACCGGTGGCTCACTTTTCTAAGTAATGGGGAAAAGGACCGAAACATGCCACTGAAAGACTCTACTGAGACAAAGATGGGCTGTCAAGAACGTAGAAACCTTCAAAGTACAAAGTTCACTGAGTGAGAACCATTGGATCATCACTTATTCAATAAAAAAAAAGCTAATGGCAAATTTGTCAATAGCAGCCAGAGCACTGCAATTGCCCCGAATAAATTAAAATACATGCATTAAAATACGAAGGATTCTTATTCCAAATTCTTTTTCTATGCGGTGGGCAATTTCAAATAAAATAATTAATTGCATGAATATTTATCAAATCCAACATTAAAAAAGCAAAAAATACCCGTTAAGTAAAATTGAAGTAAATTCATATTATCATTTCTAGTTCCGAAATGAGCTACTAACCACTATGCCTTCAAAAGGAATGCAAGAAGGCTTAACAGGGAGGAGCACGAATGCAAGAAGGAATGGACTCCTGACATATACGAAGGAGTGCGGTTCGTTTGTGAAATTCCTACCTCTCTATCTATCTCTGAGATGTTTGGATTTTTCAAATTAGTGTATAAAAGAGGATTCAATGAAACCTTCAAAGTCCAAAGATCACTGAGTGAGAACCATTGGATCATCACTTATTCAATCAAAAAAAAACTATAATGACTAAAAACATAAAATGGCGGCTGGATCACCTCCTTTTCAGGGAGAGCTAATGCTTCTTGGGTATTTAGGTTTGACACAGCTTCACACCCAAAAAGAAGGGAGCTACGTCTGAGTTAAACTTGGAGGTGGAAGCCTTCTTTCGTTTCAGTAGAAGGCTTCCACCTCCAAGTGAAACGTATATTATCTGTTCTTATATTTGTCCTATGTATTGAATATAGCAGTATATTTCGTTTCAATAGAATGTCTAGGGTTGCTCAAGGATCCTTTCATAACGCGTTAAGTATCCCACCTGGGGAGTATGTTCGCAAGAATGAAACGCTTTTTCTGGAAAGGGGCTCCCCAACCTTTTCCCAGCAGCAATCAATATAGGGAAAAACTGCCTTGGAGGCTGGAATCAAAATAGGCCTCCATGAGTTCTTGAAATTTATTCCTGAGTTACTCGGAAGAGGAACGAAGGTACTCGACCAAAAGAAAAGGTTAGAACCTGCTCGGCCGACTAAAGCTAAAATATCCACCATTTGAGTCTCCAACAATTATTCCAATAATTACATATCCGATTTAATTTCTAGATGATCCTTCTAGAAGATAGATCAGGCGAACTCGAACAATCTTTCTAGTTACTTCGTTCTTTATTTCTATTTAACGGAATCGTTACTCTTCATCACAGGACAAGATACAAGCAGAATCAGAGGAAAATCTCTTATTCAAATTCCACTTTGTTTAGTTTAGTGATAGTTAGAGGTTAGAGAGCTAGATCACTCCTCTAAGCATGATTGAGTTCAGTAGTTCCTCATATAAAATTATTGACTCTAGAGATATAGTAATATGGAGAAGACAAAATGTTCGAGTTGTTTCATGCCATAAATAAACTCGAACGCTCAAAAAATATGTTGGACAGGCGGATTCACATCTCTTACAACCAACACAGTCAGTACTTCGACTCCCCGCTATCCACAAGGGAACGGTCAGGCCGAGGCTACAAATAAATCAATCGTCGATGGGTTGAAGAAACGACTTGGACGAAGAAAGGGAGCATGGGCGGATCATCTCGACAGCGTATTATGGTCTTACCGAACAACCCCGCGGCAGTCAACGGGCCAATCTCCGTTTTCACTGGCTTACGGGATTGAGGCGCTCGCTCCGGCAGAGGCAGTTGTCCCGACACTTCACCGCACCATGATGGTCGATAATCCCGACCTAAATAACGATATGATTGTCGATCACATCGACTTTGCTGAGGAATTGCGCGACCAGACTCTGGTCTGAATTCAACACTACCAAGACGCAACAACTTGGTATTACAACAAGACTGTTCATCAACAGCGTTTCAATGAAGGCGACCTCGTCCTGCAAGAAGTTTATGAGAATACCAGAGAGGTCCACCCTGGTAAACTCGGCGCTCGATGGGAGGGGCCATACCTCGTATCCAAGGCAGTTTGTCCTGACGTTTACGAGCTCACGACCATGGCCAGTGAACGAGTCAGGAACTCATGGAATGCATCCCATTTGAAGCGTTACTATTATTAAATCGTTTTGACAATTATAGCTAGGAGGTTTCAGGAACCCGACCTTCACTTATTCTTCGCTTGTAATACGAACTACGACTGGCTTGATCCTTGTTTCAGGGTATGTAGGCAACTTATTATCTTTTCATTAAGATTAAGCAAGTGCAGCTAGACTATCAATAAATTTTCTTTTTAGCAAAGGCAAAATTTCCATTAAAATCGAATTAATTACATTCGGATGGGCAGTTCGCCAAATTTTGACAAAAAAAAATAAAAATAATAATATATAATAATGAAAAGCAATGAGCATCCTATCAGTGGCGAGCTAGTTTCCATGGAAAGGCTAATCACTAGTCTTCTGATCTCGGGGCAAACTGATTCCCATCACTAGCCTTCTGGACGGTCCTGTCGCCTCAGAGCGGGAGCCAAACCGGATAGATCGGACTCCAACGATTCTTCCACCACCAGCCCGCTCAGTTCAGCTCGTCAGATCCGATGTTCCCGCCTTAAGGTTTCAAGCCTTTCCAGCGGCACATCGACACCCTTGGACGCCATCTCCTCCAAGAAGTGTTCCGTCGACTCCAAGTAGTTGAGGTACCGCCTCAGCCGTTCCAAGCAAGCTCAGTAGGCCCAGACGTCCGTGATGCGCGAGAAATCATATTCTTTCGTCGAGCTTGGTACCTCCGGAGTTCCTTTTGCAAGGGATCTCCCTCCGTCTCGACGATGTTGAAACTTAGAACGAAACATTTGGATCGAAACCGCTAGTTCCAGCGGCTGTCAACTCTCGGGCTAGTTTCAACAACTCTCGGGATCGAATTAACTTCTGAATATTCTAAACTGGGGGGACTAATTGTTGGTGCGGGAATTAGCACCCCCAAAATACCAGTCTAAACCAATAAGAAAATCGATGATCTAAACCGAGATCTCGGGTTAGGATTGAATAGAACCTTCGAACGGAGGCCCAGTAGAATCCAAAAGCCTAACTCGGAGCAAGAAACCGACTGTTTAGATCGCCCGACGGCCGACCTAAAAAGAAAACAAGAAACTTTCCTAATCTCGGTTCAATTCATTAGAAAAGTATATGTATTTTGTAATCTAGAGAAACATATAATTAAGGGATGAATCCCCTCATTGTAGATCATCGAGCAATTATTACAAAACCTTAATTCATCCTTGTTCTTGAGCAAAACATAGCTTGTTTTCCAAGAGATTTCAATTCCTTTTTATTTTTTAGCTTTGATTTGATTCTTTAGAGAGAGTTCTTTATTAAATTTGTTTCCTCTTTCAAATAAATTCATTACTTTCAAACAAATTCATTGTGTGAAACTCAGTTTCTATATTTGAGAACTATACTGGACCTTGAATTAATAAATAAAAAATTTCGTTTGGACCGGTTTATTTATCTCGTATCAAGTAACAAAACCTTGCATCTCATTCGTCAACTAACCTTACAGATAAATCATTTTCGTCAACCTTACAAATAAATCCGCTGGTCTGGATGCGTGAAAACGGGGTCGTTTATAAGCTCCTCTAGAGAGAGAGAGAGCTGATTTTCAAAAGGAAAAAAACATGTATCTTTTTTAATTGATTTTATAAATTTATGGGTGCGAAATTGCTGAATCAAACAACAGTCCCCTCTTCCTCGCGCGCGCCTTTCTCCGATCGTCGCTGCTCCTCTTCTCCGATTAGATCCTGACCGATTCTACAATGCATTTCTTACGGCGTCGTATCCAAGGGAATTAACCCACTCTAGCTACGCGACCCCCGGGTAATCTCAATTGCTTCCATTTAATTTTTTTTGTTTCGACATTATCTCCGATTTACTCTCGCCGTTGCTTGAGCACCTCTTTATCTTTTCACGTTTTCGTATGAATCGAGTTTATTCGTATGAAATTTCTGATATCTTACTAAATCGGATCCTCGGATATTCTGATTTCATGTTTGATTTCTCCTCCGAAGCCTTTTAATTGTGCTCGGACGTTAAAATTGCCAAGGGAAAGATAGGTGTTTGTTTTTTTTCATGTTTGTAATTTTATTACGATGAATAGATTTGAGTTGGTATGCGTTAATTACGTTTACATGTTCGTCATTGTCAATGATTTATTCCTTGTTACTAATACGAGCTAAAATCTGTAATGGCTGTTGTAAGCAGGTGGTGGTGGGAATAGATAAGGCTGTGATTGTGATTTGTGAATGACTGTTTCTATATAAGTTCCATAAAATGGAAGAACATGAAGTAAACAAGTTCTCCAAATCCTCTGTTGGAAACCTCGATGTTGCTGATAAGCCTAATGTCGTTGATGATTCTAGTTTTCTTGATGATGAACATGCTCTGGTAGGAATGGATGATGCAGATCATTTACAAGGGATTAGTTCAGTTGATGCTGTCCTCAAGGATGATCATTTTGAACAGGTTTCTCTAGGAGATCAAGATAAGAACCTTAACCAGTCTCTCTCAGCTACCAGTCTGGATTCTTTGGACCATCAAGAATCTGGATTTCCTGTGGTACAGTCCCCACAGAGGCCTAAGCCAAAGTCTACGATGCCAAACGTTTCTCCAGAGTTATTGCATCTTGTTGATTCAGCCATCATGGGTAAGCCTGAGAGCTTAGACAAAATCAAGAATATTGTTAGCGGTGTTGAGAGTTTTGGGTCTGGAGAGGATTCAGAGACTATTGCTTTTCTTGTCATCGATTCGCTTCTTGCGACCATGGGTGGAGTAGAGAGCTTTGAAGAGGATGAAGATAGCAACCCTCCTAGTGTGATGTTAAACTCTCGTGCTGCCATTGTTGCTGGCGAGCTTATTCCTTGCTTGCCTTGTTCCGGTGACAGTGTCAATTTCATGTCCCCCAGGACCCGTATGGTGCGAGGATTGCTTGCAATTTTACGTTCTTGCACCAGAAACAGAGCTATGTGTTCCATGGCGGGTTTATTAAGTGTTCTCTTGCGATCAGTCGAGGAGATAATATCCAAGGACGCCACTATGATGTGGAATGCAGCAGTTTTGTTTCACTGTATTCAACATATAGCTGGGCACTCTCTTAGTGTTGACGATTTGTATAGATGGCTTCATGTTATAAAAAAGTATCTTCCTACAGTGTGGTCAAGTCCATTGATGGATGCCTTGGAGAAAGCAATGAATGGAAAAGAATCAAGAGGACCTGCGTGTAGTTTTGAATTTGTTGGTGAAAGCTCAGGCTTACTTGGTCCGGGAGAAACTCGTTGGCCTTTTACCAATGGCTATGCATTTGCAACTTGGATTTACATTGAATCATTTGCTGACACATTAGATGCTTCAACCGCTGCAACTGCAATTGCTGCTGCTTCAGCAGCCAAATCAGGAAAAACGTCTACTGCAGCAGCTGCAAATGTACACAATGGTGAGGGTACTGCTCATATGCCTCGTCTGTTCAGCTTTTTAACCCCTGATAATCAGGGGATTGAAGCATATTTCTATGCACAATTTTTGGTGGTTGAGAGTGGCAGTGGTAAAGGAACTAAAACTTCACTGCATTTCACTCATGCATTTAAGCCTCAGCGTTGGTACTTTATTGGCCTTGAGCATACCTGCAATCAGGGACTTTTAGGGAATTCAGACAGTGAATTGCGGCTATATATTGACGGGTCCTTGTATGAAACTCGTCCGTTTGAATATCCTCGTATATCCAAACCGCTTTCTTTCTGTTGCATCGGGTCAAATCCTCCATCTACAACTGCTGGTCAACAACGTCGTCGACGTCAGTGTGCTTTGTTTGCTGAGATGGGACCAGTTTATATATTTAAAGAACCGATTGGTCCTGAAAGAATGACACGATTGGCAACTAGAGGTGGGGATATATTGCCTTGTTTTGGCGATGGGGCAGGTCTTCCATGGTTAGCTACAAATGACCATGCCCGTAACGAGGCTGAGGAAAATAGTCTTTTGGATGCAGAGCTTGGAGTATACATTCACCTACTTTACCACCCATTTCTACTAAATGGGCGATTTTGTCCAGATGCTTCTCTTTCTGGAGCAGCAGGTGCTTATGCTTACACTCTTGATTTTTCTAATATATCTGATAATGCTTTATTTCGTCCAAAAAACTACAATTTTGAAAAATCTGTGTTCCATATTATGATGTGTTTATAACTTGTTTTCAGACTCTCATTTGTTTGATTTGTTGTATACTTTTAATTGTTCTGTTTTTTTATCCATATCGCTTTCACTCAGTATCACTATTCACCATTCTCATATGAACGTCGTTTTTATTTGTTCTTGTGTCTCACTACGAGGAGATTGAGGAAACACAATATTCTTTTTCTGATGTTGTTTGCACACTTTGTTATTTGCTTTTCGCTAACTTTGGAAATCTGTTATTTTTTTTCTTTTGCAAGGCACTCAAAGACGACCAGCTGAGGTAATTGGACAAGTCCATGTTGCAACGAGAGTGAAGTCAGTGGATTCCTTCTGGGCCTTAGCTTATGGAGGACCCATGTCGTTGCTTCCTCTAACCGTAAGCAGTGTACACAAAGATACTCTGGAACCATTCTCTAGAAGTCCCCCATCGTCTTTGACAACATATTCTCTTGCTGCACCTATATTTAGAATTATCTCAGTTGCTATTCAACATCCTGGGAACAATGAAGAGTTGTCTCGTTCTAAAGGGCCTGAAATCCTGGCCACAGTTCTGGGCTATCTTCTTCACTCACTTGCATCCCTTGATCTCAAGCACGATAGAGTAGGAGGTGAGGAACTAGTTGCTGCCATTGTTTCCCTAAGCCAATCTCAAAAGATCAATCATGCTCTTAAAGTGCAGCTCTTCCGTAAACTATTATTGGATCTGAAGATATGGAGTGTGTGTAAATACAGACTGCAAAAGAAGCTGTTGTCATCCCTTCAAGATATGGTTTTCACTGAAGCAGAAGCTATGAGGAATGCCGATGCCATTCAGATACTTCTGGATGGATGTCGAAGATATTATTGGACAATTCAAGAGAAAGACTCTGTGAACACTTTTTCTCTAGATGGGAATGCACGTCAAGTGGGGGAAGTTAATGCATTGGTTGATGAACTTTTGGTGATTATTGAACTTCTAATGGGAGCAGCATCTCCTTCGTTTGCTGTTGCTGATGTCCATCTATTACTTGGGTTCATAATTGACAGTCCACAACCAAATCAGGTAACACGTTTCATAGTGATTAGTGACACTTCATAATTGTTAAACATGTGTCTTTTTCAGTCTTTTAATATTTTCTCTGACATCATTCAGTTCTTACCTCTATATAGGTTGCAAGGGTATTGCATCTCATGTTTAGGTTGGTTGTACAGCCAAATGCTGCAAAGGCTCAGACATTTGCAGAGGCATTTATCACATCTGGTGGGATAGAAACACTTCTTGTTCTGCTCCAGAGAGAAGCTAAAACTGGTGAGGAAGACATCGCTGATTCTGTAGTTAAGGGTGAAACAAGTGTGCCAACTATTCATAGTGAACAGACTCAACACAATCGGCCTGGTTTTTTAAAGCAGTTGGATTCAGCTCCGAAAGATAATGAGGATGACCCTCATACTCATGATGATAGTGTAGGATCTTTCAAGGAATCAGAGTCAGTTCAACAAGAAAAAGCACATGGATCTACGACTGTCATTTGTGATAGTGACTCAGTTACCATCTCTAATTCCATGAATGCTGACAGAGTATCCTCTGTTTCTGAAACTCCATTCAATAATAATGCAAGAAACAATGTTGACGATAGAGATCGTGTCATGGTTGGGATCATTAGATTGATCGGTGTATTGATTTCGAAAGGGCACTTAAAATTTTCCATTGCTGCCGAATCTGATGTCATGAGTAACCTCATGGGTAGTGGGTTTCATGAAAATGGTGGAACAATGTTTGATGATAAAGTCGCATTGCTTCTATTTGCTCTGCTGAAAGCATTTCAAGCAGCTCCAAACAGGCTGATGACCTACAATGTCTACACAACCTTGCTTGGGGCTTCGGTATGACATATTTTTGATCTTTCATTTGTTTGATCTATCTTAAACAATGATCAGAAGTCAGAAAAAGATTGGGAGAATTTCCTTTTTTGGTGATAAACTTGCTGTTTAAGATTATGACATGAGATTAAATTTAAAGGCAAATCTGGCTCTTTCTTGCAGATCAATGCATCATCAACTGAGGATAGCCTGAACTTTTGTGATTCAGGTCATCGCTTTGAACACCCTCAAATACTGTTAATCCTCCTGCGTTCTCTACCATTTGCATCTAAGGCTCTACAAAATCGAGCACTTCAGGTATAAATGTCATAGTTAAAGACCCTTTTTTGCATGTCCATGAATATTTTATTAAAAAGAAAGAGTATGCACCAAATGCACTTGTGAAAGTGCTTTACAAACTTCTACTTGCCCAGTGTCTCTACAATGTCTCTTTCTGAACTCACTCTTTCTCTGTCAGGATCTTCTATTTTTGGCTTGTAGCCATCCGGAAAATAGGAGCAGTCTGACCAAAATGGAAGAGTGGCCTGAGTGGATCTTGGAGATTTTGATCTCAAACTACGAGGTATAACTCCGACCTCAAAACTTTTAAAGGTCTCCTCCATGACTATTGTATTAGTAATGAGCCAAATTGGATGTATGTACACTAGTGTGATATGGGAAGTTACATTTTAGCTGGAAATTTTATTATAGCATGTACCAGCACACACTAAAAAATGCTGACTTTTGTGCGTACACACAGAGGGATGCAGGAAAACAATCTCCTTCACCCGGTTCTGCTGAAGTGGAAGATTTGATTCATAACTTCTTGATCATAATGTTGGAACATTCGATGCGCCAGAAGGATGGCTGGAAGGTATATTTGTTTGTTTCAGCGGTATACCATATTAATTCCTTTTCACCTTTTGTGTTTATTTACATTTCTCGAGACTTCTAATCCCTTACAGGACGTTGAGGCCACAATTCATTGTGCAGAGTGGCTTTCTATTGTTGGTGGGTCTAGCACTGGAGAGAAACGAATGAGGTAAATTCATACACTACTGCGCCACATTTTACGCTTTCCTTTTGGGATGACAATAACCTTTTGAGTGTCATCTCTCTTTTTGTAACATTGTTAGTTTTGAAGGTCTCTTGTGGGTCATATTGTTCTTATATTGTGTTGCTTCTTCCAATGTACTCTGAGAGATACATGTTTCTGTTCAATTTTTTTTTACACTTTTGTTTTCCTTCTTTTTCAAAGGCGTGAGGAATCACTTCCAATTTTCAAAAGAAGGCTTTTGGGTGGATTGCTAGACTTTACTGCCAGGGAACTGCAAGCTCAGGTAACTCCTTTTTTTATCTATGACTTATATAAATGTTTTACACATGCATTTTATAGTTGACATTCCAGGGCGTTCTCTCACAAGAAAATATGAACCTTTTGTTCTTTGCTCTATACTAGCTATAATATTGTTAAAGACAGAAAGGTTTTGAAGCCTTGCGTTTTTACCTGTGTTGTTATACTGGGCGACTGCTATAGTTTGACTTACACGTTAATACTTTTTCAAACAGACTCAAGTTATTGCTGCAGCATCTGCTGGTTTCGCGGCAGAGAGTCTAACACCAAAAGATGCAAAGGCTGGAGTAGAAAATGCTGCTCAGCTTTCCGTATTTCTTGTGGAAAATACAATTGTGATTCTGATGCTTGTCGAAGATCATTTGAGAATACAAAGCAAGCAGAATTGTGCTGCAAGCGCAGTTGATGTTTCTCCATCTCCTCTCTCTCTAGTTTATCCTCTCAACAACCGTTCACGAACATTGCCAACAGTCGGAGAATCATCAGAGGTTTCTAGTAGCCGTGCTTCAGTGTCCAGTGATTCAGGAGGGGTCCATTTAGATGTAAGTGTAAATTACTCTTTATCTCCGGATCAGTGTCTCCCTTGTTTATTGGCTTGATTTCCTCTTTGCTTCTATAACACCATTGAAGAAAATATAATCTGCTCATCTCTTTAACTTTATGCTATTCTCCTGCATTTACTTTTTCTTCAGATACTTGCTTCAATGGCCGATGCAAGTGGTCAGATTTCAACAGCTGTAATGGAGCGTCTTGCTGCTGCTGCTGCAGCTGAGCCTTATGAATCTGTTTCATGCGCTTTTGTTTCATATGGAAGTTGTACCATGGATTTGGCTGAGAGTTGGAAGTACAGAAGTCGATTGTGGTTTGGTGTTGGACTTCCTAAAACTAGTTGTTTTGGTGGTGGTGGAAGTGGTTGGGACTCTTGGAAACAAGCTTTACAAAAAGATGCTCATGGAAATTGGATCGAACTTCCTTTGGTTAAAAAATCAGTATCCATGCTTCAAGCCTTGCTGCTAGACGAGTCTGGACTTGGAGGTGGCCTAGGAATTGGTGGAGGATCTGGTACCGGGATGGGAGGGATGGCAGCATTATACCAGTTACTGGATAGTGATCAACCTTTCTTATGCATGCTTCGAATGGTACTCTTGTCTTTGAGGGAAGAAGACCATGGTGAAGATAGTCTGTTGATGAAAAATTTAAGTTCTGAAGACAGGTTTTCCGGTGGACTGCAGTGCCCCTTAGGGAATTCTGCCTCATCAGATATCAGTTCTCAGATGTCTATGCGACAATCACCATCCGCTTTATTATGGAGGTAAAGTAATGACATCTTTTTCTCCCTATTCGGCTTTGCCAATTATGACCATATGCTTTAAGTATCGTTAGACTTGATCTTGTCACAAAATTAGAATGCAGGGGACTTTTGGATGCTGCATGCCTTCTAAATGGTTGTTTGCTCCTATTCTGTAAACATCTAGAGAAGTTAATTACAATTTTTTTTTTCTTTTTAAACCTCCAGTGTGCTATCTCCTGTTCTAAACATGCCAATAACTGATTCAAAGAGGCAGAGAGTATTGGTTACTACATGCGTTCTATACTCTGAGGTTAGCTCTTCCCTAAATAAGGCCCCATGATTAATAATGCTCACTTTGTTTTATTTTGTGGTTTTTTTTTTAATTCTGATTCCAAGTCTGTTGCAGGTATGGAATGCTGTCAGCAAAGACAAAAAGCCACTACGTAAGCAATATCTAGAGGCGATTTTACCACCATTTGTTGCAATTCTCCGACGATGGCGACCTCTTTTAGCTGGCATACATGAACTTGCCACTGGTGATGGTATCAATCCCCTTGTGGTTGATGATCGTGCTTTGGCTGCTGATGCACTCCCCATTGAGGTTCCTTAAATCTGTACACATGCCCTTTAGTTGCTATCATATTTGTCACATATTTGCCCATCATTCATTTCTAGTTTCTGCTACTGCTGCTTTATCCCTTAGAAAATTCTGTCTTCTTTTCAACTTAAGATTACTTCAAGTTTGTCGTGGGTTATTAAATCGTCCTATCCTTACTTTTTATTTTATTTTAGGCGGCTATTTCTATGATTTCTCCGGAATGGGCCGCTGCTTTTGCATCGCCTCCTTCCGCAATGGCACTGGCAATGATAGCTGCAGGGGCAGCTGGTTGGGAAGCACCGGCACCTCCAGCACCTCCACCTCTTAGGCGAGACTCTTCATTGCTTGAGCGTAAGAGTACCAAACTTCAGACCTTTTCCAGCTTCCAGAAACCCTTGGAGGCTCCAAACGATGATTCACCAGGTCGACCAAGAGATAAGGCTGCTGCAAAAGCGGCAGCTCTGGCAGCTGCACGCGATCTTGAACGGAATGCCAAGATTGGTTCTGGGAGAGGTCTTAGTGCTGTTGCAATGGCCACGTCTGCACAGCGGAGGACTATCAGTGATATGGAGCGTTTACAGAGATGGAATATCTCTGAAGCCATGGGAGTAGCGTGGATAGAGTGTCTCCAACCAGTGGATACAAAATCAGTTTATGGAAAAGATTTTAATGCTTTGTCCTACAAATTTATTGCTGTACTTGTTGCAAGCTTTGCCTTTGCACGTAACAAGCAGAGATCTGAGGTCTGCTCTCTGCCCTTGTCACACTTTGTTTTCTTCTTGAAGGAGGTACCATACACTAATCAACATTTATTCATTCAACCTCACCAGATTGACAGGCGTATGCAAAATGATAAAATAGTGAGAAATCGCTTCTGCATGGGAATCAGTGGTTGGCGCAAATTCGTTCGTTATTTGGTGGAGATGAGATGCTTCTTTGGACCATTCGGAGAACACTTATGCAGTCCCAAACATGTAAGCTACACTGTTCTGGTTTAGACTTAAAACATGTTGAAAACTTTTCCAGTGATGTAATATTATTATATATGCAGGTTTTTTGGAAACTGGATTCTATGGAAAGTTCTTCGAGGATGAGACAATGTTTAAGGAGGAATTACTCTGGTACTAGTCATCTAGAGACAACAAGAAACTATGATGATCAGACAGACTTGAAGAATAATCACGATAACTTGGATTCTCTATCAAATGCACCTGTTCTTGCTGTTGAAGCAGTATCAACGGAAATAATGTATGAAGATGATGAACATGGAGATGCCGACGATCTTGAAATGGAGGGTAATGTTGGACAACACAAAGGGGAAAACGAAGAGAGGAGATCTGGCTCTCTTGAAGATGCAATAACACTGTCAACTGGAATTAACGATCATCAACCTTTGAGTGAACATGATATGGTTCAAAATTCTACAGAAGTAGTTCTCAGTGAAAGGATTGTTCTTGAGATTTCCTCTTCTATGGTCCGGCCACTAAGGGTTGTGAAAGGAACCTTTCAAGTATGCTCTGACTATCATTACCTATTTATCTTTTGAACAAGTAGCTGACACCAATCGATATTGTATTGGTAAACCAAGAAATAAAACAGAGCATAACCAACCTGATTTTGTAGATATTACGTAGAGCTGAGAAATATTTTTCTTTTATAAATTGCTAGTTTCTAATGGTTGTTTTCTGATTTTATCAGATTACTACACGGAGAATAAATTTTATTGCTGACATCAGAGAAGACCAACATTTGGATGGAAATTCAGATGGTTCAAAATCAAGAGACCAAGAAAGAGATCGTAGTTGGTTGATGTCTTCTCTTCATCAGATTTATAGCCGACGGTAAAGTTTCATCATCAATGTTGCCACCAGCTAACTATTTTCTTACCCTTATTATGTAAATAGTAAAGTAGACCTATATATTTGTTAATATTTTTCTTTCACAGATACCTACTGAGGAAGAGTGCTCTGGAACTATTTATGGTGGATCGCTCAAACTTCTTCTTTGATTTTGGGGTATCTAAAAGCTCTCTCTGTAACATTAGATTTATCTCTTTCCTTGGATTTCAAGTCTCTCGCTCCTTTCACCAATTACTTTTATGATGTTTGATGAACACCATAGAACACCGAGGGACGCAAAAATGCTTGTCGGGCTATTGTTCAAGCAAGGCCTCCTCTTTTGAAAGATATTTACTTGGCAACTCAGGTTTGGTTTTTTCTTTCTCCGTATGCCCATTATTTAGTGCATGGTGGACAAATCTTGGAACCAAGCTGAGTAAATATTTCCTCTGTGCTACAAAACTTACGTAAATTGTTTACTTTTTAGAGGCCAGATCAACTTTTGGAAAGAACACAGTTGATGCAGCGGTGGGCTAGATGGGAGGTAACCAAAGAATAGCCTTCATTTAATTCATGCTATTTCATTTATTCCCCTAAATAAACATCTGGCAGAGAAGTAACTCTAGCTGGATCCTTGCATCTTTTCTGCAGATCAGCAATTTTGAGTACCTAATGCAGCTCAACACATTGGCTGGGCGGAGTTATAATGACATCTCTCAGGTAAATCTTGTGCTAGTGAGAATGCTTTTTCTTATGTGAAATATATAATTTACTTATGTGTTATCTTTATCTATTATGTATGTCTTTGCAGTATCCTGTTTTCCCATGGATTCTGTGCGACTATACATCAGAAATTCTGGACCTTTCAAATCCATCTAACTACAGGGATCTTTCCAAGGTGGTATTACTTGTCATTTGTCTCTATGCCTGCCTATAGTCCCTTTAGCTGAAAACTGATTGTAATGTGGGTCTGTATATGTGCAGCCAATTGGTGCATTGAACCCGGAACGGCTGAAAAAGTTTCAAGAACAATACTCTAGCTTCGAAGATCCAGTCATCCCGAAATTCCACTATGGTTCACATTACTCAAGTGTTGGAGTAGTAGGTTATCTTCTCTATGATATATGCCACACAATTGCTTCCATTTACCATAGTTGGATAGAGTTTTCACTTATGATGGTCCCTGTAGATGATTTATCATTTTTTTTTATCTCTTGTGGATAGGTGTTACATTATCTAGCTAGAGTTGAACCTTTTACAACCCTTTCAATTCAAATGCGAGGTGGGAAGTTCGATCCTGCAAACCGCATGTTCGCAAACATTGCAGCCACTTGGAAAGGAGTTCTCCAAGATATGAGTAATGTGAAGGAGTTGGTAAGAATTGGCTCCTCCCAAAAGCCCCAAATCTGGTAGCTTTAATCAATTTCCTCTTCTTTTCAAGTGCAGAGCGTAGCCATGTTCATGCCTCTCATTTTTCTTGTAGGTTCCAGAGTTGTTTTACCTTCCTGAGGTGTTGACCAACGAGAACTTGGTTGAAAAGCTTGGTATGAGTTTATTTCTAGTTCCTTTCTTTGTCCAGACAAAATATTACTCCTAAAACTAGAAACCATCTATTTATGATATTCGTTCTTTACCTATCAGGTTCTGTAAAACTTCCTCCGTGGGCTAAAAGCCCGATTGATTTTGTACACAAACAACGAATGGCTCTCGAGAGCGAGCATGTATCTGCACATTTGCATGAATGGATTGATCTCATTTTCGGGTAGGTTTTCTTCTTGGATTAACATCTTGTCTACAACTTGGGTATCAAAAACAAAAATTCTATGTAAGATTAGTTGGACTTGTTCTATTACTTATGTTTTTCTTATGAACTTATTCATTTAGGTATAAGCAACGTGGAAAGGAAGCTACACTGGCAAATAATGTTTTCTTCTACACTACCTACGAGAGGACTGTTGATATTAATAAGATCACAGATCCAGTAAGTTATCTTTGTAGTACTATTGGAGTTTCTCAGTTTCGGTATTACCTTATTTCTGAAGCTTTCATGTGGCTATTTGATGAAGGTAAAACGACAGGCTACTCAAGACCAGATAGTTAATTTCGGGCAAACGCCTTCACAGCTATTGACTGTGCCTCACATTAAAAGAATGCCTCTAAAAGATGTCGTTCATATGCAGGTAAATGATTGTATAAAACCTTCATAGTTCTTTCTCTGTGCTAAATTTTACAATTCAAACTTGACAAACACCTTAAATTCTTGTTTAGACCATCTTCCGGAATCCAAAAAAGATAAAACCGTATCCTGTTCCAGCTCCAGAACACTGCAACTTACCTGCTGCAGCCATCAAGGCATCTTCGGATACTATTGTGATTGTTGACATGAATGTGCCTGCAGCACATATTGCACAACACAAATGGGAACCAAACACTCCTGATGGCCAAAATACTCCTTTCATATTTCATCACGGGAAGCCGAGTTCAACTGGCGGAACATTGATACGCATGTTCAAGAGTGACTGGGAATATCCCCAAGCACAAGCATTTGCCTCATCAGGAATCAGAAGTTCGTCTGTCACTGCAATAAGTAACGACGGAGAAATTATCACTGGTAAGCACTTTTTTAAGGCTTTGATCTCTGTGAAAGTTTGGTGATTGGTAATATATTTCTATCATTTTATTGAAAATCCATGTATGTTAATTAGGTGGACATGTGGATAACAGCATCAAGATAGTCTCATCTGATGGAGCGAAAACACTGGAAACGGCTTTTGGTCACTGTGCTCCTGTAACATGTCTGGCTCTGTCTCCAGACAACAACTTCCTTGTGACAGGTTCTCGAGATGCAACTGTTTTGTTGTGGAGATTTCACAAGGGATTCACTTATCAGACAAGCGAGTCTGAGCAGACAACAAGCTCTGTAACGCCTTCTTCCGTAAGCAGCAACAACTTGGCGGACAAAGCCAAAAAGCGTCGCATTGAAGGTCCCATACAAGTGCTCCGTGGACACCAAAGAGAAGTAAGTTGTTGCTGTGTTAGCTCAGATCAAGGAATCGTCGTTTCGTGCTCAGAGTCATCAGATGTTCTATTGCATTCCATAAGAAAAGGTCGACTAATAAGACGGTTTGTTGGCGTTGAGGCCCGTGCTCTTTGCATTTCTTCAGATGGAGTTATAGTAGTCTGGAGTAGCTCAGAAAGTTCTATCAGCACGTTCACCATTAATGGAGTTCTCATTTCCAAAGCAAGAGTTCCTTCCTCTTGTACTATAAGCTGCATGGAACTATCCATGGACGGACAAAATGTTGTGATTGGCGTGAATTCATTTTCCGACATTGATGGATCGAGGAGTTTTAATAACGTTACTAGTGAAGAAGATTCATCAAATAGAAGCAAAGAAGTTGAGAGATTAGATATACCATCTCCTTCGATTTGCTTCCTCAACTTATACACTCTCCAGGTATAACTATTAGAACAGATTAATTATTGCAAAACACTAGATTGCTCTTGATTTCTTTTTAGGATATTGTCTCCTAACAAGCCAAAAATTAATCTTCTGTAGGTATTTCATGTGTTGAAGCTTGGTGAAGGGCAGGGTATAACCGCTATGGCTCTGAGCACAGACAACACTAACCTCTTAGTTACCACAGAAGATAAACAGTTGATCATCTTCACCGATCCAGCTGTAAGTTTTGTTACTATGTTCGCATTAATTGTATCAGTTGATGAAGACATAATTTTTTCTCTCATTGCCTTATAAACTTGAAAATATCTTGACTTTACGGTCTCTTAAGTATTTTTTAGTAACTTTTAATTCAGAACCTATTAAGAAAACATAACTCATGTTTGTAACTGTTTGCAGTTAAGCTCGAAGGTGGTGGATAAGACACTGAAGCTTGGCTCAGAATGACGAAATGTTCTAACTGTTTGAACAATATCAACATCAGTTCACCGTGAAATGTCTCACTCCAAGATCTGTCGGACGAAACTTGCAGCCGAGCAACAGTGGGGTTGCAGAAGGAAGTTAGTTGGCTAATGATAGGGAAAAAGAAGAAGCCAAGAACGGAAATTTAATGGTGCATTATTCAAGATATTGAATTCCAAAAACCAACTCCGAGTAATTGATATGTAATGCTTTCCTTTCTATTTTTGTCAAATTATTTTACAGTTTTGGAACATAGAATATCCATTAGACTTTGAAGAGGATAAAAGAAAAAAGATGTTTATTCGTATAATAGAGATTATGAGTTGCTCGAGAAATTCCAGCTCGGACCTATCAATTGGGATAGATCACAAGACACATACAAAATACAACAATAGATCGACAATGGGGAACAAGAAGACAAACACACATGCACAATTTTGCATTAGTTATAGCCTCCATGCCACCCACAGACATCACTACAAAACATCGGACATTAATGGGTATGAGGGTAGTTGAGCTTCTTCTTCGTCCACCTTCTTGCATATGTAAATAAAATGGGAATCAGGATCCTCCAGGACATAATCATGAGGCAACATTCCCTCGCTTGTCAGAGGTATAGCTTCCATACACGATTTTTCTGACGAGATGCAACTTCCCGACCTTTGAAATCCTGGTCTTGCTGCAAGAAAACCTCAAAGGAATGAAGCAAAGAACACAAACTTCATAAGAAAATTTTACAGGCAAGAAATTAGTGGAAGCTTACGTATAATGTATAAGGAGATCTTCCAGCTGTAAGCAGGACGAGTCAAATGAGGCATTCTCACTCTGGGATCACCGTAGGTTATCTACCAAAACAAACACAAAATATCTTACATATCCTTCTAGTACCAGTGACAATGACTGAACAGTTTCAGACATAAGTGAAAGTATATTACCAAAAAGTAGGTCCCTCCAGGTTTAATCAGCCTGCAAAATGGAAGAGAAGAGTTTTGTTGGAATATATTATATATATATATATATATCAAAATAGAATCCAAAAATGGCATAAAAATCTATATGAGATGATCCAGGAGGAGCAGTCATGATATTACTATTAGTGACCTGCTAACTTCACCCAACATTCTGGTAGCACTTAGAGGAGCATCATTGCCACACTGGAAAGGAATCCACCGTACCACACAAAAGAAGAAAACTTAAAAACGCATGTAGACATGAATAAAAGAAACAAAGGATCAGATTCCGTACCATCAACGAATCAAGGGTTCCTACACAAATCCAGCAACCACTTCAAATAAGCTTTCCCACCATAAAAAAAAAAACCAAACAAACAAAAAGAACAGAGTAATTGGCTGGCTACAACATACCTTTATCAATGACAGTATCAAAGAAATCATCCTCAAAGTAGCTCATATCTCTAACATCCATTTGCATATCTGTTGGGTAAACAAAACAGAGCATATGACCTCTAAAAAGATTCTTACTTTACATATTTAAAGTATTAAGGTGATTAAAAAAAAAAAGAAGGGTTACACTTGAGTTGAGGAACAGAGGAATATTTGGTTCGCATCATCTCAATAGCCACTGAAGAGATATCAACATTCATAATGTCCTCGTACCCGTCCTTGACCATATCCTCTGACATCACTGCACCAAAAGAGAAGAGAAACAATTGGATGATGCTTCTTTCGAAAGTCAAATTCAATCAGTGGTAAGAGTAAGTGGAAAGAAGAGAGATTTTATTTACGGGAGTTGCCACAGCCAACCATGAGGACACGTGAACAAGTAGGGACGAAGCTGCGGACAAAAGGACGGAGAGAAGAGTAACGTTGGTACCAGTCGAAGTCAAGCGCGTCTTGCACGTAACGAGCGTCCCAGTAATGAGCGTCGCCATAGTTGTAAGTGTTGCAGCTCGACACATCCCTCTCCATCTCTCTCTCTCTCTATCCCTCTCTCTCTAAAAGATCCGATCTGAGATTCTGCGGCGGAGCTTTTGTCATCGGTCGTTTTGTCTTTGACCGGCTTACGAAGTTTGGGCTTATTACAGGCCCAATACAAAATCATGTGAAGCTGAAGAGTGACACGTGTGAGCACGTGTTATTAGCATTGTTAATGGGCTTAAATCATGAGATAAAGCCTCATCTCCGCCCGTTATTAATGGTTAACTGATTCGGGAAGGTTTTAGTTGATTGTCGTTTTGTCATAAAAGAAATAATTTACATATTAGTGCTTTGTCGGGAAATTAGAACCTTCTTTCCATTTCTAAAAGATGTTACCAACTATTATTGACCAAGTATTAAAAAGTGATACCGACACTTAACGGATGTATTCAATCTAATATTTCAAGTGATTTGATTTTTCATAAGATTTTAAATGATTTTGATGATTTTTTTCTAAAATTCTTTTAAAACCCATCTCAAACTATGAGATTTGGATTTATGTATTTTTAAGTAAACAAATTCTCTCAAATCCTCAAGAATCTCTAAAAATCATTAAGAGGGATATATTCAACTTAACATTTTAAGTGATTTATGTAAAAGTTACAAATTATATGTTATTCAATCATAGATTTTAAAAAGTCTCATGAAACCTACTGTTATTGAATTGATGATTTAAAAATCTACTTTAAAATCCATTATTATTCAAAACAGTTTGTGGATTTAGATTTTAATAAGTTTTGGGGATTCTGGAGAATTTGAGAAAATTTGTTTAGTTAAAATCTATGATTGAATAACGTATAATTTGTAACTTTTACATAAATCACTTAAAATGTTAAGTTGAATATATCCCTCTTAATAATTTTTAGGGATTCTGGAGGATTTAAGAGGATTTGTTTACTTAAAAATACAGAAATCCAAATCTCATGGTTTTAGGTGGGATTTGAAAGAATTTTACCATAAATCTTATCAACTTCCCTAAAATCTATCAAAATTCCACCCCGTTAATGATTTTTTCTTTTTTAGAGATTCTGGAGGATTTGAGAGGATTTGTTTACTTAAACATACATAAATCCAAATCTCATGGTTTTAGGTGGGATTTGAAATAATTTTACCATAAATCATATCAACATCCCTAAAATCTATCAAAATTCCACCCCCTTAATGATTTTTAGAGATTCTGGAGGATTTGAGAGGATTTGTTTACTTAAAAATACAGAAATCCAAATATCATGGTTTTAGGTGGGATTTGAAAGAATTTTACCATAAATCTTATCAACTTCCCTAAAATCTATCAAAATTCCAAAATTTCTAAATCTCATAAAATCCTCTAAAATCATTGTTTCAATACACCCCCTAAAATCCAAATCCACAAACTGTTTTGAATAACAGTGGATTGTAAAGTAAAATTTTAAATCATCAGTTCAATAACAGTAGATTTTAAAGTAAATTTATAAATTATTAGTTCAATAATAGTAAATTTTAATAGACTTTTTAAAAGCCATGATTGAATAACAAAGGATTTGCAAAATTTACCAAAATCACTTAAAATGTCAAGTTGAATACACTCCCATACTAATAGAACACTAACCATATACAATGTATATATAACACTAACCATATACAATGTATATATAGATCACAAATATCTGAATCCTTTTGATCTCAATGCCTTTTCAAATCTAATGGGTAATGACAATGAGCAACAAGAATAAACTCAAATCAATCTGCTGTAGCCTCTAGTGTGGATTAAAATATATAAATCATACATTAGTGCTGTAGTTTACTGGTTGACCATGTTTAACTTTAGTCTTATAGTAATTAAATCACATAACCAAAATCATAGGGAATGACGTCAAAAAATAGTGTAAAATTATAACGGTTGCTTTTGGAAAAGAAGACCAAAGCCCTTTTCGTAATTTCAGGCTCTTTTAGCAAAAAGCAAGCACGTGTTCTCAAATTAACCATAGTTAAAACCTTTCAAATATGTATAACCATGGTTAACATATTAGTTAACCTCTTCTTTAATAAACCCTTTCTTCTTTCATCTCTCTCATTGTCTTCTCACTTCCTCTCTAGTCTCTACTCCACAGTTCAACTCAACCGTCCAACTTCCAATGGCGGCATCACGAGCTTTGCCTCTCCTCGCACTCGCTCTATCTCTCCTCGCCGTCGCTTCCACCGTCTCCGGCCATAACATCACTCAAATCCTCTCCGATACACCGGACTATTCATCATTCAACAGCTACCTTTCCCAAACGAAACTCGACGACGAAATCAACAGCCGCACTACCATCACCGTCCTCGTCCTCAACAATGCCGCGATGTCTTCCCTCGCCGGAAAACACCCACTCTCCGTCGTCAAAAACGCTCTCAGCCTCCTCGTCCTCCTCGACTACTACGATCCTTTGAAACTCCACCAGCTCTCTAAAGGCACAACTCTCACCACCACGCTTTACCAAACCACCGGACACGCTCCCGGAAACCTAGGGTTCGTCAACGTCACCGATCTCAAAGGAGGCAAAGTAGGATTCGGCTCCGCCGCTCCTGGTTCCAAGCTCGACTCATCCTACACCAAGTCCGTTAAACAAATCCCTTACAACATCTCCGTCCTCGAAATCAACGCTCCGATCATCGCTCCCGGAATCTTAACCGCACCTTCTCCTTCTTCCGGCGGACTCAGCAACATCACCGGACTTCTCGAGAAAGCCGGTTGTAAAACCTTCGCGGGTTTGCTCGTTTCGAGTGGTGTACTCAAAACATACGTATCCACCGTTGAAAAAGGCTTGACTGTTTTTGCACCGTCCGATGAAGCTTTTAAAGCGAAAGGTGTACCAGATCTGACGAAGCTCACGCAAGCTGAGGTGGTCTCGCTCCTAGAGTATCACGCCCTCGCTGAGTACAAACCTAAAGGTTCATTAAAGACTAACAAAGACGCTATCTCCACGTTAGCCACTAACGGCGCCGGTAAATACGATTTAACGACGTCAACTTCCGGCGACGAGGTTATCCTTCACACCGGCGTTGGTCCGTCGAGACTCGCCGACACGGTCGTCGATGAGACACCTGTCGTGATATTCACGGTGGATAATGTGCTTCTCCCCACTGAGCTTTTCGGAAAATCTCCATCTCCGGCGCCGGCACCGGAACCGGTGAGTGCACCGACACCGTCTCCGGCTAAGTCACCGTCTCCAGTGGAAGCACCTTCTCCGACCGCAGCTTCTCCGCCGGCACCTCCGGTGGATGAATCTTCGCCGGAAGAAGCTCCGTCAGACTCGCCGACAAGTTCAGAGGAGAGTAATGCGAAAAACGCGGCGTTTCACGTGAAGGCTCCTGCTGCGTTGTTGTTCACCGCATTGGTTGCCGCCACATCTCTCTTGTTATAAAAACCCTTTACAAGTTCGCGTAATTACGGAGAGTGCCACTCTCTTCTTTTTTACTTTTCGACGTGTTCTCTTATTTATTTTTTTGTGATTCTGTTTGTTAAGACTGGGATTAGAGTACTAGTTGTAAGGGTTTAAGTTTAATATTTTTTAGTATTTAATTTAGACTTTGGATGATTGTTTTGTCTTTTGTTTTGGTGTTTTAGTTTGTAGTACTGTTGAAACCTGAGATCTTCTAATTAACTAGTTTTGGTGTTTTGTTTTTTTTTTGTCTTCTTGGCCTTTATAATTTGTTCTAATTAACGCTTAAACAACGTCGTAACTTTTTTTGCGTGGATTCTCGTGTTACAATTGCACAATGCAGTGGTTCGTCGGAACTTGAACTTTCTCCCACGTGTGAGAGAAAGCGAATAGCCTCCTCGGGTCCACGTTCCTTCATAATTTTCGTGAAAAAAAACAAATAATTGAAACAAAATTTAACACTGTACATTGAACTCTTATTAAATTTCTCAAAAATTATCTTGACCTTTTACCAAAAAAAAAAAAAATTTCTCAAAAATTAGTGTTAGTATTTCATAAATAAATATTATAAATCTGATCAGACACGCGAAAGTTGCTATAAGGTAGCCCAATTATTTTATTTTTCTCAAAAGCCCAATGGGCTATGAATCCATCAATCCCACATCACCGACACAGCCTGTCGTTTTAATTTGATAAGACGACGACACTCATTTTAGAAGCTTACGGCTTCAAAAAAGTCCCCGCCTTTTCTCTTTGGTCCGAGAGAATTAGAGAACACACTAGTGTCGACGTTGGTGAATGGTGATACTGATACATAAGAAGACGAAAGATGATTATGTTGCATAATGAACCTATTCATGCTGAATTTTTATCTAAACGTCTAGCTGCTTCCAAAAGATTGTATCGTGTCCTTCTGATAACATCTTTAATTACTGTTTTTGGGGTTTGACTATGTAAGCAAAATTATTAAAATTTTGAATCGTTACTTATCATACGCGCTATGCATGAGAGTGCTACGCTAGCTAGGGATTCACATATGGTACCATCTTGCAGTAAAGAAGGGGCGTGGTGGTTTTTATATGGACTGGACCACTCCAGAAATTTCCCAGTCTATGGTAAATCTTTTGCCATTTATGATCCTTTTTCTGTGCTTTTTTATTTTAGTATTCTCTGGCTTCAAGTTTCTCATCTCCATCTCTTTGTTTGTGGTAGAGAATATGCCCTACTCTAAGGAATGGGCTATAAATAGTAACAAATATAGGTATGGAATCATAACTACTTTGATCATTTTGAAGCATGATGATAATAATTCTGGATGTTGACTAGCTCCTACAGTTTGCAATTTAGTCTTTAGTAGTATTTAGTTTCTTCACCTTCGCTTATTATTTTCTTTCTTTGTTTGTCTTTCTACACTTGGTTGCATCTCAATAAAATATCAACACAAGAAATGAGTAAGAGTTTTTCTAGTGGTCCTAGTCCTTCGATCAATTATATTTTTTCACTATTCATATCACATGCTTAGATTTTACATAGGAACAAAATATATAAGTCTCTTCGGGACTAAGGTTAAGGAAACCAGGTTTGAACACGAGATGCCAAACCGCGAATCCAAGACTTCGACCTTTGAAATGGGTTTGGTAGTAAGTTAATGGAATTTTCTTTGAGCCTTTTTTCTAAACCAAAGGTGCTATGGAGGTATATAACTTTGTATGATCAAATAGTAGCAAATATAACTTTCTATAGCAAATTACAATTAAAGTATGATTTCTTATTTGTTATGCTCGATTTGGTATATGTACCTCTCAACTATACCTACTTAGTTCCTCTATTAGTACAGTAAGTATTCAATCAATAACAAGAAACTGAGACTCCGAGAGAGAGAGAGAAGATTCTGTTTTGGTCTTCTTCTTCATCATCTTCGTCCTGAACTCATGCATACCTGGCCCCTCTATAATCATGAGTTTCCTTTTGCCATCATTACCTTCAAAAGCCTTATCTTTTTTCATCTCTCTCTCTGTTTCTCAAAAGACGCAACAGTTTTGTAGATCATGATCTATATAATGCTTACTCTTCCATTGTGCTTACTCAGTTCTTGTGCGGAATAAAACCACAAGATGTGTCTTAAATCCTCAGAGCCACCATTCCCGGACACTCAAACATTAACGATGAGATCAGCTTCGTACCACAACAGACGTAAATCTAAGAAAGAAATCCATATTCGTGTCCTTAATCTCACCAGGTTCAGTTTCATCTTCCGTATTTATCAAGCTTCTTCACACACATTTGACTCTGTTTTAGCGTTCTGAATTTTTAACACCTCTACTCTGTTTTTTCTTTTCTTTGGAGGCAGAAGGAGAAGATTACTGAGAGAGGCAAATAAGGAGATTGAGATGAGAAACTTGAAGCTTATCGTAGAGAATCAAAGCATCATACAGAAGAATGAGGCTTTAAAAAAGAAAGCTCTTCTTCTCCACCAAGAAAACAACGCTCTGTTCGCTCTGCTTCATCATCCTACACTTTCCCCTGTTTCCACCTCCTTCCTCTTACGATCTTCGTAAATCATGCTTCTTTGATTACGTTTCTTCTCGTCTTCTTCCAGACGATTCCCACCTTTAGTGGGAACAATAAAAAGATCAAACTAATGATAAGTTTTGGTATAAATTAACGTGTATCCATGATCATTTTATATGCGTTTAATTTTAATCACATGACGATCGATGTTACCGATCCGTGATAGCAATCTTGAGGACCAAACTCACACAACTTTATTATGCCATCAATATAACGGATCCAAACACGCAAAGACAAAACACAATCATCCAAAGATGAGAGAGAGAGAGAGAGAGAGAGTGTAAGCAAAACCCATGAGAATCATTACAACCAGTAGAACAACTCTGTGATCCATGTGTGAGTGTCTCATCAGCCAAATAACCAACAACGAGAAGTATAAACAGAGCCAAATTTTTCAAGGAAAACGGTCTAATATCGACCGATTAAGATGAAGTCATCATCATTAAGCACCTGAACATCTCTCTCTCCTACAAAATGCTCCCTCCCGATTTCCTTGACCAGTTTTACAAACTCAATCCTTTTGGACAGAGGCAATGGCACATAAGGTAATCGAAAAACTGGCCTGGCAACACCTAACTGAGCCAAAGCAGTGTTAACACCAATCGGATTCGGTTCTTGGAATACCCAATCCACTAAAGGCAGAAGCTTTGCGTTCAACCCTGAGTTTCTACCTTCAAACATTAACTTCCTCATCAAACCCGGAACTAGATTGCTTGTAACCGATATAACTCCAGTCGCCCCGTGATCCCATCTAGAGTCATGACACTGGTCATCATTACCACTCCACACAACAATTCCATTCTCAGTATACTCTTCAACTCGGTTATTACCAACACATTCCTTAACTCCAGCCATATTGGGGTTCCGAGAGAGTTTAAATATAACCTGTGGAGGTATATCTTGACACGTTCGACCTGGCACATTGTAAATAATCGTCGGTCCCATATGAAGAACGGTTTGAAAATGTGCAGTCATGCCTTCAATGGATGTTTTCCCATAGTAAGGGTTTATGTGCAGTGCTGCGTGCATTCCCACAGCGAATCCTTGCTCAGTAGCATGTATAGCTTCCCTAGTCGAGTTGCTTCCGGTGTTTCCAATGACTTTGATCCTTCCGCCAAAACAGTTTACAGTATGGCCTATAAGCATTATGTGTTCATCCCAGCTCATCAATTGGCCTTCACCGGTTGTACCACCAACAATCACACCTTCAGCACCGCTCTCAATCTGCGTGTTGACTAAGTCATCGTAAGCTTCAAGGTCGAATCTTCCATCAGGTAGATACGGTGTCTTGATGGCTGTAATCACTCTAAGGGACCTTATGTCGTCTGTGTTTGTCCTGCAACAAAAAAAAAAACAAGAGAAAGCTGTAGCATGAAACAGAATCAAAGAGTAAAACATAACAAGGAAAAGAAGAAACTAAAAAGAACTCAAATCAACCTGTTTTTATCCTCGAGACTACGCATTGGGAGATGGAAGTTAGGTACGACAGCTGCTTTTGGAGAGACCCATTTGGCATTCCTTCTGTGATATAAGCCAATAAACAACGGAAAAATTCACAAAATTTAGGCAAGACAGAGTGCAAGTAATGTATAACTCGGCCACTAAGAGATCATAAGACTAAATATGTCTCAGAGACACAAATTACATTAATCCAGCCTATCCTTCCGCTTTGACACTTTCAAAACCAGATCATTATTTGATACAAAGATTTCAATGACACTAGAGAGCTATCGAAACAAATCCAATTCCCAAGAAACTACAATCCCAATAAGATTTGGCAAAGAGAAACTCTTAATGGTGATAAAAGAGAGAGAGAGAGAGAGAGCAACCTCTTGTAGCCATCGAGTTGATGCAAACGAGGGAAATGGAGGGCAGAGTCAATGGAGATCAAGCCGTAACTTTTCAAAGCTGCCATCTTTCAAACCCTAGATTCAATGGAAACCCTAGTAGAATCAAAATCGAACAACGAGACCAGAGAGATGGCGAGATCAGTTGGAGGCGGTGATGAAATAATAGTGGGCACACTCCCGAATCCCGATAATCGATGTTGCAGCGAGGCCAATATCGGTTGTGCTCCGGAAGTGGTGACTGCGAATGGTGACGTCAGATTCCGGCAGAAGTAATAGGTTTGTAAGGAAAAGGAGTGAAAAAGAAAGCGGCGGGAGAGAAGAACTTAGTAGTAGTAGTAGCCGCCGGGTAGAGAGAAGATGATGAACAACGAAGGAGGCCGCTTTAGGGCTTCCCTTGTTTAATTGGGCTTTAGTAGGGTTGAGAGATTCGGCCCATAAGCCTCCAGAGATTTCCGCGCGTCTCATGCGCGTGAGATAAAATAAAATCTTCTTAACGTTAAAACAAAAAGATTTTATAACGTTCATATAGTTGTGATGTCATTCATTCATTGCACAATTCTATTTCATCAGCTAATTTCAGAATTTTGTTGTTCTGTATAATCATCTTTCCAGTCGAAATTTTCGTGAATATAAAATCCTATAAGCACACAAAATAAGATTTGACTCTTCTGTAAAGTAACCATTAATTATGTCTGTATGCACACAAATGTAAATGTTTGTGCACAAGTATCAAAAGAAAAAGAAAAACGTCATGAGAAAATTGTCTGCCAATGCAATCACCTTGTTCCTAGTTTTGCCATTGTCATGATACCAGCCGTGGAATGCTCCTTCATTTTTTTTTTAAAGTGAAACACAGACAAAATTTGAAAACAAAACTATCAAAAGAAAAAGAAAAAAGAAGATAATAACTGGTACCAAATCTAGTGTCGCCAAGTTAAGTACGTTAGCTAGCTTTCATGTGGATGTAAAGTTTTGACGTGAGCATGTATCAGCTTTGCGGGAAAAGGTTAAGCATAGATCAAAAGTAATATTCAGCAAAACAAATTTGCCACTAGTACTTGGTTGACTGAGTAAACCAGTAACTTCATACAATTCTAATTCCGTACCAACTTCCTAATCTTGATCAAGCACAAGCAGCTGTAACTAATTTATCCAAAAGACAACACATGAAAAATAACATTCGAAAGCAACTAGGTCATTATAAGATCTAGTCAACGCACGCAAAAGCCGAACACTAACCCTTTATAAGATCCATCCGAGAACCAGACCATTGCGACTCGGATGCACAACACACATTCTTGATCCGATTCAAAACGCTACGGCACAACCTATTAAAATCTCTTTAGGAATTTAAGAAGTCAAAAAGAAGAAGAAGACGAAAGTTTGTAATACATTAATTATCTTACAAACAGGGTCGTTGAGTTCCCCAATAAGCTTCACCTGGCAACGAAACAGAGTTGATTAAATTCGACGGCGACCCTATTAATTGCTTCTGCGTTTGCGTTCCAACCGCCCTATCCGCGTTTCCATCTATTTCTCTTTGAGGTTCCATCTCCTCCTCCTCTAATGGCAGCCTCTCGTAAGCTGCGTTTCCAAATGAAGCTGCCATAATCACTACCGGACCTGAAGTCATAAGCGGTCCCACCACATTGCCTCCGACCACTTGGCCTTGACCACCGGCTAAGTAAACCGTTAGACCAGACGCAGCCGGTGGAGCAGCTGGTGGAGGAAGAAACGAGCCCGAGAGAGAAATAATCTCCAACCGTCCGTGTAAACTTACGACGCCTCCACCAGGCTGTCTAACGTTGACGTTTGTAACGGCGCCGTTTCCGGTTAAGACGGAAACGCCCCGCTGACGGCGTCTAGCGAAGACGGCTAAGCTTTCCATCACATCACAGCCGTTGGTTATCTCCATGACGTGGCATCGAAGGGAGTTTGCGGCGTCTCGCGTGACTATGATCGGTGCTTTGGGTTTGTTCTTGGAACCAGCGGGTCTTCCACGTGGCCTTCTTATCTTGGTATTCTCTTCTCCCGAGGGAGTCGTGGCTTGGTCTCTGGCGGAGGAGTTAGAGTGGTCGTTCTTGGGGTCAACTTGGTCTTCTTCTCGGTTGCGTTTAAGTCCAGCGTTTTGATGGTGATAGAGATGAAGATCTCTTGACAGTAGATGCGGTGGGTGAGAACGTGAGACTTCATCCATTATATTAGTTGGTCAATGTACAGAAAAAATAAGGCTTTCAGATAAGTTAGATTGGTGATTCGTGAAGAGGAAAAAAATGAATTAAAGATAAGAGTTATTTATGTTTACATATAGTTAGGGCTTGGGGAGAAGAGATCAACGAAAAAGTGTAAGTGAAGTAGTGTGATACATGAAGGATAGAGCCTCAGAGAGGGTTTAGGTTGTGGCTTAAGGTTATGTTTTTGTCAATGACACAAGAGCGTGCCCAAATGGTGCGGTATATGGTTCCACTAGTTTTGGTCTTTTGAAGTGTGATGTTAAAGGGAAAACAAAGAGTTGGATTAAAAAAAACTGAAAATATGAAGGAATATATAACAAAGAAATAAAAATACAAGAAGAAGCGTTATTGGAACGAATTAACCTTAAGGCGTTAACCATGATGGGGAAATTTTATGAAACAGTGAAAAGCGAGCATATGTGCGGGACATGAAAAACGGGAATGGGGGACCCGAACGACACTAATGAAGCCAGATTACAAAACATAACGAGTCAGACCGTGTCTTGTGGGTATATAAACGATAAACTACTCAGTAATCGTATAATCTACCATCCTTTTACCGCTGTTCTTAATTTATAGTACTACTGCTACTAAGTTACATTAGTCCCTTTAGGCTATTTGATTAGTACAATATAATGTTTTTTTTCTTTTTCTTTATGGGCTGGTATATTGATTTTAGACTTTTAGGCATTGTCATTGTAAATCATGTCAGTAATCAGACCTCTAAATATGTGCATGTAGAATTGTAATGTCAATCCCTAGCTAAGTAATCTAAGAATTAATACCAAAAACTTATGGAAGACAAAAATAAAAAGATGGGGTTGGAGACCGCAAATGCTAGGGGTCAGTCCACACGTGCAATGCACTCTGACACACGCGTGAAGTTGTTATTTTAATACTATTTTGTTTTGAAATTTGAAATTCATATAACCACGTGAATTTAGCAACACCCTCAAGAACATTTTGGACGACACTTGTCATTTGTCTGTTATTTGTCAAGAAGACTCAAGAGTGATTGGATTTGGATTGTGTGTGTTGAGTGCGCGCGCGAATGTGTTTGACCGCTTTAGAAAAAGAGAAGTTGCATAGGTCGACTAAGGGAACTACGACGTTTGAGCGTGATCCCTTCAATCCATATCTGCTCAGTGCTCACAAGTCACACCCACCCACTTACCCGACCGATCCGACCCACCAGTTCAGGTTTTGTCCTTATTTGTGATAGGAGCCAACTAATGATGGCGTATGTGGCTCTGAAACCCATGCAACGCAACACAATTTAACAATGGTCGTGATCGGCTCAACTAAAGGTTACTGAACGTGTTTTAACAATGATCAGCTTCACTAAATAAATGACGGTCCTAATCACAAAGTTAGTCGTTGTACGTCTACCTTGTCTTCTTTAATGTACATCGTAGTAAAGACTTGTAGTTTATGGTACTAATTTATTAATTTAAGAAGACTTGACTAATTTTGTCGAAATAGAAACCTCGCGTTTGAGAATGAGCGAGTGACGAGTCTATGTCTACCATGCAACGTTTTTCTACTTTAGACTTAACAACATTAAAATCACTCCGCACAAGGATAAATACGGCGTCGTGTTGCAAATAATGGGGCTACGAGAACTTAAACCCATCAAGTCTATGAACCGCGATGGAATTAAAAAGAGAACTCTATAAAGGCAGGCAAGCAAGCAAGCAAGCAAGCATTCACATCGCGCCAAAGTGAAAGATGAAAGCCAAAAAGAAAAGAGAGCAAAAGTTAGCACCATTGGAGTAAAATCGGGCCAACGGATAAGCCAAGCATATCCGCGAGAGCAATCTGAACCTCGTGAGAGCCGTGTTCGCAGCTAATCAAGCTAGCCAGAAGTGGGAATAGACATGTCAGGTTCTTCTCAAATGATGCCTCTTCCAATGTACATATTGCATGAAGTGTTGCAACTATAAGAGGCGCTCTTGCTGCTAGTTCCCTTCGTTTTCCTGATCCCAAAGGTATTCTCCATCGGTATTCGCTGGCCCGTGATGAGTCTGATTGTTGTTTTTTCGCAGAAGAAGAAGTCTCGATGTAGAAGTTGAGAATTTCTTGACAGATGTTGACTAGAAGTGACTCGATTTCCTCTTTCTCTTCTGCTCCTTTGGTTTCAGCTGTAACGAGATTCTGTAAAAATGTGAGGCAGATTTGGTAAGACTCGTTTTCAAGACGAAGTAGTGGAGGATCTTGCATCTGTGTCATTGGTCCTAGCTCTTGCAGTCTTGAACGGAGGATTGTGTTACTGTTTATTCCGTGAGCATGTAAAGCTACACTGTGCAATGCATCGAAGAGGACTAATGTGTTTTTCGCAGAAAGCTGAGGTCTATACATGTTGTAAATCTCCATCACAGCCTGAAAAACATAGAAATAAACAACATCAACAACAACAAAACTTGCATAACTTTTTTGTAAATTGTAACTGGAAATACCAAACGTAAAAGGAGTTTATCCTTCTGTTTGGGTTTGAGTTAACAATTTACAAAGAAATTTCTATGAGAATTATAAAAGTTGTGGGTACATTTGAAGGAAAACGTTATTATAGTATGTTAACGTAAAGAGGTGAGAGGAGCCAACCTGAATCAACAAAAGCTGAACAGCGGCTCGGCACTTAGCATCAGAGATAGCGACATAAAGACGGGTTGCTGTTCTCTGGCTCTCTTCATTAGCATCTCCGCCAATTGGAGGAGCAGACTCAGCATTACTATTCTGAATGTTGAGAGCATTTCTCTGGCTTCTCTCTACATATTCTTCACTGAGGAAATAAGAAAAATCTGGGCAAGTTGTTTTCGCCGCTTCTTTTAAAGATGACACCACCTCTAACCACTTTTCTTCAGAGAACAAGCCATCGGCATCGCTCATCAGACGAACAAACGCAGCAATACCAATCCCTGCAAGGCTCTGGTGAGGTCTCTTTATGAAACTCACAAGAAGCTTTAGTACATTCTTTAGAAGTGGATTCACTGTAGCGTAGAATTTGACAAAGAGATCCACTACAAGCTGTAGTGCTAATGTACATGTCTCGTAGAGCCATGCATCATGATCCAGCTCATCCACATCACCACCATAACTTCCTTGATCAGCAGATTCGTCTTCGCCAGAAGGATCAATAGAATGCCGCACGTAGTCGAATATAGGAAATAACACAGACTCGAATACTTTTTCCCATAACGGTAGAGAAAATAAATGGCCATGGTTGCGTAAGGTATCAAACATAATCTGTAGTGCGCTTTTCCTGATTTCTGGTCTTGGATCGAAACTAAGCTCTGATAAGCCTGAACATTATACATAGGAAGGTGAAACACATAAATATAATCTTCAATAAGAGCCAAAAAAGGTAGTTAAAAAATGCCTGGTGTAGAGACTAATTAATTTAATGTTATACCTGATAGTAAGGGAAACCAAAAGTAGAGATGATTATTGTTGTTTACAATCTCTCCGTTCTCTTGTTTCCCACTTTTTCCAGTGTGGTGAGATGACTGAGTAATCTTTCCAGAAGTTTCCTTGTCTTTGTTTGTTGATGGCGATTTAAGATCTCCTTCTGCAAGCTTTGTTGCACAATACCGGAGGAAAGCTATGGAACTGAGACTGATATCCTTGCTAAATCTATTATTGGTGAATGCAACTAGGCAATTCACACAATCTGTAAAAGTGGTAGTTTCTGTCTCAGTGATGTATGGGAAGTATTCTCGGATAATCTTCTCAATAATCTCAAAGGACAAAAACACAATATTTTTGTGGTCGTCATATGCCGCTGTGGTAAACACCTGCAAAGAAAGAAAATACATTGTGAGGACACATGAGTAACCCAAAAACCTTCTTGAATAAATGCGGTTACAAGAGAAGTACAATAAATGCCTACCAGGAACATGCTTTTCCATCCTGACTTAACATTATTTACACGCGACAATACCATTTGAGAAACACATCGGATGATAAGTTCTCTGATCTCAACATCATTACTTCTACGCATAACAATGACAAATGGTGTCATAAATTCATTCTGGAAGTTGTAATTAGCCAACTCCTCCCGTTCGAGGAATTTCATTGACAACTGGCGCAGAGAATCCATTGCAAAAATTGCAATTGAAAGATTCTCTGAGCATCCAATGGTCACAAAGAAGCCCGATAGCACTTGCCAGATGCTTGACCAAACAAGCCTTATGCGATTCATGTTATAATGCCTGTCACCAATTACAAACAGAAAATTGTCAAACAGAAAAATTGCTAAGAACAGAATACGTCTCTTATATACAGTATAAGAGAGGAAAGAAACTAGGAGATTCTTACGCTATCTCAACAATCTTCGTGAGGCTAAAAACTCGTGGATTAGACGGAGACCGCAACTCATCCATAGAAACTTTGCAGAGAGCTTTAACAAAGTCTATTATAGCTTCACTGTTTAGTTTCTGACTCTGTGAAAATATTTGATTCATTTCACCAACCTGCTCCAACAAGTTCAAGTTTGAAACTATACTGCTCATCTGTTCTCGTCTCACGTTCTTAGAACCTTTTCCGCCAAGACTCATGCTATCGTATGAACCCCTCAAGACACCTGTAGCTGCATATTGACTTTTCCCAGGACCCTTCCTTTTCAGAACAGGAAGTATATATTGTTTGGGTTGCTTTGATTTCTCCGACTCATTTTGATTGGAAGCAAAAAAAGTGGCATCTGGAGGAGCACCTTCTCCCAAGAGATGTAGTTGCTCAAAACGGGAAACACAAGTAAGTATATGCTCCCAAGCATCTTGCAAATAGTTGCCCTCTTCATCAGCAAGTCTGAGAATCGCCTGAAAAACAACCAATATTGATCTGGGATTCAGACAAATTCTACTGGGGAAAAGGCAACAGCGAGATCAGGAAGGAAAAACTATCGACATAAAAGTGATGCAAGGAATAGACTGCGAACGAGCTAAGATGGGGAAAGTATACTCAAGAGACATAGCATGTTCTTTGGTGCAGCGAGGGAAGAAGACTATTATAAACAACAATCACATAAACCTTAAAGATGTAAAACACCAACCTTAATGGCTTCAATATTTTTCTGCTTGATATCAGCTGGAGAGTGAAGTGAAGTGAACTTCGCTAGTGAAGTCACAAATGCATCTCTATGGGTCTTCATTGACATCAAAGAAGTGGCATGAATTGCATGGTGGAAGCCTTCAAGACATAAGTTGATCACTATCAAATCATCACTCTGGTCTAGCGGCACACTGAATGCAGCAAGCATAGGAGCCCAACAAGCCTCAATCATAAATTTGAGAACAACCACATCTGTGGCAGCATAGTAAGTTGACCTGCAAACTCAATTCAATTTAAATACTGCATCAGCTGAAAGATGCCTAAAAGATGGAACAGTTCAGGAGAGTAGTTCTGAGTTGAATGAATACTATATGTTACAGAAAAATGGTTGTTAACAACATTTGATGCAAGGAAGTGTGAGTGATCTTACTCAGATTTGCGAGCTTTTTCCTTAAATTGCTCTTGCATATGTTTCATCAAATCATCACTTGTTTCCGCATATGAATCTCCCCACTGCTTACGAATCACTATGTTTAATATAGCATCCAAACCAAGCATTCTGTTTGAGTATTGTTTCTGTTGCAAAGGTAAATCATCTTCTTTCATTTTTATCTCATTCTTTGTTATTCTTTCATACAGCGATCTCATGTAGTCCGCGGGTAAATCTTTATCGTCGTCTATCCCACGATTGTTTCTGATAAAGTCATCGGCAGACATCTGTATATGTTCCAAAAAGGAAAAAAAAAGTGCACAAAGAACGTCATCAACATTCTACCTCAAACTTCACAATGACTGTATTTACCAAGACAATGAATGAAACAAACCTTGATCTTCACCATGGGGTTGTGCGCATCAGTATTGAGCATGATCACAGAATATGCAAGAACATAAGCTGTGTCTGCGCTAGTAAACACCTTAGGATTACACTTGCAGTAACGTTCAGCAAACTTTTCCATGATTCGGTCAATCTTTTGTGCTTCTCCAGGCAGCCTAAAACCTTCAAGAAAGGTTCTAATTGCCTCATCAAATTCCATGCCTTGAAAATCAAAAGAATCCACATATGCATGCATCACCTTGAGAGGTAACTCTTCTCTTTCTCCAAGATAGTCACCTATCAAAGTTTTATTTAACCCTGACGCATCTTTGAGAAAAGCTGCTATATCTTCAGGAGTTTCACCCACCTTGCCCACGTTGATGAGAAACTCAATACCTTTTGTTGGCTTCCGATTAAAAAGAGAAATACCTTCCTGGGACAAACATTTAAATTAGCATTAACGACCACAGAACAATTATAAAATGTCACTTATTTCAATAATCTGCATAATACCCAAACATCTTTACGTTCTTACCTGAAGTTCGAGTTTGTAAGCCCGGCGCTGCTCGATAGCTTGAGCATCAGATGTACTTCCTGAAGATTCAGAATAGGTATCTGACCCATCAGCAGACTCATCAGCATTTCCATTTGCCAACTGGGGACTTCCAGGTCCCAGATCGATCTCAAGTGCTTCAGATTTATTCAATGAATTAGACACTGGCAGTCGCAACTGCTTGTTCAACCAATCTCCCATTGATTTCAATATGGCTACTAAGCATTTCATGGCTTCAAGTTTCATAGCAGCCTCCTGAGGTGGCATCAATGTTGTAGCTGTACCAGGGGGAACCCCTTGAGCCGTTTTAAGGAGAGCATTGACCATCCTAAACATGATCATACAGAAGGAACATAAATTACACAAAGAACTTCCACCTCAAAGAAACTCATACTCTGAACAGCGAAGCATCAAGGGATACCATAATATACCTCTCAAAAATATTTGATGAATTGACATCACAATCATAGTTCAAGAATATATCAACTAGGATTTGTGAATCCAGACAAAGCTTGTCAAGAAACCGAAGAACAATCATCTTCTGTTGAAAATTAGGTTGAGCTACATTCTCCACGACTCTAAGAACAATCATTGGAAAGAAAACTCCAATTTCGGCCTTTAATCCAGCCCGGAATCTTGCAACCAGACTGATGAAAATAGAGCAAGAAAGCTGGAAGATAATCATAAGAGTAGAAGCACTGTTCTTCAACAACGACAAACACAAAAACTGTTTGATATCACCTAAAAACCTGTTCAGCAGAGATGGAAATTCATCAGAAGAATGAAAAATCTAATTCACCCTTACATTCTCAAAAGAAAATAAGAGCTAAAGAGGTATTTAACGTACTTCTCGCTTGTCCTAAAGACAGCTCCAGCATTCTCCAACAAGATCTTTAACAACTCGAGAGCCAGAATCTTCCCTCTCATCGACTGTGGATCTGTTGAAGACTCCTTTGGCGGCGCCTTCATGGAGAGCTTACAAAGCGCCCTGAAAACCAGGCAGGCATCTCTCCTCAGCTTATTCTCTATCTGAACTTCTAAATCATCATCTCTCTCAGCGTCTCCATCTGCTAGCTCCCCCTTCCTCCCCTCTAGAGCCGACTTGTACATACTGATCTCCCAATACTTTGCGTCCAACATGTCCTTATCAGTGGAGTCCAACAAATCCGTAGGATTCGTAGTCTCCACCGTGGTAGTCCGATACACCCCATCTTGACCTACTGATCCTGATCCTGAGCCTGATCCTGACATTGTCGGGTTCAACACTCCGTCTATATCTTGCACGATTTTGGTAATGAAACCCTGAACAAACTGCGTCATTGTCCCATCCGCATCTGATTTTTCAATCGGCTCCATGAGCTCAGCCACTACGATCGGCTGAATCGGAACCGTTGACGAGTCCGCCTCCATTCTCCGGAAAACAATCACCAGTATCTGGATCAGCGAAGCCTTAGCAGTCGTCTGATTCACCACGTTTTTGCTTCCCAAGTAAATGTCGTAGCAAGTACGTACAACTAGGAGCAAGCATTTGCCATGGATCCTCAACGAGATGGAATTAATAGCAGATAACAGAGTCTTCAACACAGGCAATTCAATGGATTCATCTCCCAAATCATGGCATTTACAAACGGACTCGATCAATTTAAAAAGGAGAAGGGACTCCGCTCCACCGGACGGGTCCGATTCACCACGAATGTAGCCATGCGCGATAAGTTTCTGAATGCAGTCAATAGCTGGTTCCACGATCTTGGCGAGGCCTGTGCCACAGGCACTGATCAGAGGGCTGAAAATGAATTCAGAATCGGCGAGAGAGTACTCGATCGAGCCACCGTCGTTAAGTGGACCGGGAACAGAGGAATCAGACTCGGAGTCAGCAGCGGCAGAGGACGACGGAGGAGGTGGTTTCTGCGGCGAACTTAGCCGCTCGATAACAGCTTTGCATTCGTTAGCGAGCTTCGAGTGTTTCCGCCACGACGCGTTCTTGACGATCTTCTCTAAAGCTGGAGTTACGACTCGACTCAACCGGGAATCAGCTTCCGAGGAAGCCATTCCCAATTTTCACAACGAGCTCAGGCGACTCACAGATCTAGATACAATAGAGCAACAGAGACGAAACAGCCTCTCTCTTCACCGAATTGCGTCGGAGCTCTGAGTCCGATCCGAGTTGGGTCAGCGAGTCTGACTCAAAACCGCTGCAAAAAAAGGAAACTGCAGGGTACAGGGCTGAGAGGTTTGATGAGACGAAAACTTCAGATCGCGTCGTCGCTGTTTGATTTTTCTTCTGCTATCGAAAATGAAAGTTTCATAATTATATGACCAAAATACCCTTCAGTTGACACTGGACTTGAAGAGAGCCACTTTGTAAATTCAATAGAATAACACTAATTTCGTCATTTACATCACTACATTTCTTAGCTGGTGATCGCCGGGGAATTCGCAGCGTGTTCCCGGTCTAGTGTACGTGCTTTTTATATCCAAAATGGTACAAAACCATACGCATTTGTATATTACAATCATCAAATTCTCAAAGTTAAGCCTAGAAAAGCTAATTAATTTAAAATCTTGGACAAACTACTACTGAGTCTCGCTCGAAACGCATAATTAAGTATGTAACTGTTCAAATACTACATTATCAAGAACAAGATTGTTCCAAGTCATCTCTGAAACCAAACGATACTTCAATATTCAAATGATTTGGGGGCAAAAGATGATCACTTTACAATAGTAAAAAAAGTGAGAATCTTAGTTGAATAAAATTAACAATATATGCAGAGAAACAATCTGGGTTTCACTTTACATAAACCACACAAGAAGGACACTCCTACAACAACCAGCAAAAACAAAAAATCCTTGAAACCTTTTTAATAGAAGTATAGAACATATAAAATATACAACCTGATTCCCAGTTATGAAGTGGGGAAAGATATGTATAACGAGATGTGTGAGATAAGAGAGTTAGAACTTGGTTCCTTACCGCGTTTCTACAAAATCTCCCCGCCGTGTCTGAATCCATTGTCTTCACCGTCTGTGTTTGAATCCAAACCACAAGGAGGATCATACCACTTGGAGTTTTCTTGATAGAAGCTATCATCGACTTGTATACCAGCTAAACCTACATCTGTTTCTATACTACCTCCATCGTGTATCATCGCTTTTGTTAGTTTAGATTCTTCGCTATTCAGCATGCTCTTCTCATTAAAGTCATTGCATTTCAACCATTTGTCAGGCTTGCATGTCTCAGACAAGATATCTTTTGGACTTCCACAACCCGACGGTGGCCTTATCTCTTCCCAAGGAGCAACATCATCAAGGTTCCTCCCAAAACTGTCCTCATCATCTTCAATAAGTTCTGCATCCTTCCCATCTCCATATAAATGCTCGTGATGATGGTCACTCCAATGTGCCAGATCATTACCTCCAACAAGTATTTCATCTGAGTCTGTCTTCTCTGGAAGCAAGCCCGTTGTTCCCTTAACACTCTCATCGCCGAAATTCCTGATCTTGTTGAGCATCTCAAACAACTCGCTGGACACTGAACCCAACATCTCTTCTGAAAACGTTCCAAGCTTTCCTTCTAGAGTGCCGAGTTCACTCCTTAGTTCCTGCACCTGATGCAAGACAGCTAAACGCATATCGCCACCGACCCCATCAGTTTCCAAGTCTTCCCGCACTCCGTAGACAGTTTCTTGATCCATCAATAAATCCTTATGACCAACAACCCGATGCATGATTCTCGCATTTCCATCCGTTGCCCCTGGCTCATGTCCTGAATGGACAGCGTATAGCTTAAAAACAGCTGTCCCTTCTTCCTGGTATACAAAAGTCTTGGTCCTTTCACTGTAGTTAGCAATGGGCACAATAGCTCTAATCCTAAAACCACAACCGCATTTCTTCGACTGATAAGGCTCCCTCTTCAAAATCCTAGCCTTCTTAACTGAGCTAGGCTCTCCAGCTCTATGACAAGCATAATCCTTCACCTCTGCCATAAATGGCTTATACCTAATATACTTCTGCCTAATGCACAGCACAACCTTGTACTTCGCAGCCAACTGCTGCAACCTATCGGGAACTTCCTTGGCAGGCACATCAAAAGACTCTGTATACTCAAATCGACGCCGTTTGTTCCTCGAAGCAGAACCAGATTCAGCATTACAAACAGGGCACGCGGCTACACAAACCCTAATAAAGCTCTCGGGAATGCCATAGAGCTTAGCACCAACAGTCCAAACTTGTTTAATCCTTTCAATGGTCTCTTTAAGTCCTAGGTGTTTCAAATCACCATCAGCGTGATAGCCCATGACTATATCTTGCCACTGGTTGACGTGAGAGACGAACAGCTGAGTATTATTCTTGAAGCAGAGAAACTCGTTACCAGTGGCTGGATCAAGGCGGGAAGTGAGCTTATCCTGGATCCGTTTCCATGCGGTGAGGTAAGCTGTTTCCTCGTTTCGGTCCTTCCAAACGCAGCGCCATGACTTGAGTACAGACCTAGGCGTGGCGATACGGATCTCAGTGGGAGTAGCTAGACGTCCCTCACGGAGACAGAGGATCATGAGAGCGTGAGATTCAGCGTTGAAAGTGTAGAACTGATTTGAGATGTGTGGCTCTGGGCTGATGAAAAACTCATCTCTTCCGTCACTGGAAACCCTAGAATTTGAAGAAGCATCAAATTTGGGGGTTCCGGCGTAGGGATGAGACGCATCGTCGTGTTCGTCGGAGGATTGATCTGGAGAATCTCCGGATGGAGAAGAACGGAAGAGTACGAATTCCGGGAGAGAAAAATCGGGATCGACTTCGGAATTGTGGTTGTGGTTGAGAGTGGATGGTGGTGATTGAACGATTAAGTCCGCCGTCGAATCAAGATCGATATTATGATTATGGAATTGACCTTCTTCGGTTTTGTGAGAATCCATCTGGAAGACGAAGAAGTAGCTAGCGCAGACAGACAGAGAGAGAGAGAGAGGAGATGGTGAAGAAGACGACGCGACGATGAAGCAAGAAGAGAGAGAGAGCAAAAAAAATAAAAGGATTTTTCAGTAATTTTCAGTGTGTGGTTTTGTTTTAAATTTTAATTAATTTTATTTTCAGGCTCGTTCTGACAATACTGATAAGTCCGAGGGGCATTATTTTATTGTCTCTCTCTCCAAATAGTCACATACGGTTTTGTTTGGTTTTTTTTTTTTTCGTCCTCTTTTTTTTATTAAGCTCTTCCTTTTATCCACTTCCAAATTCCAATAATCATAATTTCATAAACAATTTAGTTTGTACGATTATATTGTGTTTGTGGTGATTTTTTTTTTTTTTTTGGACAAACTGGTTGTGGTGATTAATAATAATGATTTACATTAACTACTATGACCGAAACAATGCGTTGGGGTGGTTTTGGCCACATAAACGTCTAGTCGACGATTTTAAAAACAAAGTGTTTGTTCGAATGTGTTCAAATAGAACAAAGTGATTGAATTTTTATATGATGTGTCAGTGTCACAGTCACACGTTGAATAAAGTCTAGCTTAAGTAAAAGAGAAAAAACTCTTCAAATTTCACAACCGTTGAAAATCTACTAAAATGTCATTCGTTTATATATACTTGATCCAACTAATTTACCCTAATGTACTAACATGAAAAAGTTGTATATTCTCTCCATTTATTTTCTACAAGATCTGTTTTCATAAAAAAATTATGTTTTTGGTCGTACACAATAAGTAAATTGATTGATTTGATCATTTAAATTTATGATAATTAAGTTGTATTCTCGAGTGTTTTTTGTAGTCACGTACATACGATGTATTTGTGCATACTTTGATATATTAATTATAACGTAAGTAAGTGTTACTAAGTATTGTAGTGACTATAACGTTTTTGTTGACAATGTAAAAAGTTCACAAAACAAGTAGTGACTATATATATAATAAAGGGTTTAGCTTTAATTAAGGAGTTAGAACGATTAATTACACAAGCGCATACAATTAGTCAAATTAGTAACATATGTATAAATCCACACTACCTACATGGCTCCATCTAATAAGGTTTAAATTTGTTTTATTCAAACTCCATCTGTAATTTGTTATGTTGTAATGCTTCTGTAAATCTTAAACAATGAACATACGTACCTACCATATAGAGTAGAGTGGAAATTAACAATGAAATACTAATCCGTTGAAGGATGTTTATGTATTTTTCTTTGTTGGTTAATGTCGGAAGTCGGATATTAGGAAAAGTACCAATGTTAAATCACGGTAGACTCTCTCTTTCGATAGTTGAAAAAAGTAGTGTCATTTTTGAGTCTATCCTTCGAAGTCCTTTATCATTATCACCGGCTTAAAGTCGTTTACATGTAAACTAGAGAAAAATACTCATTGACTTCAACAAAGTAAATTTCAAAAAACCAGATATGTCACAGACGTCAATTCAGTCGTGGAATATGAGGTACATATCTGATATCTCTAACAAAATATTTATATTTTTAATTGTTTAATCTGGTTACCATTTTTTTTGTTAACAAAACAAATATCTTGATTGCCATTTTTAATTTCATTTAGGATCAATAATGGAGCCAATTTTATTTCAAAAAAATCCGAACAGTTCCTATTTCAAAAAAAATCAAGGCCTTTATTACTCGCTCACGAAATCTGATCCGTTAAAAAAAAAAGGAAAAAAGGGGAAAAGGGAAGATAAGTTCAAAACAACGGCTAAGATCATTCCACGTCAACCAAAATCGTGAGCCCCGGATCGTAACGGACCCTCCTCCCGCTCCTTGTTCAAATTTTAACTTTACATCCGTTACTCTCTTCTTTTGTTCTCCTTACTCCCAACACTTATAAACCCTAATTTCGCTCTCTCCTTCCTTGATCATCTCTTCACAAACTTCTTGGGCGCTCCTCATCTTTGATCCAGGTAGATTCTTTTTTTTTCTCTCTTCTCCCTCTTCTCTCTCGTAGATGTTTACAGATCTTGAACTTCTCTCTATGAATCATCGCGATTTTGTGTAATTTTGATTCCGCGGAGGAAACAGAGATTTCGTTTCCGGATAGTTAGGTTTTTGTGTAATCGAGAATCCGAATAATTTATCGGTGATGTTTCAATTGTTCATAATTGGGGATTTTTTTTTTTGTATTTAGGGTTTCGAGAGAAGGATTTAGCGTGTTCTAATCATCATGATGCGGAATTCAACAGAGCAGTTTTCGCGAATCGAGACTACATGTGGATTGTTACTTCGTCAATTGCAGGTTTTTTTTTTTAATCTTTCTGTTTCAAGATTACGTTTATTTTTGTTCTTGGTTTTAATTTAGAATTTTACCAATTTGGGTATCAGGAAATATGGAATGAAATGGGAGAGACTGAGGATGAGAAAGATACTGCTTTGGCTGATATCGAGAAGGAGTGTCTCTCGGTTTATAAGCGTAAAGTTGAAGAGGCTAGTCGTTGTAAAGCCAATTTGCTTAAAGAAATCGCCCTTGGAAGATCTGAAATTGCAGCCATTGGTTCTTCTATGGGTGGACAAGAGATTCATGCAAGTGTTTTTTAATAGATTTTGTTAACTTTTTTGGTTTTTGTCTGCTTGAGTTATGGCAAGTACTGATGTGTTTTTTTTTTTTCGTTTTTCTTGGTCTTACAGTTTAACAGCAGATTGGGAGAAAACTTGAAGGAAGAGCTTGAGAATGTTAATGTTCAATTAGAGGGACTACGCAAAAAGAAAGCTGAGAGAATGAATCGGTTTCGTGAAGTCATTGATCAGTTACTGAAGTTGTCATCTCAACTTGGAAATCCAACAGATTATCTGAAGAAGTTTGCTGCAGAAGAGACTGATCTTTCACTTCAGAAGTTGGAGGAATTGCGTAGGCAATTGGCTGAACTCCAGAATGAAAAGGTTAGTTTTGCTGTTAGATCTCATGATATAGGACTTAGAAGATTCTGTGCACCTGTTTTTCCAATATGTTAACTTTGATTCTTTTCAAATTGTAGAGTAAGAGATTGGAAGAGGTAGAACGTTTGCTGAAAACGCTTAACTCGTTGTGCTCGGTGCTTGGTGAAGATTTCAAGGACATGCTAAGAGGGATACATTCATCTCTGGTTGATTCTAACACCAGAGATGTGAACAGAAGTACTCTTGATAAGTTGGATATGATGATTGTGAATTTACGAGAGGTCAAGTTACAGCGAATGCAGAAGGTTAGTAGTCTGAGGTTTAGGTCTTTTTGTAATGGATTGCAATTTTTTCTGCGTGCTTATGGTTTCTGACTCTTTTTACTTACTTTTCAGGTTCAAGATCTTGCGGTCTCCCTGTTGGAGCTCTGGAATCTGCTGGACACGCCTGCGGAAGAGCAAAAGATATTTCACAATGTCACCTGCAGCATCGCTTTGTCTGAGCCTGAAATAACTGAGGACAACATACTATCTGTTGCTTCCATTAAACGCGTGAGTGCACAGGACCAAACCTTGCTGTGTTTTCTCCTCTATCCGTTTATAACAGACTATTTTATAATGTGGGTTTATATTACAGGTTGATGATGAAGTCACTAGGCTTAGCAAGCTTAAAATAACTAAGATCAAAGAGGTGATACTAAGAAAAAAGCTTGAGCTTGAGGAAATATCAAGGAAGATGCACATGGCTACCGAAGTTCTCAAATCAGAAAACTTTTCAGTTGAAGCTATAGAATCTGGTAAACCATTATTAGGCTTATTTGTACATCTAACTCATTATACTGGTAGATAATATGCAAATGCTAATAATAGCATGCTTCCCCTCATCTTTTAGGTGTCAAGGATCCTGAGCAGTTGTTAGAGCAAATTGATTCCGAGATTGCAAAGGTCAAAGAGGAAGCTTCAAGCAGGAAGGAGATTCTTGAAAAAGTGGAGAAATGGATGTCAGCATGTGAAGAAGAGTCTTGGCTTGAAGAGTACAATCGGGTTAGAAAATTAATATCAATCTATATGCCTGCTTCAATCTTTCTCTAGTCCTCACATTGTTGGCTTGTCAGGATGATAACCGGTACAACGCTGGAAGAGGAGCTCATCTTACATTAAAGCGTGCTGAAAAAGCCCGTGTACTTGTCAATAAACTTCCTGGTAACAACATTCTTGCTCTTTAGATTGTATAACAAAAACCCTCAATCCATAACTTTAGCTTTTAGTTACCCTAGAAACTGAATACCTCTGCGGCTGTTGATGCAGGGATGGTGGAGGCTTTGACTGCCAAAGTCACTGCCTGGGAGGCTGAAAGAGGAAATGAATTCTTATATGATGGTGTAAGTGTTTTTTTACTGATTAATGACTCTGTGCTACTCACTTAACAAGTCAGCATTTTCATTCACAAAAGCATGTTCCTTTGATTGTTCAGGTCCGAGTTTTATCGATGCTTGATCAGTACAAGACTCTATGGGGAGAAAAAGAGCATGAAAAACAGAGACAAAGAGTAAGGAACACTGGTTATTACCAGGAACGAACTCTTAGCATTTGAGACAAACATCATTAGCAATTTTGACATTGTTGCTTTCATCTCAGGATCTGAAGAAACTCCATGGACAACTCATAACAGAACAAGAAGCCCTCTACGGGTCTAAACCAAGCCCAAATAAAAGCGGAAAGAAACCACTGAGAACGCCAGTGAATGCTGCCATGAACAGAAAACTCTCACTTGGTGGTGCCATGCTTAATCAAAGCTTGAAGCCTGAGAAGGCAACATTCAATGGCAAAAGGAGCAGCTACTATGACCAGAACGCCACTAGTAGGAGAGATTCAACTCTTCCAACTCCTTCAGGTACATAATAATAAGACAAGATTTTGGTTTACTGAGACTTAGAAAGAGATTGACTATAGAGAATTTGTGTCAAATGTGTAGGGAGGAGAAACTCAGAGCTTCCAGGTCGTCTCAGATCAAAGAACGTCTCAGTTTCAGGCAAAACTGTGACGAACAAAGGGAGATCTCCAATGCTTAGGAAGCCTCTTTCACCTGTCACTTCCAATATCTTGAATTCCCCAGAAGATCACAGGGATGCTTACACAACAAAACCATCATCTTTAGAGGAGAGAATCTTGACACCTAAAACCAATGAAGAAAACGAAAGAGTTGTACCAACAACTCCGGCAGCTTCAGTCGCAATGATGGAGGCAACAACGCCGTTCACTCCTGCGGTGGAGAAGAGAATGGATGAAGCACCCGTTGCTCTTGAGTACTCGTTTGAAGAGGTTCGGGCCGGTTTTTGCTAAACCCGTTGCTGTTGAGTACCCTTAAGAAAGCTGCTTCAGATTGTATCCGATTTACCGCTTTCTTCTAGTAATTTCAAATCAGATACTACTTCGTTCGGGCCGGTTTTTCGCTAAACCGTGGAAAACCCGGTTTCCTCCCTTTAGGAAGCTGCTTCAAAATGTATCCGATTTACTTGCCTTTTCTAGGATTTGATATTTTTCCGGTACTTACAAAAAAGAAGTTTAATATAGTATATATGTCCTTCTCTTATTAAAGACTTCTAATCTGACATTTTTAACACATTCATACGTCAATGCTTTTATAAAATATATGTATTACCCAAAACTCGAAACACATTTATCATCTGAAATACATTTTTAGGAGAAAGAAAAAGAAAAGATTCTATTACCCAAAACTCGAAAAACTATAAATCATAATAACGCAGTAGAAGTATATAAAACAAAAAAAGATGTGAAAAATACGTTGGTGGTTTCCATTAATCATAATTGCCTTATTTTTAATAGTGTGGTTTTAAGAATTAGGGAAAAAATCGTTGTTGTATTTTCATTCATTGATCAATGTGTGTTGTTGACTATTGAGTACGACAAAAAGCATAACTCACAAATATTGAAATAGCAAAATATGAAATTGGACCGGGTTCAATGACACAAAGAAAAGGGACCGAGCTAAATTGGTTTGGATAAGTTGGTTCGGATTGAATTGATCAATGTGTGTTGTTGACTTATTGAGTACAACAAAAAGCATAACTCACAAATATTGAAATAGCAGATTATGAAATCTAATTACATCTAATCTTAACGGCTGTAAAAGATACGATTTGTTGACAAAGATAATCTTATTCGAGAGTCCGCGTAGAGCGCGTGGATTTAAGAAAAAGGAAAACGCGTTTTTGGTTTTTCTTTTTTTTCTTTAGATATTTTTCGATAATCTCATTTATTTCCTTCGTAACAACGCTCTCTCATCTCTATATATATATAAACCACTGAGGTCTTCTCCTCTTCTCTTCTTCACCACCTGAAATAGAGAAAAAAAAAAGTAAGAGAGAGCGTTCGTTCTAATGTCGACAGGGAACGAATCTGAAGATAGAGAGAGCGAGAAAATTTTAGTTGAATAGATATTCTTTAAAAAAATAATATTACTAAAGCTTGAATATTTTATAGACTGAACAATTTATATTCGTTTTTTTAAATTCAAATTATAGTATATCCAGGAATAAAACTATGAAGATAAGAGGTGAATTATAATGGTAAGTAACAAATTAATATGGTAAGTTAGATATCAAAATATTTTTTTTGATGAATAATTTAAGTCAATCGATCAATAATCAAGTCAAAAGAATTTAGTTAGATATCAATCGATAATCAAGTCAATCCGTAAATGATGAGTATACAAATGATACATAACTTAAACCAGTCTAAATTATTAATGTTTTAATTTTATAACCAATTAATGACCCATATACTTATTATATAATCTACTAAAAAGAAGTCATATACTTTCGAAATAATAAAGTAGGGATTAATTAAACCAAGAATTAATTAAATAACAAATATTGGAAAATTATGAATGCAATCGTAATTTAAAATGTTGAAAAACACTATTCAAGTAATTTTCACCACTTGAGTTGAATATGTTAAAAAAACTAGTCAACTAATTCAAATTAGAAAGTTGAAAAAAAATGCTCAAATTGTTCATCCATATTTTTGGAGATGTCATTGCAATCAAGAAATCTAATTCCTAAAAAATCATTAGAGTACAAACTATTATATAAAGAGACTAAATTATCATAAGTTCAAATATCAATAAAGATTAATTAGAAAAACTTAAAAAATACCTCATTTATTTATTTTTTTGGACGTTTAATACATGAGTTTTTTTTTTCTTAGACTAAATTACTTCATATAAATAAATTTGGTTTAAAAAAACTCAATTGGTAGATTCAGATTTGTGGCTACACAGTTATTAGAGAATCATTTAATTTTTCGAATACCAAATCTACTTTTTGTTTTTTCCCCAATTTTCGAAAGTAGCTCCGGTTTTCTATTAACCGAATCGAACCGGAATTTAATCCGGTTATCAGGAAAAAAAAATTAGAGATATAGGTATTCGAACCTATAATGCCAATCCACCCACGTATTGCCACTGAGCAACAACAATATCTACGCATTATGTAAACTGATTATTTATAAACCGATCTAATCAAATGATATTGTATTTGAAAGTGTTTTACTACTTAATTTGGTCCAAATCCTTAAATGACAGCAAAAGTAAAATAAAAAATCCTCTCAGCTACAACAACAAACGACCAAAGTTGTGTGGTCTTTGCTTTCTAGAAACATTTCCGATGAACCACCGATGGTCCAGTCTCGTCATAATCGGCTTTAGTAACATGCTGATTCTGCGGAAACACCACTTTAGCTAGTATGGCTCCTCCAACCCAGGCCGAATACATCCCCAAATTCTCCGGCATATATTCCGGCGGTTTCACCAGTGTTGGTCGAATAGCAGATGAGCACAAGTTTGCTTCTTTCTGAAATCTACTTTCGAATCCTACCAATGACCATTCCAACAAAACACTTTAGCTTTCCAACCCAAAAGATACCAGAACACAAAGTGTATCAAGTATTGTTATTACCTGTCATGGAGGTTGTACCACCACAGAGTACAGTATTCTCCAAGAGCTGCCTATGGTTCTCAGATGAAACTGTGGAGATAATGCGGACAAGCTGCTCAACGATTCCGTGCTCCTCCAGTCCCAATATAGACGGCTGAAACAGAGCTTCACCAACAGAGTATCTCTCTCGCCCAATGCTTATCACCTAAATAAGGCCATGGTTTTGTTATCTATACGCGTAAGGTAACACAAGATGTAGAATCTCAAAAATGTAGTCACACAAACCTGTCCATCAGGAAGAGTATGCTGCTCCATTTCACAGCTTTGAGTTTTCGCATAAGCAATTTCGTCCTCGACACAGTTTGCATACTGCTCCTTCAGTTTTTCAATGTCAGACGTGTTGAGATTCATTGTCGGGTTGGATTTTCCAAGCTCTTGGGCAAATAATTTCGTTAGTTCGGTTCCACCTAGCTCAAACCGTTTCGAGGCAATGTGTTGTACAGCACCTTCAAGAACTGGGGCAATATCTGAGGACACATTGTACAAGAGTTAACGACAAGAGTGGTTGGTATCAATCACAAAGTTAAAAAAACACCATACACAACATCATTCTGATCATGCCCAGCCACATACACAAGGAACTCCCAACTTACAGGACAAAAAATATTTGGTTTTACAAAACGTTTTAGAGGCTGTATAAAGGTTAATGAAGGGAAACAACATCTCATGAAACAAAAGTCACATAACACAGAGAACTATGACACAAAGAGTAAGATCAGATTATCACAAAGGTCAACAAAGTTATTATACCTATCTTTCCATGACCAATATCAACAGTGCAACCGGAGATGCGTCCAACAGCATAAAGGGACAGCACTGCTTGCTCTGATGCATAAAAACCAGAGACATTGAATGTTTCAAACATCAACTGTACCAATTGTTCCCTAATAGCCTGTCCACAAACAAAAATTCACCAAATCAGGTCGAAACGTTCAGAAAAATAACATTTTGCTATCTAAAATGTGGTACTATAAGAACAAAATGGATCCTTTTTCCTTTTAAATCATCCAATGGTACAAGATTATGGAAATTGAAAAGAGACTCCACAAGAATTCTAAATTCTAATAACAAGGGAAGAAGTTGAGATACGAACCTTAGGAGTACATAGTGGATCTGTGAAGAGTATATTGCCTTCGTTTCCCTCTTCCCAACCAAGACCAGTGTAGACAACATAACGCAAGAGATCCTCCATAGCATCCCAATCTCTAACTAAACCCCTTTCAATAGGATCAAGAGTGACATCTTCAAAGACAGTGGTGGTGGGGTTATCAGCTGAAGAAGACCCATCCTCTTCAACCATTCGTTTCATTTGAGATGGAATTATCATTGCAGGAGCTTGGTCAGGAATCGCTGCTCCTGCTTTGAGAAGCTTAGAGCCAGCATCAACAACAAGTGCTTCCATTGTTTTCACACACACACCTTAAAAACCCTAACTTTCCACAAATGCGAAAAATGTCCTGGTAGCACCAAGTCAAGCAAGATAAAGAAGAGAAACTGAGAGAATGAACTAGAATAAGAGAAAAAAGAAAGAATGGTTTTTTCGAGGAACCCACCTTCAAATCCTTACAGAGAACTCCAGATTTTTACTAGAACAACATCAAACTACACATCTTCCTCAAAATTAGGGTTTCAAGTAGATCTAGACTCAGCTAGGGCAAAGTTTCTACAATAGAACTAGTACGACTACAATCAATGGTCTGTCTACAAGGAAACTAGAAGAAGCTTACGAGTTTCAGTGAGAGACAAAAATCGAAGTAGACGAAGAAGAAGAAGAAGCAGACGTCAGAGAGAAAGAGAAAAAAAGGAAAAATAAATTAATTCCCAGGAATTCAAAACCTAGAGAAGGCCCAATATAAAGCCCAATATGATATCGAAACAGCCCATAATGTCTTCGATCTAAAACGGTGCCGTTTACGGTCTCCGTCTTTTTCTTGTTAACAAAGCCAGAGAGAGCTTAAGATCCCCAGAAGAGTTTCTTTGATACCCGGAAAAGCTAATTCTGCCATTTTCGATTCATCTAAGCCCTAGGCTCTAAGCTTTCTCTCTCTCTATCAAATCCACCATGACTAAGCAGCACGCGAACTGGTCTCCTTACGATAACAATGGAGGGTAAGGATCGTTAATCGACCTGCTGGGTTCTTTCTTCTGATTTGCTATTTGATTGAGGCGATTGTGTCTTAATTTATTGCTATGTATCTTTAATCGTAGTGTATTCTTTTTTTTTCAGAACATGTGTGGCCATCGCTGGATCGGATTACTGTGTTATCGCCGCTGATACTCGTATGTCTACTGGTTACAGTATTCTTAGTCGCGATTACTCAAAAATCCATAAACTGTAAGTAATACCCCACTACTCTTTGTTCTCTCAATTTCCTCACTTTTCGATTCGATCCTTCTTGGCAATACTTTGATTTTGGCCTTTGCTGTAGATTATTAGGGTTTTTGCAATCTATAAACCGTAGATCTAGATAAAACCGGTTATGTACTTGGATGGTTTGATCATTGAGTAGACTTTGTGATTGATTTGATCATTCCTTGGATTCTGTAATCCGGTTTATCACTTAGCTGATTTGTGTTCTTTATAACTTATTCCTTGGATTCTGGAATCCGGTTTGTCCTTATGTAACTTGCAAGGCTCTTGTTAAGCTATTGTCCTTCTTTTTTAACTTTTCCAGAGCAGACAAAGCTGTGTTGTCTTCCTCTGGCTTTCAGGCTGATGTGAAAGCATTGCAGAAGGTTCTCAAATCCAGACACTTGGTGAGGTTTTCTTTGCTCTTTTGCAGATATCTTTTTTTTTTTTTAAGAAAAAGATATAATCTTTTTATGTAAGAAGAGTGTTCTCTGTGTTTTGTGTCCTGCAGATCTATCAACATCAGCACAACAAGCAGATGAGCTGTCCTGCAATGGCCCAGCTTCTCTCCAACACGCTTTATTTCAAGCGTTTTTTCCCTTACTATGCCTTTAATGTTCTAGGAGGGCTTGACGAGGAAGGTAAAATTGCTCTTCTTCTTTTTGTTAGTTAGGATGTGACTTTAGCAACCGTACATTGTGTGATCTTTATTCTTGATTATATTCAGGAAAAGGTTGTGTCTTTACTTACGACGCTGTTGGATCATATGAGAGAGTTGGATACGGTGCTCAAGGTTCTGGTTCCACACTCATCATGCCTTTCCTTGACAACCAGCTCAAGTCTCCGAGTCCTCTTCTGCTACCTAAACAGGTTTGTTGATATTCTTCATTTGTGCCATTGTTAGCATAAAATGAATAATTCAGGTTCCAATTTATTCTTCTTCTGCCACCATGTAGGATTCGAACACACCCCTTTCAGAAGCCGAAGCAGTTGATTTGGTGAAAACTGTTTTCGCCTCTGCCACAGAAAGAGATATCTACACTGTAAGTTTTTCTATTTGTCTTCTTTTGTCACCACGCCACAAAAAAACTTACCTATTTAGTTGAAGATATTCCCAAAACATTTACTTAATCTATATCCCTGATATTAATGAAGGGCAACAACTCATCTTCGTTAATTGTTGGTCTCTGACTAATGCTTTGTGGAATTGTTTGCTGTAACAGGGAGACAAGCTTGAGATTATGATACTTAAGGCCGACGGTATCAAGACTGAACTCATGGACCTGAGGAAAGACTAAGCTCCTTTCATGCATTTAGCCAACCATGTCTTATCTGGTTTGTTATGTTCACTTCAACATTAGGCTTCCTGAGCTGTAGAACTCGTATGAACTGCTGTTGGGTTTGATGCTTCACAGTTTAAATCATGACACTCGTATCTCTGAAGTTTCTCCAGAACTGCTTTCTTTTTGTATGAATCACTCAAATCCTTGTGTTCAAACACTATTTCTCTCGTTTATTGCAATGTTTTTACGTAGGGCATTGCATTAAGAAATTCAATTTAGACAAGATTAGAATCTGGAAACTCCTTTGCTTCATTAATCAGAAGCTGTTTTCTGATACCCATCCCTTCTTCTCCAGCTCTTGTCGCAATGCCTCCACAGATAAAAATTGAAAAAAAGAATAAAAACAAAAGCAGATTAGCTGTTAGGATGTGGCAATAACAGATAAATATTTCAGCATCCAAGTTCTTCATACTTTATTCGCTTTCTATTCACATCGAAGTCGAAGTTCTCTTTACGGGATGCAGATCGATACTCCACATTCGAGTTCTTCCCAGTAGGAAACAAGAATTCAATATCATCTACTAACTGCCAAAGACTATATCGTTGGCAATGTTGGTTGACAAAGAAACAATAGAAAACTCACTATACTATTACTTACCTAAGATTGAACTTTCATATTCGAAGTCATCCTTGTTCTCCACAATCCGAGGAGTAAATTTGTCAGGTTTCACCGACTTGATGTGCAACAATGGTGAATGAACCGATGTAACTACGGGGGGTTATCAAAAACTTTGAGGTGGAGAATGTTTCTAATGTTTTAACGTCTGAGAGTCTAAATAAAAGGAACAAACAAATCTATAACGACAATGTCAAATGTCATTCCACGTTAAATGAGCTCTGACCAGCAAAAATTGAAACATTAAAAAAAAGGGGAAGGGTTCGTGCATAGGAACGAGCGTAAGTACGTAATAGCAAAACAAATCATATCAAAAAACATTCGAAAGTCAAAAAGCCCTCAGCGTCCTAATTTTCACTTTGTTTTGGAGAGCAGCTGAGAAAAATCCCTGTCTTCTGAAGAGGGCTTCCTCCAGCTAATAGACTGGTCCAAATCCAAACTGGTGGCTTCTGAATTCAAATTTGATTTCTGAATGTAAAATTCACGATGAAGCTGTTGTTTTGGAGAAAAATCAAAGTATTGATCAGTTTACATATTTGATTGGTTTAGTGGTTTTAGTTATACTTAACCGGTTTAAGCATTTAAGTTAATTTGATTCAATAAAAGAATATATGATGAATTTAATCGTTAAACCATTACCCATTACGACTTAACTCATTTGATCCATTAAACCATTTGATCCACTAACTTATTTTATTCATGAATTCATTAGGATAAATTTTGTTTATTCATTAGGGTTCATGAGTTAGATTGAGTTGAGTTGATCCCTGCAACTTGACCAATTTTGACACCCCTTAATGTGGATAAGGAAATTAAGAACACTTATTCTCGTTCAAGTGTTACTAATATATTCTTTTGATTTCCTAAAGTTTTGATATGAACTTCTGTTGTTTAAAATGAGTAAAGGAGTTATGCATGCTTCTATCTTTATACTGCATAGCACATGTATAAGGATATCTATATCATAAGGATAGCACATGTTGGATATCTTTATATGAAAAATTGTAATACTGCAAATAATTCAAAATTTGGAGTTTTTTTTTTTCGATTCTTAACTTTTTTTTTTCTTTTTTGACGACATACCACATTTTTATATAGTTTTTCTTGCTTGCAGACTAGCTAGAATCATTAATAAAAAGTAGGAAAATTGTAGGAAATTTAACTTTTGAACACATACAGTTTAGAAGATTTTTAAAGATAAAAGGAAACAAATGATATACATATCTTACCACTATCAAATAAATAGTACTGTATCCCCTATATATTAATAGAGGAGCATTTTGGCAAAAAAGCTGAAGTGTCAGCATTACAGAGCTCAAAACACTCTTTCCTTTATTTGTCATCAGCTTTTAAAAATATTTTTATTTATTTACCACTCTATTTTTCCAAAAATACAATTAACATCCAAAAATAAATTTTTATATTATCTTTCTACCTTAATTATATCCTTTAATTATATTTTCATAAAATCTTTAAAATGAATTTTAAGAACTTTTTGTTCATATGATATAATAATATAAGATTGATATTATAATAACTCTCACGGATTAAATTTTAATTATTATACAATTTTTTTTATAGATATATACTATACAATCGAATTTTAAATATTTCAATTATCCATAAATATAATAGATCTTGTAAATAAAAATTACAGTAAAAACATTAAATAATTATTTTATACCACACTATGTGCGGGTTGTTACCTAGTATAAGTTATTGTGGAACACATCCAACGAAAATCGATAAACCCTTTGTAAAAATAATTTGAGCCAAGTAGCCAAACTCAAATATTTAACCATTTAAAAATTTCTTGGAGTGAGGTTTTTTTAATTAACCAAGTTTGTTGACACAGATTTTGTAAGTTTTAACCATCATGCGTCATAGAAAAACTATTCTATGTTGCACAATCTACAACCTTACAAACCAATGTGACAAAGAGTCAAAGAGACACATTACATTTACATATGTATACGCTACAGTACATATATTCAATAGATTCAGTATTTATAACCACTAATCTTAAAAGCCGAAAAAGTGCAAGTAATTAGGCTTCTAAAAGCCCATATCTTATAGGTCATGAATGGCTGCTGATTTTTTATTGGTTTTTAGATTTTGGTTGTTAGCTTTTGGATTTTTAAAATTTTTGATTTTTGGTGTAGATTTTAGTTTTTGCAAAATCTTGAATGGTAACTAATATTATAATTATTTTTAAATAGTAAAATAATGGTTATAAATTTTTATTTGATAAAAATATACAATGATACAGAAAAACATATGTTTATTGCATATAAAAACACATTATTGCAAAATTACTACTATCATCACCATTCAAGGTCTTAGTTTGTTTTAGAATTTAAGTAAATTAGAATAAATATATATTAAGAAAAAGAGAGAGAATGCTAGATTAGAATAAATATATATTGTGGTTTTTAGATTTTATGAAGGAATTGCTAAAATTTTACAAAATCTGGTTTTCCTAAATTTTAGTAAAAATATTCATAATCTTGAATGACTTAAGAAATGGATTTTGCATAATGTAAAAATAAAAACTGATACAACATCAGGTGCCATTCAATAGTCTTGCAACCTACGTCCTGCGGAGGTTACACCAGAAACTTGGAGACTACTCCACTTAATAACTTTTAAGAAGAAATTGCTCCCAAACCTTTGCACTTTTTTTCTATAAACACTTTCTCAGATTTTTCACTTTAAAAATCCAAAATATCTATTCTTTCTGAAAAGTATTTAGAAATCCAACAAAATAATTAGTCACTCCCTTTTTTTTTTTTTTTTTGTCAACAAGAAAATTAGCTCAAACGAGTCAATTTGGTGGAAAATCGTTTACAAATAAAAAATGGTGGGAACTTGCACGCGCTTTGCGTGCTAAAGAGTCCGCCCTAACATTAGCATTACGGGAAACATAAATCAAAGAAAAAGAAGAAAACTCCTCCCTGTCCATCTTTATGTCGTCTAGATACGGTGCAAAGGCCGGCCATTCGTGAGGAGAAGACACCATCTTCACCAAGTCGGAACAGTCCGTAAGAAACGTCACCTCCCGGATATCATGTCCAATCATACATCGCATGGCCCACATAAATGCTTCAACTTCAGCGTGTAGCGGGGAAAGACTGCGCCTGTAATTGGTGGCTCCGAGCAGAGGGGACTCTCGCTGTACAGAAGTACAACACCATCCTGCACCTGAAAAAACATCCGACTCCTTCCAGGAGCCGTCAACAAAACAACGATACCCTAAATAAACCGAAGAAAGCAAAACAGTATTCCCCCGAGGTGTCCGAGAAAGAGGGGAACCAGCGGGTGGACCCTCCAAATCCCCATCATCCATCTGAGCTTGAAGCCAAGAGGACGCCTCCCCTTCGGCCAACCTCACCACCTCATCCGGATGTTCGTCTCGGTTCTCAAAAACCTTAGCATTTCTTGCTTTCCAAATGTACCACATGAGCCAAGGGAAAAAATCCACCCGGTTGCCCGGGTTATTCCGCCCTAGGAAATGATCCACATTAGCATAGACCGACTCTGTCGGAAAGTTCTGCAGGCCCACCGGTACATGTGCCAGAGCCCATGCCTGACGTGCGGGGGGACAACGAAAAAGAACATGATTAACCGTTTCTTCCTCAGCCCCGCACCGCGAACAGCCAATATCACAAGCGACACCTCGCCGTTTCAGATTCGCCGTAACCGAAATACAACCAGTCAGAGCTTGCCACATGAAATGTTTCAATTTAGGTGGACATCGCACTTGCCAAACCCCCGCTAGGAGAGCGGTGATATCTGGCCCTGACCCAGTAGCCTTAAAAGCGCTGGGAACACCCAAGCGTGCTGTGTCGTAACCTGATTTAACCGTATATTTTCCGTATAGTCACTCCCTATATATTAGTTGTAGATGAGTTTGTACTCTAATGATTTTGTAGAAATTAGATTAGATAAGTTTGTTTGTTCTTGATTGCAATGGCATTTCCAAAAATATGGATGAACAATTTGAACACTTTTTGTTCATTGAATCAGTTGAATAATTTTTTCTAACATCTTCAACTCAAGTGGTGAAAAGTAGTTGAATAGTGTTTTGTCAACCTCTTAAATTACAACTATATTCATGGAAGCTGTGAGCTTTTCATGCTATTAAAGTAAGAATTATTAATAGTTTGTTAAAAAAAACTGTATTTTACAAATTCTAATTATTATATGTTTTTTTGCAGAAAAAATGATGGATTTTTTTTTCCTGAAAAAAAAACCAATTTAAATATAATTATTTGCATGTTTAGAAATTTGTTCAGAATGTTGTAAATAAATAGAAAAACTTATTCTAACTAATCAACAAAATCACAATCCGAATTCTCTCTATACATGACATTGAAACACAAAAACATTTGTCAAAAAAGTAACTTAAACTTTTAATATTATGTTTTAAAGTAAGTTATTAAACTAGCTTGTGTAGGACTTATTGGTAAGTAGTGACTGAGATGAATTTGTATTTTAAAAGGCTGATAGAAAGTATTAACAAGTATGCTTTTGTTCCAGGTTCACTCTGAAATGGTTGGCGGTTTATATATCTCTCACATATACTCGTGAGTTTGTGACACATTTGTATTTCTCAATAATTTGGACTGATTAACAAAAAAAAAAATGCGTTTGGTGCCAATAATTTTTAAAAAATAAAAATCTGTAGCTCTGGTTCACTTATTCAATAGTGAGTGTGGATAACGTATGTTGCCTGTAAGATAGACGATTTAAATTATGTAAGATATTTTAAATATACAAATAAAATTAAACAGAATAAGATATTGAAAAAAAAAATGATCGTAACGCAAAAAGGAAATAGCAAATACCAAAGGAAAAGGAAATACCAAAAAAAGGGAATATACAAGAGTCAAAGTTGGTTTGACTACCGACTTTATTTTATTTAATCTTAACCATTGAAATATCACACGAGATCAAATCGTGACCGTCAATTTCTTACATACTAAAAAAATAGATACAATCTTAACCGTTATTGAATCTGAGATAAAATTCTTGTGTTGTTGGCAAAGGATCACAACAAGCAGCGATATGGTTGGGGTAAGTTTGCGGTAATGATACGTGCTTATATATGTCTTGGTTATTTTGGTATGCATGTTTTTTTTGTTGCATCAGCCTCAAGGATTGTCAAATTTGCTCAGGACTACCAGAGAAAGGCATCAGTGGAGACGATGATGATGTTGGAAATTGATCCTTTGCCTAACATGGTACTGATGATATCAGAGGAAGGTGATGAAGAGAAGTGGTGTTGTGAAGACGATGAGAGGATCGTGAGATGAAGAAGATGAGAAAATGTGTTTTGTGTCGTACAAGAAAGAAGAAAAGGCTTATGGGCCATGTTGTTTTATAAGAAGGCCCATATATGCTATTGGGTTATTTTGTGTTAGGAAAACAATTATGCAAGTAATTAGGTTAAAATAGAATGTAGTATAAATATGTAAGGTTGTGGTAAAAACAAGATAAGGAGAATGAGAGGTTAAACAAGTGGCTGACCAAAATCCTTCATGGTATCAGAGCTCCAAGGTCTTGGTGGCCTGGAAGTTTGAAGAATCTGCACAAGAAACAAAGAGAAGTCAAAGGCACAAGCTGCGTACCGTAGAAGAAAACAGAGGACGGAAAAATCAGGTACAAATCTGAGATCTAAACTTGGTCTTAGGTAAAGATGCAGAATCAACAAGTGATTTCAGTGTTTGAGGGGAACAAGTATAACTTATGGGTTATAAAGACAAGAGTCCTACTTAGGTCTAGAGGGTTGTGGAAAGTAGTAATTGAAGGAATCCAAGATGAGAAGAAAAAGAATACAAATTGGGAGGAGTTAAAGGTGAAAGATCAGGCAGCCTTACAGTTGTTGTGTAGTGCTGTCTCTGAAGAGATTTACAGTAGCTATTTGTCTGACACTGAATCTTCGAAAGATGCATGGGATGTACTGCAACAGAATTTCAAAAATGTTCAAAAGGAAGCACAAACTAAAGCACAAGCAGACAAACAAAATCAAGAACAAAACAACCAACAAGAAGCATTGTTCACAGCAACTCATGGACAAAAAGCAAGCGATGAAGATGTGTGGGTGGTTGATAGTGGGGCCACTAGCCACATGGCTAGAGATAAAGGCTGGTTTTCAAAGTTAAACACAAGTGTCACAACACATGTGAGGCTAGGCTTCGGTGAAATGGTACAAAGTAAAGGGAGAGGATCAGTCACTGTGATGACAGAGACTGGAAAAAGCGTCTTGACAAATGTCCTTTTGGTTCCTTGTCTGAAACAAAACTACCTAAGCGTTCCTCAACTGATGGATGATGGCTATGGGATCATATTCGGTGGATCAAGATGCACAATCACAAATAAAAAGGGAGAGAAGATACTGGAGGCAGCCATGAGAAATGATTGCTATTCTATTAAGTTTTCAAGAATGAAGAATGAAGTACAACAAGGAGAAGGACCACAAAGAGGGGCAGAAACAGAACCTGGAAATTATGGAGAAGAATGTGGAACTGGAGAACTTGTTGACCTGCAGGAGAGTGTAGAAAAACAATCACTAAGCCGTGTGATTAAGGGAGAATCAAGCAATGAACAACAAGAAATCCATCAATATTTGATGGTAGAGGGTGTAGAACAAGAGGTCAAAAATCAACAAGTTGACAATCAAACTGACTGGACTGAGAATATGACTTACCAAACAAGGGTGAATGCAAGTGAGGATGGTATCGGTCTCAAGGAGCAAAGTAGAGCAGAAACTGTCATAAGGGAAACTGAGCATGTCTACCAAGAAGTTGATAAAACATGTCAGATTGCAGAGCAACACAAGGTATCAAATGCATTTGGAAACTTAACTGAAAGGAAGAATGGACCTGCTGGAGTTGTAGCAGGCTCGACTGTGAAGAATACTCGTGGTAAGACTGAGGTAGCTCTAGGAAAGACTCATGAGATAGTAATCACAGAGTGTACAATGATAATTGGTTCGAGCAAGACTCAAGAGAGAGAACCTGCAAAAGAACCACACCTTGAGTTAATTAAAGAATCAAAGATTCAGAGCCCCAAGGGAAGTAATCCAAGTTTTAGAGTGAGATGCGAAGAGGTCAAGGAAATAAATATGAGGCATGACTCACAACTCACCCGAGTAATGGAAAAGGATGAAGATCACACTTATGTTACTGCTGAAAGGTACCTGCAAGAGAGAGGAGTGAATCAGGTTAAGAGAACAGAAGGAAAACTGAAGAGACAAGAAGAAAAACAGATTCAAGAATTAAGAAAGGAGTATAAGAAGAAGAAAAAGTGGATTATGGAAAATAAAGGAAAAAATGAAGAGGAGACCGACGACCTAGATCACTCGCAAGAGTACGTGCAAAACAAAGAAAAGCATCAGTCTTCAGCCATGATTGATGAGAAACAAAAGGGGATCAACTCAATTGTCGGATATGAGAAAGTGATGAGTCCTATCAAATCTGATGAGATTGTGAAGATTAAGAAAGTGAGGGAGAAAGAGGAATCACATGTAAGGGTTGCAGACGTCGTAAAACACTTTCGCTCAAAGGATGAAGAAAGTGTTAAAGAAGAACAAGAAAATGCAGAGATCAAAGAGACTAAATCTCTGAGTTGGGAGAAAGTAGACAAGAAACGAATTACTGTGAACCCGAAATTAAAGCTCGAGAATCTAAGAGAGAGAGAGGTAAGAAAACTACCTCGATGGGATGATGATGAGAAACCCGTCAAAACAGAGAATGAAGGTGTGGATCCAGCAGAAAAGCACCTGCTGAAGAAGACTCAAAAATCAAATGTTACAGAAGTAAAACAAAGGGCATTTAAGGAGAAATTCAACTACACAGTAGAAACTCAATTCATGGAGAATAAGTGCCTGAGGGAGATTGAGATGAAGAAACAAATTTGGTGGGATGAGAAGAAGATTGCAAAGAAGGATATTGAAGACGTGAGTCTCGCACAAAAGCACCTGAGCAAAAGGGAACTTCAAGTCTTAGCTGAAATCGATTTGAATCAGAGACGTATTGAGATGAACATCAATCAAGACAAAGAGATGGTTCTGAAAGAAATCAGAGAGCATATGAGGAAGAAACGAGTTAAAGAAAAGGCTAGAGAGAAACACAAAGAAGGAGATCAATTCATGAAGAACAAGAAGATGATGGAGAAAAAGACAAAGAAATTACTTGTATGTAATGATTTGAACTATCTTCGAGAAGAAACTGATGGTCGGATTCATGCACCTGGGTATATGCAGAGGAAGAATCCCCACGTTCCTGTTAAGGTTGGTGTAAAAGAAGAGAAATATGAGATGAAGAACAAGGTTGAGAAAAAGATGGTCTTGCAGGAACTGAGAGGATCTACAGAATTTGGAATGATGAGGGAGCTGGTGATGTTACCAGCAAGGGTAACAATTGTTGTGAAACGAATTTGTGCATGGAGCAAAGAGAAGAGTATTCATTTGGATTACACACACCAACACCTGCAAAAGAAGATGCTGCATATAAAGATGAGTAACAAATCTGAGAGAGTAAACGTTTTGGAGGAGATTGTGAAAGAAGAAACGATGAGGGAGCCGAGGGAGCATGAGAATTTACCAGTAAATTCTGTTAATGTTTTGAGGGAAGTCTATCCATGGCAGAAAGGAGTCACAAGAGAAGATCAAGGAGCAAAGGGGATCCAATCCCTAAATTGGAATTTGAAAATTTGGGGGTTAGGCAAAAGGATCAAGAGGGAGTGTTGGAAATTGATCCTTTGCCTAACATGGTACTGATGATATCAGAGGAAGGTGATGAAGAGAAGTGGTGTTGTGAAAACGATGAGAGGATCGTGAGATGAAGAAGATGAGAAGATGTGTTTTGTGTCGTACAAGAAAGAAGAAAAGGCTTATGGGCCATGTTGTTTTATAAGAAGACCCATATATGCTATTGGGTTATTTTGTGTTAGGAAAACAATTATGCAAGTAATTAGGTTAAAATAGAATGTAGTATCTCTATATTAGTAAAAGAGAAGTACAAAATGATTTCCGGGTCGGGTCAAATTAAAAAAATTACCCGAAATCAACAAAATCGGATCCGGGCAATAAATATCCGCGACATACATGATGGGTTATCGGGTTATATTGTCTGTTTATATCTAGGATCGAAAAACTGTTTTCAAAAGGGCATTAGTTTCGGAACATTCCCCCTACACGTTTTTGTGTTTTAGGAAAATCAATTATGAACAAATATATCAATCCTCAACAAATATCTAGATTACCAAACTGATTCTAAATTTGAGTCACATAATTGATTTCCAAATCAAAAATCTCATTAATTACTATCCTAAACTAACAAACCCCACAAATTATTAATTCAAAGATTTTATTACCTATTATGCCATATATTTCAAATTTAAAGAGAATATTTTAAATTTAAAGAGAATATACCTTAACTACCCTAATCAAGTAACCGATCTACATCGACCTATAAATATATATGTTAGTCTTCAAGGTTGAATTCACCATACCTTCTCCAATTTCTTTGCTTCATTTTCCCATTATTCTTTACAAATGGTGGTTATTTTTTCAGTCACAGATTTAACACAAAGCTCCGGGTTTTCTTTAGTTGTGTCGAGAGACGAGAGTAATAACAAACCGCTGAAAAGTATTGATTTGAAAGATACCATAAACCACCGCATGTGTTCCATTTCTCATCCTTTGTTGCGGCAGTTTCAATGGCTTCTCCGCTTCCAAATCCTGAAAACTTATCGTTTGATAGAGAGTTAAGCTAAAAATTCAAGGGTCAAAGAGAGAAATTCAAAATTAATCGATAAGAATATGCCAAAAGTTCTTGATTATAGAGCAATTTCTTGATTATGTTTGAAGAAAAAAGGAAAAAAAAAATAACTTTAAGAGAGATACTCTTGCGTAAACGACATGCGGGAGCGAATGTAAGAAGTAAACGAAAGACATGCGTTTATCTGAGAATTAACTGTCTGCTGGCACACTTTGTTTTAAATGTATATTTCAAATAATAAAATATTAGATTGTTGTATGTACATTGTAGATTTTAAGGAAATAATATGAAGTCAACAAAACTTTGAACCCTTAAATCATGATGATTACGATGATATATACGTATAGTGAAACGAAAAAAACATGATTTAAGGAGTTGAAAATTTTCAAAATTTTAGTGATAATTTTCATCTATACGGTTGATGATGATTACATGAGTACAAATTTCTCTTTAAAGAAACACATAACAATTAGAGATTTTGATTACAACTGATAACTAAATCTCTATGATAGATTATAAGAAAATATATTTTTAAAATTTGTGCTATATCTAAATATATAGGAAGAAAGGGTTGAAAGAAAGGAGAGACCATAATGATCACATGATAAAAAAAAAATGTAATAATTTTATACTTTTTTTTTAAAAACATCAATTCGAAATATTAAACATATTTTATTGAGCATATCATATGCCAATTGTAGCGTATATTTTATCCAACAAATTTTTATATTCAAACGATAAATATATTTTCTTTCACAAATAATTTTCCTAATTGAATTGATTTCTCCATCACTAATTATAACAATTATTGGAGTAATTAATCAAATTCATTTCAATAGAGATAACTATAACTTTGCAACAGATCAGAACATGTAACATAATTTAGCACAATAATATATTACTTTGGGTTATTACATATTTAAAAAGTCTGGTACGATCACCTACTTAGGTCAAAATAGACTATTTGCAAATCAAATTATAATAAAATGAAAATAAATAGTGTCTCCAATCATTATGATAATACCCGCAAATATTTCTTATGCTGTCAACAAATTTCAGTTTTATTTATTTTATTATATAAAAATCATTATATTACCATTTATTAAATGGCATTTAATGTACTCATTTTTTAATAATACTATGTTATACTATAGTAAAAATAAAAGTGTAACATGTTTCATTCTGTTACAAGTTATATGTATCAGTAAATATTCCCCCGCGCTAAAAAGTTATATGTATCAGTAAATATTCCCGCGGGTCCAATCCTAGTAAATATGTAAGGTTGCGGTAAAAACAAGATAAGGAGAATGAGAGGTTAAACAAGTGGCTGACCAAAATCCTTCAGATGATGATTACTTGCTAAATCGCAAGACCGTTTACGGTTTCTGGTATGAAGATGATGCACAGTTGTTATTTGTTTTGTGCTTTTTAGGCGAGTTTCTCATATGGCGAGTTTGTTATTTTTTCATCACAGAGGTTTCTTTGGGATGCTTGCCATGGTCTCACTTTGATCATTTTGATGGTTGGTTCCTGCAGTAGCGTCTTTTGCACTTGGGATTTAACAAACAGAGGTCTGTAATGAAATCAATTTAATTAGAATCATGCTCTTTCCAATTTTACAAGTGTAATGTCAACTTTCAATTTAACCTTGGTCTTGCTTAATCTTGCCTATTTGGAAACAAATATCGACAGGGTATCAAAGAAGGATGTTATGATGGAGGAAGCACTGCATTTGCAGTGATTCTTGTGATTGTTGTCACAGGTAATTATAACTTATTTCACTTAAATATGATAAATTTTTGATAATGACTCTTAGTGTTGTTCTGATGCTTTCTTCTCCTCTGCAGCTGTCAGTGACTACAAGTAGCCTCTCTACCAGCAATTTCAGCTTCTCTCTCCTCCTCCACGGTTTGCCTTCCAGTTTTCCTTCTTTTGTTTTAGTTTTTATCTCTGTTGGGTTGGTTTTGTTAGATTGATTTTTGGTTACCTTGTCTTCTTTGTGATGTTCTGTGTTGAGTAGCTGAGACGAGAGTTATGGACTTGGGTAAAAATCGAAGACTGTTGCTGGCCATGGAAGATATACCGTAACACAATAAGCAAGTGAAGGCTGCTTGCAGATCAAACTCATTACCTAAGGTTCGATTTCTTTTTTTTGTCTGTTTTTTTCTTTTTGCTCTTCAGCAAAAATTTATGATTCTCTTGTAATAATCAAAGCTATTAGCTTTGGTAATTGGCTCGGAAACATTAATCTTGACTAAAGTGTGGCTTATCATTGTAGGTTATACATGATGAGCTAGTGAAATTGATGGGTGGAGGATAAGTATCTGATCTACACTTTGCTAAGTAACTCACTCAGGTCCTACATTAATACTGTTGCCTGGGCTCTAAGGATTTGGGAAGACAACTGTTTGCTTGCTCCAAAGAAGCAGCAGCAGCAGGTATGCTTTTTTAAAATACAATGTAGATTTTTGGATGGGATTGTTTGTTACTCTATGTCAAATTACACTGACGTTTATGATATCTACAGGGAATGTCTTGCATGCTTATTGCTGGAGATGTTTACCGACCTGCTGCCATCCATCAACTTTTCATTTTAGCTGAACAGGTATTGATTTTTTTTTTTAAGTTTTGAAGCATCGTATGCATTCGTAGAAATGGCTTAAGAGATCCTGTTTGTGAGCATGTGATAATACTCGATGCCCTCTTTGTTTCAGGTTGGTGTGCTGGTTCATACAGCAGGGACTGATGTAAGACCTGCAGATGTAGCTAAAGAAGGTCTAAAAGAAGCTAAAAAAGAGTAATTTGGAAGTAGTTATCATGAATACTGCAGGGAGGCTTCAGGTAATCTTTCGTATTTGAAAGTTATTGTATCATATATCTATTGCAACTTTAGTAATGAAATTGACTCTTTGTGACAGATAGATAAAGGCATGATGGACGACGTGAAGAAATTTCTGAATCGCACAGAAGTGTTACTTGTTTGTTGATGCCATGACTGGACAAGAAGCGGCAGGTACGCTGTTTGTATTCTATATTTGTCATGAAGATTCCAAACATCCTTGAAAAAGAATTAGTTACGGACCTGTATCAGTCATATACTAAGATTAGCTTCTATACTTCCTACAGCTATGGTTCAATTATAGAGATAGGAATCACAGAGCCATTTTGAGAAAGCTAGATGGTGATTCAAGAAGTGTTTCTGCTTTGAGTTTCAAGGAGGTTTGTGTTCTTCTTCTTTGATAAATTATGTTATAGAAAGTTACTTAATTAACGTTTTACATTGATATTTACTCTTAATTGGGTGTCAATAGGTATCAGGAATAACAAAACAGCAGGTACTCTCACTTAGATTTATTTTCTGCTGCTAGGATATCAACAACGTATGTTTGACTGTCTCTGTGTTTGGCCTTTGTTTTCTCGTTTGTTCTTATAACGCTTATGAAACTATAGGTTTGTTTACTGTACCGGACACTTGAAACAGTGAGCTGTGGCTAAGATGGCCAACTTCGCCAATCTTGTCTGCTCTTTCTATTGACTAAACTGTTTTCTATGCTATGAAACTTGATATTCTCTTTTGGGTTATAGGTTGTTTGAAGTCTGCTTCCAGCGAAGATGGTGTCGAACCGCAGCGTGCTATATACTTGTAAGACTCTGAAATTCCTAACCCCTCGATTTGTTTAGTTAAATAATGGTGCATCATCAAAATGCATTCTTCTGGTTATTCTAGACAAGCAGCTTTGCAGTCTTCATTTATATTAAAAAGCAATGGTACAAAAAAGTGCATGGAATCACTATTATAGAACTCTTTAGAAATCTGTTAGACTATTTTTTGAATCATACGCTAACTAAGTATATAGATATGGTGATTGCAAAATTAGAAGGTGTTGCAGTCAGTCACATATAATGCTCATCTTAGTTAAACTTGCAAGAAACTTGTTAAGCTGTTGTCTTCTTTTAACTTCTGCAGAGCAGACAAAGCTGTGTTGTCTTCCTCTGGCTTTCAGGCTGATGTGAAAGCATTGCAGAAGGATCTCAAATCCAGACACGTGGTGTGGTTTCCTTTGGTCCTTTGATCCAAATCCAGACACTTGGTGAGGTTTCCTTTGGTCTTTTGATCAAATATATTTACCTTTTCATGTATAAGATTTTTTTTTTTTTTTTAACATATAAGTAAGAGTGTGCCTCTCTCCACCCCGTTTTATTTTAAGTGGTTTTTCTCCTACTATGTCTTTAATGTTCTAGGAGGGCTTGACGAGGAAGGCAAAATGCTCTTCTTCTTTTTCTTTGTTATGATGTGCCTATAGAAGAGGTACATTGTGTGATCTTTAGTCTTGATTATATCCAGGAGAAGGGTGTGTCTTTACTTACGACGCTGTTGGATCATATGAGGGAGTTGGATACGGTGCTCAAGGTTCTGGTTCCACACTCATCATGCCTTTCCTTGACAACCAGCTCAAGTCTCCGACTCCTCTTCTGCTACCTAAACAGTTTTGTTGATTATCTTCATCCCTGCTTTGGTGTTATGCATTGTTGTTAGCATAAAATGAATAATTCAGTTGCTTATTTAATCGTCTTCTGCCACCATGTAGGATTCGAACACTCCCCTTTCAGAGACCGAAGCAGTTGACTTTGGTTAAAACTGTTTTCGCCTCTACTACCGAGAGGGATATCTACACTGTAAGTTGCCCTATTTGTGTCTTCTTTTGTCACAACACCACCAAAAACTCAGCCTATGTCTTCATATCATTTGCGTTTAGTCTAAGATATTACCAGAACACTTACTTATATCAATGTTGCGCATCTTCGTTAATTGTTTGTCTCTGACTAATGCTTTGTGAATTGTTTGCCGTAATAGAGAGACAAGCTTGAGATTATGATACTTAAGGCTGACGCCCGACGGTATCAAGACTGAACTTATGGACATGAGGAAAGACTAAGCTCATTTAGCCAACCCATGTCCTTGTGGTTTGTTATTTTCACTTCAACATTAGGCTTCCTGAGTTGTAGAACTCGTATGAACTGTTGTTGGGTTTGATGGTTCACAGTTGAAATCATGACTCGTATCTGAAGTTTCTCCAAAACTGTTTTCTTTTTGTATGAATCACTCAAATCATTGTGTTCAAACACTACTTCTCTCGTTTATTGAAATGTTTTTACATAGGGCATTACATTAAGAAATTCAATCTAGACAAGATTAGAATCTGGAAACTCTTTTGTGTCCTTAATCAGAAGCTGTTCTCTGATACCCATCCCTTCTTCTCCAGCTCTTGTCGCAATGCCTCCACAGATAAAAAAGGAAAGCAGATTAGCTGTTAGCCAGTGGCAGTAACAGAGATAATTTAGCATCCAAGTTCTTTTTACCTTTATTCGCTTTCGATTCACATCAAAGTCGAAGTTCCCTTTACGCGATGCAGATCGATACTCCACTGTCGAGTTCTTCCCAAACAAGAATTCAACATCATCTACTAACTGCCAAAGAGTCCAAAATCTTTAGCTATGTTGATTGAGAAAGAGAAAAGAAAGCATACTATATTACTTACCCCTAAGATTGGACTTTCATATTCAACATGAACATAGTCGTCCTTCTTTTCCACAATCCGAGGAGTAAATTTGTCAGGCTTCACCGACTTGATCTGGCAACAAATGGTCATTGAACTGATGTAACTACAGGGCGAGTATCAAAATTTTCTCTGAGTGGTCAATTTTTTATAAGATTTTAGTTCATGTCTATATTATACCACATTAAGAAGCTCTTTCATTGCAACTTCTCTGCTTACAGGTGCTTTCCTTCCTTCATTATAGTTCCTACTCACACCCAGGACACGCAACAGCAATGATCAACTATTATTTCAAAGCAGAAGACCAAAAATATGAATATTTATTTACCATGGTGGAGCATAATGGACTCTATCACTGATATTCTCAGAAGTGGAGATACAGTTATTAGTGGCAGGACACAGAGCTAATCTCTCGTTCTTTTTGTTTTCCGAGATAATCTGGTTTTTTCCCACTTTAAACCAATCACAAAACAACATTTCATCATCTTCATCATCTAAAAACCATCATAACACCTGATCTGTACAATGATGTAGAATCCTGTCGAAGAAGAAAACGTACCTGAGCTGGAATATAGCTCCGATCATAGCTAATTCACTGCTCTTAAGTATGATCTCTCTTCCAATTTCACAGAAATTTCAAAAATCAGATACTTTGGTCCGGTGATAAACAGAGTCTCATATCCAGAGAGAGAGTACCTTCGACCAATTAGCTTGGAATGTTTGTCATCTGAAGTTTCTGGAATCGAGGCACTGATACGACGGGCATAGGAAACAAGTTTTCTCCGGCATTTGTGGTGGTACAAGCAAGTCGTCGGTGACGCCATGGAAGCCATCTTCAGTTCTCAGCTCGGATTCGTCTTTTTAGTGTTTTTTTACTCTTTTATTGCTCTTTGGAGTAAGAGAAGAAGAAGTTTGGTTAAAGGGCCTATTAATATCTATAAATTATTGGCCCAATACAGCCCAATAAAGAAAAACTGACCATTAACTAGCAAGAAAGTAAGAAACTGAGTCTCTCCATAAACCCAAATCTGAGTAGCACCACTGAATGGATGATAATATCAAGTAGTACTATGTAGATAATTAAACAACAAGCCCGTCTAGCTCAGTTGGTAGAGCGCAAGGCTCTTAACCTTGTGGTCGTGGGTTCGAGCCCCACGGTGGGCGCTTGTCTTTTTCGTTTTCCTTTTTTTTAAAATTTTAATCCTATCGGAAATATAACCAAAAATACACTTAAGACGGAAAGTAAAAAAAACCAATCTGATTATACAGTTTGGGCTTCCTGAAAGACTTTGATTAACTCAAAGTCATTAAACAACAAATCTTTTAGTTTTGGTCTGAAATTTCTTGTTAGCTCCAAAAGGGGAAAAACGAATCCAACAAAGGAGAAAAAGTCTCATTCTTCAAGCTCCCCCCTCCACCATCATCATCATTCCTCGTCCATGGTGTCTCTGCATCACTCTCATTTTATTTCTTAGACCCTTTCTCTGATTAAAAAGCCCTAAACAAACTTCATTTTTTTGCTTTGGCCTTGGAATTATCTTCTTTTGACTACGCGTCTTTTCTCTTGACTCTGAAGGAGATCCAAAAAAAAAAAGGCTTCTTTTTTTATATATATAGAAGAAGAAAAAAAAAACAATTTGGTTTGAGAGAGAGAGAGACTATGCATAGATCTGGTACAACAATGGCTTGGAACGTATTCAAATTCTGTACGGCTTTACGAGGTCTTGGATCGATCATGATCCTTTTGGTTCTTGGTGTTGTCGGTGTTACTTACTACGCTGTCGTTTTGACTAACTATGGACCTGCAGCACTTTCTCAAGTTGGCCTTGATTCTCTTGCTGCTCTAACTATCCTAATCCTTTTCCATTTCCTTGTAAGTCAATCTCTCTCTCTCTCTCTCTCTCGAGATCATAGCTTACTTATTCTTGTTAAAGCTTCGTGCTTTAGTCAATTTTTGGTCAACTAAGTTTAGATGTGAATTTTAGCCAAATGATGTGTTCTTTTTTTTTTTCATTTTGCTGCAGCTTGCAATGCTTTTGTGGAGCTACTTCTCTGTTGTTTTTACTGATCCTGGTGTTGTGCCTCCTAACTGGAGACCATCTACTGATGAGGAAAGAGGTGAATCTGATCCGTTAAACAGTTTGGAGTTCGTTGGTTTACAGCAAGATTCTTCAAACCCAAGAGTTCGGTTTTGTAGGAAGTGCAATCAACTAAAACCTTCCCGTTGTCATCATTGTTCTGTTTGTAAGTTTCCATCAGCTTCTTCTCTTATTTACCATTTATAGATATTTATAGTAGAGTCTTGAAAACTGAAATTGTTGTGAGGTTGATTCAATTCTAGGTGGTCGGTGTGTGTTGAAGATGGATCACCATTGTGTTTGGGTTGTTAACTGTGTAGGAGCACTAAATTATAAGTATTTTCTTCTTTTCTTGGTAAGTTTGGTTTATTAGCACTAATTTTATTCCATCTTGAGGTATTGTAATCTTGGTACTCTTGTCACAACTTCTGTGTGTTTTTTATAATCTTCAAATGCAGTTCTACACATTCTTAGAGACGACTCTTGTGACTTTGGTTCTTATGCCGCACTTCGTTGCGTTCTTTAGTGATGAAGAAATACCTGGAACCCCGGGAACTCTTGCTACTACTTTTCTTGCATTTGGTATGTTTGAACTTCCTTAATACTATATATGGTACTTATTTTAGTGTATTTGGTTTCACTTTATTAATCAGTCTTCATCATACGACAGTTTTAAACTTGGCCTTTGCTTTGAGCGTGATGGGTTTCTTAATCATGCACATCTCATTGGTAGCTGGCAATACTACAACTATAGAGGTAAGTTCTCTTCATTTTGTATGTTTCAACTCCTTACACTTTATGGTGAATCCCATTGCTCAAGCTTCGAGTTTTCCGTTGTTTCCAGTTAGAACATAGGTTTTAGACTCTTTACAGTTTCGGTTCCCATGGCTATCTTTTCGCTCTAATGAGAACTTTGGTCTTTAGACTATTTACTTTTCTTAGTCAGTCCTTTCTCATGAAACTTTCTTGGTGTTGAGTTGTGAACAGGCATATGAGAAGAAAACCACTACAAAGTGGCGTTATGATCTCGGTAAAAAGAAAAACTTTGAACAGGTTAGTTATTAGTCAAAGCCATTGGCTTAATATTCCTTCTTCCATCTGAGTATAAAGCCTTTGATGCTATAAGTTGTTTTTTATCGGTCTTTTGGGGATTCATTGTATAGGTATTTGGAATGGATAAGAGATACTGGTTAATCCCAGGATACACTGAAGAAGATCTAAGACGAATGCCGGAGCTGCAGGGACTTGAGTACCCTTCGAAACCAGACTTTGATTCCCAGTAATATCTGAAGGAAATGACTTTGATCAACATCATCATCATCATCATCCCATGCATGTAAAACAGCAATATTTAGAGAAGAGAGGAAGTGGCATGTCAAGGAGAGAAAGCTACTAACATGAAGATTGATGCTTCACTTTAGGCAGTGTAGATGTCTTCCTATGGAAGGCTAAAAACATCATTAAAATTGTGGTGGGGTTTTCTAAAGGACAAAGATTCCCAAGTTGGCTTTGTTGGCCACAACATATATATTCATCTTCTTCAATAGTTCATATATATAAAAGCAGAAACGATCCATCCTTCTACTCTTTTGATAAGCATTGACCAAAACAGAAACACAATAATAATAATAATGAAACAAAACCAGATAAAATCCAAATCAATAGTTCAATACAATATCAAACCTTAAAGTACAGAAGCAAATACCAAATAAAAAAAAACAGTTCTTGAAATATAAAGAAACAAGATAATCCTCAAAAGTAATAAAGGGGAAAGGGTATGAATGGGATAGATTTGGAACCAGAACTCATGATCGATCAGAAACATTCAATAGTTAAACCATGGTCACAAAGTTGCCTTAGCTGGGCTACTTTTCCTTCAGTTAATAGCCTCTTCATTGGAGGGTACGTCGATGTCTCTATCATGAGCTTGTCAATCACAGTTCCGTGTTTCACAAAACGTGACGCTAATGCAAATTGCACTTCATTCGAACGATCGAAGTTATACATCCAAACAGTAGCAACCCTGAAGAAAGCATCTGGAAATGGTTTTCCACCACTGATAAAAGCAGATTGATCACCCTGATCTTCTCCACGAGCATTGCCGTCCTAATTAAAAGGCAAATATGTAACATGACAATATATGAGTGCGAAAGAAAGCTGATTAAAGTTATATATCCAAACATGCATGAAAGTAAATTAATGTGTACCTTGAATATGATCTCCAGCTCCCTCATTTCTTCACCCCACATCAGTAATACTTCCTTCAAAATCTGGAGTTCTTTTGGATTTGTCACGTCTACTCTCACGGCTAAACATCCCTTCCGTTTCATTTTATAGTATTCGTTCACCATAAGCTCAAACCATATTCTTTTTTTCTCCTAAAGTTCATATATATACAGAGCAAACAACATGTCATTAATTATAACTATATGCATATATGATGAATACATAGTGTTGCTAAGTTATATATGTACGTACGTACCTGATCGAGACTTGAAATATTGTAGCTGAGGTGAGGGTATTCACCAGCAACCCAATAATTCCTATTAAAACGGATCTTAGGAGCATTAAGGACGAAATCATCACAGTTGATAGATTTGATGTCAAAGATCTCCAAACGAGGTGCAGTGACTTCCATTTTCTCCATCACAGTACGGCAAACTACTTGGAGGACCTCTAAGTTATTGTTCTCGATCTTCAACACACCAGGTCTTCTCAGGGATGTGATGATCAACACAAGCACCTCGAGAGAGGAGCAAGCTTCGAAAATACTGTTAAGGATACTAACATCAGCAATGATGTCACAAAGCTTTAGGGTCTTAAGATTGCAACAACTTTTGAAGGCCTCTGCCTCTGTTAGAGAATATCGAGTGAGTGAGAGTGAAGTGAGACTCTGATGAGAGAATATACTTGGGGACACCCTGAGCGTATTATATCCACCGATAGGTCCCATGACAACAATATAGTTCTCAAGTGTAAGCTCTTTGGTATGTTTCACACGAGTCACTGTTTGGATCAACGTTTCGAGCGTACCATCTTCACATTGATATACACAACTGCCGATTCTGCAGCTCTCTAGGCGGTCAACATGATTGTTTAAACTCTGTAGAACATAAATTAATTAGAAATTTAAAAATATTTGTAAACTGTCATAAATTAACACTTAAACATATACATGGAATAAACTAAATCCTAAATTGTTTTTTTTTTCCATTCACTATACAATCTAAAAACATTTAATTAATAATCATTATACAACATAACTTATGATCTACTATATTAGATAAACGGTTTTTCACTACACAAGATAACTTATGGCTTTGGCACAAGAAACCGTTAATACAGTAGTCAGTAGATCGTAGATTAGTTATTTGGCGTGAAAACGGTTATCTAATATATATAGTAGATCATAAGTTAAATTATTGGCGTGATAAACTGTTAAAAAAATGAGGTTTCCATCAAACGTTAACAAGTGTGTTTAATTAAGAGATAGTTTGTCATCTGTAATTTTTTCTCACTTTAGGTTATCTAAATACTTTTGACTTCATTACCGTATGTGTGGTAGAACATTTCTTCTACCACACAACTTCAAAACAAATTATATAATATATCTAAAGCATCAGTTTATAAGTCGACCTATCTATGTATTCTTTCATCTTCACAAAGAAAATATCAAATTGAAACCCTATATATATAGACGTACAAGTAAGGATCTAGGAAAAGAAAACTCAACAAACCTTTGTCACCCCTTTGAAAAAACTCTTAGAATCTTGGTGAACATCACCTCCATTTTGCATGATAAAACTCATGTCCACAGATAAATGAGGCGTCCGTTTCCACAAGTTCACCCATCGCTTAGTTACAGAACTTGTTATGACAGCAGATTTAAAGGGTGCTTTCGAAAGGATCTTTTCCAATAGTTCATCCGGAAGTTGGCTTATCCGGTCCATGTCCTCAGCATTTCGGATCCTTTTTCCTCCTGCTTCAGATGGTGATGATGATGGTGTCCTTCTTGCATTTGATGGTACTGGTGATGGTGGTGGTGGCTGTGAGGACGCCAACTCCAAGAATGATAATAACTCTGTAGCATCCATTGTTGAATAGATAAGATAAAATGGTATATTGACTTGGAAAATTACAAGGAGATGGAAGAGATTAATGGTATCAACTTTGAGAGGGAGAGAGGCTGTTGTTATGAAAACTACTTATTTATAAAACCACAAGTTTGAAGCCTAATTGTAGGTTTATTTATTTAAGCCAGGTAATTAATGTTTTTTTGACACCTCTTGAGTCAGCTTGACCAATAAATTTGGAAAAAGATAAAAAGATACATGGAAATTAATTAGTCTAATAAGACAATTATTTTTACATGGTAACAAATATCCATTCAAACTAATACTCCCAAATTTTATTAAAGTTATAAAAATGAAAAAAAAAATCTGTGTAAAATATAAAATTATCTTTAGAAAAAGTGAATTGTGATTTTCACTGTTGGACACACGTACGAACCAAAAATGATTAATCTGTTTTTTAAATTATCCCGGTTAACCATTTGATTTGTTAACCGAGATTTACACAAACTTATGGTTTCAATATATATATTAACTTCGTTTCCTTAGCAGTCGAGTGGATGAACTCTTGTCCTAAGAATAGAGTTGAAGATCTTCTTATCAAAATAAAGATCATGATTAAGGTTAATGTTTGCAAATTTCGTATTAACAATATTGTTCTCATAATCTAATTCAAAAGTATATGATCTTTTAGCAAAAAAATCTCAAAACAAAAGAAAAGCTATACAGTTGGAAACAAATCATCAAAATTTTGTTGACTTGGGGGCAGATTCTTTTCTATATATTACATGATTAATAGAAATGGTAACGTTGACTAACGCTTAAACAAGTGTTCCTCTCCAGATTGAGGATCTATGTGTTTAATCCAACGGCTAGGAGGCTTCTTCAAATCATTATTACCACTGGCTCCCACGTGTGCGATATCTAAACCTCCTCCAACGGGTAAGAACACCGATCTCACGACACGTGTGCCAAAAATATAATTCTGTTTTTACCCTTCCTATATCAAATAATAATTAATTTTAAATAATATCACATTAATTTATAAGTTTATTTGAATTATTATTTATTTTAATTACAATTTTGTTTTACAAAAAAATACAATCATCTTCATCAAACTCTAATTCATGTTTATTCTCCTCTCTCGCTTTCACAGACTTGGTCATTAACATAAAATAAAATTAATTTTAATTCAAATACACTTATAAATTAATTAAAATAAAATTAATTTTAATTCAAATAAACTTATAAATTAATGTCATATCATTTAAAATTAATTATTAATTGATATAGTAAAGGTAAAAATGGAAATTATTTAAATATTTAAAATAAATTTTTTAAAATAAAATTAATTCTAATTCAAATAAACTTATAAATTAATGTCATATCATTTAAAATTAATTATTAATTGATATAGTAAGGGTAAAAACAGAATTTTATTTAAATATTTAAACCAAAATTGTAATTAAAATAAATAATTTTAATTCAAATAAACTTATAAAGTAATGTCATATCATTTAAAATTAATTATTAATTGATATAGTAAGGGTAAAAACGGAATTTTATTTTTGTCAACAAATCGTAGGTATGAAACTAACAAAATTTATTAGTTTAGGTATTAAATCGCACGTTTTAATTAAATGATGTATTTTTCTTCCAACCAAAAAAGACGAGGTATTAAACGTTCAAATAAAAAATAAATGAGGTATTTTTAAGCTTTTTTCCCACCTTGAATATGATCTCCAGCACCCTCATTTCTTCACCCCACATAAGTAAGACTTCTTTGAAAATCTGGAGTTCTTATAGATTTGTCACGTCTACTCTCACAGATAAACATCCCTTCCGTTTCATTTTATAGTATTCGTTCACCATAAGCTCAAACCATATTCTTTTTTTTCTCCTAAAGTTTATATATATACAGAGCAAACAACATGTCATTATAACTATATGCATATATCTTATATAATATGAGAAGGTTTTCCTCAATTTTTGCTATGGAAATGATACTTGACATGTTATATATCTGACACATGTATTCATTTATTGTTTGGAGCTAATTAACTTAAATTATTTGTATTTGGACTTTAGTAACTACAGGTCCACAAAACCAAAAAAAATAAATTTCTATATTTCCTTCTTATATAGATATTTTCAGTTTTACACAAAAATAAATATATAAATATATATATTTTCAGCAAAATATATATTTCAGATTTTTATCGTTCTTCATTCTTATCAAGTGAAAATGGTTTACGATTATTTTTATTTCTTATTTGCTTGGGCTCTTCGTAATTTCTCACTAATCTATTTTAAATATGAGCATGATTATGAGACTAATGACGGGGGTTCTGATTCGATAGTAACTTTTTTTCATAATCGATTGTATGTATTTAATTGTTTTTGGGATCTATGTGGAGCTCTTTTTATTATTACTTATACCAGTTAAGTGGCTCATAAGTATCTGGCAAATAATTGTATTATATTTTTTTCCTTAGTTTATCCAGTTAAAAGTTAAAAGATGTAGTTAATCTTAAAATATTATGTAATTTGAAATTAATTATTATATTTCAAAAAATAAATTAAGGTAATCAAATTATGAAAAAGGGGGAAAACAGACAAATATTAAGAGATATATTAGGAAAAAATATTGATGTGTTTTGTGGGAAACTTAAAATATATCAGAGAGAAAAACTATAGAAAATGAGTTTTTATTTGGGTTATGGGGTGTTTGATTAAAGAACAATAGTGTATGTGATTTTTGTTAGAGATTGTTCTCAGTTGGGGAAAATGGTGTTAACATCAAAGAAGAGACCTACGTTTTTTACTTATTTGGAGGAAATAAGGAGAGTAAGAAAACGTTTTTCTTTGTATCCTTTATTGTTGATTTCTAGATAAACTAATATTAAAACAAGCACAAAGTATTTGTGTTCAGCTACATTTTTTTGTATATGTAAACAGCTATATTTTCCTCAGTCTTGATGCTATGAATTAATATTAATGTTAAAGTTAATCTTTTATAATTATAATATTAATTTGTGTCAAGTATTAGAAAATATGAGACGACACAACAATTTTTAAAACTTGCAAATATTTAAGGAAAAAAGTAAGCAACATTGCATAAGTATTGACTGTATTGAACAAGAGAAAGAACATGGCATGTGCACAAACTTGAAGTGGATTTGTGTAAATTACAAGCTTAAACAAGTTGTTAGCAGTGATTTAAGACGTAAGTCTTACTCTTACTAGATCCTTTTGTTAATTTTAATTGCTGATTAAAGTTGTCGCATAAAAATAGATATTATATAAATTTTGTTTTCCTAAATTAAAGTAATATTAATTATCAATTTTTAAAAATATACCCTCTATATAAAAATCTGCATAATACAAATGATGATAAAACACATATAATTAATAATGTATTAAAATTTAGAAACATCCAATAAATTTTGTATGAGATAATGAATAAGAAATAACTACTTCAATTAAAACTTTTTACCGAGATTTCCTATTTATTTTATTTTGTGTCAAAACATGAAGAACACATATTAATATAACTTTTAAAAATTGAACATTAAAATTTTAAAATTATATATCCAGATTTAAGATATATAAGAATTAATAAAACTATAAATGAAATATATATCGCGCATCGCGCGAGCCTACTTCTAGTATATATATATATATGGTGAAAACATAGTGTTGCTAAGTTATATATGTAAGTATATACCTGAGCGAGACTTGAAATATTGTAGCTGAGTTGAGGGTATTTACCAGCAACCAACAACTCCTATTTAAAATGACCTTAGGAGCATTAAGGAAGAATTCATTACAGTTGATATATTTGATGTCGAAGATCTCCAAACGAGCTGCAATGACTTCCATTTTATCCATCACAGTAGGGCAAACCACTTGGAGGAACTCTAAGTTATTGTTCTCGATCGTCAACACACCAGATCTGCTCAGGGATGTGATGATCAACACCAGCACCTCGAGAGAGGAGCAAGCTTCAAAAATACTGTTAAGGATACTAACATCGGCAATAATGTCACAAAGCTTTAGGGTCTTAAGATTGCAACAACTTTTGAAGGCCTCTGCCTCTGTTAGAGAATATCGAGTGAAGTGAGACTCTGATGAGAGAATATACTTGGGGACACCCTGAGCGTATTATATCCACCGATAGGTCCCATGGCAACAATATAGTTCTCAAGTGTAAGCTCTTTGGTATGTTTCAGACGAGTCACTGTTTGGATCAACCTTTCGAGCGTACCATCTTCACATTGATATACACAACTGCCGATTCTGCAGCTCTCTAGGTGGTCACGATGATTGTTTATAGTCTGTAGAACACAAATTAATTAGAAATTTAAAAATACTTGTAAACTGTCATAAATTAACACTTAAACATATACATGGAATAAACTAAATCCTAAATTGTTTTTTTTTTCATTCACTATACAATCTTAATATATTTAATTAATAATCACTATACAACCTAACTTATGATCTACTATATTAGATAAACGGTTTTTCACTACACAATATAACTTATGATTTTGGCATGAAAAACCGTTATCTAATACAGTAGTCAGTAGATTAGTTATTTGGCGTGAAAACAGTTATCTAATATATATAGTTAATCATAAGTTAAATTATTAAAGGATCGTTTCTGCTTTCATATGAAAAATTGATGTTATGTGATTTTTTTTTGTGTTCCACAAAAATTGATGTTTTATCATTTTTAATTAATTAATATTAAATTTTTGTTAAAATTTTACCATTTTTAATTAATTAATAATAATATATAGAAAAGAATCTGCCCAAGTCAACAAATTTTTGATGATTTGTTTCCAACTGTATAGCTTTTTTTTTGTTTTGAGATTTTTTTGCTAAAAGATCATATACTTTTGAATTAGATGTTAATACGAAATTTGCAAACATTAACGTAATGATCTTTATTTTGATAAGAAGATCTTCAAATCTATTCTTAGGACAAGATCTTCAACTCTATTTTAATATATTGAAACCATAAGTTTGTGTAAATCTCGGTTAACAAATGGTTAACGGGGATAATTAAAAAAAAAACAATTTAATGATTTTTGGTTCGTACGTGTGTCTATAACTTTACTTTCTTCTAAAGATAATTGTGTCTAACAGTGAAAATCACAATTCACTTTCTTCTAAAGATAATTTTATATTTTACACAGAATTTTTTTTCATTTTTATAACTTTCATAAAATTTGGGAATATTAGTTTGAATGGATATTTGTTACCTTGTAAAAATAATTGTCTTATTAGACTAATTAATTTTCCTGTATCTTTTTATCTTTTTCCAAATTTATTGGTCAAGCTGACTCAAGAGGTGTCAAAAAACATTAATTACCTGGCTTAAATAAATAAACCTACAATTAGGCTTCAAACTTGTAGTTTTATGAAGAAGTAGTTTTCATAACAACAGCCTCTCTATCCTTCTCAAAGTTAATATCATTAATCTCTTCCATCTCCTTGTAATTTTCCAAGTCATATGGCATCTTACCATCTGTATTCAACAATGGACATTACACAGTTATTCTCATTATTGGATCTTTCTCTATGCTGTGTGGACGCCTGCTCCAAGATTGATAATAACTGTGTAGCGTCCATTGTTGAATAGATAAGAACAAATGCCATATGATTTGAAAAATTACAAGGAGATGGAAGAGATTAATGGTATCAACTTTGAGAGGGATAGGCCCTGTTTAAATAACTGTCGCTTAGCGACCCACTTTCCACTGCTTTTAAGGGAAAAAATAGAAGGAAAAGATGAATTATCTGTAATTATTAATCACAACGACTGTTTTTCTTTCTGGGGAAGGAGAAGAGTTCAATCGCCAAAAATTCCATCGACGGGTTTTTGGAACCAGCGATGATAAAAGTGATCGCCGGCGACAGCTTTTCTTTTCTCTCACCTCTATTTTTCACTCCGCTACCTTTTATGTTTGTGTCGCTGGTCGCTAATGTAACGATAAGAAAAAGAACAGGGCTATAGAGAGGCTGTTGTTATGAAACCTACTTATTTATAAAACCACAAGTTTGAAGCCTAATTGTAGCTTTATTTATTTAAGCCAGGTAATTAATGTTTTTTTGACACCTCTTGAGTCAGCTTGACCAATAAATTTGGAAAAAGATAAAAAGATACAGGAAAATTAATTAGTCTAATAGAACAATAATTTTTACATGGAAACAAATATCCATTCAAGCTCCCAAATTATATTAAAGTTATAAACATGAAATTTTTTTTCTGTATAAAATATGAAATTATCTTTACAAGAAAGTGAATTGTGATTTTCACTGTTGGACACACGTCACACACGTACGAGCCAAAAATGATTAAATTGTTTTCAAAATTATCCCGGTTAACAGATTTACACAAACTTATGGTTTCAATATATATCCCCAATTACATCATGAAGTCCACCACTTCTTTTGTGAGTGTAAAATTAAGTCCCAACTAATTTAACTTCGCTTCCTTAGCAGTCGAGTGGGTGAACTCTTGTCCTGATTAATAGAGTTGAAGATCTTCTTATCAAAATAAAGATTATTAAGGTTAATGTTTGCAAATTTCGTATTAACAATATTGTTCTCATAATCTAATTCAAAAGTATATGATCTTTTAGCAAAAAAATCTCAAAACAAAAGAAAAGCTATACAGTTGGAAACAAATCATCAAAATTTTGTTGACTTGGGGGCAGATTCTTTTCTATATATTACATGATTAATAGAAATGGTAACGTTGACTAACGCTTAAACAAGTGTTCCTCTCCAGATTGAGGATCTATGTGTTTAATCCAACGGCTAGGAGGCTTCTTCAAATCATTATTACCACTGGCTCCCACGTGTGCGATATCTAAACCTCCTCCAACGGGTAAGAACACCGATCTCACGACACGTGTGCCGCGTCTCAAAACTCCGTGCCATCTAAACCCGGGGATAGATTTCTGCGTGGCGTTTTTGCACACCAAAACGGCGCCCATTTTGCTCGTTTTCGCTAATCCCAACGCCTTGACGAACTCGCGGCGTTTAGAATCAACCACCATGAAATCCACGCCGGAGATTCTCTCCACCACGTCCTCCGTAGATTCGCCTACCATCACTTCCGTTGATTCACTCCTGACGACTCCTTTCATCACTGCCTCGTACTCCGACCGCGACTCCTCGTCTGGAACTATGCACACGTGTCTTCCACGTGTGTGTATGGCCGCGACGGCGAGTCCAACGCTGGTTGCGATCGGGTCTCCACGTGACCAAGTCTCGACGATCAGCCTCGTGTTCCATCCTGCCGCCGTAGCCGATAAAAACTCCGCCACGCTCGATTCTTTGTAGCTTTTACACTTCAAAAACACACACATAAAATTAAGATCAAGATTTTAATTCATATTACATATACATCAAGATCGAGTAAACAAGAATCATATACAGTATTGATTTAAAATTAAAAGATTGTTTTTAACAGGGAATAAAAGATTATAGTAATTCATATACGAATTCAAGATTTCTTTCATGTAATACAATTTAGGTCGATCAGTTGAGGACGTTAGAAACGTTATCAAACGAATAAAAAGATGATATATGTATGCAACTATATGCAAGTAAAAAATGCACCAAATCTATATTGAATTTGGAGGAGGGATTCTTACGGATCGAACGGTGTGGATGTAAGCGTTAGAGGCTGTTTCCGGTGACCAGACGAGCTTCATGATGATCGTATTGTTTGCTTTAGAGAGAAGAAAGGGTTTGTATATATAAAGGGAAGGAATTGGTGATGATGATAAGACGGTTAGGCAGTTAGGTTAATAAATGGGTGTGGTTTGGCTTTAAGGAAATGGACTTATAGCGTTGACATTTGTTTAACTCCCTTCATCACGTGTCCTTCATTCTCTTTTTGATTCTCAAGCTTTACTTTCAATAAATAGCCTTTATAATTCATTCAAAAACGAAAGAATTGATTTCTTTAGGTCCTAATTAAGCCAGGCTTGTGCAACGAGTTTAATGTTGTTGACAAAATACAAATTTTTGTATCATGTGTTTTAACTTTTAAGTAGTCTTCTAGATCTGTGATGTCACGTAACGTAATGTGATAGTTTGGCTGACGGTTATCACTCTGATTTTTTTTTTGTCTAGATACATTGTCAATCTGTATTGCGTAAACCAATCTATGACTAGGTTTCGCCTTTTGTTTAATTTAAAACTACACATTTTTCATTTTTTATTAGTATAATAAAATGAGTTTTTGTTGTTAAGTGTTAACATATATGCTGTCTTTGTTGATTAGGTTGATGATTAGACTTCAATCAGACTCATTGGATATTTTTGTTGTGTATCCAAGTCTTTCAATAGTATTGGATACTGTATAGTATTGATAAAATTTCCAAATTAAATAGTTGATTACACAAATACACGTACGTAGATCAGAAAGTTGTATATTTATCCTGCCAATATTAGTCATCAAACCAAAACATGATGAATTCTTCACAAAAGTTGAGAACTTGAGATAGTAATACTACTTAAACGGTGTCGTCAACGTATAATTCATTAAAAAAACGAAAGAGTTGATTTCTTTAGGTCCTAGGCTAATTTTCTTGACTAGTCCCTTTTTGTAAAAAAGAAAATAATATATGTATCATGTGTTTTTAACTTTTAAGTAGTCTTCTGGAAACTGTATGTAACTAACGTAATATAATGTGATAGTTTGGCTGACGGTTATCACTCTATCTTGTCTTGTCTAGATACATTGTGGAATCGGTATTGCGTAAACGGTAAATCAATCTTAGCTAGGTTTCTCCTTTTGTTTAAAACTACACGTTTTTAAATTTTTATTTGTAATAAAATGAGTTTTGTTGTTAACTCTTTGTTGATTAGGTTGATGACTAGAGTTTAATCAGAATCATTGGATTTTTTTTTGTTATGTATCGAATCCAACTGTCTTTCAGTTGTATATATATATAGACTGTATAGTACGTATTGATATAGTTTCCAAATTAAATAGTTACGTTGATTACACAAACACAGTACACGTACATAGATTACAAAGTTGTAAATTTATCCTGTAAATTTATCCTGCCAAACCAAAAACATGTAATGCTAATTTACAAAAGTTGAGATAGTACTACTACTTTTTAAATTTATATTAGTAATAAAATGAGTTTTTGTTGTTAAGTGTTAACGAATGCTGTCTTTGTTGATTAGGTACATGATTAGACTTTAATCAGACTCATTGGATATTTTTGTTATGTATCCTAGTCTTTCAATAGTATATAGACTGTATAGTATATAAAAAAATTTCCAACTAAATAGTTAATTACACAATACACGTACATCGATCAGAGAGTTGTATATTTATCTTGCCAATATTAGTTATCAAACCAAAAACATGATGAATGCATAACTCACACAGATATTGAAATAGCAGATAATGAAATTGGACCGGGTTCAATGACACAAAGAAACGGGACCAGAGCTAATTGGTTTGGATAAGTTGGTTCGGATTAAATTGATGATGCAACATTTTATAGTTTTTTTTTTTTTTTTTTTTTTGACAAACATATATCTCATTCTATTAGATAGAAATCAACATACAGGTAGAGTTGGTTGGGTTACACAAGTGCAAAGGAGGACATACTCCAAAGATAAAGACAATAAAAGTACATAGGTAGATAGATGCAAGCGATACTAAAGGCTTGAGAGCTATGCGCCAAATGCAATAAAGCATAATGGAACCTGTGAGATCAAAGCATATCGAAGCAGTTTCCATGAGTAAATCAATGGAAAAAACGATGACCACTGTCTTGAGTCGAAGACTGAGTGGCGAAGTGTGAAAGGCTACAGCTGGATTAGAAGCTTTGCCAGGGGTGAGAGCAAGGATAGGAGTGCTCTGGTTATTGGTCAAAACCATGGTGGTGGTGGTTCTGTGATCTGGTGGAAAGAGCTTGAAGAGGTTGCGGTAACCACTTGGGATGGTGATCATAATGCCGCTAGTCTCAAAGTTTAAAGGCGAAGGCTTCAGAAAGCAGTTGCTTTGCACTCTGGAAAGTTTTGAGCATGGTCGAGATAGAGAGGAGAGGCTAGTGAAACATGGGTAATCCCCACTCCATAGAGGTGGGATCATAATGCCCAGTTTCTCCAAGCTGTCTCCTTCAAGAGTGACACACCGAGATGATTCAAACCCGGGAACACGATGAAGCTGGGAGTGTCGACCATTTGGTGATAGGTGACAAATAGGAGCAGAGGAAGCAAGCGTTGGAAACCGCCACAATGGCGAGTTGGAGTCATTAAAGAAGCTCAGCATTGCAATCCTTAAAACCAAACTAAGATACTGGTCTCGACACAACTGGGTTTCAAGCAAATCAGATGGTACCAGCGTTCTGCTTTAGAGTGAAACTCGACTTGACCAAGCAGAAACGGCTGGTACTATCGATTTGGGGCTTGGTAGAGACTTGTTCAGTGCAGCTCTGGGTAGGCAAGTTCTACAATCAGAGATATCCTGTCGAGCATGGCCAAACACAACATAGACACCAGGGTCTAACGGGATTGGGTTCAAACCAGTTTTATAGGGTCGAAGTAGCTTCCAATTCATGTATAATCCATGTATTAAACAGAGCAACCTAATTGCTAGGGTTCCGAGAACAGACTGAAGCACAAACCTGGGTCGAAGCAATGTCACGGGTGAAACAGGGAACGCCGTAGATGGAGATATCTGCGTCCAATTCACCGTTTCCAGCGTCAAGACAGGGCTCCCGTCCAGCTCCATCCAAATAGCACATTGGGGGAGAGGAAATAAATCCGAGGAGCGAAGATATGTCGATGTTGACAGCAAGGGGAGGCGGTGAGAGGAGCGGAATCTGAGTCTGTTGGGGCGTTTGAAGATCTCGAACCGGAAGGGCGGTGACTGGGAACTCAGCGGGGCAAGAGCAGCAAGAGAAAAAACCAGATAGCAAGGGAATGGAGGAGGCGGACGAAGCTTAAGCATGCTCGGAGCCGAGATCTGGGATCTACAAAGGACTCCAGGAGGACTAAAAACGAGAACAACGGATCTAAGAAGACAGAGAGGGCAAAGAGGAAGCAGAACTAAAGGCCCAGCGACGCCGATCGGACTCAGCGTCGCCGGGGAAGCGAACCTCGGTGATTGTGCCAGAGAGAGTGCGGCTAGGGCGAACTCATTTCTTTGACTTCTCTTATGGTTGACTTACAACATTTTATAGTTTTGGACCTTTTTTTTTTTGTTCAAGAAAGATCTCAGCAATATTTTACTAAACATTAATTAATAATGAATGGCTGTAAAAGATACGATTTGTTGACAAAGATACGATTTCCAAAAGATTTCCTTTTTTTTTAATAACCTACTTTAATGGTCTATCCACCGTTGGATCTAAAAGACAATTACAATCTAACGGCTGTAATAGAAAAATAGGATTTGGCTTTTATTAATAACCGTTGGGGTTCTCATCGCTCTCTATAAAACACAGAGGTCTCTTCTCCTCTTCTTCACTGACACAAAGAGAGAGAGAGACTCGTCTTTCAGGTGGCGAAAGAGAAAAAAAAAAAAAAAAAAAAAAAAAAAAAAGAGAAGAGTTAGGGTTTGATTTGATTGAGTTACGGCGGCGACTAACTAGGTTAGGGTATTGAACAAATCAGAGGTATTTCTTGTTTTCTCCTTCTTCTGAAATTCGATTTTTGTATTTGATTTGACTGAGTTAGGGTTTTGATTCGAAAGTTTGTATTTTTTTTTTTTGATTGATTGGTTTCTACTAAACCTAAACTAACGAAGATTCATTCTTTCATTGGCTATCTGAATCTGATGATGGATGCTTGATAGTCTTTCTTTTTGACAGTCCCCCGTTTGACTCATTCAACACGGTCCTCCTAAAGGTGAAACCTTTTTTGTCTCTCCATCTAAAACTAATGGAAACATGTTCACTATTCCAATGAAAGTTTCAAACTTTGATATATACTTAATAGGATATTTTCAATTAACTAACCATGTGTTTTTTTCTTTCTTTTATAGGTTGTATTGGAACTCATTCAACACGGTCTTCGTCCCCGAGCTTTAAGTTCTTCGCCCCACACACAACAGAGTGAGTTCATAATCGGTTTAAAGTTTTTTTCTTTCTTTTCATTGTTACGATTTTAATTGCTTTGATGAAGCTAAGATTTGGTTTTATTAGCTTTCTTCACAGAATTAGGGGAGGAGTGATGCACACTATATGCAGGACGCAGCAACAACAAGGATGGAATGTAAAATTTATATATCCTTTTTTTTCTTAATATCTGTTAAGTAAGTGATCTCACATTCCTTTTCTTTACTGTCTTTTTTTCTTTTTCTTAACCTGTTTGAAGTTAAACCTTTATTCAGATGTAGAGGTTTTTTGAATATGATGCAGCTTGTGTGTGTGGTAAAATTAATCTCAGAACCGTGGACAAGACACTCATTATGCCCTCCTGTAAGTATGATTCCCGATACTTAAATTTGCTTCTTTCATTACTTACTCGTTTCATTATTTGACGTCTTGTCTTGTTACATATGGTTTTACTTTTCAGGCCCTGTGGATCATGCCAAAACCAGTTGGAGATGTTACATGTCCTCCAAAAGGTAAAACTTTCTGTCTCCAACTCCAATCCACAGTTAAAATTTGCTTAAAAGTCTTTTTTTTTTTGGGTCATTGTTACGATTTAGATCAGAAGGAGACTGATATTTTTGTTTTTTTTTTTCCCTTTGTTGCTTCCCTAGATGGTTCACTTTCTTCATAAAATTCGGGATGATGCACGCTAAATGACGCAGCAACAACAACGATGGAGTGGAAATTTAGTATCCTTTTTCTTGATCTCTGTAAGTGATTTCAAAATCCTTTCCTTTACTGTTTCTTTCTTTTTTACATGTTTAAAGTTAATCCTTATTCAGATGTGGAAGTTATTGAATGTGCAGCTTCTGGAAATTTATCATAGAGCGGTGGATTCGAGGAGGCTGCTTGCATATCAAACTCAGTGGCCAAGGTTCCATTTTTTTTCTCTGGCTCTTTTTGGTAGTTGGCTTGGAAACATTTATCTTGACTGAAGTGTGGCTTATCATGGCTATGTTGCAGGTTGTACATGATGAGCTAGTGAAGTTGTGATGGCTGCTGGAGAAGTATCTGAGCTACGCTTTGCTAAACCAGGTCTTAAAGCCCTAGAAGACCTTTTCCTAAACAATTAAACTTGGTACTCTCTAATCTCACTCTCTCTATATCTTTCCATCCTTCTTCTTCTTCTTCTTCTTCTAGTTTGCAAATTCTCATATTTTTTCTGTTTTTTTTGGTCATGGATTTATTTAGGTGATATTATGTTTTCATGGATGTTTGATGAGATTCATGCCTTGAAGCAATTTAAAGTTGCCGCTGATCTCTTGGCCAAGAAAGATGATTTACCTCCACTATATGATAGTTGCTATGTTTCTCTGACTCTAAATCTTCATATGTTTTCTTTTTCTTATGGATCCGACAATGTTCCATATGTTTTGACATGTCTCTTTCTGGTAGGTGCGTGTTGTGTTGGCCATGGAAGATACATAACACAAGGAGCCAAGTGAAGGGCCCACAGCTGATGTTTGTTCTGTTTACTGGTGGACTCAGGAAAGAAGCTGCTTGCAGAGCCAAACTCAAAGGCTAAGGTTTGATGTTTTTTCTCTGCTTTCTATTTTACATGTTTTTAATTTTCCCTCTCTCACGCAATTTCTCAGCAATTTCAGGCCCGTGATTAGAGTTCCTTGTACTCAGAGCTGAAGTCAACGGTGCTCTTCTCCATCGAGACATGTATGTATGAAGCCAGAACTTAGGAGAGATTGTGTCTGCTACATGTCGTTTTTCACACCTTCTTGCTTCCTCTACCCGCAATCCAGCTTCTATCTTTCTCCTCCACGGTTTGCCTTCCGACCTTGCTTCTTATATTTTTCGTTTTGATCTCTGTTGGGTGGTTTTTTCATATTGTTTTTTTATTTGTCTTCTTTGTGATGTTCTGTGTTGTGTAGCTGAGACGAGAGCAATGGAGTTTGGTGAAACCGAAGAGTGTTGTTGGCCATGGAGGATACATATATCAGATGGACCCAAGTGAATAGCCCAGATGTTTCTTCTGTTGACTGAAGTGTGGCTTATCACTGCTATGTTGCAGATTGTACATGATGATGAGCTTGAAATTGTGATGGCTAGTGGATTCGAGGAAGGAGGCTGCGTGCAGATAGTTATAATGCCTTGTAGGTAATTCCCGATACTTGAATGGCATCTTTTAACGTCTTGTTACATTTAGTTTTACAGTGAACAACAATTATGCCTTGTTTCTTTCAGGCACCGTGGATCATCCCAAAACTAGTTGGAGATGTCACATGTCCTCCAATAGGTAAATTTTTTTTGTCTCCAATCTCCACACACAGATTGAGTTAAAATCAGCTTAATTTTTTTTTTTTGGGGGTCATTGTTACGATTTAGATCAGAAGGAGACTGATATTTTTGTTTTTTTTCCTTTGTTGCTTCTCTAGATGGTCCACAACGTTGCAGCAGCTTCCTGCTCTTATCAAGTATACTTCATTTATTTTTGTTCATTCTATTTGATCCACTTTTTACTTGGGAAATGATTTGATATATTGCGTGAACTTGTTTATAGGCTGCATCTTTCGTGGCCAATGTTGATGAGTGGAAATGGAAGTTAGGCGTTCTGTTGGCCAATGATAGCCAACAAGAAATTGTTTCCAGAGACAAAAGGGATCGATGGGATTATGAGCAAATTTCAAATCTTGCCAAGAGAATGGGACTGTACAGGTATAGAAACTAGACCTTTATTTTTTTCAATACCAATTTCGTATCTTGCACTATGTGCTAACCTGATTTCTTGTTTCATTGTGTTTTTGGTTCTAACTTAACAGTGAGATTTATGGGAAGTGGTTGTCGCAAGCGAGGTTTCCTCTACCCAATTACCGGCCAGATTAGGATGACAATCGACCACAACGAGAGGTAATATTGCCTCCCTTAGTTTACCAAAACCATAAGGCACAATTTATACTTGTAGTTTAATATGCTGAATTTGTAACGCATCCCATTTTGCAGGTGGTACTTCCTTTGAGTTAGCAAAGAAGGGTTCCTGCAGAACACCTTGTGTTACTTTCTCTTAGAAGAAGTTGGTATTTGATAATATTTGATCTCACTTCACTTCACTTCACTTCTTCTGATTCTTTGGCTCCCATCATCTTCTCCATGGCAACATTTGAAGGTATGATTGACAACTAATGTTTTGCTGCAACATTTTGGTTTCTACTCCCTTGTCTTGTTTTTTCTGTCTTTCTGATATGAAATCCATTTTTTTCTGGAATTGATTTAGCTTTATTGTCTTACTGTATCAGATCCTAACTTGATTCTCCCTCACAGTGATCATTGTTTGAATTGCTGCAGCATGGCCAACTTGTTTTCGTAGCAGATTGGAGCTCAAAATCGGACGTGGAGTTATTGAATATGATGTAGCTTCTGGAAAGATTATCATAGAACCGTGGACAACTCTTATGCCCTGTAAGTAATTCTTAATACTTGAATTACATCTTCTTTCACTAGTCGTTTGATTTTTTTTTAACGTCTTCTTACATATGGTGTTACCATGTTTCTTTCAGGCCCTGAGGATCATCTCAAAACCAGTCAGTTGCAGTCCAAAAGGTTAATATATCAGATCCTAAATTTACTAGAGTTATTTAGCTTTGTTGTCTAACTGTATCAGATGCTCAACCAATAATCCTTTATACAGATGTGGAGTAATTGAATATGATGCAGCTTTAGGAAAGTTTATCATAGAACCGTGGAAAAAACTTATGCCCTGTAAGTAATTCCCTATACTTGATTTGCATCTTCTTTCACTACTCGTTTGATTTTTTAATGTCTTGTTACATATGCTTATACCATGTTTCTTTCAGCACCTGTGGATCATCTCAAAACCAGTTGGAGATGTTACGTTTGTCCTCCAAAAGGTGAAACTTTTTGTCTCCAGTCTCCATAGTGAAAAGACTATCTATTTTCTCAGTTCCTGATTTTATATGGATCACGTTCAGCTCAACTGGTTCCTACTATATCTTTCCAGGTCTCTGTGTGTCAAATGTAAATGGAATTTTGGGTGGTGGTTTACTCACTGCTGGATTATATTGTAAACATTTACCTACTTGTCATTTTCTCATCTTTGATCTCACCAGTATATTCAAAGTTTTATGTGTGTTTGTTATCTGCAGGTTGTATTGTTACAGAATGAGGGGTGATGCACACTATATGACGCAGCAACAACAACGATGGAATGGAAGATTAATATCCTTTTTCTTAATCTCTGTAAGTAACTGATCTCAAATTCCTTTTCTTTACTGTCATTTTTCTTTTAACTTGTTTGAAGTTATTCCTTAATTCTGATGTAAAATTATTGACAACAAGCGTGTGTAACGTTATCACAGAACCGTGGACAAACACACATAAAACTGTTTCAGCTCCATTGGTCTCTGTGTGTCGAAAGTAGATGGAAGTTTGGGTGCTGGTTTATATTTTGGTAAACACTTTCCTACTTGTCATTTTCTCAATTTTAATCTCACATGTATATTAAAGTTTTTAAGTGTTTTGTTATCTGCAGATTGTATTGTCACACGAGGCTTCCTTCAACATTGGCGAATCTATAGAGAATGGAGATTTAGATTCAGGATGCTAACGCAAAGGCGACAGCAAATATCAGTCTGCTAATTTTGGTAACATACTAAAACTCTTTTTCAAAATTTGTGTACGTCATCACATTGATATACATAAGAAGTTTCTCACCGTGGCAAAAAAATGCAGGATAGAAAGTAAAATCTTTATGTCATCGAAATTGACTGTCAGGAGACCTCTTAGATTGAAAGAAGAATATGTTGAGGGTTTGGTGTAATCCCCAACCGTCATTGAAGAATCAGTTTCTGTACAGCTAATGGGCGCATTGGGTCAAGCTGCCTCAATGTTGTAGCAGCTTACTGCTCTTATACTTTAGCCAGCGGTCTTAGAAATCCCCCGAGTAAGCTAATTAATTAGAAGGGTAATCTGCTAATTCCACGGTTTACTAATCTGCCGTTCACCGGCATAACAATGTCTATAACCCTACTATCTTTCCTCACAATGTTGGTCTTGGAGCCACCAGGCAAGTATAACCTAAAACGTTTATTTGGTAGTGCATGTTTCCCGTCTCTATTTTTATGAACGCGATCTATACCTGATAGTTTTTAGTTTCACAGGATTCGTAATCTGGTTAAGAGGATTGGAGCAGCTACTGTAGTCGAAGTCAGAGCCACTGGAATTTCATACACATTTGCTCCTTGCATCCCAGTTAAGTTTCTGTATGCTGGATCTTATAAGTTGACACCTTCTGCCAAAGTGTTATAAATATCTTTGGTACTTTGGACATTTGTTAAAGTTGGTTCTCACTCGCTTTTTGTAGGTTTGTAGATGGGGTAGGTGTTATGAGAGCTACAGCCAGGATCACAAAGTTGTGGAAGACATGACAGACGTCATACTTGGTTCACAAAGAGAGCCTCCTTCCAACTATAAGCATGGCGTTCCATTTGTTGGTGGTAGGTAAGGCTTTTGCTAAATTGGTTGTGTTATATGAGCTTTACATAAGTATGTTCTCCTTCAATGCGTGTTATTTTGTCAGGGATAAAGTTGCAGTATGTGCCAAGCATTACATGGGAGATGGTGGGACAACCCCGAGGAAAAAATGAGAATAACGCGGTGACTTCTTTACATGGTCTTCTTAGTGTTCGCATGTCTGCTTATGCTGATGCAGTTTACAAAGGTGTTTCCATAGTGATGGTTTCATATTCAAGCTGGGATGGTGAGAAGATGCATGCAAATACTGAGCTTATCACAGGTACTTTGATTCTAATTGTATTGACACTAGTCCTAATAACTATAATTGTCTTGAGACAAGTTCAAAATGCTATATTGGATTCCTGAAAATGATCGGAGCACTGGTTGAGAAGGAAAATCTAACGGATCTTGGTTTGTGTTTTATCTAAGTGCTGAAAAAATATGTTCCAACATTTTCTTATAACTACATGTATCATGAGTCATGACTGACTTTCCTGCGTGCTTTCTTTTTGACATGTTGTAACTAGGGAAGCTCATTGATTATCCCCGTTGATCCCAAGCTGGGGAAAATGCTGATAATGGGTGCCATCTTCCGCTGCTTTGACCCGATCCTGACAATTTGTATGTATAATAAGGACTCAGTGTCAGAGATCCTTTCCTTCCACCTCAAGACAAAAGAATGCAAGTACAAGGACTCATGATTCAATTTTTATGAGTTATGTTGGAGGATCGTCTATAAAGCTCTCCGGTGATGAATCCGTTCAGGATCGTCTCTCGTCGACTCCTACTCTCGAACTCGCCTCTTCTCTTCTCCTCGATTCCACTAAACGATGCTTCAGGATACGAGCTGCTGTTCACAATGACTAGGGTCAACATACAAATCAGAGGTATCTTCTTCTTTTAATTTGATCTTTTAAAAAGTTTGTATTTTTGATTGATTGGTGTCTTATTTTGTTTCTGTGAAACATGTTTTTACTATTCCAACGACGATTCGTTCATTGGCAATCTGATGATTCTATTGATGGATGATGGTCTTTGACAGTCCCCCCGACTCAACACGACGACCTTCCTTTTCTTCGTTCGCTTCAAGTTCCGGTCGACAGACAACATAGTGAGTTAAATTTTGCTTAAAAGTTTGTTTTTTTTTCATTGTTAGATCGGAAAGAAACTGATATTTCGTTTTGTTTTTTTGTTGCTTCTTTAGATGGTTCACTTCCTTCACATAATTGGGGATGATGCACACTATATATGACGCAGCAACAACAACGATGGAATGAAATTAGTATCCTTTTCTTGATCTCTGTAAGTGATCATAAATTCCTTTTCTTTACTGTATTTTTTTTACATGTTTGAAGTTAATCCTTATTCAGATGTGGAGGTTATTGAATATGATGCAGCTTCTGGAAAGTTTTTCATGAAACCGTGGACAACTCACTTATGCCCTGTAAGTATAATCCTGATACTTGAATGTCATCTTCTTTCACTACTCGTTTGATTTTTCAACGTCTTGTTACAATTGTTAGTACCATGTGTCATTCAGGCCCTGTGGAAAAACCAGTTGGGGATGTCACATGTCAAAAGGTGAAACTTTCTGTCTCCAATCTCCACACACAAAGTGAGTTATAATCTGCTTATAGTTTGTTTTTTTTGGTCATTGTTACTATTTAGATCGGAAGGAGACTGAAATTTTTTGGTTTTTTTTTCTTTGTTGCTTCTCTAGATGGTTCACTTTCTCTATAGAATCCGGAATGATGCACTATATGACGCTTCAACAACAACGATGGTATGGAAATTAGTATCCTTTTTCTTTGATCTCTGTAAGTGATCTTAAAATCTATCCTTTTCTCTGCCTGTTTTTTTTTTACCTGTTTCAAGTTAATCCTCAACAAGTAATCCTTATTCAGATATGGAGTTATTGAATATGCAGCTTCTGGAAAGTTATCATAAAACAGCGGACAACAATTATCCCCTGTTAAGTAAAATTCCCGATACTTGAATGTCATCTTCTTTCACTACTCGTTTTGATTTTTTAACGTACGTCTAGTTACATATGGTTTTACCATGTTTCTTTCAGGCCCTGTGGATCATCCCAAGACCAGTTGGAGATGTCACATGTCCTCCAATAGGTGAAACCTCTTTTGTCTCCAATCTCCATCTGAAACTAATGAACCTGCACTCCTTTCTTTTCTCTTCTTTGGAATTCTTCACTTTCATATATTTGTTCTGAAATTATCTATGTACAGTCGAACGGATGCTTGAGGCTTTAGTTACAGATAAAACAACCAATATGCAAATGACCGATGTGAATGAGAGGATTACTGTCTAAAGCGGCTTAACCCCAACACCCAGACAACCAGGTAGGCGCTTTTTTAAATATTTTGGTTTTGATTTTTGCGTTGGTTTTAAGACACTATATTATTTTGTCTTTAACTGGTTCCTAGCTTTTCAGGTCTCTGTGTGTCGAAGGTAGATGGAATTTTGGGTGGTGGTGGTTTACTCGCTGCTGGGTTATTTGTGAGTAAACACTTGCCTACTTATCATTTTCTCATCTTTAAGCTCACCAATATATTCAAAGCTTTTAAGTGTTTTGCTATATGATTGTATTGTTGCAGGAGGTTTCCTTCAACATTGGCTAATCTATAGAGAATGGAGATATTGATTCAGGATGCCAACGCAAAGGCGACAACAAATATAATATCAGACTTCTCCATTTGGTAACAGACTAAACACTTTTCAAAGTTTGTTTATGTACTCACATGGAACCCCATAAGAGCTTTCTCACAGTGGCAAAAAAATTTCAGATAGCTAATAGGCGCATTGGGTCAAGCTACCACAACGTTGCAGCAGCTTCCTCCCTTTAACAAGGATACTTTAGCCGGTGGTCGCAGAAATCCCCTGAGTAAGCTACGTTTTTCTTATTTTATACACAAGTACATAACCAAATTCTGCTCACATGTGCACTGAACTAACTAGTTTATATGCTTTAGGTGGATCCTTTGAAAGATTCTTCGTAACAGATTTCATACATGTTTTACTAGGAGAGCCTCCTTCCAACTAAAAGCATGGTGTTCCTTTCGTTGGTGGCAGGTAAGGCTTTTGCTAATTTTGTTGTGTTATATGAGCCTCACATAAGTATGTTGTGTTTTTCATAATCGTTTGAGTTTTTCATGCGTGCTATTATGTAAATCGTTTGAGTTTTTCTGGGAGAAGCAAATTTGTGGCAACTGCAAGTTGAACATCAGAAAACTAGGGTCATATACCAGCGTGGCTCAGTTCTAGTTTAATTTTTGTTTCATGATAACCTCCTCACCGGTTATATCTGCTTGTTTTGCCCACCTTTCACCTGAAAATGTATTTGTATCCTGCAGCTAAAGAGAATTTGTGTCTGTAGTCCCCGATATATTGAGCTAGTCCCAAAAGGTGGTTGATGATGCATTTGCTTGTATTCCATTTCTTCCTTGCTTATTTTGTCTAGATGGTCTTAAGACATTTTAATTTTGACCAATGTAACACACAGAGAAAAATTGGTGGAGCTTTGGGGACAAGAGTGATCCCTTCAATTCTGGTGTCATAACTTACATATGTCAAAAGGAAGGTAGGAGCTTGTTCGTATGTTGATGATCCAGTTGGGTGTCAGTCACTGCTTTCACGAGCAATACATAAGGTTGTATACTCCATCATATACTCTAGTCTCGGCTCAGATAGATTGATTTACAGTCATAAAAACACTGTTTCTGATTCAGGTTTGTATGCTTTTGGTGATGCAGGTGTTGGTTTAAGAACTCTGGGGGATTCTAATATGCTTGCTAATAGTCATAGAGAACTGGATTCTGATAGTGTCAATCACTTGGTTAGCACTTTCTCATCGGATCCAAGCCTAATAGCCTTTGCACAGCTGTGCTGTGACAAATCTTGGAATAACAAGTAAGTACTTTTTTATCGGGTTGATACACATTTATTTGGCCTGAATGTCCATAAGTCATAAAAGAGTTCATTCTAACAAATTCATTTACGCAGATCTGATTCTGATTTCAAGGAGTTCTGCTTGCAAGTGTTGTTTGACTGTATAAGTAAGGATAGAGCAGCTCTGTTGCAGGTAATTGTAAACTTAAGGCCACCTAACCCTATAATGATTCAATGGTTATTACTGTGTGGAACATTTATGTTGTAGTTTATTTGGCATGTGTAATGTTCTAATCTTGAGTATATGTCACACAGGTTTAATATCCATGTATACAACCATTGGTTCAATGGCTGATCTGCTTGTCAAAAGCGATGATAGTAACGTGTGTGATTCACTTTCCATCTCAAGTCTCAAGGTACTCTTTCTGCAACAATGGAACTGAAAAATACTAGTATTGATATACATTTTCGTAACAACCTGCTTTGCGGTCCTATCTTTGGATGTTATAAATATTTAATGATATCAGGTTGCTCTAGCCTACAACGAGGCGGTATCAAGTGGAAGATTGAGCTCTTCAGGTGGCTTTGTACAATAGATCTTCTTAGCAGCGATGAGAAAGAGATATTGAATTGGTCAACGGAGCTTAGTTTGAGGAACTATCTGACAACAGAAGCATGGCCTAATGATGATTTGAGTATAACTCAAAGTTGCAGAAAGATAGAATCATTCTGTCATGGTATTTGAAATGGTTCAGCGTACCATCTCCAACGACCATCAAAGCAGCAGTGGAGAAAATCAAATCCAAATCTAAAAACTTAACTTCGTTGATACCTTGGTTACGGTTGCTGTTACCAAGCACGCATATCAGTGCGATTAGTGAAATTGATAGGGTCTATTTTTTTTTTTTTTTAACTCAAATGAAACAACTGGATTATTGTGAAAACATGATTTCGTCGTACTCCCTTCGTTAATTATTGTAGTAAGATTATTTAATTTGTTGGAGCAAAGCTCTCTTGGGGAAAAATCATGGTCAATTTCAACAAATAGATGATGGTGATCACTGATCAATGTGTGTTGACGACTAATGAGTACGACAAAAAGCATAATTCACAAAAGTTGAGATAGTACTACTTAAACGGTGTCGTCAAGGCATGTGTTTATAGTTTTACACTTCCTCAGACGCGAATTTTATCAAGGCCTCTTTAGTTATAATGGGCCTATGTATAAAGAAACCAAGGCCCATAATAGCTTTGGGAACAAATTGACCTGGTGGCATTTCCAGAAGATGCGACATATATATAAAGGAACCATTTAGGGTTTTTTGATTACTCCTTGAGCGCAGTCGCCAGCCGGAACAAAACCGAAGAAGAACACATCTCAGTGTAAAGGGAGGAAGAAGATCTCTTCGCCGTCGCAGTCATGGGTCGAATGCACAGTAGAGGGTTCGTCTCTTCGTTTCTTTCTCCCTATCTGAATTGAGTATAATGATTTGAAAAACATTGTTCTCTTACATTTTTTGTTTTGTGTTCTGTAGTAAGGGTATCTCGGCATCTGCTTTGCCGTACAAGCGTGCACCCCCGAGCTGGCTCAAGACTACCCCTACGGATGTAAGATTCGTAGACTTATAATCTTGTTTTCTTGTTAGTTGATTCTAGTTTGGTTAGGAAATTTGGAATACGCATTTGAGATTTGTAAATGATGTTTGTTAAATTTCTAAATCTTAATGTGATGAATGGTTGGTTAGATCTATGAAGTTACAATCTCATTGTGGTAGTTTGTTTTAGGGATATGTTGTTTAGTCTTATATGTGGTGTATTCGTTAGTAATGTAGTCTCTGGTCTCTTAATATGTGGTGTTTTGACTCTCTTGTTTGAGAGTAATGTGTTTATTCTGATTGGTCTTGATGTTTGTTTCGATGATCAAAATAGGTTGATGAGTCGATTTGCAAGTTTGCAAAGAAGGGTTTGACCCCGTCACAGATTGGTGTCATTCTTCGTGACTCTCACGGTATTCCACAAGTGAAAAGTGTTACCGGAAGCAAGATTTTGAGAATCTTGAAAGCTCATGGTAACAATTCAGTCTCCCTAGAGAGTCTTTTGTTTTTTTTTTTTTTAATAATTGAACGTTCAGTGGAACTAAGAGATCTTTTGTAATTTTTTTTTTGCCATAAGGTCTTGCACCTGAGATCCCTGAGGATCTGTACCACCTGATCAAGAAGGCTGTTGCTATCCGCAAGCACCTTGAGAGGAACAGGAAAGACAAGGACTCTAAATTTAGGTTGATTCTTGTGGAGAGCAGAATTCACCGTCTTGCTCGTTACTACAAGAAGACCAAGAAGCTCCCACCCGTCTGGAAGTAGTAAGTACTTGAACATTTATGAGTTCTATTAAAATTTTGATTATCATCTCGTATTTGTGAATTCTGATACTAATTCTTGGTTCTTACCTTTGCAGCGAGTCTACTACTGCAAGTACTCTTGTGGCTTAAGAAAGAACAGGGTTGATCAAGTCCTCCAAGAACGACCATTTCATTGTCTGCATTTCATCTAAAAGTTCTTTACATTTGGACCTATGTATCTGTTTTCGCTAGTTTTGATGGGTTACAACTTGATATGAGATTTTGAATTTAGGAAACGAATTTGTTTATGCTTAATCTTTCAGACTTGTTAATGTCAGTTATCGTTTCTCAATGAGTTTTATTTTACAGCTTTTCTCATTGTCGCTTGATTGCTTATAGCTTAAAGACTATATATAAAGCGAAGTTAAAATCTATCCTGCAAGTAGTGCCTAAAACGGCGTCATTTTAGTATTGGTCTTAAAGACATTGCATGTTAATCTTGTCGGTTCTTCCAACTCATTGGTGTGTATGAAGAATGCTCTCATAATTTCTTATACTCCAAATGTTGTTAGTCTTGCAGTCGCATTGGATGTGGGCGGAAATTGTTATAGTCAGGAATAATCTCGAGACTAGATAAACAAAGTTGAAAGACAAGAAAAAATCTGAATCGGAGAATAACTATATCTCATCAGTCTTCACATTTTGTGGAGCTACGAGATATTATGTAGAATTTAGCAATATTCTTCTCTGATTGCTTGCTCTCTCTCTTATAATTTCATCTTGAACACAGAATTGGAGTTGTTGCAGGCAAAGCAAACTTTGCATGACCGGACTCGGTTCGCTGTCGCCAGTCAGAGGTGGTCAATGCGAATAGCCTATCAGCATTTCGACTAGTGTTTACATCTGCGTGTGGAAGCTTTGGGACACAATGTGGGAGTGAGCTGCAAGTTAGTGAGTAATTTACCTTGGCCTATAATTAAACTCATTTGACAGTATTATTTTACTGGGCCTATAGCCCATCATTAATAAATAGAAAAAAGGATTTCGAATATACTCTTGTGGGCATATAAATGGGGTGTTGGGATACCGCGAAAAGTAGTGGGTCCTACTTGTGTTGACGCCTTTGATGACAAATCGACAAGTGACAAAGGTTGCTTTCTTCTTCTCTCGTTACTTGTTGCTAAGACATGGATATTTGGATATTATCTCAAGGTAGAAACTTCACCATTCCTTCGATATGGATAGATACGGTCCCCAAATGTAGATTATACGGTATGGGTTTATACCTCAAAGAAGAACCGTACCCTAATCTCTCTTGTCCACCACCCAATGCGTGCCTCTGTTCATACAAGAAAACAATTGCTGAAACTCAAGTATTTTTTTAAACGTTACACGATTGATTATGGGAGTTTTACATTGTCTTTCTAAATCGTTTCTCATCTCAAAACCCAAAACCTATGTTCACCCGAAATTACAATAAACCAAAAAAAAAAAAAAAAGTGAAAGTCTTTTGAGTCTTGTTGCACTTTATTCTGAGATATGAGACAATGTTGTGAATAAGCCTTGTTTCCAAATAAACACCCCCACAGAGAGGATGGTCTGATCTTTAAATCTCTTAGAAGAGTGACTTAGCCGCATCAACAACAGCTTCAACGGTGATACCAAACTCCTTGTAGAGTAAGGGTGCTGGTGCGCTGGCCCCAAATGAATTAATACCAATGGACTTTCCTTTGCCTCCAACAATCTTTCCCCATCCGAATGTCGAAGCTGCTTCAATGCTAACTCTAGCTGATACATCAGCTGGCAACACACTCTCCTTGTATTCATCTGATTGCTCGTCAAATAGCTCCCAGCACACGAAAGAAACAACTCTAACGGTTTTGCCTTCTTTCCTAAGCACCTCCGCAGCCTGTGCAGCAATCTCTAGCTCAGATCCAGTTCCAATCAAGATCACATCAGGTTTGTTGCCTGCAGAGTCGTCAGATATTGTGTATCCTCCCTTTTCGACTCCTTCAATGGATGTACCTGGAAGCTGAGGCAGCTTTTGCCTAGACAGAGCTAAGATAGATGGTGTCTTGCGTTTGGTGACAGCGATCTTGTATGCACCAGCTGTTTCGTTGCCATCAGCAGGACGGAACATAAGTGTGTTGGGCATTGCACGGAAACTTGCAATGTGCTCAATGGGCTGATGGGTTGGTCCATCCTCACCAAGACCAATAGAATCATGGGTCATAACATAGATAACACCAGCTTCAGACAAAGCGGAGATTCTCATGGCACCTCTCATGTAGTCAGTGAACACAAAGAAAGTTGCACAGTAAGGGATAAGACCAGGGCTGTGAAGGGCAATGCCGTTGCAGATGGCTCCCATACCGTGCTCCCTAACTCCAAACCTAAGATTTCTTTCTTCAGGTGTGGCCTTTTGGAAGTCGCCAGAGGCTTTCAGCAATGTCATATTGGATGATGCAAGGTCAGCACTTCCACCAAGGAATCCGGGAACAACTTTAGCAATGGCGTTAAGACATTGCTGTGACAGGTTTCTGGTGGCATCACCCGGAGACTCTGGTGTGTATGTCTAAAAATGAAGAAAAAGAAAGATGTTTTACAACCCACATCTAGAATACCAATTGGATTGTACAGACTACAAAGAGAGTTCTACTTACAGGTAGAGCCTTCTCCCAGCCAGCAGGTAATTCACCCGTGATAATAGATTTCAACTCTGCAGCATCCTCTGGGTACTTCTTTTCATATGCTGCAAACTTTGCAGTCCAGTCAGACTCAAGAGAAGCTCCTTCAGGTGTATGACGGCTCCAGTGGCTAGAAAAGTGCAAGTCAGACAGTAAGTCATCAAAGCAACTTCATAGCAATTAAACCTAATAGAAGCCTGCTTTGGATTTACTTACCTTTTAACATCGTCAGGTACCTGGAACGGCTCATACGGCCATCCAAGGTTATTTCTGGTAGCCTCAACTTCCTTCTCGCCAAGTGCAGCTCCATGGACACTGTATGAGTTCGCCTTGTTGGGAGACCCATAACCAATGGTGGTAGTGACCTGAATTCATCGGGATACAAACAATATGGTAAATAAAAAATATCAAAGGTCTTTAATCCAACTGATGTAGATGGTTAAGAAATTGTGTAGTTACCTTGATCAATGTAGGCTTGTCTGTAACAGCTTTAGCTTCCTTAATGGCAGCACGGATCTCGTCATACCCAGTGTTTCCATTCTTCACCCAGATAACATGCCATCCAAGGGCTTCGAAACGCTTGTCCACGTTCTCAGTGAAGGCAATTTCTGTGTCTCCATCAATGGAAATGTGATTGTCATCGTAGAAAGCAATGAGCTTTCCAAGTCCCCAATGGCCAGCTAGAGAGCAAGCTTCATTTGAAATACCCTCCATCTGACAACCATCTCCAAGGATAGCATATCTAGACACAACCAATCAAAAAACAATAATTCCAATGTCAGAAGCTACATACAAACCAAGAACGATGACAAAAATATGGGAAATATATTACGTGTAGTGGTCGACAACTTCAGCATCAGGCTTGTTGAATCTAGCAGCCAAGTGCTTCTCAGCAAGAGCTAAACCAACAGCATTGGCGATTCCTTGTCCAAGAGGACCTGATTACCAGCACAAAACAGAGAGCACAATTGTCAATACAGATATAAAAAAAGCTTCTGCAAATTTGCATAAACCATAAAAGCCAAAGAAACAAAAATGACAAACCAGTAGTGACTTCAATTCCAGGAAACCATAAAAGCCAAAGAAACAAAAATGACAAACCAGTAGTGACTTCAATTCCAGGAGTCTCGAAGTTCTCAGGATGTCCTGGTGTCTTGCTTCCAAATTGACGGAATTGCTTCAAATCTTCCTCCTAATAAACAAATCCAACACTTTTTTCAGTAAATCTATGAACTTTACAGGTAAAAATCTATCCTTTGAAGTTACTACATTCGTCAATTATGATCAGATCGAAAGACAAAGAAGAAGAGATCACAAACCTGGACACTGTCGTAGCCAGCAAGATGAAGCAACGCGTAAAGCAACATACATCCATGACCAGCAGATAAAACGAATCGGTCACGGTTGAACCAATAAGGGTTCTTGGGATTATACCTCATGACCTCATCATACAAAATGTGAGCCATGGGAGCACAACCCATAGGAAGACCAGGATGACCTGATTTAGCCTTCTCAACCGCATCGATAGCCAAAAACCTAATGGAGTTGACCGATTTGTCAACAATAGACGAATCAGTGGTTGGCTCAACAGTCTCAACAGCTGCAGCGCGTACGAGAGGACGGAGAGATCGGTTTTTGTTCATGGATTGAGCGATACGTCTACGAGACGAAACAGAGGAGGCGCGTGAGCCAGTTGATTTGAGTCCAGTGAAAGCTGGTAAAGATCCACGCTGGTCTGAACCATGGTGAGAGATAGCACGAGCTAGAAGAGCTTGAGAGAGAGCGAGTGAAGAAGTAGAAGCCATGTTTTTTCTTATCGCTCTCTACTGATAGAGAGAGAGATAGAAGATGATGGTGATGAAGAAGAAATGAAGAAGATGAGAGAGTCTCTCTGCAACTCTTATTTTTATTGAGTGAGATTTTTAGCCAATCAAAACGACATCTCGCCCATCTCTTCGTCCTCACTAAGGGACAACTCAGATCAAATCTGACCGTTGGTTTCCACTAAAGGGTATCATCCTGACCGCTGATTATGGCTAAGAGTTTAGTGATTCTCCTACCTCTTTTCCTCATTGGATATTCCGCCATAAACGAATCTGGTACAACCACTGGTTCGGGGTCTTGTAATTTAATTGGTTATAGCCGGTTTACGAAACGAACGGGCCTTTATATTTTAGGCCCAAAATAAGATTAATGGGCTTAAAATACAAACTCTCGCCGTCTCTCTCCTCGTCTTCACCGATCTCGTTGTTTTTTTCTTTCCCAGTGACAAAATTGCCGGCGAGCGGGAATTAATTAAAATTCGCCTCCGTTGATCCATCCAGTGATGGCCACTACAAACGAGGAAAGTTCTCCGACGAGAATCGAAATCGAGGCGGTGGTAAAAACGGAAGAGGAAGAAGAAGACGATGAGCATGATTCCAAGGAGAGGGTTCTACAGAGGTACTTCTTACAAGAATGGAAGCTCGTTAAATCCCTTCTCGATGATATTGTTTCAAATGGCCGTGTTGTTGATCCTACCTCTGTTCGGAAGATCCGATCCATCGTACGCTTCTTACTCTTTTTTACTTCATCCACCCGATTTTATTCTCCCCTCCAAGTTCCAACCTTGTTTGTTTTGTTGTATTGTATAGATGGATAAGTACCAGGAGCAAGGTCAACTAGTGGAACCTTACTTAGAGAGTATAGTTTCACCATTGATGTTTATCATCCGCTCCAAATCAGTTGAATTAGAAGCGAAACCTGATGAAACTCTTGAAATTATTAAGCCAATAAGCATCATTATCTATGCTTTAGTTACTGTATGTGGCTACAAAGCTGTTATCAAGTTCTTTCCTCATCAAGTATCTGATTTAGAACTCGCCGTGTTGCTACTGGAGAAATGCCATAGCACGACTTCTGTTTCTGCCTTGAGGCAAGAAAGCACTGGAGAAATGGAGGCTAAATGTGTTACTCTTTTGTGGCTTTCGATCCTTGTGTTGGTTCCTTTTGATATATCTTCTGTTGATACAAGTATTGCAAACGACAAGAGCTTTGGTGTGGACGATCTTGCTCCTTTGGTGTTGAAGATATTAGGTTTTTGTAAGGACTATCTGTGCAGTGCTGGACCAATGCGAAGGATATCTGGATTGCTTCTCTCTAAGCTTTTGACCCGTCCGGATATGGGAAAAGCTTTTTCAAGGTCTGTTCCTATCACCATCAGTTGAAAGCTTGACTTCACCAGACACCAATAAGATTGTTTATAAAATGCTATTTACTCTTGTAACTTGTACTTGAGTGGATGAACTAATTTTTTTTTGTTCTGTTATGGCATTTTCATTTTCAGCTTTTTCGAGTGGACCCATGAAGTTTTATCTTCTAAGGAAGATAGTGTCATGCATCACTTTCGCTTGATTGGTGTGTTGGAAGCTCTTGCTGCCATTTTTAAGGTTTCTTTTCTTGTAACCTGGAGCTGTTTACTTTGTTTTAATAATGGTTCGTACTGAACATGTTAGACATATACAGATGTCAGTAAAGTACACATTTGATTTGCCTGTCTTTACTCAAGTTGTTGCATTTTGATCCAATATGGTTTCTGTTACTCATTTGACAGACTGCTAGCCGGAATGTGTTGCTAGATGTGCTTCCTATTGTTTTAAATGATGTGAACGTGTTAAGCAAATCAAATGCGGCGGCTAAAAGCTCTCTGCTTCGCAAGTATTTGATCAAGTTAACTCAAAGGATAGGGCTTGTTTGTCTTCCTCATCGTTCTCCTTCCTGGCGCTATGTGGTACATACCTTTTTAGGTGTAGAATAGTATTTTGAAGAGCCACTTCCGCTTCATGGGTTTATATTTTTTGAACTCTATGTTTATATAATTGTTAGTCGTTTTCAGTAGTTATCTGAGACTTATTTATTGATTTACCTGCAGGCTCGAACCGCCTCTCTTTCTGAGAATATGTCTACGAGTTCATCTCAAAGATTGGCTCCTGATCATACCGTGACTGCTGTCTCACAACCAGAAAGTTTGGATGACCAAGAGGATGAAGATATGTATGTTCCAGAAATCTTAGAAGAGATTATTGAAATGCTACTCTCTGGTTTGAGGGACACGGTATGTTTAAAGGGTGAGATCCAACTGTTAGGCGTAGGCTGATAACTTGAGGTAGTTATGTCTCAATTTATATGATTAGATGCCCACACAATAATTTTGAGTAGTATATATGCTACATTGTACCAAGTTGTTAAATAGAGTAACCAGGTGACACTCAAACAAATCTTGAATGTAAGCAATATCTTACATGTCACTTAAAGCTGGGATGAGCCTATCTTGATATCTGATGTGAACTTTTTCCCACATGAAACTTTCAGCCGCCTACCATACAATATCACATGTCACTAGTATTTGCAAGCATTGTCCTTCTAAAATTTACTATTTTTTTAACTGTGTAGGACACTGTGGTTCGTTGGTCTGCTGCAAAGGGTATAGGTCGTGTAACTTCACGACTAACATCTGTTCTGTCTGAAGAGGTGTTATCATCTGTATTGGAGCTGTTTTCACCAGGAGAGGTACTCGTATTGGATATATGGCAGCATGGCTTGCATGTACTTAAAATTCAGGTTACAAGAATTCATTATCTAGCTGACAGTTATTGTGATTTTCATGATATTCAGGGAGATGGTTCATGGCATGGGGGTTGTTTGGCCTTAGCTGAACTGGCTCGTAGAGGGTTATTGTTGCCTAGAAGTTTTCCACAAGTTGTCCCAGTTATTGTGAAGGTCGTACTCTATCCCAAGAACATGATTACTTATTTCTCTAGTCAACACATACGAAGCAATGGCATCACACACACAAATTATGCAGAATCTCTATGCATTTACATCTAAATATTACTTACAGGCACTTCATTATGATGTTCGCCGAGGTCCACACAGTGTTGGATCTCATGTCCGTGATGCAGCTGCCTATGTTTGTTGGGCATTTGGGCGCGCCTATTCCCACAAAGATATGAAAAATGTGCTGGATCAGCTTGCTCCAGATTTATTGATAGTGGGTTCCTTTGATAGAGAGGTACTAATCCCTTTTTTGACTATAATGTGTCGTCTTTTCTTGCTTGATTTAAAGAATTGTGTTTTTGTAGATCTCTTCGTTGCGTAAATTTATTGATGTCTTTTATCAGGTAAACTGTAGAAGGGCTGCTGCCGCTGCTTTCCAAGAGAATGTTGGAAGGCAAGGAAATTACCCTCATGGGATTGACATAGTAAACATAGCTGATTATTTTTCCCTTTCTTCTCGGGTGAACTCTTACCTTCAGGTTGCTGTTTCCATTGCTCAATATGAAGGGTATCTATATCCTTTTGTGGATGAATTACTATACAACAAGATCTGCCACTGGGTATACTTATCTTATACACTATTTGATATTGGTTTACCTCTGACTATCTACAATTCTAATACCTATTTAGTGCTCTGCTGTTTCTAATGTGGAACAGTTCTGTTAAGTGGTCAACAACTAATTTCAAAATTCAACTACTCATAAAATAGATCCAATAGCTTGATTGGGAACTGTATCAAATCAATGTTCCTAGTTGTAGCTTTCATAATATGTTAATTTTTCAATCTTATGATATCAGGATAAAAGCTTAAGAGAACTTTCTGCAGAAGCTCTTGCTGCTCTTGTTAAGTACGAGCCTAAGCACTTTTCCAACTATGTGCTCGAGAAACTAGTTCCTTGTACCCTTTCAACTGATTTGTGCATGCGCCATGGTGCAACATTGGCAGCTGGAGAGGTTGTGTTAGCTTTGCACAAGTGTGGCTATGTCCTTTCTGCTGGTTAGTACCATCTATTTTTCAGCTTTGGCTTTTGTGGCATCTTTGCATATGCAAGTACAGATCATTTTTAGTATGGAAAACCAAAACTATGTCTTGGAATCTAGACCCTATCACTATATATGAACTCACACTTTGTTAGTTGATTGTCAGATGAAAAATTAACAGAGTTTGATGGTTGGTTTTGTTATCCCTTAATAATAAAGTCCCATGTTGCACTCAATCTTTACAGATAGCCAAAAACGTATGGCTGGGATTGTCCCTTGCATTGAGAAAGCACGCCTTTACCGTGGAAAAGGTGGAGAAATAATGCGACTGGCTGTCTCACGGTTTATTGAGTGTATCTCATTATCGCATGTGACATTAGCTGAGAGAACAGAACGGCTCTTGCTTGATACTCTCACTGAGAATTTAAGACATCCTAATTCTCAAATACAGGTACCTATATTTGGGAAAAACCTATATAATCTTTGAGAACCGTAGACATTGCTGCAGCTTTGCAATAGTGCTTCTTTTTTCAATAAAACGTGAAATTAGGGTAATATGTATAAGATAAAAAGTTGTAAGGTTAAAAAAGAAAGTTCCGCTGCCGGGGTTTGAACCCGGAAATCAAGCTAGATGAAGGGGATTATTATCCGTTTCATCCAGTCCGTGTTTAAACCAATGTGCTACAGCGGATTTTTTGGAAAACATTATATATATATAGCATTCATTAGTTGACATGTTTCACTTATCACATACAGAATGTAGCTGTCAGTGCTGTTAAACAGCTTGTGCAATCCTATCTCGTTGGCAGTGAAAAGAAATCTGTTGATTTAATATCAAAACACCTAAAACATCTAACGGACCCAAATGTAGCTGTCCGAAGAGGTTCTGCACTTGCATTGGGTGTCTTGCCATCTGAACTATTGACTGCAAAATGGAAGGATATAGTTTTGAAGCTCTGCAGTGCGTGTAAGATAGAGGTAAGGAAGACTACATATGACTTCATTACAGAATGATATAATTGACTCTAGAAAACAGAATCAAATAATTGACTTTGATGGATGTTTTTTCTTCCAAGCAGGTGAATGCTGACGACAGAGATGCAGAGGCACGTGTGAATGCTGTAAAGGGACTCACATCAGTGTGTGAGACTCTTACTCAGAAAAGGGCTAGTGATCCTGAAAACGATGACATGTCTCTTTTTCTTCTTATCAAGACTGAAGTGATGGATACTTTACTGGAAGCTCTTGATGACTATTCTGTTGATAACCGAGGTGATGTAGGTTCTTGGGTTCGTGAAGCTGCAGTCCATGGCCTTGAGAAGTGTACATATATCCTCTGTAAGAAAATAGGAACAAATTCTGCGGGTGATCTTAACAATGATACGTCTTCACTTTTCGACTCGAATCTTGCCACCCGTGTAATTGGAGGTATCGTGAAGCAAGGAGTGGAGAAAATGGATAAATTAAGAGAAACATCTGCAAAGGTTCTTCAAAGGATTTTATATCACGAAACTATTTCCGTCCCTTTCATTCCTCATAGAGAAAAATTGGAAGAGATTCTTCCCAACAAAGCTGGCTTACAATGGGCGGTAAGTAAGCACACTTGGTTGCTTCGTCGTTTATTTAATGGATTTTTGTATATGGCTATGAGTTATTATCTTCTTTTGTAGGTTCCGGCTTTCTCTTTCCCACGTTTTGTGCAGCTATTAAAGTTCCGTTGTTACAGCAAAGAGGTGCTGTCTGGATTAGTAATTTCGATTGGAGGATTACAAGATTCACTTAGTAAATCGTCGCTCCTTGCATTTCTGGAGTATATGAGGGAAGGTGAAAAAGCTAAAGACCTTAAAGAACAACAGTCCAGAGAGTCAGCATTGTGTGAAGATATTCTCTGGATACTTCAGGAATACAAGAAACGTGACAGAGTTATGGTACCCTGTCTAAAGGTAAACACACAGTATTGTAGATTAACCTATAGCTTCTATGTGGTTATGTCTGAACCTTTCTCGTTTTTACACAGACAATTGAGATCCTCTTCAGAAACAAGATCTTTCTGAATCAAGAGGTTAGTTTAAGATTTACCTCTTTGGTTAGAAATTGCCAAAGGTTATAAATTGTTACTAAACACATTCCATACTAAGCTAATCTGTCATTTTATTATTGCAGACTTATACGTTGAGTTTCTACGCGGGTGCCATGGAATCTCTAGCCATCGAACTAAGAGCTAGTAAGGATTTCACAAAGTTATACGCAGGCCTTGCAATACTTGGATATATCGCTTCAGTCTCACATCCCATCAGCACAAAAGCCTTCTCTCAGCTTGTAGCATTCCTCGGCCACCGATACCCAAAGGTTCTTGTCACTTCAATATAAATAAATCACATTCTATCTTAATAAACATTTTCATTACTCCATATTTTCGTTATCACATGATCCAGATCCGAAAGGCGGCAGCGGAACAAGTCTATCTTGCTCTGCTTCAAAACGGAATCTTAGTGGCAGAAAACAAGATGGAGAAAGTGATAGAAATAATAACAAAGTCTTGTTGGGAAGATGACTTGGAATTGACCAAGACTCAGAGGTTAGAATTGTGCGAATTGGCTGGTTTAGACCATGATATAGTGTTCAAGACCAGAAACAGATTGGTGACTATAGCCGGGAATAAAACGACGGCGTCTGACGAGAACGCGTCTTACTCTTCATTAGTCGATTCCTCTGGCTTTTGATTTTACGCTTTGTCCTCGAATCAGTTTTTGTCTCTTATTTTTACCATCGGTTTGATTTCGTTCTCTTGGTATTTTGGTCCATGATCAAAATATAATCATGATCAAATTTTATTTATTTTTGTTTTTAGCATCGATGTGATTTTGTTTTGTTGATCGGTCCATGATCAAAATATAAACATGATTCTTTTTTTTTTTCCTTTAAGTAAACATAGACTTGAGTAAACATGTAGAAGAACAATATTTTGAAAACACAAATATATAGTTGGCTTTGATTATTATGTTGATGGTTCATTCAATAGTGACTCAAACCCCGGCTGAAAACGGCACACCGGTGACAGGGATCCAAGAATCTCCTCCTTGAATAAATCTGCTGACAGTGAACGGAGAAGCCTCTTCCTCGCCGCAAAGGACGTGAAATCCCGGCCAGCTCACCCTTCTGCTTGTCTCCGCTCCAGCTCCGGTGTTCATAAACTCGCCGTAATACAACGTTAAAATAGAAATAAAAATGTTGAAAAACTAAGTTAATTAAAATTAATAACGAATTACGTATCCAAACATTTATGCACACCTAATTAGGCCTTGCAAAATCTTAAATAAATTTAAAATACTATAATTGTATATAATTTCTACCAGTGCACTGGTTCACGAATTCTTCGAAAAGCCACAACCTCAAGCAGGTTCTCAACAAAAGGTTTCTTCAAATCGATTAGTCCAAAATCTGTGCTCAAAACATTTTAAGGCCGTTTGTGTTGATTTTAAAGATAGAGATATCATTTGATTAGCTTGATTAGGTCGATTATGGATCAATGATAAAATAGTTGAATCCTGTTGGACAATTGAGAAATGGAGAGACGACTAAAGGTGGTTTTAAAAGAAGTCTAGTAATTAATAGTAGTAGTAAAATAAAATTAATAAAAACAATAGTAATGTTTAAAACCTTGCATTAATAAAAACAATAGTATTGTGTTTTGAAGATATTCTATTTCTGAATCTTTTGCAAACAAAGAAAACAACAAGGGAACAACAATTTGATTCTATTTTGTTTTTTTAAACACGTGAGTTTTGGTTCTTAACATAAAAAGAACTTTCATTCACATTTATTTATATATTATAATTAATATATATAAAATTAATAAAGTTTTAAAATATTACGAATATGTAAAATTTTAAAAATTAAAATATTATATAATATGGTTATATAGTAGATGAGTTATAAAGAGGACATATTGGAATTAATAAAATATCATTAATTTGTGCTAACACGGGTTAAATCCTTATTTTATTATTTGTTAACACTATTAATATTAGAATATTTAATATATAAAATTAAGTTGATGTAACTAAGATTGTGCAAAATAATTAAATTATTAGGAAAAATGTTACTTAATCATAGCGTATAAATGACTTAATATGTATTTAAATCCCTTATTTTTTGTTATAATAATTAAAAATCAAAATAAAATCTTAAACACTAAACAAAATAAACTAAATCTAACAAACAAATGGTCATGAAATATATTGCAGATTAAAAAATTAATATAAACATTTAGCCGCTCAAACAGTCGGAATATAAATAATAATAAAAATTATATGCACGCGGTGTGCTCCAAGTTAAAATAGTATTTTTGAAAAAATATTACGACCCCATAACAAGATCGTGTCGTTCGTAGACACACCCGATCAATCAAGGACGATGATGCATATCATCTTGTGCAACGGACCATTCATTTTCTTTGTTTGCGGCAACGATCAATCGCTGTGGGTCTTCGTTTATAACTCTGCGACAAGGCTTTTAGAGTACTCTTCACATAATGTTTCGCTGGAACTGATGTGCGCCGGCGTTGTGGAAGATGAAGTTTTCGTGTTCTGCAAGAAACTCTCTGTTTCCGCTAACCTTGAACCTGTTTGCAAAAGATTCAACTTTCGCAGGAGAAACTGGGCTGACTCACCTCTTCATAGGCTGGGAATGGAAGATTCCGGTTCCATGCTTGCTTCCATAAAGGCCCCGGCCAGGTCATCAGAAACCATCGGTTCTAATATATACCTGATGCGTCGAACCAAAATGAGTGTTTACAACACCCACACTGGGCTTACGAGTATGCCGTGCTACGTCCCTCACCCTCTCCGTCATCCTACAACTTGTATATTTCACGGTATCCTCATCTCTTACGACGTACAACATGGTGTCCTTAACTGGTACGATTCTGACAAGAAGTTGTGGAGACTAGTGCTTAACTTTTAGAGTACTCTTCACTCGTTATTTTGTTACACAACAAGGACAAATCTTTAATTCTCTCCAAATACTATCCTCTTTCTTTTATTGATCAAGCTACCACTCTGAACTCTGAGATTGTTTTGCTCCTATGGTTTACCGTTTACACCAATTTACCCGCAAAAAGCTTCCGTAACTTCCTTAAGAATCCATCAAGGTCGCTTGAGGAGATCTTGTAAGGGCTGTGAGAAGGACTTGGAAACAAGTGTTCAGATATTTCTTCCTTATAATCCAAGAGCGCTTTGTTGTTGATCATTTCTTCTAACTGTTTAGTTGGAAATTTAGTTGCTCATAGCCTCATATACAAATATATAATATCTTAATATGAAAACAAGTCAAGTCACGGCCAATTAACATTTCGAAGAACAATATTTTGAAAACATAAATATATAGTTGGCTTTGATTATTATGTTGATGGTTGTTCATTCAAGAGTGACTCAAACCCCGGCTGAAAACGGCACACCGGTGATAGGGATCCAAGAATCTCCTTGAATAAATCGGCTGACGGTGAACGGAGAAGCCTCTTCCTCGCCGCGAAGGACGTGAAATCCCGGCCAGTTCACCCTTCTGGTTGTCTCCGCTCCAGCTCCTGTGTTCATAAACTCGCCGTAGTACAACGTTGACAGAGCATAACTGCCGCTCCATTCTCTCCACCCTCTCGGGTCGATCAACCCGTCAAGATCCGTTTTGAGAAACACTGTCCGAGAGTACTTCTTCCAAGGCCGGCCCAAATAGTTCTTAAACCGGTCTTTAACCGCCTCGAATTCTGGTGCGGCCCTGACCCGCGAGTGTTGGATCGAAATACCTTTATTCCAGTAACACAATTTCATCAGAAAACCGGTTAATATTAACCATGTGTGTACGATTGAAGGAGTATTCAATATGAATTCCGGTTAACGTTGGTTTAAAAATTGTTTTCAATTCGATGATTTTAATTAGTTTCAGTTCAATTTTGGATATCAATCAGTACAATTTGATTCGGACTCGATTTTGGTTCTATTTTCTAAGTTGATGACCCTTAAATTTATAGTCAACAATTGGTCAAACCAGAGATTATTCTAAAAAATGGTTGTATTTTTTTTTTTCTTTTTTTATGAGAATTTACCTGTAGTTGCATGTGGGTCGTCTCTTCCTTGAGCTGTGATCATATTGCCTTGATGATCCATAGGCCGTCTCACAAATATATCACAGTTCTGAAAAACAGCAGCCGCATCTCCAAATATGAAATCAATGGTACCTATCCACCAAAAGTTTCCCAACATGCAAGTTCTCTTAATCCATTGTACGACGTTAGTTTCTATATGAATGTTAAATGTATTATATGTAGTAATATAGATGGTACCATAAATATGACAATCGCGGTAGAATTGACGAAGTGAATGTGTGAAAAGAGTATCTTGATATCCTTTGAAACTACACCGATAGAATAAAGACAAATCTGAGTTCACTCTCAACGCCACAGCTTGATGTTTGTGCGGTCCTGCTGTGTTCTCGAACGTCATGTCCCGCGCCCAAAATCCATCCCCAGACACCCCTAAATAACGAGTAAGCATTTAGATATCCAACATGCATACATGATTGATATATGAAGATTAGTATAACGTTTGTATATCTTATACCGAATGTTGCTGATCCATAAGTAGTGGAACCATCCGGGACGTTTCGGTTATTAGTGACGATTGTACGGTCCATACCGTCACCAACTAGCATGATGTTTTTCATGTGTCTATCTATTTCGATCTTTTCGTTGTAAACACCAGCTTTTATGTAGATTATCACTCTGTTCGTCCGACTTTTACCCATACTTGAAACGGCGGCTAATGCTTGGTTTATTGTACGATAAGTCGCAGAACCGTCCTGAGCCACCACAAAATCCGCCCTTGACCTTGTTGGATTCCATGATACTAACATTCCGCCGCTTTGGTTTGGTCTCGATGGTCCATGGTTTGGTCTCGTTAGTCCATGATTTGGTCTTGTTGGTCCATGTTTTGGTCTTTCTGGTCCATGATTTGGTCTCGTTGGTCCATGTTTTGGTCCTCCAGGTCTATGGTTCTGCCTAGCTGGTCCATGCAGCCCTACAAAATGTCATTATAGATCCATAATAAAGAAACCATGATTTCTCAAAAAAAAAAAAAAAAAAAACGCAGCCTACAATCGTTTTTTAGTGATAAAATATAATGCGTCTAGAAGGAATCAATCATTGCCCAATTTTGACAAACAAACGATGCATTGATCATTTTACTTATTTATGCATACATGAGAATGTATGTTATATGTTCTTACTCTTTTTCATATGACCTCTAGACTTTTTGTAGAAAGCTAAAGCTTCATGGAGCACGAACGTGACGTTTCTATGGACCAGAGGCATATCGTGACCTTGACGTTCCTGAACCAAACCGTCTAAACAAGTGTTATGGTTAGCAAGCACGCCGCTTAGCCACGTTCTAATATCTTCAACGGTAAAATTTTCATGAGCCTCGACCAGTTTCGATAGCCTAGCTTCACTCTCATCGTAGAGCTTTTCGCATTCACTTAACCCCAAATAATAATGACCACTAGTAGCAACCTCACTCTCCACCACAGCCATTGACCCAAAACGAGTCCTGGCTTCGACCACTGCAGTTCGAGCCATCTCAAGTACATCCAACTCGGCTGTGCTTGAGGCGGTTACGAGGACTGCAATGGCTAGAAAGAACATGATGGTAATTAATTTGGTGACTTTTACAAACGTGTACATTTTTTAGTTGATATTATAAGACTTTTGTTGTGTTTTAGCAATGTTCTTGAAATGCGTTTAAGTAAATGATTATTGTTGTTGTTGTTGTTGTTGTTGTATTTAAAATAGCAAACGAGGAATAGAACTTGTCGTAGAACGTAGATGAAGATGGTGGCGAGGAATCTAACACATGGAGAGAGAGATAAGACACGTGTGAGACTATGTGTAAGCTTTTGTTTCAATGATTATTGATGGCCCATGCATATGAGACTAATTTTCATTAATTACGTTATACATATCAGGTTATAAATTAATGCGACACAATCAAAGTGACTGAAGTGTGAGTACACGTGTGTATGTGTGGAGAAGAGTATTCTCCTTCTTCTTCTTAGTTATTCTTTTAAAGAGCTGAAAGATTAGTGAATTAACCTAAGTTTTAATGTACTGATATACTATATATAACGTACGTTGTCAAAAATACTGAATTAACGTTGTATTTCTTAATGTACTGAATTAACATTTTTTCAATGTTTTTAATGTACTGATATACTATACTATATGATTAGGAATTTATGTTAAATGTTAAAAAAATGTGTATTTAACAAAAATTTGTTGTAGCCCATATATAATAAAATTTTGTAGTAAGTATAAAATAAAATTTCACAAACCAATTAAACAACGTAAACATTCATTAACAACTAATATTTCAATTTAAAATATAGAGAAATAAAATAGTCTATAGTACAATATTAACTACCATTAAATATTCATTACTGTATTTAGACAAAAAATAGTAAATTATAAAAATATTTAAAATTATTTTCATTTATTTATCTTGTAATATAATTTTATTAATTGGTTCCTCTAAAATTACTTCTTTTTTTTGGCAAACTGTTCCTCTAAATTACTTATGTAAATAATGAAGTAATTTTAGTTATCCAAATTACTTCTTTTTTTTACCTAGTGATCTCAGATGTTTAAGGATCACTAAGATCGTGTCTGGTCTCTCTCTCACTTTGGCGATTCGACGGAAACATCTAAACCGTCGACGAAAAACCCTCATCTCTCCCCCTCAATGACAACACTTATCCCTCACCCATCTCTCTCCTTCTTTTGTCTCTCCTCCTCTTCTACCTTCCAGAAGGTTCTATTATCAAATCCACCAGAAATTGGAGATTAGGAGACGTTGTTGATCAATTGAAAAACTTGCCCTCCTCTCGAGGAGACGTTGATCATGGTGATATCGCTTCTCTTCTTGATCTCGGCATTATCCCCACTGCTCGAACGCTCGAGCCAGGTTTCAGTTTCCTTCATCTCTTCTTAGCTTAGCTTAGCTTGATTTATTTCCTTGCCATGTTTAGTTTTTATAGAAAAAGGTGGATACTTGTTGGGATTTGGCAAAGGTTAGAAATTTAGCCAATTGGTTCCAATTCGATTAGAGAAGAGATAGGGCTCGTATGTAAAATTACTATTAGGTTAGCTTTAGCTTTCTTTAACTTGCCCTATATAATTTACAATGTGCCCACCAAGTGTTCGACTTGCAATGTGCCCACCAAGTGTTCGACGAAAGTTCTCAATACCATGGGAGACGACGACGACGACGATACACTTGTGGGAAGAGTTTTCGCGCTCAATTCTTTAATAGAACACGTGACCCTCACGTGAACAACACCCAACTGACTCTGCTGACCCCTTTTTTATAGTTATAATAGATCACTTTCTTCTTCTTCTTCCCTTCACTCTTGACCCCATTTTCTCGAGAAAGAAAAGCTCCATTCTTGTTTTCTCGAGGAACGTTTTGTTTTCAATTCCAGCCTCATCATGGAGATGGATCCATCAGACGTGAAGAAACTTGTAGCAATTGATTCTTCGTAAGTAGTCATCCTCTCCGAGTAAATTTAATTTATGCTTCTCCCTTAAATTTTTCTCTGAGAATTCGTGCTCATCCAGAGACTCAGCCGCAGAAGAATCTGAAGAGAAGAAACTAAACACCACTTCTGTTTCAGCTTTTGATATGATACTCAAGGTTTGATTTTTTCACAACTTAACAAGCGCCTGAATCTTTTTTTTGTTTAATTTTGATTCATGTTTCCAAGTTTGTGATTTTGTGCAGTCTCTTTGGAAGATTAGGGTTTTCTTTAGCGATTTTTTGATGAGTTATGTTCAAGAAGCACAACACAACCTCACAGATGATGAATCTGTTCTTCCACAAGACATACTTCGTATCTTCCTTCTCAAAAAACTGAGTCTCGCTCATCCTCTGGTCTCTTCTCTCATCTTTTAAAACCTTTTTGTGTCTTATGTGTGTTGTTATTTACTTCTTTTCTCAAGATTCATATGTTTATATACTCTTCAGGACGCAAATGGTGTTTGTGACCTGTTTCTTAACATCTTGGAGCATCTACCTCGCTGGAATTCACACTTTGAAGTGAAGGAAGTGGCGAAAAAGATTTGCAATAGATGCAAGATGGGTATGGAATATCCAGTTGAACCTTCTTTTGGTCTGATCATCAATGCTGGTTTACTCAGAGAAGTCAAGGCAAGTCCATTTTTTTTTTGTTTTGTTGTCCTTAAATCTCTTAAGCAAATGAGAAGAAACCTATCTTTCTTGAAACTGAGGCTAGAAACGTTTTTGGTTATCACAGGCATTATTCGAGAATCTTACATTCGATAAGATCCTTCAGATCATCAGGGTAGATCTTAAGATGCCTTGTGATAAGGAAGGATGTGGGAAAAGAAACTATGTTCAACGTATGATAAACAAACTTCCAACTGTTTTCACAATTGGTAAGCTTTCAAGTTAGATTGGTCATTACACATTAGCATCATGCACTAGATTTTTTACCCTTTTAATTATTCTTGTATTGTTTAGCACTTGAGTGGGAGAACGATGAGCCTCTAGGAGAGTTATTCGATACTACTTCTGTTCTGACAACTGAGATAGATATGAAAACGATATACCTATACGAAGGTGACACTGCATTCACTAAATACCGTCTTGTCTCAATGGTAAGGGTCAATTATCTAGTTCGTTCAGTTCCATTTGGGTTTCCTATTAAAGATTTTGTTACGAGAAACAACTCCAATGTTAATACATACAGGTTTGCTCGCATGGAGATGGATACAACTGTGTAGCTTATGAAAACAATGGATGGGTCAGACATTTTCGTTCTGAGAAAGAGGTAAAAGAGCTTAGACTTTTTTTTTGGTAAAAGACAAGCAAGTTACTCGATCTGTGACTGAGTGATGTATGTTGGCTGTCCAGGTTATTGGAGACTGGGATGGTGTTGTCAGAAAATTCAGAGAACTGCATATTCGACCTGAGATTCTATTTTTTGAAAACGTAAGCTCCTTTGAGTGAGTACTTGCTTGTGTTTTTCTTTTATTATGTGTGTTGGCTCTCAACTCCACCTACTTGAATTGCAGGTAAGGCAGCAAGACGAGATTGTATCCGGGCAGAAATCTGAAGGCTAAGAGAAGCTTTTTCAAGAGTGTAGGAAAGGGATAGATGTATATACGGAAAGTTCCTCGAGTCTTAAGTCAAAAAACTTTATAGGAGTCCGAGAACAATGCGTTGGAGGTGTTGTTGCACCATTGTGAACAGAGCTTTCAGTGTTTTCTTCCTCACAAGTTCAACATCCTGATTGTTATGATCATTGGACAAAGATAGTTAAATACCATTCTTCTAAATTCAACACTTGTGTAACACAACTCAGTCTCAGTTAGCATTTCTTTTGATGTATTCTCCGATCAGTGGTAAACACTTGTGTTTTTCCTTTCCTCTAAAGGAAGTATTCTTCATCACTTGTTAGTTTAGTTTCTTTGGTAGATATTTTGTTTTAGTGTACTCATTTACATTTTGAGACAGTAATAGTAGTATGTGAGAGCATGAAAGGTACAATAATGATTTTTATGAAATCACCAAGTAAAAAAACATCAATGCTTTATGCAAAAGAATCGTTCCAAACATCTTGCGGGTGAGACTTGAGAGAGACGGTTTGGTAATGAAATCACCGAATGAAAAAAAAACATATATCACAGAGGACTCTGTTCTGAAACAGAGTTACAAAAAATCTGAATAAATCAAACTTGCACGTATGAAGTTACATAGTGTTGTTAGAGGACTCTGTGTGAAACAAACCTTCCCTGAAAGGAATGAAGACTGTGGTTTCTTATAAAGTCATTGAGATTACATTGGCTTATAAATGGCAGATAGGAGAAAACCCGACGAGACTGTAAAGTCATTGAGATTTGAGACTTTATGCTACACGGCTTAATATGCTGGATCCCAGCCCTTAATTTAATGGCCCAATGAAATATATGGTGCGATCCATGAGAACCGGGTAGACCCGGATCGTAATAACACTAACCAAAAGATTGAATGAACCTCTTTAATCCTTTAAAGCCTAAAGATAGATACTCAAATCGAATCACGTTGTTGTCCGAAATAATAATAATTATATATCCGAATGTTATCATATTTTACCATCCAAGTATTGAGTATCGAATAATTGCGCCTGCTAAGGAAAGTGGGTATAAGCCTAGAAGAAACTACACTAACTAATGGAATAAAGTTAGTGATCATCTTTTTAAGGCAGACAATACGGGTCACACTATTCAACTATTTAATTCTTCCACAAAACTAAACCATATATTATAAGTCATTAATAGTTTCCTTTTGATAAAAAAAAAAAAATCAGTAAGGGATGTGTGTTCCTACAACAAAATAAAAGGAAAAATAACAACCATGCATGTATCCCAAATCGTGTCTTCTTTATATCAATCTGCAAATCAACATAATAAAATATGAGATTATGAGAATTTAAGTATAGATTAGGCAAGTAAGTAACTAAGTATATAGACTTACGCATGGAGTTTCTGCAGAGGGAGAGGAGAATAACAAGAATTGCGAATCCAGCAATAACTCCTACAATGATCGCTATTGTTTTCCCGGCGTCATCTCCATGAGTTGGATCTTTATGATTACGAAAGTATGATTACAATTTAGAAAGATCTCTTAGTATATGATGACAAAGTACATAAGATGAGATAAGACCCATAGTATCAAGCTAAGAATTAGTTTTTTTTTTCTTAAAGATGCAGTGACTTTTGGACTTTGTGGTATTGATCAAAGCTATAAAGAATATATTAAATAAAGTTGAAAAATGGGGACATGGGTGGCTATGCCTATAAAGAAAAGAATAATCTTATTGTATTTGCAATACAAACATTCTTTTCTGACCAATGATATTATAATCATGATACTCGAATTTTCCAACGAATCATTCAAAAGCTTAATTTTATATAATTCAATACTTAATGGTGTCTTTGCAGCGGAAGAAAAACATAAAAAGAGAGGATAATTTTATGATTTCTTTAGCTTTGTCGTGCTACCAAGAAGCGACTAGACTCGTGATTTTCTCAATTATAAGCGGCGGAAATATAAACTATACAATTTCATTACAATTTCAAACTATATTATTATGGCACTAACTAATTAAGCATACGCCATGAATATTAAGGAACTTAAAACGTTACGTAATTAGAGCAATATAAATGAAAGGAATATTTAAATTTATGGACGGACCTGAAGAGAAGTCATAGTAACCAGAACCCCAATAACGAGCATAGCACTGAGCTAAGTAAACCTCAGCTGCAATCGCCGAGCCACAAAGATTCTTTAACTTTCCGACAGACTCTGCAAGACAAGCCGTACAGTCGCTAGGACTCAAGTCACCAACACACTGAGCATATCCCTCGACTAAACCGGACCGGCTAACTTTGTAACCGAGTCGAGTCGACTCAAGATCCGACAACACATCGTCTCTCCGTTTAAAGAAGTCGTTGTCATTCTCAACGCTCTTGGAACTACACTTCTTGTACCTAAGACTCGTGTCTGGTTTCCCAAGGAAATCGTTGGTTTCGTAACGTAAGAAACATCCTTCGAGCTGGAGAGAAGCACCGAAAGAGTAAGGACATATGAGAGTGATTTGATCGACTGAGGTTTGGATGCATTTTAAGCAGTCTGATGATCGGAGATCGTCACGGCATTGATAGAGACCAAAGACGGCGGAAGAAGAGGAGGAGGACTCGTTGCCGACGGCAAAGCTGTTGAAGGAGGCGTCGGAGGAGGAAGTGACGACAGAGGAGAGAAAAGTGTCGCGGTTCGATTCAAAAGGTGTGTTTGGTGTGTATTTTTCCGGTGAACATCCACCGTAGATAAAGATATGAGATTCTGATGAAGATCTTGAGGAGGATGATGAGTAGAAGAAGAGGAAGAAGAAGAAAAAGAGAAGAGAGAAGAGAAAGTGTCTTCTCATATTTTTGTTCTTTTGGGGTTCTTTGTGTTTGTTTTCAAATGAGCTTTTGTTTTTTTGATTTTTCTCTTATTCATAGTGTTTTATTTTTAAAATAATAATCAAGAATGATTAGGCTCATCACTATGGGGACCGAGTTGTGATTTTTTTCTTTTCAAGTCGAACATATTTGAACGCGGCATAATATAGTGGTGACATTATAATACAAACCAATTAGAATACATACTCTAGTTATAAAATATGAAGGATGAGTGCAAAAGTACATAATAGATGATTTGGTTTAGAACATTCACTTGTTACGAATCAATACCAAAGTGTCGACAAATTGGATAATACAATTTGGTATATTATTTTGTTAGAGTGGTAAAATGATTTACTAGACATAATTAAAGCAGATTTGGTTTTGGAGGGTATAATAATTTCTTGAGACATTCTTTTGTGTAGGCAAAGAGGGACCCAATTTAGTCATGTCCTTTTGATTAGTATATGTTCGCTAGATCGATTCCATCACACATATTCTCCTCAAGCTAGTGGAGAATTTACAAGTGATAAGCAAACAACTTTCTTTAAATCCTAACCATGCACGACCAAAGGGATTAGGTTGATCATCATTGATTCAATTTATCTACAATACACTTACAAATATTACTATAAACTGGAATCTCTGAAACCGTGAGCAGTTGAAGCCAACGGGATTGGAGATTGTTTGTAACTGATCAACCAAACATATTCTTGTTATGCAGACGTTATGGTGATGTAAATAACAAGTTTCAGACGTGGAGAATATTCACCGCGCGTAAGACGTTATGGTGAACAAAGGACACGAGAAGCACAAAAAGATTCACGTGTAACTGTGTAAGACGTCATGGAGATGTTGTAGTGATCAAGAGGACACCAAAAGGAAACAAGAAGAAACTACACTTAAAAGAAATTAAGTGAGTGGAAGAAGGTTGGATAAACAACGGGAGAAGACGTGACGAAGATCACAGAGAAGATGTGTCCAAGCTCACGTGGTCAGAAAGAACCATAATCGTTTCAGTCAAAGTTGGAAACAGATGCGAGTAGGGTTTTAGACCAAAACTCAATTAAGGTGAGAATGTTTAGTTGAGTTTGGTTAACAGTTGCATCGTTTCAGTCTTTAACTTGCAGTTTGTGTTGTTACATTAAAGAGTTGCAAATATGAAGAGACACAACTCATTTTGTTGTTGTGTCTATTTGTTATCTAGCTATATAAATCAGTTTTGCCTTTGGTGTAAATAACAAATTTCAGATAAATAAAAATGTCTATTTGTTATCTAGAAAGAATGATCTTTTAATTATTACTATCTTGATATTTTAACAAATGAGCTAGCTGTGTTTATACCTCAAGGACTAGTGTTTCTAAAAGTGGACAATTCATTAAGAGAACCGGCATTGCTTGCCAGCCTTGGTCCTTGTAACTGCTAATACGTAACACTTTGAGGTTGTTGAACACTGGTATGGATTCACAGCATAGAGAAAGCGCCTGAAACAAGGCAAGCGAAAGTCAACATTATAACACAAGAACACAAGTGCAATATATACTTGTTTCAAAATCTCAAGGATTGATTTGATTTCCCTATTTGAAACCTAATATACTTGAAACATCAAGATGGCCTTTGACTGTGCATTAAAAAAAAAAAGTGAAACGTCGTAGCATATGAAATTTATATCATTAATTAAGGCTAATATAAATTTGAATCTAATAATATAATGCTTCAGAATCTCGTAGAGGATGTTTTGGTTTTGATTGAGACCAGTGGAAACAAAATATATATTAAAAAAAAAAACAAATATACACTAACCTCGAGAGTATAGCAAGATAAGTACAGTTTCTGAACAGCTCTTAAGCCACTCAAGAGCTTCCACACATTTCGAAAACGGAGAAGAACATCATCCTGATCGTCCCTTGCCGCTCTTGCTTGCCTATATTGGTCTTCAGTCAATCTAAGGTTGAGTAGAGCCTCAACTACATTTGTCAAGTTAACTTTTGGATAGTCCTCCGCAACATAATCAGAATAGTCAAAGTAAACCAGACGTGGAGTATCAAAAGAAATGCTCTTCAGACTCAACAAGTATTCAAAACCGTATGAATAGATAGTTAGCTTCCTTAGGGTTTCACTTGACACGGTTTCATCACACACGATCCATACAGTAGCATCAATGGATAATTCTTCAAGCACAGGGACAGAACGAAGAAATATCTCCATCTTGCCAATACTAATATAAGCTAGTTTTAAAACGAGCGTTTTAAGCATTGGTAAGAAAGTTTCTTCACGGCCAGTGAACAGCTCAAGACACATGTAATGATGAATTTTTACTTTCAGCTCAATTAGTGTCCCACTGTGGAAGATATTTGGAGGCAAAAAATATTTACTATGCATATCGATGGCAGAATCAAGATCAAGGTCCAAAACACCACGCTGCAGCACATTAGATATCCAACTATTCATACGACATGGACCAACACGTCCAGCATGACACGTGAGGGAAAATCTCTTAATGGGAGAATCACCCTGCAATGCAATTACTCTATCCACAAAATCTATGAAGCTCGACAGACTTTTTTTGCAATCAGAATATGGAAACACAGTGTCATGGATGTCAAGACTAGGAACAAGTGCAAACAGATTGTACCACCTCTTTGAGAGAAGAGATGTTGAAGCAGCCTCCTTGGTCGTAAGGAAGGACAAGATATGAATAACAAGATCGTCAGGTGTTGGAGTAAGCTTCTAGAAGATTGAAAGCTTGAAGCCCAAGATATCATTAGCAAGTCGGTTAATGACAAGATATGAGTAAAAGGAAAAGTTCCAATTGTAATAGGATTAGAAAAAGAGAAGTTTTCCATTATCAAAATAGGAATAACAAGGTGTGTTATGACTATAAATATCTTTGATTGAGTTGTGATCAAAGGTATGAGAGATTGAGAGCTTTGGTGTTTAGTTTTGAGTTAGTTTCTAAACATAATAAAGAGAGTTATTCTTTATTCAAAGCTTGTTAGTTCTCTTTATTTGGTATCAGAGCTTCAAGGAAGGACGATCCTTGAAACTTGTTCATCGGCCGAGCCATGGCAGACGGTGAAGCAATTATTGTAGCTGACACAACACGCAAGGAGGGTGTTCCTTCTTCGCTACAATGTCCGATGTTAACTGCCACAAATTATACCGTGTGGGCTATGCGAATGAGGATTATGCTGCGCGTACAGAAGGTGTGGGAGACAATTGAACCAGGTTCAACCGATGCTGACAAGAACAATATTGCAACGGCTTGGATCTTTCAATCCATAGCTGAATCTCTTATTCTTTAGGTTGGTGATCAGAAAACTCCAAGAGATATTTGGAACATGATCAAGAACCGGAACCTGGGAGCGGATCATGTTAAGGAGGCTCGACTGCAAACTCTTATGGCTGACTTCGAGAAGTTGACGATGTCGGAGTCAGACACAATTGATGACTTTGCCAGCAAGTTATCACAAGTCTCGTCTAAAGCAACTTCACTAGGAGTTCCAATAGAAGAGCCACTTTAGGTTAAGAAATTCTTGAGCAGTCTGCCGAGAGAAAAATTCATACAGATTGTTGCTTCATTAGAACAGGTTCTTGACCTCAATACAACTGGGTTTGAAGAAATCATAGGGAGGCTTAAAGTTTACGAAGAAAGGACACTTGGTAACCGCAAGCAGGATGAGACACAAGACAAACTCATGTATGCGAGAACAGATCAACCGAACTTTGGAAACTCAAGGGATGGAGGTCGCGGACGAGGAGGAAGAGGAAACAGAGGATGGGGCAGAGGAAGAGGTTATCAGCCGGATCACTCTTCAAACCAAAAAGAATAGAATCAGACCAAAGAGAAGAAAGATAAGGTCTTGATTTGTTTCAGGTGTGATAAACCTGGTCATTATGCATCTGCCTGTCCAGAAAGGAATCGAAATCAAGAGCCACGGTTGGTTAAGAAATTCTTGAGCAGTCTGCCGAGAGAAAAATTCATACAGATTGTTGCTTCATTAGAACAGGTTCTTGACCTCAATACAACTGGGTTTGAAGAAATCATAGGGAGGCTTAAGGTTTACGAAGAAAGGACACTTGGTAACCGCAAGCAGGATGAGACACAAGACAAACTCATGTATGCGAGAACAGATCAACCGAACTTTGGAAACTCAAGGGGTAGAGGTCGCGGACGAGGAGGAAGAGGAAACAGAGGACGAGGCAGAGGAAGAGGTTATCAGTCGGATCACTCTTCAAACCAAAAAGAACAAAATCAGACCAAAGAGAAGAAAGATAAGGTCTTGATTTGTTTCAGGTGTGATAAACCTGGTCATTATGCATCTGCCTGTCCAGAAAGGAATCGAAATCAAGAGCCACGGTTGGTTAAGAAATTCTTGAGCAGTCTGCCGAGAGAAAAATTCATACAGATTGATGCTTCATTAGAACAGGTTCTTGACCTCAATACAACTGGGTTTGAAGAAATCATAGGGAGGCTTAAGGTTTACGAAGAAAGGACACTTGGTAACCGCAAGCAGGATGAGACACAAGACAAACTCATGTATGCGAGAACAGATCAACCGAACTTTGGAAACTCAAGGGGTAGAGGTCGCGGACGAGGAGGAAGAGGAAACAGAGGACGAGGCAGAGGAAGAGGTTATCAGTCGAATCACTCTTCAAACCAAAAAGAACAGAATCAGACCAAAGAGAAGAAAGATAAGGTCTTGATTTGTTTCAGGTGTGATAAACCTGGTCATTATGCATCTGCCTGTCCAGAAAGGAATCGAAATCAAGAGGTTAACAAAACGGAGACTGAGGAAGCAGATGCAACTCTCTACATGCATGAGATCGTGTTTCTTAATGAAGAGAAACTACTACCTAAGAAGTTTGAGCAAGAAAGAGTTGAAGAAGGAACTTGGTACTTGGATAATGGCGCATCAAACCATATGACTGGAGTCAAGTCATTCTTCTCGGAGCTGAATGAGAGAATCAGAGGTAGAGTAAAATTTGGAGATGGATCATGTGTTGACATCAGCGGTAAAGGATCAATTCTATTTGAAGGAAAGAATGGAGAGCAACAGTTAGTAAAAGATATTTACTACATACCTGAGCTGAAAAGCAATATTCTGAGCCTAGGACAAGCAACAGAGCATGGTTTCGATGTTAGAATGAGGCTGAACTATCTGACTTTACATGATCCAAGAGGAAGACTCTTAGTAAAGGTACTAAGATCACCAAACAGACTCTACAGAATCAATTCAAAGATTGGACAGCCGATCTGCTTGCATACAAAATCCGAAGAAGAAACATGTAGATGGCATGCGCGACTTGGGCACATAAGTTTTAACACCATCATGAACATGTCGACAATGGAGATGGTTTATGGCCTGCCTAAGATTAACAAGGAGAACCAACTTTGCGAGTCATGCCTTGTTGGTAAACAAACTCGACATGCTTTCCCTACTGCAACTCAATACCGTGCTTCACGAATTTTAGAGCTACTACATGCGGACCTATGTGGACCTATTTCTCCAGCTACACTAGCACATAACAGCTATGTGTTTGTGATAATTGATGATCACACTAGGTATATGTGGACCATATTACTTAGGGAGAAGAGTGATGCTTTCGAGAAGTTTAAGGCTTTTAAAAATCTTGTCGAGAAAGAGTGTGATAAGCAGATCATGACTCTACGTACTGATAGAGGAGGGGAGTTCACTTCAAGAGATTTTCAGGACTTTTGTGATAGGAATGGAATAAGAAGACACTTGACAGCCCCTTACACTCCACAACAAAATGGAGTTGTTGAAAGGAGAAATCGTACGCTAATGGAGATGACAAGGAGCATATTAAAAGCTATGAATGTTCCAAACTACTTCTGGGGAGAAGCAGTTAGGCATTCAACATATTTGATTAATAGAGTTCCTACAAGAGCTCTAAAGAATCAAACTCCCTATGAGTGTTTTCGAAACTCAAAACCGAGTATAGAGCATATTCGTATTTTTGGTTGTCTTGCTTATGCAAAAACTGAACCGGTGAACTTGAAGATGCTTGATGACCGGTCTCAAACACTGGTTCATCTTGGGATTGAGCCAGGAACCAAAGCTTATAGGCTTTATAATCCAACAACTAGAAGAGTTGTTGTGAGTCGTGATGTTGTCTTTAATGAAAAGGATGGTTGGAATTGGAAGGGAGCCAATACGGTTGTTGAGAAAGCACCAGGAATGTTCAGTATGACTTGGGGAGGAGTTATAGATGAAGGACAAGGATCGTTTGTCAACAACCAAACAGAGGACAATGCTGCTAATAATAACCAAGAGGAGCTAGAGGAGGTTGGTAATGATGATGTTGGTGATCACAACGAAGATGATAATGACACTACAGAAACTGCAGGACCTGCAGAAACAATCGAACGACCTCCTCTTAGAAGATCTGAAAGGCAAGTAAGGCGTCCTAGTTACCTCGATGATTATGCTCTTCTAGCTGATATTGAATGCGAGAGGCTTCTTTTATCTATCAACGATGAACCGTTGAACTATGAAGATGCAAAAGGTCTAGTTGAATGGACAAAGGCGTGTGCAGAGGAGATAAACTCGATCAACAAGAACAAGACTTGGACGTTAGTAGAGAGACCACGAGGAGTGAAAGTTATTGGTCTTAAATGGGTATTTAAGATCAAACGAAATGCAGATGGATCAATCAGCAAGTTTAAAGCTCGTTTAGTAGCAAAGGGATATGCTCAACGAGAAGGGATCGATTTCGATGAGGTTTTCGCTCCAGTAGCTCGACTTGAGACACTCAGATTGCTTGTTGGTTTGGCTGCTTCTCATGGCTGGGAGATTCATCACCTAGACGTCAAGACTGCGTTTTTACATGGAGAACTAAACGAGGATGTTTATGTTTCTCAGCCCGAAGGTTTTGAAAAGAAGGGAGAAGAATATAAGGTTTTCAAACTATCTAAGGCTTTGTATGGCTTACGACAGGCTCCAAGGGCATGGAACACGAAGCTGGATCAGATTTTAAAAGGTTTAAATTTTGCAAAGTGTTCAAAGGAAAGTGTCGTGTATCGAAGAACAAATGGAGCAGAGATTCTTATAGTTGTTGTCTATGTGGATGATTTGTTCATCACTGGAAGCTCACTTGCGATGGTACAAGAGTTTAAATTGTCTATGTCTTCAAAATTTGAGATGACAGACCTCGGTAAGCTCACATATTACCTAGGCATTGAGGTATTGCAGAGTGAGAATGGGATTGAACTGAAACAGGAGGGATATGCAAGAAGGATTTTGAAAGAGGCTAGAATGGATGAGTGTAATCTAGCACATATTCCTATGGAGTTTGGTTTGAAACTGTCTAAAGCTGAGGAGGAGAAACCGGTTACAGATGCTACTTTGTATCGAAGAAGGATTGGCTGTTTAAGGTATTTGTTACACACTAGACCTGATCTTGCATTCTCAGTTGGAATGTTGAGTAGGTATATGCAGGATCCGAGAGAATCACATGGAGCTGCACTCAAACAGATTTTTAGATATTTGCAAGGGACTCTGACCTATGGTTTGCGTTTTGGACGTGGAGGATCGAGAGAGATTGTTGGCTATTGTGACAGTAGTCACAATGTGGATCTGGATAATGGGAGAAGTAGTACAGGTTTCATGTTTTACTTCGGAGAAACACCAATTACTTGGTGTGTGCAGAAGCAACAGACGGTTGCTATGTCTTCCTGTGAGGCCGAGTTCATGGCCGCAATGGAGGCTGCTAAACAAGCCATTTGGCTTCAGGATTTGTTAAGTGAAATTACGGGGCAGAGTACCAAGGTGGTGATCCTGTATATTGTCAACAAATCGGCCATTGAGCTCACCAAGAATCCAATCTTTCACGGCAGATCAAAGCACATCCATAAGCGATATCACTTCATCTGTGAGTGTGTTGAAAATGGTCAGATCGAAGTGTTTTTCATTCCAGGAGAAGAGCAGAAGGCAGACATTCTCACTAAGGCCCTAGTAAGGATTCAGTTCAAGGAGATGAGGAGCTTCATTGGAATGCAAGACCTCAACAAGAAGAACTTGAAGCTTAAGGGGGTGAATGTTGGAATAAGCTTCTAGAAAATTGAAAGCTTGAAGCCCAAGATATCATTAGCAAGTCGGTTAATGACAAGATAGGCTTAAAAGGAAAAGTTCCAATTGTAATAGGATTAGGAAAAGAGAAGTTTTCCATTATCAAAATAGGAATAACAAGGTGTGTTATGACTATAAATATGAGTTGTGATCAAAGGTATGAGAGATTGAGAGCTTTGGTGTTTAGTTTTGAGTTAGTTTCTAAACATAATAAAGAGAGTTATTCTTTATTCAAAGCTTGTTAGTTCTCTTTATCAGGTAGATTACTGAGTAAATCCATCTTCTATATTACAACCAATCCTACTCTCGTTGTAGACTACGACGAAACTAATCAAAACCGTGTTCTGCAACCGTATCAATTTCAAGACCAATTATAACTAGAAGATGGAGAGAATCGCATTCATAGGAAGCAAATCAAGTTGAGATTAGGTATCTTACGAGATCAACGTACGTACGAGAGAGCACTTTTAGAGTCAGAAGAGATAGCCAAACAAAAACCTAAACTGAGACGAATTTATGGGACGAGCTATTATATATATACGTCAAAGACTCAGACCGACAGAAAGAGCCTCTTTACTAAAGAATACATCAAAAAACCGATAGCAATCGTTTAACATTTAAATCGAAAATCTAGAAGAACAACTCAAATTTATAAATAAACTAGGAGGTATAATAAGTTGGGGTTAATTAATTTAGTTTTATTTAATAGTCATTAAAAAAAAAGTAAAAATCTAAATCTAAATGCCATTAAAAAGTTTACATGTAAAAAAAAAAATCATACAATTTCATAATTTATAACTAATTTAAATATAATCATACATACATATCTCTTAATTTTTTAATTTGTATATTGTTCAACTTTGATAATAATTTTTATTAGTATTTTGAGGATTTGAGGTAAAAAATATAATGATAAAAATGAAAATTAATTATGATATTCAAATATTTAATTTAAGTTGTTCATATAAACCAACACATAACCTAAAGTATTTAATAATAAAAATGAAATATTCCAAATCATATGAAGTGCAAGCAAAACTTTAAAGTACAATTCACAAAAATACTTTTATTTTAATTATTTTTATATTTCCCTTATTTTAATTTATATTTCTAAATTTAGTTATAATTGTTTCATCCTTGTAGTAAAAGCTAGATAAAAAAATAGAATATGATATTGTTTTTATATAAAGAACTCCTTGAAAAGTCCATATCTGAATTAAATAAATAAAAATTAATGATCTTTATGTAATTATATGTTTAAAGAAACTAAGTATAATGATAAGTATTCTAAAAGAAATGTATTATAATTTGGGAGAAAAGCAAAAATGCCTTTTTTTCCATTCCATTTTTTAAAAATGCCCTTGGGAGGTAAGAGAGAAGTTAGGAAAATTGATTTGACATTTAATAATATGTATTTTGAATTCAAAAAAATAAAGGAAGTAGTACATAAAAGCAAAGAAGAAATCAAATTGAGAACAATGTAAAATATATTATTAAACTCTTAAAATGTTATCTTCATTGAGTTTTCAACCAATGCAAGAACACTAAAATCAAAATGAAATTAGAGGGGTTATATTTAGAATTAATAGGATATATAATTGAAAGTGAAAGAAGGAAAAATAGTCAATTCATAATTTATGTAATTTCAGTTACAACTTAGTAGTAAAGTGTATATTTAAAGTATGAATTAATGTATATACTAAATGTGTTGTATTTAGGTTTAATTGAAAATAAATATTATATGTTTTAAAAATAAATTAAATAAATACCAAATTGACTCATAAGGAGAGAGTGAAACCTTATATACATATATACTAGGATCGGACCCGCGCTACAGCGCGGAGGAATATTCAAGGATACATGCGACCCATAATGGATTGGAATATGTAAAAATTCTTATTTGAGTATAGTGCAGCCGGTGGATTACGGCTCTACTCTTTTACCAATCGCTGTGATTCATTTGAACGTATAAAAAAATAACATGATTTTCACACCACTTTCACATATAATGGTCGCTGGTGTTGTAATGAAACAGTCGCCAAAGCTTTAGAGACCATTTAATATGTTGCTGATTTTTTTAGCGATTTTCGTGTCGCTGATTTCTCTAAGAAAATATCTCAATAGAGTCGCTAGATTTACTATCAGAGATATTACAGGAAAATAGTTATGAAGGAGAGAGATTGATTTTCAGTCACTCAACACTGTCGCAATGACTGGATAAAAGAACATGGCCTATATATTTTTACATTAAGTTTGGATAAAACAATAGAAGGAAAAAAAAGTAAATGGTAATAGAATGAGCTTTGATACAATAAAATAAATAATAAAAAAAGAGAAAATTTTAATATTATCATGAATTCAAATAAAATATAAAAATAGAAATTAAGAGTAAATGGTATTATTAATGTTTTAAAATAAGAACATGAAAATATTGTGTAAGTAACTAAGTTTGGGGATTTTTTTCTAAATGATGAATATCAAGTAACAATCAATTAAGTTGCCAAAAATTATGTAATTAAAGAAATATTATTTGTAATTGTTTATACATTGTGTAATTCCTCTGTGTAACATAAAAATATTAGTTTTAATTAAAAATAGTTTTGTGTTAAAATTTTATTTGGAAAATAATGAATGCTACATTTTTCAGTATGGCGTAGAGGTTCATCCTATATATATGTTTACATGATGTATTCCTTGTTTTAATATTTAAATTTTGTTAAAATAAATCTCTAAATTATGGTTAGATTTTTATTTTTTTAAATATATCTGCTTCTCTTCTATTATAGTGTTTTATTGAAACTTTCTCAATTCTTTTCCATGTTAATTTCCTTGTCCATAGTTTGGAATTCAACAAATGTTTTCCATGTTAATTTTCTTGTCCATAGTTTGCAGTTTAACATATGATGCACTTTTGTGGAACAGAACCACCAAACCCATAATAACTCTATCTGCAAGAAGAGAATCCAAAATATACTATTTTATTCTCACATTGAATTTAAGAATTGTTAGTTAATCTAAAAAACAATTAACACCAATCTATAATCTTCAGATAAAAAAAATCCAAAGATCATAAAGTTCACTAACCATTTTATTGAACATTATAAAATAACATACACAAAAAGTTAAGTAGAGCAAGTATTATGGTGTGACGCATTAACCATATCTGATACTAAGCCGACACACGAAACCCTTCAAACTTTTTTATATTCAAAAATGAACCACAAAATTAGAATCATAACCAAAGAAACTATCCAACAAAACAAATAAAAATAAATTTTCAAGTCAATATCGAACCTTTAATATTCGAGGTTTAGAAATTAGAAGCATCCCTATGCAACATTCTTGAGTACATATTTAGCCACTGCACTAACAGCTTCTGCATCAAGAAGGCTACAAATAGATTCAGAAAAATAGTAGATCAATATATTATACAAAATAGTATATCAACTAAAGAACACTATTTAGAAGTCATTGAATGTCACAAATAAACGCATAATTGAATATAAAAACTAAAAACTCATGGCTAGTATCTTTGCAATCTCATATATATATTCAATTATGAGTTCAAAACATTTGAGATACTTTATAACTTGCAATCCTAACTCTTATTTAACACCCGTGAACCAAAAAAAAACTAATATAAAAAACAAAGCATCGAAGGTAGTTTTAATTATGAGAAACGAACATATATCAACCATTTTATAAGCTTTCTAGACATTTTGATTACTCGCTTAAGAATCCATCCATAATATTGTTAGCCAGTTTTAAAACCAAATAAAATGATGTCAAAGCAAAAAGAAAAAAAAATAGAGTGGGTAAAGCTTTGATTATTGAACCTTTGATTACTAACATTGTATTTATAGGAGGGCTTCACGTATCACGAATTAGGTATAATTTGGTTGTATAAGTTTGGGTATATTCTGCAAATTAAGGTATGTAAATATTTTCAGAATAATTCAGTTAAGGATCGATTTTAATAAAAAAATCCAATAAGGTAATCTGGTACGTGTATCAAAAGCAGGTAAGGTAACAAATTTTGTTAGGAGATTGATATCTTTCAAATTATCTGATGAGATTGAGCAGCGTAATCTTCGGCTAAGTTGCCGTGATAGGGAGGTAAATTTCGGGTTTCGTAAACATTATTGTAAACAACCGGAATACAATAATGTTTTAGCCCATTAAAATCTGCACATTCCTTATATATCGAGAACCCATTTAAAACCTACAAATTTTTTTTTAAATGTGCACAGCCCTTTTATATTGAAAACCCATTACAAACCCCTCCAATTGTTTTCTAAATACCCGAGTCGTGAATTTCGGGTTACGCAAGAAATTAAACCCGACCCAATTAGTTATATTGTCATATTTACCCTCCGTGCAGTTGTTTGCTTGTGGTGGGCGTAGGGGCATTTTCGGGTGAAATACAAATTGTACTTCTCTTTTACTAATATAGGGATATAACATATATTATTTAGGTGTTTTCCAATAATTAATAACTATTTTTACCATTAGAAAATAATTGTGTTCTAGATACATAAGGTAAGAAAATATTAAAAAGATATCGCAAAATAAATTTAAAAGAAAATTACATGACAATGTATCACATGTCACAAACAAATTAAATATGAAAATAACTTATATATTTTAAATTAGGATGATAATAACTAAAAATAGAAGAGACTGTTTCTCATATTTTTAAATTAGAACTACGGTAAAAAAAATAGAAAAGTATATTTTATTATTTTTATATTTTTAAGAGAATATAGTTTTGTGTTTGTACATCTTTTAAATAATTTTTTTTTATAAGACACATGTTAACATGAGAAGTGCCACATGTCAGTTTCTAGTTGGATTGGTTTAAGGGGAACTCTACTTTATTATGTAAGAAAATTATCATTAATTATGGGAGAAATATACACAAAATGGATATCAGACACAATTAAGTCCAGTACTCTCCATATTAAAATATTTAAACGAGAAGCTAGTGACCAACATAGAAGCAAGTAGGACTCCCAACCACAGTTGATGTAATATTCCGAGAACTCAAGTCAGATTGCATCTTGACCTCATCACAAGCAAATTCCATCGTCCCTGACCCTGTCATGTTTTCTCCGCTATCCGGAAGAAACAACCGCAACCCCAAACGCACTTCCATTCTCTCCTTAATGTCATTCATAATGCTTTTGCCAATTGCACCATTAAGATCCTCTTCAGAGACAACCCCTGAAACCTTGAGCAGTTGAGGGCAATGGCATTGGAGATTCTTTTTGTAACTGATCAAGCAAACATTTTCTTGTTGTTCGTTAGAATATATATATATCAATTATAAAAAAAAAACAATTAAGTTAAATAAATATTTTAGAAGAAAGAAAAAAACATTGGAACCTTCTTATGGGTGAAGTAGCAATGGTAATATTCTTGTAAAGTAAAGAAGCTTGAAAGTATCCTGGTAGACATATAAAGGAACCATGAAGTTTTTCGGGAACTCTAATTGATAAATCCCAATTTGCACTAAGACGGGTATTTGTATCGAGAACCGTAAAATTCATAAAAGCTATTGTAATATAAGGCACTTGAGTTGATTTGTTTTCCGATAGGAAAGAGGAATATGCACATATCCCGCCACAAAACAATCCCAAAATTATCAATAAGGAAACACACACCACAATAGTTTCATGAATTGGTTCCTTTTCTCTAATCGTAGAGTTAGATTCTGGAACTTCTTCTTTGACTTCTTTCTCAACAAAAGCTTCTTTTTCGTGTTCCATTTTGTGTTTTACATTGACCAAAGAATTCGAGGAAGGAAGAAAGAAAAAACGAGTTTTAGAGTGTACAGAAGAAGATGAGAGATTGTAAGAAATGTATCATATAAACATTTATATATACACTTCCTTAGTTTTTATTTTCTTCCATAAGATCTATATATCTCCTTTTAATATTTTACTTTTTTTGGCTTATTTAGAGTTATCTCTGATTTTTTGCTATTAATTTTTTTATAATTTGATATTAAATAGAAATCTAGCAAAAAATAAATGTGGTCTTTGATGGAAAAAACAAAAAACTGAATTTCCATTTATTAAATAAAATCACTTTTATAAAATATAAATTAGGTCAGAATTTTATCTTTATTAACTCTAGATCCTATAATGTAATGTTATGATATGTCATATCCTTGTTGAACATGTGTAACTCTCTAGACACGGCTTTGTATATTAAGCATATTTTAGGACCATTTTTGGAAAAAGTTATATTTTTTTTTTTTAACTATTAGACCACAACTGGTCGATCCATTAGCCAAATTCCTATATTCGTAGAAAGCAAGATTCGATCCCTGGTGTGATGGTGCCTTTTACAAATAGACTTACCACCTGCCACTGTACTAAGGTCACTTCACAAGTTATACTTTTTTATCTAAATCAAATCTGATTTCAGTGAACCTAAGTTATACTTTTTTATCTAAATCAAATCTGATTTCAGTGAACCTAACGAACACACATAAATTTTGATTGAAATACCTTTTCTTTTTTGTCAAAACACTTGCATTTCATTACGTTCAAACAAGCACTGTTTAAGCTACAAAATAAAAGAGTTAAGGCTCAATTTATATGTGAAGGTTGCTCGGTGCATTTATATACTAAAATCAAAATTGTGGATTATTGACAACTTTTTATAAACTTTTTAATGAAGAGAAAAATCTACATTAAATTGATATCAAACACACTTTTGGTAGAATTTCCGAGATGTTTTATATATATTTGGCTATGAAATAATATTCAAAATAAGTCCAACAAATATGAATTTAAAGATGGTTCAATCTTCATGAGAAATAATTAGGCTAAAAAATAAACTAATGATCATAATCATAGTGACATATAGGGTTTCCAAACGCAGTAGCTGTAATCTGAGAGTTGGAATCAATATGAAACTTGGCTTCATCGCAAGTATAGCTCATCATCCCTGTTGTCATTTCTCTGCAATCCGGGAAAAACAACCGCGATCCGAACCACACTTCATTTGTCTCCTTAATATCACCCATGATATTTTTTGCAATTGCACCATTGGTATCTTCCTCAGAGACAACTCCTGAAACCTTAAGCAGTTGAGCCCAGTAGGGTTGGAGATTGTTGTAACTGATCAAGCATAATTAGAGTTGTTGTTCTTAGTTTGAATAAAGAAGTCATATATATAGATTTTTTCAGAATAATAATAAAAAAAAAAAAGGAGAAATGTTTGTAACCTTTTTGCGGGTGAAGTAGCAATGGTAATATTTTTGTAAAGTAAAGAAGCTTGAAAGTCTCCTTGGAGACATATAAAGGGACCAGGAAGAGTGTTGGGGACTCTAATTGATAAGTTCCATTTTGCACTAAAACGAGTTTTAGTTGAATTTAACACCGCAATATTCATTAAGGGTACTGTAATATCCGGCACATCATGATCAGTATGAACACAATTACATACGTAAGACGCCCGTCCTATGATACCGATAAAAATCAAGCAGAATAAAAAACATAGTACCATGACTCTGATTTCAGTTTTTTCATCTTCCATCTTTGTAGTTATTGACCCAAGAGATCAAGAGAGAGGAAAACGAGTTTTTGGAGAACACAACAAAAAAAGGAAGATGGGAATTTGCAAAAAGTGTATGATAAAACATGTTTATATATTCACACACCAGGTTTAGGTACACCGCTTGATAGCTTCGTAAATGTTTCCATAAGATTTTTGATACGTGTATGTTATTTATCTCCTTTAGATATTTTTGTAAAATTGTTAACTTTTCTCAACTCTTACAAATCATACTTTTCTGACGTGTAATATTTAATTTAATAAATCAGCAACAATCATACAAAATATGAGAAAAATTAATTTGATCACTGATTCTAAAATGTACATCAGTAATAAAAGTTAAATACTGTATCTATCAACAATAATTAGGCCATATATATTGTTTTAATCATATACATAATAAAAGTAAGGTTTTGGTTTAATTTAATATTTTCTATTTTTTTAACTTTTTCTAATTATTTAATTGCTTTAAACAATATTTAAGATCCAATTAATACAAAACATTTAACTCACACATTAAAATAAAATTAGAACTGAAAATAAAATAAATTATGCATTAATCATATTCCACCACTCAATTTTATTCAAACACAATAAATTATAATTATAATTTCCATAATTCTAAATGTAACTTCCATCAATTCTGATCATATAAATAAGCATTCTCTCATTCTCTCATATTGGCATTCTTTTATTTTTTTCATTTTCATATTCTCTCATTCTCTTCCACTTCTCTCATTCTCTTCCACAATACATCAAATCATTTTTTGTTTTTTGTTTTCGATTTCTTATTTTTGTTGTATGGGTTACAAAAAAACAAATGAAATATCATTGTAAATTTTTAATGCTAAATTTTAATTTTAGAGACTACATGATATATATTTTACATTGTTCTTATTTTTAAAGATTCATCTCCATTATCTAATTTGGATTATCATCTTATAAGTAAATAATTCTCTCCTCCTCTCCCACCAATATCAAATGTTGTTATATCTCATATGTGTTGTAAGAGTTTGATTCTATATTTTAATTAAGAAAGTATTATATATTTTAATCATTGTTTTCAATTCTTATTTTATTTATATAAAAATAAAATATTTCTTACCTTTCTAATCTATTCATATTTACTTTTAAAATTTCCATAGTTAAATTTAAATTCATATATGTTGGATTTAACAAAAAAATCAAGTTTATTTGAGAATTAGATGTTCTTATTTCTTTTAAACGATCAATGTGTAACATATTATACTTTCAATCAAATTATGGACTCACCAACACTCACTTTTAATTAAATGGGTTTTAATTTTAGGAGTTGGAAAAGTATAAAAATTTGTTTGTAACTCTCATAATAATATAATAGTAGTGTTCTCAATGAATTTAATTTAATATAATAGAACATGTTAAAAATGTATTAATATGCAATGAATTGCACTTTTATAACTCTCAAATAGTTATTTTTGATACATCGATTTCAGTATTATCTACTAAAAGAAAGACACATATCTCACTATAACCCATTAACCCTCATGGCCTCATATTTCACTCTCTTCTTATTGGTTCATTTGACATTTTTAAAATTTAATATTTATTTTTAATTATATACATTAATACATACTTTAAATTCAATCTTTACTACTAAATTGTAACTGAAATTACATAAATTGTGAATTGACTTTTTATCCCTCCATTCATTTTTATTTAAACACACTATTAATTATAATTGTAACTCTTCTAATTTAATTATTTTAGAAATGTAACTTCCATCACTTTTTATCCTATAAATATTTTCACATCCTCTTCAACCATATCCCAAATCCTAAATATTTTCTTTGTTTTTTTATAATGTTTTTGCAAAGGTTGAAAACCCAAATAAGAGTTTGATTATATTTTTTTGTTTACTATATATTTTACATTGTTTTGAATTTTATTGTTTCTTTGTTTTATGTACTTCTTCTTTTCTTCTTTGTTTTTATATTATTTTGATTAAAAATACATATGTATTCTAATATGTATAATAAAATTTTGATGACCATAATAATATTTTGGTTATAACCATCTCATAATAAGGAAAACATCTTAATTCTTTACTTTAGATGTTTGATTAGTTCTTACAAATTCACGTATATTTATTTTATTCTAACAATTTGAAATGTTCTCATGAATGAAATTTTTGTAATATAATTATCAAATCATTTTTTTTACCTCTCACTTACATCCAACCAAACTGTAATACATTTATTTTAGAATAATAATCATTATATTCAGTTTGTGATTCAACATATAATGCTATAAAACCAATATTTTTTTTATTTAATCCATTAATCCATCGCAATAACCATCCTGCTTCCTTTTCACTTGAGGCAACTGTAAAATTTCTCCTTGATTCTGTTAGCATCTTCTTTGAAACTTCAAGCACAGACCTTGGCAATCTGTGACCAAAAAATTACATAAAAGTATTGCCATTGGATTAAAGATTTTTCTATATGAAGGCGGATTGTTTAGCTCGTTCTTCTCGATTGCTAGTGTCGGAAACGACTTTTGTAAACAACTCTCCTCCTGTTTGGGCAACCAATTTAGGAGTTTTAGTTTAATTAATGTTTAGGTTGAAAAAAAAAAGATTTTTCTATATAAGAAAACAAATTGATTTTTTATTTTTATTTTTATTTTTTGGACAAACATTGATTTTTCTTTGAGAATTTGTTAAAAATGCCCCTTTCGATATACCCCTTTTCAAAAATACCCTCTTTCTGGCCATTTTTATTTTTGCCCTCTTTTAATTTTTAATAACCATTTTACCCTTAGATGAAAATTATTTTATTCAATAAAAAGAAAAACAAAAAATTTCGGACATATTTTCCCACCAAAAAAATTTTGATAGAAAATTTCGACAAAAACATTTTCCCGCCAAAATTTTTCCCGCCAAAAAAAATTTACAAGGTTTTTATAAGATTTCTACCTTATAAAAGCCTTATAAACACCTTGTAAAGGCTTTTACAAGATTTTTTAAAGAGTTTTAAAAGGTTTTTTAAACAACTTGTAAACGCTTTTACAAGATTTTTAAAAGGTTTTTAAAAGGTTTTAAAAAGGTTTTCAAATGGTTTTTAAAAAGATTTTTAAAACGTTTTTAAACACTTTGTAAACGCTTTTACAATGTTTTTAAAAACCTTGTAAAAGTTTTTATAAGATTTTTAAAAGCATTTACAAGCTTTTTAAAAGCATTTACAAGGTTTTTAAAAGCGTTTACAATGTGTTTAAAAACCTTTTAAAAACCTTGTAAACGCTTTTAAAAGTTTTTTAAAAGCGTTTACAATGTTTTTAAAAGGTATAAATTTCAATATTTTTGGCGGGAAAAATTTTTGATTTTGACGGGAAAAATTTTTTTATGGCGGGAAAAATTTTCGATTTTTGCGGGAAAAAAATATTTTGGCGGGAAATTTTTTTGGCGGAAAAATATTTTCGATTTTGATGACTGTACATTCTTGTTGTTACACAAAAAAGGTAGTTTGGTCATTTTGTATATAAAGAGGTGTAGTTTTAGAAATGGTCAACATGAATGAGTATTTTTAGAAAGAGGTATGGAAAAAGGAGCATTTTTGAGAATGCCCCTTTTTCTTTTTCTATCTAGTTTTTTATTACAAGGATTAAAAATTATAACTAAACCTAACAATATTTTCGTTCCAAAAAACAAAAAAAAAAAAACTAAACCTAGCAATATATCTTAAACTAAGGGGAATATAAAAAACATTTTTAATCGTATTTTAAAACTTTGATGCACTTCATATGATTTTATTGGAAATATGTATTTTTTAATTTTCAAAATAGTTTAGTTTTTAATTATTAAATAGTTTAGGTTATGTGTTAGTTTATATGAAAAACTTAAATTATACATTTAAATCACATAGTCAATTTTTTTTATTAAATGATATTTTATTACCTCAAATGCTCGAAAATACTAATGAAATTTATTATCAAAGTTGAACAATAAAAAAAATAACTTTATAATGTATGTATGATTATTTTTAAATAAGTTATATATTTTGATATTGTATGATTTAAATAAATAAAAGTATACAAATGTTAATGACATTTAAATTGATTTGTTAAGTTTTTTTATGATTATCAAAGAAATTTAAATTAATTATATATTTTATTATACTACAATTCTCGCATTTGCGCGAGATATTACCCAGTTAACTCAAAAGGAAAACTGCCAAATGTATTAACTGTAAATCCTATACAATTATGGTATATCAGTAATTAGATGTCAATCTATACTAATAAAAATAGAAGCTATAAGCTCCTAAAGCTGTCCACATGGGATTTTAAAAAAACTATTAACAATTAGACATATCATTAATTAACATTTTAAAAAATTTCCAGGATTTTGTATATTCAAATTTTTTTAATAACCAATCGGGATCAGACATCTCAATATTTAACAATCAATCGGGATCATACATCTCAATATTTAACATTTTTGAAATTATGTAAAATTATATATCAAAATACTTATAAATAATTGAATGTACAACGTCCCACACGGCTAGAAATTTTTTAGACAATGGCTGAGAACCATTATAAATAAGACTAATATGCTTTTAACTATGAATGAGCAGGAAGCTACCATGCGTCCAAATCTTAAAATTTTAAAAGTTAAAAATATTATAATTACTAGGTTTCGAATCCACGCTACGCGTGGGTTTATTAGATATATTTTGATTGATTACAGAAATAAAGTATTATTTTATATAAAAAAATTTAGTATTATCATTTTCATTGTCAAAATTTGTGATAAATTTCATTGTTACTTTTACCGTCTGGTTCTTTGTTATACTTTTTTCTTCTTCTTACTCGTCAACTTATTCACATTATTCCACTGGAAAACTTTTTTGTTAGACCACCACACAACTTGTTAACCCATCAAACTCCAAGGACAAAATTATTTCTTTTCTCATAAAATTTGTGAAATTCATGAAGAGCAGCATAGTTAACACATGCATCCAATTATTGATAATTTTATCTATATACTTATTTTGTTTTAGATCCACACGTTTAGAATCTTCTCCAACCAAAATCCTTACTTGGTTTATAATATTTTAAAAACATAATAAAATATACTAATAATAATTTATTTAATATAAATCATATGATATATAGAAATATGAGTACACTATAAAAACATATTAATTTATGTGACATGTTTTATTACAATTGGAGGTTTTAAATCATAGGTAGACAGCCTTAGAAGCTTATAGCTTCTACTTTTTATTTAAAACTAGGTTTTGAATCCACACTACGCGTGAGTTTATTTGATACATTTTGGTGCAAATTAAATATGACTGATGACAGTTATGTAATATTATCTTATAGAAAAATTTAAATTACTATTAAGGCCAAACTTTTATTTTCGATACACTAAAATTTAAAAAAAAAAAAAAACTCAGTAGTGCTAAAAAATCAAATTTGATCAAAAGAATCATGGATTTAACCGGACGTCCAAGAGAGGTTTGATCGTACATTCGAACTGGTGACCTTGCATATACTAAACCATTTTTTTTTACGGCTAGACCAACGAAACACTTTTTTAATCATGAATTAATATTGTTTTCTCATATTTAATTGACAACCGCCATCTATGTTTTTGTGTTTTTTTCCATTGTTTTCTTACTTTCATATTCTTTCTCGTCATTTTTATTGTCAAAATTTCATGATAATTGTCATTATTACTTTTACCGTCCGATTCTTTGTTATTGTGACAACCCGTCCCGCGGACCCCACTAGCCCACCGCTAGCTACCCCAACGGACCGTCTGTGGACCCTGCTAGCCCACTGCTAGCTGGCCCAACAGACCCCAAGCTGGCCCTGCAGGGCATCGATCCTAACCCATCACTGTGGATATCCAAATCCACCAGTAAGTTATTGGTGCGCCAGGCGTTCCTCGAACCCTGGTCCCTCACCCTTTAACAACCTTCCCACAGGACAAGTTGCCACCAATTGAGCTGCAGATCAATTGGTGGCAACTTGTCCTGTGGGAAGGTTGTTAAAGGGTGAGGGACCAGGGTTCGAGGAACGCCTGGCGCACCAATAACCTACTGGTGGATTTGGATATCCACAGTGATGGGTTAGGATCGATGCCCTGCAGGGCCAGCTTGGGGTCTGTTGGACCGGCTAGCGGTGGGCTAGTGGGATCCACAGACGGTCCGTTGGGGCAGCTAGCAGTGGGCTAGTGGGGTCCGCGGGACGGGTTGTCACTGTTATACTCTTCTTCTTCCTCTTCCTCATCTACTTTCTCACATTCTTCCACTTAATAACTTGTTAACCCATTAAACTCTAAGACCAAAATCATTGCCTATTTTCTCATAAAATTTCATGGAGCAGCATAGTCACCACATGCACTCAATTATTGATATTTTCATCTGTATACTTACTCGGTTTTAGATCCAAATATATTGAAACTTCTTAAACCAAAATCTTAATAATATAAAATTACAAATTACTTGCAGAGAAAGTAATATGAACACATGTATAGCTAATAAAAAGTGTGTTCGTTGTCGATCCTTTTTCTTTAAACCTAAAAAATTAATTCAAACAACATCAAATCAAGGGTCTTGCAACTTCAATCCTTCAAGCTTGCTGCTCATTCGTAGTAGGAAGCATATTAGTCTTATTTATAGTGGTTCTCAGCCATTGTCTAAAAATTTTATAGCCAATGTGGGACGTTGTACATACACTTTTTTTTTTTCAGCAAAAATTAATTATATTGATGAATCAAGGTAATCGTTACATAGTTGGTCTGATAACCATGAAGGGGGATTAAAACAACTAGAATAAAAACTATTGGAAGTACAACCAAACTTTGCTAAACAGTGGGCAGTATGATTACAAATTCTCGGAGCAAATGTAAATTGGCAAGATTTAAAGTAAGAAGACCAGTGTTTAATGTCTTGAATGACACCATAGATAGATATGTCAGTTAAATGGTCTTTAAGAATTTTGGATAGAGTCTCATTGTCTCCTTCAAAGATAACATTGGTAAGTCCCCTTATCCATGTTTGTTGTATAGCTACCAATAAAGCTTTAGCTTCCGCTTCGAGAGAGGTAGAAGCGTGATGTAATATTGATGCTCCCCAACCTTGCGAGACACCTTGATGATCGCGAAGAATCCAGCCTCCTTTTGCCTGATTCGTAACCGGATTAAAAGCTGCATCGTAGTTACACTTTGTGTATGGAGATGAGGGTCGCTTCCATGTTTTATCTTGTTGTACCCGTGATGCATTGTTTGTTGTAGGGTCCACCATTTGAGCACGATTCCAATCACGAAGATCTGCCCGTGCTCGTTGAACAATTTGGCTAGGACTTTGTTGAGTACCTTCGAAAATAAAACTATTTCTACTCTTCCAAATATGCCAAAGAAGCCAAAAGGGCTGGCAAGCATCAAACCAAGAGCTGTTAGTATCATTACAGTACTCAAACAACGCTTCAATGAATAATTCAGAGTTTGCATAATTGGTAAAACAAAGAGTAGTCGGTAAACCAGATAATAGCCATATAGATTCTGCATAAGGGCATTGGAAAAGAATATGTTCGATAGTCTCATCCTCCTGAAAACATCTCGGACAAACAGGATCAATGTTCATTCTCCGCGAACTAAGTCTTGTTAGAGAAGGTAGTGACCTTGATAGAATGCGCCACATGAAATGTTTTAATTTTGGAAGAATGTTTAATTTCCAAATTTTTTGCTTTAGATGAACCGAACCATGAGGAATAGGAGGCATATGAAGGGGATAATGAGGGTTGTGTCTTGATAACCAGTATCCAGATCGGACTCGTAGTCCCCTGTTTTATTGTAATGCCAAATTATTTTATCTGGAATCGTTGTTCTTGAGAGATAGATGTTTGTAATTTTTCTTGGTCGTCTTCAACTATATTTTCCCTGATCTTTGTGTTATCCCAGTGACGATATCCATTATGAGAGCTGATTAAATTACTGATATGAGAAATTTCTTCTGTACATGAGTTTGTAACCGGTCTAGGAGGATGATCTGCTATTACATTATCCTTATTTACACGAATGCTTCTTCCATCGCCCACTATATATCGATACCCTTGTTTAATTAGTTTGAACCCCTCTAGAATCGACGCCCAACCATATGATTGATTTGCTCTCTGTTTTGCGTCTAAAATACAATCATCACGACAATATCTGCTTTTGAATACTCTGGCAAAGAGTGAATTAGGATGTTGTATTAACCGCCATGCTTGTTTAGCAAGTAAAGCATTGTTGAAGTTCTCTAAATCCTTGAATCCAATGCCTCCTTCTTTTTTTGAATATTGTAATCGTTCCCAAGATACCCAAGGAATACCTCTATCCTGATTCCCTTTTTCCCACCAAAACTTTTGTAAAATACTTTCGATTTCAGAAAGGACTCCCAATGGAATTTTGAAACAAGACATCGAGAAAACGGGCATTGCCATTGCAACGGATTTGATCAATATTTCTTTACCAGCAGGGGATAAAAATCTACCTCGCCAAGATGATGTTCTCTCTTTAACTTTATCGATGATGTATCGAAACATTTCACACTTCTTTCTCCCAAACTGTTCTGGCAAGCCAAGGTATTTACCTCCACCACCATGATTAGGAATTTGTAATATGGCCTTTAGTCTGTTTTGTAATTGTCCCGGTACTCGTGATCCAAAAGTGATTAAAGATTTGGTAGTATTAATCTTTTGACCTGAGTAGTATTCATAAACTTCAAAAGCTTCTTTGATTGCCTTACAGTTTCTTGCATTTGCTTGACAGAAATATATTGAGTCATCAGCAAATTGGAGATGAGTAATGGCTGGAACCCCATTGCCAATGCGCACTCCTCTGATATCACCATCACTTACTCTCATTTTGATTAAATGGCTCATAATATCTGCACATAGTATGAAGAGATAGGGAGATAAGGGATCTCCCTGTCTAATCCCTCTTTCAGGGACTATCATACCATGAGGTGAACCATTAATAAGTATAGAATAGTTTACTGAACGAACAGATGCCATTATCCATTGTATCCACTTTTTGGAGAAACCAAATAATTGCATAGTAGTTTCTAGGAAATCCCATTCAACTCTGTCATAAGCTTTAGTGACATCAGTTTTTATAGCCATATAATTTGTAGAAACCCTCTTTCTAACTTTTAAAGAATGCATGACCTCATGAGCTATAAGAATGTTATCAGTAACTAATCTTCCAGGGATGAAGGCAGCTTGAGTATCAGAGACAATGCTATCCAAATGTTGTTTAAGGCGGTTAACTAAGCACCTGGAGATAATTTTGTACAAAACATTGCAGAGTGCAATAGGTCTAAAATCCGAGAGTGTAATTGGTTTTGTTATTTTTGGTATAAGGCAAATGTTTGTATGATTGATGTCAGATTTCATGTAAGAAGTCTCAAAGAAATCTTTCACCTCTTTTACAACATCAGGACCAATTATCTCCCAGTACTCCTTGTAGAATCTTGTTGTTAGGCCACCTGGACCAGGAGCCTTATCATCACCAATATAAGAAAGTGCTTGATATATTTCGTCTCCAGTAAACTCCTTTGTCAGTTCTTCGTTAATGGCCGGTGTGACCGTGGAGGGGAAGTCTGCAAAGTCTATTGGGGATACCGGAATCCTACTTGAAGTGTACATCGTTGAAAAATAATCTTGAGCATGATCTCCAATACTCATCGCTCCATTATATTCATTGTCTTCTGCATCTTTAATGGAAGATATAAGATTCTTCGTATATCTGGTTTTTGTGCTGGCATGGAAAAATTGTGTATTACGGTCTCCACAATGTAACCATTTGTTTCTGCTTTTTGTTTGCCAATAATATTCCTCATCTCTATATGCTTTGTTTAGTTCATCTTGTAAGCGAGGTATGTGTCGACGTAATGATCTGTTAGTACTCTCCATAGCCCTATTGAGCTCTCTTTGATAGAACTCAATGCGTTTAGCAGAGTTCAGGTTAGTAGAATGTTTCTTTTTGGCCATCAGTCTTCGACAGGCATTTATCTGATCACAGATCGAGTAGTGATTCTGTTGTTTGCATATATTCCAGCCTTCTGCTACACTTTGAGCAAAGTTGTCGATGTTAGAGAGTCGTTTATCAAAACGAAACGGCTTCGTTGGTTGTACATACACTTATTTATAAGTTTTTTAATATAAAAATTTTACAGAATTTCAAAAATGTTAAATATTAAGATATCTGATTTTGATTGGTCGTTTTAAAAATTATAATATAGAAAATCCTGTAAATTTTGAGAATGTTAATCAGTGACATGTCAAATCCCGATAGGTTGTTTAAAATCTTATGTGGACGCCGTAAGGAGCTTATAGCTCCAATTTTTATTAGTATAGATAATTAAAATATCTTAAACTTTTAAAATTTTAAAATTTGGACGCCTTATAAATCAAGTTTCCTGTTCATTCATAGTTGTAAGCATATTAGTCTTATTTATAATGGTTCTCAGCCATTGTCTAAAAAATTTCTAGCCATGTGGGACGTTGTACATTCACTTATTTATAAGTATTTTTATACAGAAATTTTACATAATTTTAAAAATGTTAAATATTGAGATGTCTGATCCTGATTGGTTATTAAAAAAATCTGAATAATTATAATTTTTAAACTTTTAAAATTTTAAAATTTGAACGCTTGGTAAATCAAGCTTCCTGCTCATTCATAGTTGAAACCATATTAGTCTTATTTATAATGGTTCTCAGCCATTGTCTAAAAAATTTCTAGCCCGTATGGGACGTTGTACATTCACTTATTTATAAACACTTATCTATAAGTATTTTTATATAGAAATTTTACATAATTTCTAAAATTTAGATTGAGATGTTTGATCCTGATTGGTTATTAAAAAAATCTGAAAATACAAAATCCTGGAAATTTAAAAAAATGTTAATTAATGATATGTCTAATCCCTATTAGTTGTTTTAAATCTCATGTGGACGCCTTAAGGAGCTTATAGCTCCAACTTTTTATTAGTATAGATTTTCCTTTTTCTAAAAAATTCTGGAATTTTAAAAAAATGTTAATGAATGACATGTCAAATCCTGATAGGTTGTTTTAAAATAATTCTTAATATAGAAAATTCTGGAAATTTTTAAAAAATGTTAATGAGTGACATGTCTTATTACAATTGGAGGTTTTAAATCCTAGGTGGACAGCCTTAGAAGCTTATAGCTTCTACTTTTTATTAGTATAGATTCAGATTTTTTTTAATAACCAATCGGGATCAGACATCTCAATATTTAATATTTTTGAAATTATGTAAAATTTCTATATCAAAATACTTATAAATAAGTGAATGTACAACATCTCACATCGGCTAGAAAATGTTTAGACAATGGCTGAGAACCATTATAAATAAGACTAATATGCTTTCAACTATGAATGAGCAAGAAGCTTGATTTACCAAGCCTCCAAATTTTAAAATTTTAAAAGTTTAAAATATTATAATTATCTATACTAATAAAAGTTGGAGCTATAAGCTCCCTACGGTGTCCACATAGGATTTTAAACAACCTATCGGGATTCAACATGTCACTGACTAACATTATCAAAATTTACAGGATTTTCTATATTAAAATTTTTAAATCGACCAATCGAAATCAGATATCTCAATATTTAACATTTTTGAAATTATGTAAAATTTTTATATTATATTATAAATAAGTGTATGTACAACGTCCCACATTGGCTATAAAATTTTTAGACAATGTCCCACATTGGCTATAAAATTTTTAGACAATGTCTGAGAACCACTATCAATAAGACTAATATGCTTACTACTACGAATGAGCATCAAGCTTGAAGGATTGACGTTGCAAGACCCCTTGATTTGATGTTGTTTGAGTTAATTTTTGACGTTTAAAGAAAAAAAGGATCGATGATGAACATACTTTTTATTAGCTATATGTTCATATTACTTTCTCTGCAAGTAATTTGCAATTTTATAGTATTAAGAGTTTGGTTCAAGAAGTTTCAATACATGTGGATCTAAAACCGAGTAAGTATATAGGTGAAATTATCAATAATTGAGTGCATATGGTGATTATGTTGATCCATAAAATTTTATGAGAAAATAGGCAATGATTTTGGTCTTGGAGTTTGATGGGTTAACAAGTTATTAAGTGGAAGAATGTGATAAATCAAATGAGGAAGAAGAAGAGTATAACGAAGAATCAGACGGTAAAAGTAATAATGATAATTATCATGAAAATTTGACAATAAAAATGACGAGAAAGTATATGAAAAGTAAAAAATACAATGGAAAAAAACACACGAAAATATAGATGGTGGCTGTCAATTAAATATGAGAAAACAAGATTAATTCATGATTCAAAAAAAAATGGTTTAGTATTTGCAAGGTCACCAGTTCGAATGTCCGATCCGCTTCTTCTGGACGTCCAGTTAAATCCATGATTCCTTTGATCAGATTTGATTTTTTAGCACAACTGATTTTTATATTTTTAAAAATTTTGGTGTATTGGAAATAAAAGTTTGGCCTTAATAGTAATTTAAATTTTTCTATAAAATAATATTTCATAATTATCATTAATCATATATAATTTTCACCAAAATATATCAAATAACCTCACGCGTAGCGTGGATTCAAAACCTAGTTATAATTAAATAAGGATTTGAGTTAAAATACACGTTTAAGCAGATTTATATCAAACTGTTTTTTTTCGTCCACAGGATTAAATTTAACAGATTAATACCCTCCCAAATCTATTTATATTTTACTTTAACAGGATTAACAATTGTCTAATGATAAATTTATCCGGTTTGGTTGAGTTCGGTTATAAAAGTCAAAAATGGACTAGTTTTCATTTTTTAATAGGTCGAAGGTCTAACCTTGTGTTCTCAAGTTGGTATATATGCCTTTGGGCTTTGGAGAAGATCAATCATTGATGGTTACAGCCACTACTTATCCATATTAATTTCAACTCGATCGAAATTGGACCTATATCTATGAACCAACTTGAACACATATATGTATAACTGAAAATAAAAACAATATCAGGGATACTTTAATATATCAAATAACTTTTCAAAAGGTTTCATATATATTAATTTAAAAAAAAAAAAATTGAAAAACAAAGTGTAATATTGTTCGCTTAACAAGCAAAATGGGTCCATTTCTTGATCCAACGTGAACAATACGTATTTTCATACAAAGAACACGTGACAATACTCGTTTTTTGTTCCATGCTAGTGTAAAATAGAAGTCGTACTAAACTAAAATCTCTCAAACTATATTTTTATTTTATGTGTCGATGTTATTAGACTACCTTAAGATTTGTATATACTAACTTTGTTGCTAATCATTATTCCGATAAATTGGACACAATCATTAGTCAAATTACAAATCAAATTGTAAAAGAAAGTCGATGTTAACGTTGTAGGCTTGTAGGAAAAACAGCTTTTACCTGGACAATTCCAATATGTTCGATTCATACATCGGACTATTGACTATGCGAAAACATACACTGATTTTAAAAATTTTGAATTTCATACCCCAACTTATGATTTTGTGCTACAATATACAAAAACGTGATTAATTAATAACTCTGTTAATATCGCCGTTAGGCAATCTGACGTGGAATCCACATATGCAGAGAATATCAAAACGACGTCGTTTTTGTCGAATAAAAAAAAGATTTTTGCAAGTTAGCCTCGAACCCATGAAGTCTAAATCCCACCTACCATATCATTTACCACTCGGACATATAGATTTATTACGGTTTAATGAACCAAGCTTTAATATATCTTCTTCTTCACTCGCTCTTCTTTAATCAAAGCAAGAAGACAAGCCGTAGAATTGTACCTGAAGATCTGATCGATTTTGGGAATTAAGGTGTAAGATGGTATGGTAAATGTTTAGCGTTTGGAAGATCTTCTCTGCACTTGTTTTGGATTTCGTTATGGTTAGTGAGAAGATAAGAGGTTCAACGCGCTCTGTAGCGTAATTTCAACTGTTTCATCTCCCATCTTCAAAAGCTGTAAATCACAAATCACAAAATTAGTGTTTTTACTCAAATGATCAATTCAGTTATTGGGTTTTGGTCTACCTAAACATCACAGCAGATCTCGAATCAATTCTTGTACAAATCGGGTGGATATATATTCAATTCCGATCTAATTTTAGCCAGATCGAAAAAAAATTATCGGAGGAAACAATGAAGCTTTTGATTGATTTTAGAGAAAGAGAGAGCAGAGTGGATATATTAAATATTTGTTCATTGAACAGCTAAAGATACGTGTGTCTGAGTGGTTATAGAAAAGTTGATGGAATGTTAGACGTTACTTGTTCGAGCCTGGCATGTTACATTATTTTTAATTTTTATTCGAACTAACTATTAAAACGACGTCGTTTGATGTACACGTGGATTCCACGTCAGATTAGTCTAACGGTGATATAAACAGAGTTACTAAATTAATCACGTTTTTGTATATTATAGCACAAAATCCTAAGTTTGGGTATAAAATTCAAAATTTTTTAAAGTCTGGATATGAGTTTTAAATTTTTTAAAATCAATGTATGTTTCCGCATAGTCAATAGTCCGATGTATGAATCGAACATACTGAAATTGTCCAGGTATGTAAAAGCCGTTTTTCCTAGGCTTGTAGCCACGCGTGACTATTCTAGTTGAGCGAACTCCATATTTAGTTGTTATTTGCTAAATTAAACTAATATAACATATGAATGTGCTTTTTTCTACGTATATTTATGCATTAAATATATATATTTTTAGCTTTGCCATAAAAATAATTGATTTTTTTTTTGTGGATTCTCCACTAAAAGTCATCACTACATATCGAGATATCGAAAGGGACTCTAATGGCGACGAACACTTCAATGCTAGAATATCTCCTTTTGGCAGTATTTTTCCCCATAATTTTTTCCAACCATGTATTCACCAGTTCAATACTTACACGAAACTAAATTAAATAGTAATCACCTAAACCTAATCATAGATTGGAAAAAAAAAATAGCGATATAACCATTTTTCTCGTCAAGGTGATTCCTTAGGCAAATCAAATTGAAAGGCTATCATTTTCGCATGTATTAGTACTCTTATGCACTTCTTTCTTTCTTATTGAAAAAATACTTATCTAAACAAAACTCTCAATAATTTAGTAAAATTTCCCAATACATGTAGTAGAATTAGTGGAATTAACAATGATGCATTATTGTGATTGATAACAAATCTTGTGTAAGGTCCACAAATGAATAGAATCGTGTTAAACTTTTTTTCTTTGGGTTTTTATCATTTTCATAATTCACCTTTTAAATCAGTATCCTAATCAGAAAATTCATAATCATAATCATACCAAAAGCAATCATGCAAAAGGAAAAAAAATTCTCTAGATTAATTTACATTATCGCCTAAATTTCAAACTTAGAAAAAAATCTCACTTTCACATATACATAATGCATATCTAACAAAAGGGTAACAAAAAGAACGTGACAAAAGTTAAAAAAAGGTCACAAAAGGTAATAATAACTAGTAAAAAGAGTTAAATAACTTTTATCATCATCATCATCTTATTCCACCGTCGTTATTGCCGGCGACGGCTCCAAGGAAGTCTACAGAAACCCGACCCGGATTCAATTCGGGTCTGGACCCGTTTAAAATCCGAATAAGGGCAAGGGATAGTGATTCCACCTTCTTGACAAAACCCAAATTCTTCTTCAGCCTCTCTGAGAAGCTCACCGAACAGAGGATGGTTGAAGTAAACGATAGGCACCAAAACCCTCTGAAAGTCTCCGTCTTTTTTACCGACGTAAACCGCCGAGTGACCTTTCGGAACCGGGTCGGGTTTTTCTCGGATGGGTTCCTGACCAATTGGTATGTACCCCAAACTTGAGCATTTAGAGCCAAGAAACCTAGCGCTGTGTGATGTGAGACTTCGACCCCAGCTTATGAGCTTTGTGATGGCTCTCGGCTTACAAACCGGTCGGTTCGGACTTAACCGGATGTATCTCGAACGACGGATCCGAATTCTCTTGAGGATCCATCTTGAGATTCCTTGAATCGGTCTTCTAATCTTGATTCCTCTCAACCTCCTCATCGTTGACAAAACAAAGAAACAGAGCTAATTATTTTGTCTCTGTTTTCCTCTGTTTTTGAGAGCAAAAGAAACAAACTTTAGGAGTTTCAAAGCTCTGTTTTTGTTTGATAGATTGAATTAGATAAATAAGCGAAGAAGATTAGAGAAAGGGAAGATAAAAATGAGAGTTTTGAGGATTATGTGGCTGTGTAAACGGCTAAAGAGGAAGAGCAGAGTAAGAGACAGAGGAAGTTTAAATAGAGAAAGAAGCCAATAAGAGAGAGACTGAGTCAGCTCAATGAACGGTTAGATGGGAAGAAAGCATCTCAACCGTTGGATTAGATTTTAGAAAAATGAAACTTCCCCCTTTTTGCTTTTTTCTCACCTAGAGAATTCTTCATTTATTAATTAACTCCCCCACTCATTAATTAAACGACTTTATGTTTTAGGCATTAATTAACCACAATTTCTTAAGCATTTTCTACTTGGCAATAAAAATCTTATAACTGATATATTTAATCGAGTAACAAAGTTTGTTTAATGTATAGTAGATAGATGCAGAGAAGAGGATGAGTCACCGAAGGTTCAAACTTTGTTTGATGATATAGCAATTATGATGCAATCACACGTGTGATACCAACGTGGCAAACATTTTCTGACCCGATTCGGTAACCGTAACTTAGATTATAACACTACACACGATATATATCAAAAGAACATCTTCTCAAGTACTATTTTGTTGTTGTCATTTGATCAATTTTAGCTTGCACGTTATGTTGCACAATAAAAGTTTCTTTTTTAAAAAATAGATTGTGTACGGTATGTCCCTATAGATTAATTCATCATATGCAGACAAGATAATAAGTGTAGACAGATCTGAGTTTCAGCTCTTAATTTGATTTTGTTTAAGACCAACTTGCATGTGTTAATCTAACGAGACAAAAGTTTTTTTGGAGTATTCATTTATATATTTCTGTTGTTTTTATACTAAAAGACGATTATAGTTACTAATAGATGTGAGCTTGATCCAGTAGATTCGTCTGTGTATAACGATGGGATGGCGCCAAAGTTTTATAATTTTTAATTTTCCTAATCAAAGATTCAAGTAATGTTTGTTTTGTTTATCATCTTTCGGAGATAATTATTGGCATATTAGTAATATATATGCATACATGATAGATACATACAAACTATAGATATTTGATATATATTTCCATTATATTTATATGTGTATTAGTGTATATGTGTAGTTTTGTTCCAACGAAATGGTTTGCGTGTGAGAGAATACGATTGTGTTCTTTCCCATTGTGAAAATGATACTTTTATAATAGTATAAATAATCAAACTATTATTCATCGATCCATGACTCCGTACAAGTCCATTACGTACACGAACGTGTCACTTGTGTGGGTCTCATTTGACTCACTTATGCATGTCCAAATTATTTAAACATCTCTATGCATGGTAAATGTTTTATTAATTAATTTATTTAAATGAATGAATGAAATAAGAAATGTTATGCTACTAGATAAATACATGTAAATAAAAATTTAAGAAATAAACAATTATATATACGTAGTCTTCAGGTTTATATAAATGTTGTCATGTTATTACTAATTGAATTTAACTTCGGTCTAATACATTTTTAACGAAAGAAATTAAACAAATGTTATAGAATTGAGATAAAATCATTTGGAGTAAAATACTATAAGCTTGGATTGGTAACGTGTATACTAGCAAACTTTACTAATTTAGTAGTTATGAACTTATGATCAATCACAAAAAAAATGTTAAGAGTTAGCAATACCAAAATTAGTATATTTATTTCTACCACTATATTTTTAATATTATTTCTTAACATTTTAACTATTGGTATCATTTATTATTTTGTCTGGCTAACAATATTTTTATCATTTGATTTATCAATTGCTCATAAACTTCCGATTTAACAGAATATAAAAAAGAATAGAGTAATAAAAATAATATTTTGAGTAGTGTGCATTCCAATTATAATATAATTTGTTTTTCTCACAAGTAGCAAACTAGTTAAATAATTATATCGTCTATGCATGTACAATATTGTCAACTATGCGTTTCCTCAAACATCGAACAATGCCATGCGATGACTTTCGATTAATGCTTTCAATTTCAACCTTTCATGTAAGACCAAAATTTTGTAATTTTCTTTATAAGGAAGAACTCAACGTCGAAAGAAATCAAGACAGAGACGCAAGAAAAAGTCACGCATAATAACGCTTATTACTTCATGTTACATTTTAATTATGTCTATGAATAGAAATTTTAAAATAAAAACATATCAATTCGTTGACAAAAAAACATAGAATTTTCATTTTGCTGGTCGCCGACTGATGGGAAGGATGTGTTACCAATCTAATTAAAATAGAGCGAAAAATCCACTAGTAGGAGGTTGCAAAATAAATATAGCTAGGAAGTCAAACTCAAATTAAATAATTATACCATATTTTGATTTCATTTTATTAAGCATTGCTGGGGATTACGTTTTTAGTTGGCTTATCACATTTTCTTATCAGTATACGGATCAATTCATTACCTACTTTTGGTATACTAAACATTTAATAGTGGCGACTCTGTATAACACATTTTTTTTTTTTTTGAAACTCGAAATATGGATCGATATTCTTATATGTAGTATTCTTGCAAACAAACATACTTGTATGTAACTAATGTGTAGCACATTTGACATTTATTACATAGGTAAAGATCACGTAAATATACTAAAATATACGTACAGAAGTTAATTTTCAGTTTATTATTTAAAATTAATGCTTCGTTTGATGTAAGTAAAAACAAAAGGGTTTGATTTTTCTCTTGTAAGATTGCATTATAAATTTGTCGTATACTGCTGATATTCAAATACTAAAGTAAGAATAGTAATAAAAAATCAATACGGCTGTTTGAGACCTAAAAAGAAAGATGTATAGTAGTGGGTGTTAAAGGTGAAAATTTCGATTAGCGATATTGTAAAATACTTAGCACTAAAGCATATGCACAGCTGGCAATATATGTTTTTGTCTTTATTTGTACGGATAATCGTACCTGACGTGTAATAAACGCTTTTCGCTACCTCGAAGGCCAATATAATTTCAAGTTCAAGAGGTTTGCGCAGGATTTAACAATAACACGTCGTTAACGTTTAAAGCTTAATTTGCCCTCACATAAAGCAAAAGGTATATAATCGTTTCTTCTAAATACATATTTTAGTCGGTTCCTAAATTTGCGACGATAACTTGATTCTAATTTTGACAAATCGGTCTAAAGCCTCTTAGTTCAACAAATAGATAGTCAACGGAAGAGAAAAAAAAAAAAGATAGAATAAATAATCTATTTATTAATTTGTCGTATGTGATCATAAGTCGACGATCGTATACAAAAACCTAGTTAGTCGTTGTACGTAAAAATGACATCGTACCGACTTGTGCTACTGCTTGGTCAAGTCAGCCATGCCAACCAAATTTTTTTTGAAGGTACGTCGAAGCCTCGAAGGAATGTTTTTATGAATGTCACGTGGACGTCAACACGCACGTGCATTACTTTTCCATTTAAATGGTGAGAAACTAAGGCTTAATAAAGCCCAACAACTATATATATACTGCAAGAGTAATCGGCCCATAACTATATATACGGTGATCCAGTCTCAAGTTAGTTAGTTAGCCGCGCATGGGCTTAATCAATTCGACGAATAAACCGGCACGTAGTGCTGCTCGGAAACACGAAAACAGCAAAACAAATCCCAGGATAACAGGTTAATGTGAAATTTGATCAAATAGATAAGGTAATAGATAAAAACACTTAAATTAGAGACTTTATATTTTGATAATCAATCTGTTACAACTTACTCCTAGGAAGAGAAACAATTTAAATTATTGCAATCGAAACAAAGTAAAAAATCACCATAGCAAAACTGTAAAAGTTAATAAAGTCTTACTATGAATGTAGGGGGTAGTACGAGGAGAATACAAGTCCAAATTTAAGTAATTTTTTTTTTTTGTTAAATACAAAAATTACGAAAATTTGTGGGAAAATAAGAAAATGGAAATATAATTATCACCTACATCAAATATACACCAACACATGGCCTGTAATAATATAAATGTCTTGTTAACTACATGAACTGATTTCATAACATAAGAACATGCATAAATAAACATAGGTTGCGTGAATAACACCGTAAACATTCAATTCCGGTGCTTTGTTGGCCGGAATCCGGCGTTGACCACTGTTGACTAGAAAACCTATCAACCCTTCTCCCCCAGTCATAGTTGCCGCTATCTCTCACATAATCCATCTATAGTCATTGTGAAATTCTCTTTTCTTCCTCTTCTTCCTCTTCTTCTTCATCTAATGTTTTTATAGGGTTTAGATTAGTGTAGTGTGACTCTCTTTTTCAAATACCTAGGATTTATTAATCTAGGGTTTGTTGATTCACTGTATCAGATCTTCTAACTCTTCTTTCCATCTTCTTTCTTTCTTGTTTAGGCTGATTCAGATAACACCACAGCTTTGTGTGGGAACAAAGTAGACTTAGGAGAAACCATGGTGTGTGTTAAAGCTTATGTAGTTTTCGCTATTGTCACATTTACATTATGACAGTCTTGTTATAATTAATCATTTCTCATTAAGAAATTTCATGTAATCATTTTATCTAACACATATATAATGATAGATTAGTTTTACTTTTATGTCTTACATATGATCAGTTTTACTATCAAATCATTCACTCATTATAAGACTTAAAGAAAATTACATTAATTTTTTATTTTGATTATCTTAATTTTCTTATATTATGCTAACCACTAATTTTAGGGCATTAAACTTGTTATACTTTAATCACTTTTATTATAAATTTCTGTTTACTATATAATTATAATAAATCATAATTGTAACTAAATTGCAAATATTTTCTTTATTAATTGCACATATTTTCCTATTGAAATTAGTAATTTAATAGATAATTTTTCTATTATAGTCAATGATATAATAGATTACTTTTGGTTTTATATAATTTCAAAAAATATTAACTGTCCTCCTTTTATTTTTAGGATTTTTTATTTTTTCCTATAATTATTAAATAAAATTTCTTTTCACATATATCAAAATATTATCGAAATACTTGACACATATCGCGATTATATGAATTACTAACTTTGAAAACTAAACTTTATATAATATGACTGTGTGAGTATTATTATTATAATTAATAATAGATTAAAAACTAGCGGACCGAAAAAGGAAGAAAAAAATACATTAATAAAGAAGATCAAACGGTGGGAGAAAGTAGATCTAAATTGGAAGAAAACAACAATCCAACGGTGATAACAATATTAGTTGAAACCTATCAACCCTTCTTCCAATTTTACTTTTCATTTTTCTTTCTATAAAAACCTATCAACCCTTCTCCCCCAGTCTTCCCCATAGCTACCGCTTCTCTCACAGAATCCATCCGTAATCATGGTGAAATTCTTTTTTCTTCTTCTTCTTCATCTAATGTTGTTTATAGGGTTTAGATTAGTGTAGTGTGACTCTCTTTTTCAAATACCTAGGGTTTATTAATTTAGGGTTTGTTGATTCACTGTATCAGATCTTCTAATTCTTCTTTCCATCTTCTTTCTGTTTAGGCTGATTCAGATAACACCATAGTGTACAACATCGGCGTTGTCGGCGCAAAGAGCTCAGGAAAAACAACGTTTATGAGCCGCGTTATTGGGGTTGATGGTGTTCATAAACTGATTATTGGATCCATTACAAGAAATGAGAGTATTAATAACAATATAGTCTAGCGTTTCTTATGTCTATGCTATAGTTGACTTTCAAAAAAGTTTACATAACGTTTTTAAAATGTTAAATGCTATGGTAGGATAACCGCTAAAATATTGTGTAATGGCGCCTAGTTTTTGGTTCTTCAATAGCATAGATTAAAATTAAAACGCTATTGTATGGTAACCGGGAAAGTGAAAATTTTATTGCTTCCAAAATTGTACTAATTAATAATTTAATATCACAAAAAAAAAAAATAAGAGAAATAGATTAGGTTTTTCTGTGTTACTCGTGAAAGACTTCCACCTTCGTGAAAGACTTCCATCTCTGCTACGAGTTAACAGGATATGAATCTGGTTCAGCTTATACCTTCTTGTAAGTACTCCCTCCTCTTTCTCCTTCTCTTTCTTTATTTTGTTGTAATAACGTCCATACCAAATTTATAACTTTATTTTGTTTTGTTTGGAGAACACGGCTTGATGGTTTCATAGTCTTGTTTGACATTTCAACAATGGACTCACTCTCTTCTGTTCATGACCTTTGAATCAAAGAGTTTCCCAAGCATTATAAAACAAAGTTTCCTCCTATGACTTTGTGTGGGAACAAAGTCGACTTAGGAGAAACAGTCAAGAGGCCTATTATCAAACTGGGGCGCATTGATTATTTCGAGGTTTCTGCACTTGCCAACTACAACTAGGAGGCTCCTTTTCTAAACATGGCTAGAAAAATTTTCTAACTATCCAGATCTTTGTTTTGTGAAGTCACCAGAGCTCTATCCACCGGTGATACCGCAGATTGCTGCACGAGCGGGAAGAGAGATTGGGTATGTGGCAAAGAATTAAGCAGCTGTTGGATAATTTAAATAAAATAAAATTTAGTCGTTGTGTTGTGTGCTGATTTTATTATTACTAGAAGAACTATATTTAGAGGACAATATTAGGAAAAAAAAACAAAACCATTGTAGCAAAACAAAAGCAGAATCATAGCAAAACAAAAGCAGAATCATAGCAAAACATAGTAATATTTGCTTTAAATGTAAAAGAAAGAGAAAGAGAGAGAGACGAACAGAGGAGAAAGAGAGAGAGACGTAGAAAAAGAAGAAGGTAAGAATGTTACTTTTTTTGTTTTATCATTTTCATTTTCATTCTTTTTTTGTTTTCAACTAATTATGTTTCTGTTTGTTTGTGTAGATTTATGGGATTATACGACGGGCCGGATGTAAAAGATCACGTTTCTCCTGGGATCTTTTACATCATCCTCCTCATCATAGTTGGCATTATCCTCTTCGCCAGCCTCTGTTTTTTATGGAAACGCATCATTAGTCTATACAGAAGAATTTGCAAAGACTTGAGATGACTTGAGGTAAAAATCATTTTCGTCGTCTTCTTCTCTGAGACTCGACGAGGGTGAGTATAAGTGTATTAGTTCAAATTGGATTTGTTGATTTGTGTTTGTGAATTTTATGGATTTGTGGATTTGTGTCCCTTTGTGTTTAGATTTGTGGATTTGTGTCCCTTTGCACGGGCTTATAGCTTACCGTCTTTTAAACAATTTTGCTTCTAATTTGGTTTGTTTATGTAGAGTTTATCTATTTTTTAATTGTAGAAATCTTGAAAAATATAATTTTGATTTTGATATTTTTTAATACTTCAAATAGGTTTTTTCATTTTGTCATTGAATTATTAGATACATGGATGGACAACTTTGTTTTGAGAGATTAAACATTTTACAATTCTTGTCTAAAACTTCTAAAAAAATATTCGAAATGAAAGCTTCATCTAAGGATAAATATATATTTTGTAACAAAGAGTTTTTTAGTATTATGAAATACTAACATTTTAATTTATCAAGATTGCAGCTTGGTTAACTCTTTAATATATATAATTAAGATAGACATCTTCATTTCATGTTAGCTTTTCAATTTCTTGAATATAACTCTAGATTTTTTTTATAAGAATTTCATTTAATTTTTTTTTTGATAACTTCTAAATATTAGAATATTAAAACCCCTTCTTCTTTGTCTCTGTATTTTGCTAAACCAATATTTTACAATTTTATTCAATTATCTTCTATTTGATAGTGAACAAAACTCCAATCTTCTTCAAAAAAATGTTTTTTAGGGACAAACTTTCATGAAATTTTCTACAATATTAACAAGTATCTCTATCAGTGCTGCAATTCTTCAAAGTTTAAACTATTGACAAAATTGTAACTCCTAAACCATATATCCATAGATTCATAGTTTACACCAAGAGGAAGAAGTGGCTCTTTGATTCAACCCTGATGTCTTTTTTGTCTTGGTGCATATATTTTTTGGAACATGTATAACACATTATTTCTTTCTTTTTTTGAAACTTGAAATATGGATCGATCTTACATGTAGTATTCTTGCAAACAAACATACTTGTATGTAACTAATGTGTAGCACATTTGACATTTATTACATAGGTAAAGATCACATAAATATACTAAAATATACGTACAGAAGTTAAATTTCAATTTATTATTATAATTAGTGCGTCGTTTGACGTAAGGTAAAAAACAAAAGGGTTTGATTTTCCTTTTCTAAGATTGCATTATAGATTTGTCGTATTCAAATGATATTCAAATACTAAACTAAGAATAGTAATAAAAAATCAAGACGGCTGTTGAGACCTAAAAAAAACAAAAGATGTATAGTGGTTATTAAAGGTGAAAATTTCGATTCGCGATATTGTAAAATACTTAGCACTAAAGCATACGTACAGCTGGCAATATATGTTTTTTGTCTTTATTTGTACGGATAATCGTACCTGACGTGTAATAAACGCTTTTCGATGCCTCGAAGGCCAATTTCAAGTTCCAGGTTTATGAACTCATAACACGTCGTTAACGTTTAAAGCTTAATTTGCCCTCACATAAAGCAAAAGATATATAAATCGTTTGTTCTAATTACATTTAGTCGGTTCCTAAAGTTGCGGTGAACTGAATACTAACAACGATAACTTGATTCTAATTTTGACAAATCGGTCTAAAACCTCTTACTTCAACAAAGCGATAGTCAACGAAAGGAAAAAAAAAGATAGACATAGACCAAATGATATACAACTATATATTTCATTTGTTCATATGTGATCATAATTCGACGATCGTATATGTATTCGTATACAAAAATCCTAGTTAGTCGTTGTACTGCTTGGTCAAGTCAGCCATGCCAACCAAAATATTTGAAGGTACGTCGAAGGCTCGAAGTAGGCCTGGGCATTCGGTTAACCATTCGATTTCGGTTCGGTTGTATTCGGTTTCGGTTATTTTGGATATAGTAATATAGTAACCATTTGGATATTTTTGAAATTTCGGTTCGGTTCGGTTCGGTTTCTTTCGGTTCGGTTTCGGTTTGGTTATTTAAATAAATAACCATAACTAACATAAATTATATTAACATTAACCAAATAAACCAAATATAACCAAAACTAACCGAATATAACCAAAATTAACCAAATATACAATAACAAAAATACAAAAAAGGGAAAAATATGGATTCAATTTTACAAAATAGTATTTAACTTTGTAAATTCAAAATAATAACATTTACATATATTGATTATTTAAAATATTTAATTGTTTTAAATCTAGAAATAATTTATATTTTAAGTTTATTTTATAGTTTTGCATAATATTAAGTATATAATATTTGATATCTTCTAGGTTTTCGGATATTTCGGTTAACCATTTAATTGTCGGTTCGGTTCGGTTCGGTTTCGGTTAGTTTGGATATAGATTTTTACTAACCATTCGGGTATTTGAAAAATTTCGGTTCGGTTCGGTTTGGTTTTTTTCGGTTCGGTTTCGGTCGGTTATTTGGTTATCGGTTATTTTGCCCAGCCCTAGCTCGAAGCCTCGAAGGAATGTTTTTATGAATGTCACGTGGAACACGCACGTGCTTTACTTTTCCATTTAAATGGTGACAAACTAAGGCTTAATAAAGCCCAATAACTATCTATCCGCAAGACTAATCGGCCCAGATACAACAATAAGGCCCAAGGTTATTAGCCGCGCATCGGCGCATGGGCTTAATCAATCTTACAAATAAAACGGCACATAGTGCGGCTCGGAAACACGAAAACAGCAACCAAAAAAATCCTAGAATGACAGGTTAATGTGAATTTTTATCAAATAGAGAAACACTTAAATTAGAAACTTTTTATATTTTGATAATCAATCTGTTACAACTTACTCCTATGAAGAGAAACAATTTAAATTATTGCAATCCAAACAAAGTAAAAATCACCATAGCTTTAGAACATTCTGTACACTTTTAAACGAAATCAATAACTCAAATCAGACTTATAAAGAACACAATTAATCACAGAATACTAAGAAGGTAAAAAAGTTATAACCCTTTTATAGTGTTGGAACCGTCAAGTCCTTGAAAGCAGCTTTGTGATCAGAAACTTGAGCATTGGCCGTTTAACCATCTGTCTCTTTCATTTACATTTAGAGCCAGTAAGGTAAACTTGAGACTGGATCACCGTGCACCCGATTTTAAACCCTGGAACCACAGTGAATCCTACTTTGGCTCGAGTAGGATTCGTCGAGAACTTTTTGTCTTGTTTTCTTTTCAAGACATTCTCCATGAAGACAATCGAAAAATCAACTCCGCTTTCGACTTGGAAAATCTCAACCGCAGGATCAAAGGACAAGGCTAACTTGTGAAGTGTCCAAATCGAGCTAGCCATCGTGACAAAAGACTCATAGAAAGTGCTCAGAGATCTCCAAGAACTCAACACAGCTTCGTTCTCATCCATGTTGCTGAATATAGAAGATGCCATGTTCGGGTGAATGAGCTCGTGATACTTCTTATCGCAAAATCTAGAGAATGCACAATCTTTATCCCTTTCCAAAAGCTCCATGGGATTGCTAGATACATGTTGCATCAATTCCCTCAACGAAGACTCTGAAGAACTCATCTCAGACTCTCCACCATCAAGATCAAATCCTTCACCATCGAAACCACGAAACATCCCCAAGCAAACATACGACAACAATGCATAACGGTTATGTCCCTTCTTAGCATAATCTACCTCAGGATGAACAACAGACTTAGCAGCTAAATCCAAATCCCAACCAGCTTTTTCCATCAACTCAATCAGAGTCTTAGTAAACTTCTGAGTAGCTTTAAAGGCATCATGCAACAGAGACTCATAAACCCTAACAGATAACAGAACATCCAATGATGATGAATTCGAAGACAGCCTCCTTGACAACTTGGAATTAGACTTTTGAATCTCACCTAACTTGTTTCTCAGAGTCCAAACCTGCAAATCCTTAGCATCCATCTCAGCTTGTAACCGGTTAGAAACCGTTCCCAAAGCTCTAAGCTTGCTCTGATTCTCCTGAACACGAGACTCTAAGCAAGAACCAATCGCTAAATCAGACTCATCAAAATCCAAACTTTGGCGATAATTCCTATAAAACTGCTTCAAATCAGATAACTTCTGGAGGTTAGAGACGAGAGCTCTATCAGCAGCCTTGACGCTTTCTTCAACAAAGGGGGAGTGAGCAGCTTGCAATTGAAGATACGAAGCTTCAAAAGACGAAACAGTAGCGAAAACAGAAGAGATCAAACTCGAACCCATCTGGGTATCTAATTTCCTAACCTGAGAAAGCTTCCTTTGATTAGGTTTCACACTCACCGGAGAAAGAACAGCAGGAGATCCCGGAGAAGAAGAAGAAGGCTTGTCGGGTTTAAGAACGACGACTTTCTGATCGGTGATGAAATCCTCGGAGGAATCGAGGAGAGAGAAACCCTCAGCAGCATCGGTTCGTTCGTCTTCTTCGGTGAAGAACTCGTAGGTCTTGGTTTTGACAGCCATGGCTAGTTTCTGAAACATTTGAGAGAATTGTGGAGGAGCTGCTGTGATTGCTGATGTTTCCACTTCCCGCATCGCCTCAACAAAAAAATGCCCAAATTAACAAAATGAAAAAGACCAAATTTTTCTTAAATCGAATCAAGAAAACGAAAAAAAAAAGACTTGATTTTTTTTGGATTCAGTAACAAACAGTCAAAACTTTTTGTGAAGGTTTAAGGCTTTGAGAAGGGAGTTTATTAATGGTGTGATTTGGATGCATCTGCAAGTAAGGAATGCAACAACAAAGCCTTTCCCTTTCCCAATTTCTCCACCCCCACACTGTTCCTTTTGTTCTTTAATTTTGTTTTTTTTTTTTACATTATTTTTTTTTTCCTCTCTAATTCCGCTGACTTTTTATTTTATTTTACTTTTTGGTGGTGATGATTTGGTTTAACGGTAACAAAGTGAAGCTATAATGACTAACCGGTTATACAATTCGTATAACAGCCAACCCAACATATTTAATTATTAAAATCAGTCGTGAAATGATCTTAGTGCAGTGGCTAGAGGTAAGTCTATTTGTAAAACACACCGTGACATTAGGGATTGAGTTTCGCTTCTTATGAGTGTAAGAATTATCGACCACTTGAGGCTCAATGGTTGACAGAAAAAAAAATTATTAAAATCAGTTTTTTTTTGTAATATGTAATTTACTTTTTTGGGGTTAATTTGTTAATGTGATTTGATACAGATTTGGTTAATTGAATTGGTTTATACAAGAATTAAATTAACAGTTGAGAAAAGGTTGGTTAACCTTACGTCTACGTTACTTGTTGTTATTAACGATCGTATCTATAAATGTGAACGGCACGAAATTTAAGTGTGGCATCCACTTTCTTCTCTTTGTACATTCTTTTTTTTTTTCTCATTAGACTATTTCATCATTGATAGTATTAAAGCTTACGATGTTAAGCGTATGTCCGGTTAGTGATAATAACCTTATGATGTTATTATGGCTATAATAACAGGATAAAGATTTATTAAGAGGGAGGTTTTATTGGTACTAAACTGTTGTAATAAAAAAAAGCTTTTGATTAATTGACCACCACCATGACTAATCATAGCTTTGAAGACACCTTTACGAGAAGACATGCCTTTCGAAACTCATCTCCCAGATTCTTTGCTTTATTTCTTCCCTTTTCTTGACGTCTTTGTGATGCTTTTAGCCAACATTTTTAGTGGTAATTTTTTTTATAATTAAATCATGTCCTATTTAAATCTAATTATATTCACGATTTTATCTTTTTTTCTTTTCGTGTAATCATAACGGAAATTAAGGGTTGTTATCTTTTTCACGTCTACCACTAGAAAGAAAGATATTTGTGTTTTTTTCATAATACATATTGTCTCAGTTTTCCTTTTACCAGAGGTAAAATCACAAAATGGTAAGCATATATATCTATCATTTTTCTTTTTATCCAAACCAATTAATATTCTCAAACCGCTTGAAAACGAGTGAATATTATCACAGTAAATAAATTAAAATGACATGAGAGCCAGCCAAGTAAAAAGGAGGAGAAGAAAGCAAACTTGCCCGAAGAAAACAAAAGCAAAAAGACCGTATCATTTAAGTTTCTAAAAAAGAATCCAAACTAGGACAAATTGTCTTCCTTGACGACTTGATTCATTGTCAAGTTGACACTAGTCCACGTCTTATACAAAGAACCACGCACCAGGAACCGGACATCACAACTATAAAGCTCGTTGAAGAGTTTAAACTCCCTAGGGACTACTTGGATATAGTGTATACGAATACGATTCTCTTGAGCATAAATCTCCATCTCCTTCAAACACCTAAAAGAATCCAAGAAATGCTTTATCATATCTACCTCTCTCTTTGTTCCTTGAAACATCTTAATCTGCAACTTCTTCACCGGACAAGACATGAGCGAACGCCCTTTGTTCTCCCGAGAAACGCAGTCACAAGCATCCCCACATTTATCCGTCACATAGTGTAAGAGACCCTGAAATAATAAGGGAAGGGGCTTGAAATTAAGAATGATCTCTTAATTATTACTATCTTGATATTTTAACAAATGAGCTAGCTGTGTTGTATATATACCTCAAGGACTAGTGTTTCTAAAAGAGGACAATTCCTTAAGAGAGTCGGCATTGCTTGCCATCCTCGGTGCTCGGAACTCCAAATACGCAACACTTTGAGGTTGTTGAACATCGGTATGGATTCACACCGTAGAGAAAGAACCTGAAACAAGGCAAAGCCAAACTCATCTTTTTTTTTTTTTTTTTTTGAATGTAATGTTAAATTATATTCAAAAAGTAAAAACGTTTGTACAACTAGTGCAACATAAAGCAGAAAATGGGAGAAAGCTTATTACAGCTTCCTATCTTGGAGAGAAATTAAAATTACAATCGAGAACCAAACCAAACTTGTAAACCAGTGGCATAACGGGTGTCGCCACTAAGGTCGATTGCTAGAAGCTGGTTCCGCATATGCTTATCTATGACGTCAAACTCATCATTACACAAGTGCATGCAATATACTTGTTTTAAAATCTCAAGGATTGATTTCTCTATTTGAAACCTAGCTAGGAGACTTGAAACATCAAGATGACCTTTGATTATGCATTAAAAACTGTGAAAGGACTTAGCATAAGAAATTCACATAACTAAATAAGGCTAACACTAAAACCTCGAGAGTATCTTATGCCACTGATAAGCTTCCACACATTTCGAAAACGGAAAAAAACATCATCCTGATCGTCCCTTGACTTTCTTGCTTGCCTAACCTGGATTTCAGCTAAGATAAGGTTGAGTCGAGCCTCAACTACACTTGTCAAGTTAACTTTTGGATAGTCCTCCGCAACATAATCATAATAGTCAAAGTAAACCAGACGTGGAGTATCAAAAGAAATGCTCTTTAGAGTCAACAAGCCCTCAGAACCGGATGAATGGATAGTTAGCTTCCTGAGGGTTTCACTTGACACGGTTTCATCACACTGGACCCAATGAATAGAATCAATGGATAATTCTTCAAGCACAGGGAAAGAACGAAGAAACATGTCCATCTTACTGCCACAACTAAAACAAGCTAGATCAAAAACGAGTGTTTTAAGCATTGGTAAGAAAGTGTCTTCACGACCAGTCCTCCATGTAAGAACTGAGTTGTAATTTCTTAATTTTAGCTCGACTAGTGTCCCACTGTTGAACATGTTTGGAGGCAGTATAATTTTCCCGTTGGAAACGATGTCAAGATCAAGGTCGGAAACACCACGCTGAAGCACATTAGATATCCAACTATTCACACGACATGGATCAACACGTCCAGCATGACACGTGAGGGAAAATCTCTTAATGAATGGGAGAATCACCCTGCAATGCTATTACTCTATCCACAAAATCTATGAAGCTCGACAGACTTTTTTCGCAATTAGAATATCGAAACACAGTGTCATCGATGTCAAGATTAGGAACAAGTGCAAACAAATTGTACCACCTCTTTGAAAGAAGAGATGTTGAAGCAGCCTCCTTGGTCGTAAGGAAGGAAGGACAAGATATGACACACAAGCTCGTCAGGTAGATTACTGAGTAAATCCATCTTCTATATAACAATCAATATTATTCTCGTTGTAGACTACGACGAAACTAATCAAAACCGTGTTCTGTAACCTAAACCTAGACTTAAAAGACGTTGCAAAGAAAGAAAGAAGGGCTCTCTCTTAACCTTTCTAATTGTATTTAGGTTTCTGGATTGGTGGTTCCTTTGCCTAAATCGGTTCGGTTGTACAATTAGCAAAAATCCTCGGTTTACTCTTAAGCCAAAGTGGTTCGACCGATAATTATTTTAGCACCGTCACACTTGCGATGATGCTAAAGGTTTTGAATATATTAATAGAAGTAACTAACTTAACTAACACGGTTTAGACTACTACGTTTACATATAACATGGTTTAAAAAAGTGGTAACAAATCAAAGTGTACTCTCTTTTTTTTTTTTTTTCAGTTTTCATTTGTTTAATAATCATTACTATGTGTGAATTCCACAGTACAAAGATATAATAGTTTATATCTTTATTACTTGTGGGACATCAAATCAAATATGAAGACAAATCAAAGTCGTATGTTACTGTGTCCCTTGCTTTCATTTGACCGGTTGGTTACCAACGATTTCGGTTGTTAGATTAATAGATTGTGCTGTTGTGATCAGAAGAAGTAGTCAGGAGGACTCAGGACCATGATGTATTTATTTATTCGATTGAGGGAGAAAACACATATGAGCTTAGCCCAATAGAAGTGTAAAAGCCCAAACCCATAGTATAAGGAAATGACTAAACTACCCATGATCAGTAACTAAAAAAAGAAGAAAAGCCTAACGAGAAAGGGGGGGACAGCTGGATCGAATCGGATCAGATCAGATCACACACAAAGCAGTGGCGTCGCCTTCTTCTCTGCCTGAGGCTGCTGCTCCTCCGTACCAATTCTGATCCACCTCTCTGTCTTTCTCTCTCTCTATACATATTACATATATCTTTTTTTTTCTTTTTGTATTTCAAAAGTTTGTATGCAAAAGTTGTGAGTATTTTTATTTCTAATAATAATAATAATAACTGGAAATAATAATAATAGGTGGCCTAGTGATGTGCGTAGGTAATTTTAGTAGTAGCAGTAACTAATAGTAAAAATAAAAATAAAAACCCATCAAGTTAGCAGCACTGGTTCTCGAGAAGAGTCTACTACAGCTGTGACAAGGGGGTCTTCTTTAGGTTCTCTTGGAATTTGCTCTCTCTCTATTTCTTTTTTTCCCTCTATTCAATGTAACAATCATATAATTTAGCTATAATGATTATGATTCTGAATTATATCTAAATGGAGCTTAGTTTAACCCTCAAACAATGCACTAAATTTAGCGTTTAAATTGTTTCCAGTTATATAAACCGAGCTTAGTTTTTACTTTTAATTTTGGTTTATATTATTCACGTTTTGACTGAAACAAAAATAGTAGTAGTAGTAAAATGATAAAATTTGTTTTTAGTATAGGTTGTGTTTTACGAAATTGCCACTATGAGATTGAAAAAAGGTAAGACTGTTGGGAATAGTCTTGTCATTTAGCACTTTTGCACAGTTAACCAGAGAACAGGGAGACCTTCTTAACAAACAAAAGTAACAAAAAAATAATCAACACACAAAATTCTTTTTATCATTAAGAGATGATAACAAAGATCAAATTGTTGTATTTAACCCAACTCACGTTTGTTTTTTATAAGAAAACAGTCTAGTCGAGATACGAAAAGTTTGATTTCTTTATTTAATTATTAATTATTAGATATAGTTCATATGTTTTTTAACATTGTCGAAAGGTAAAACTTTTAACTCTCTGTATGACAGCAATTGTTATGTTTATGGACAAGCTGAATTTCTAATAATACTAATATACTAGTACTAATAAACATTTTAACACTCTTGTTGTCAAGTTGAACACTGCATATTAGACACTGCTTTCGTCGTTTAAAAAGTAGTAGTGTAGTAGTCAAACTAATTAATGATTAAAATTACCCTCATAATCGAATTTTGTTATCTATATTTACGTAAGTAACTTATCAAAGTGAATCACTTCTCTAATGGATAATATCACTTAGTAAAAAATAAACAAAGCACGTACGTTGATTAACGAAGAGATTTACACGTACACATCAACCTTAAGGAAGAGAAGAGAACAAACAAGACTCATGATTTAAAATTAAGCTAGTGGTCACTCTCTCCAGGCGCCGTTCTCTCTCTCTTTCTTTCTTTCTTTCTTTCTTTCTCTCTTCTCTCTCTTTTTCTCTCTGGGAATGGTCAGTCAATTTCACCACTGAGAGCTCAAAATCGCCTGACCTTGACCTCTTACTCTCTCTTATCTCTTCCCCAAACACTTCCCAGTTTTAGAAGAAGAGAGCCATCATCATGGTGGGTCTACTGAATTATTTTTACCTTTTTCAGTCCCAAAAAAAAGAACAAAAACATGAAATTGGGAAACATGAGTCTTCTTGTTTCAATTCTGGGTTTCGTCGAAAAAAATCTAAACTTTATTGTTGTTTTTGGTTTTTTGGGTTCTTTTTAAGCAGATGCAATCTGGAGAATTCCCTGCATGGCTTGAAGTTTTGTTAAAAGACAAGTTTTTCAACGCTTGTTTGGATCATGAAGATGTTAAGAAGAACGAGAAGAACATTTTATGTATCGACTGTTGTCTTAGCATCTGTCCTCACTGTCTCTCTTCCCATACCTCTCATCGTCTCCTTCAGGTCTCTCTCCTCTCTCTCTCTCTCTTTTTGGTTTCAAAATTTTGCATCTTTACGAACAAAAATATGAACTTTTTGTGTGTTGCAGATAAGAAGATACGTGTACAGAGACGTTTTGAGGGTAGATGATGGTTCGAAGCTAATGGATTGCTCTTCAATTCAGGTATAATTAAAAAACTCTGTCTTGTCTCCTCAATCTTTTTGTAATTATTTCATCCTTAATTAATGATACTTCTCTTAATCCTTTTATTGTATTGTAAAACATTTAAAAAGGTTCAATTTTTTTGTTTTTTACATGGGTTCTTGTGCCCTAGATTATTTGACAGCTTTTAATTTAATACGCGTTATCTTTTTGTTGTTGATGATGGATGATTACAAAAGCCATACATAACGAACAGTTCTAAAGTTGTGTTCATCAATGAACGACCTCAGTCTCGGCAGTTTCGTGGTTCCGGTAACATTTGCATCACCTGTGACCGGAGTCTCCAGTCTCCTTACCTCTTCTGCTCTCTCTCCTGCAAGGTCTGTTTTTTTTTTCATTTCAAATTCTATCAAATTTTCCAAATTCGATTTACCAGTTTTATTCATCTGGGTCGATCGATTGCACGATTACACGTAATTGTCTCAGATGTAAAAGGAACGTTTTTTTTAATTTTTGTCTCATTACTAAATTTTCAAATTCTTTCAAAAATACAGAATTCAATTTCTTTCTGTTTTTGTTTTTTGTTTTGTTGCTTTTTTATTTAAACACGCGTGTACGATCATAAATTTACACGTAATTGTCTCTGAAAACACAAACACATGGTTTTGTTTTGCTTTTTGTAGATTAGTGACGTCATAATGAGACAAAGAGCACTCTCAGGCTTTCTCCGCGTCTGCAACGTTCTCGATTTAGCCGACGAAGTCACGACAACGACAACGACAACGACGCCCAGCTCCACTCTCGAACCGACCGGGTCGACCCGTACGTCTTCCGAGTCAGGAGGAGGAGACATGTTCTGGTGTCAGGCGCTCGCTTGCACCGCTACTACTGAAATCGTTAGGAAGAAAAGAAGCAGCTTGTCGACGACGACTTGCCGGAGAGTCACGGAGGAGGTGGTTTCAACTACTAACACGGAAACTCCGGCGAACTTTTTAAACCGACGGAAGATTACGCCGCCGCAGCGTGCTCCCCTCTATTAACTCGTAACGTTCGTTTGTGAAGTTTGGTTGGTCAGTCAGGAGTGGTAAGTAGAATGAATACACGTAACTATTATAGTCTTATTTTATATAATTAATCAAGTATCTAAATATCGAAAAGTTAGGTTCTTAAGAAAAAAATGAAAGTATGGGAATTAAAATAGAGAGATGTCTGTCCTGGTTTTGTCTGACTCTGATCTGTACCGGGTAAATGGTAGAACTCTATGTTATTTAATTTCTATACTTTTTAGTAAAACCAAGCATTTGGTTCGTATAATCCGTTTTATTGCTTCCCGTTTTTTTTTAATTCGTGTTCTTTTTTTTCAATATTAAAAAAAAAAATGAAATCGCAATTTTAGTAGTACTATTGATTGAGGCGGCCTTAATTTATTATTTTACAGCGGCGAAGTAAATAAATTCTTAAAAGGATTAAAAAAATTTGTTGACATTAAATGCATAAGACCGACCATATCTTTTCTTTGGCTGAGTTAAATGATACGTTTGAAAAGAAAGAAAAAGGAAGTAAAAATGGTGATGGAGAACTCTACAAGTCTAAATGTGGTTTGCAGTGAATTTATGATTGTTTGTGTATATAAAAAAATAAATTAGCTCACACACACAATATAGTAAACATGTAATGAATTATTTGAATATCAGTTGGTTGGTAATAAATGTGATGCATGCGATAAAAAAATTTCTTGTTGTTGTGTGTGTGTGATTTTGTCTTATGCATAATGTATTTTGTGTTTTTGCACGAAGGAGAGACGAATAATAAAAATTTGGTTAATTTGGTTTATATGAAAGAAGAAGACAAAGAGATTGGGACAGACATTATGGATAGACGTGAAATTGTGATTGTTTCTCAGGCAAATAATACTAACTAGTCTTTTCTCTCCTGTGTTCCCTGGACCACTTCTTCTTCTTCCCATTTCTTAGTATACTTCCTCTTGTTTTCTATTTCGTGAATCGTGACATTATGATAGATGATATCAATAATAACAATGTAGGGATCGTCCTTGGTTATAGATTTGTTTTCTTGTTCTTTTCGGAAAAATTATTGCCAAATCTACGAGGTCCATATCGATAGTTTACAATTCTAACTTTAAACCCAAAAAAAAAAAAAAAATGGACGAAGGGTTGAATAGAAAATATTGATAGTTAATTAACAGTATTTACGATTTTATTCCAAATAAATATATTACTTCGAGGTTTCTTCGAACTTGTTTGATATTCTTTTGTAATTTTAGTAAATATTGACAGCCACAGACTGTCACACTTGCGATGATGCTAAAAGGTTTTGAATATATTAATAGAAGTAAACAATGTACAGGTAAATAAAAAATTTCAATAAAATAAAAACGGAAACCGAGTTTTGCTACTTTGTAGGTATGAATGGGACAGGCCAATTGTGCACTGGAACTTGAACCAGATTGCTTAGAGAGAAAATGCTTTTATAATATTTTGACAAATAACGGAAATCGAGTTTTTCTACTTTAGTGCAACTATGATAAATTGCTTAAAACATCTTGTCCATCATATTTATAAAAAAATTCAGACGTCAACATAGTTGATTCTAGGCCGTTCTTGCTGGGCCTGTTAAGGCGGAACAGTCTTAAGATTAGGCTAAATGGTGGTGTTTAAAGAACTAGAAGACCTTCTTCTATAGTAGCAGGAAGGAGGCTTCCGAGAAAAAAGCAAGAAATTGATTACCTCTTTTACGCTTGTCAAAATGAACAAACTTGAGCCAAGCTAGTTTCTAATGAGGCTTCATTAGAATGATGACGCGGTTTTGACCAATGCGAGTCTCACTAATACGACCAAGGTGACGAAGAACCTGTTAGAAAGACATCAAAAGATGCCAATGGTTATGTGGTTTGCACCGTTGTGTAATCCTAGTGAAGAGTTGAAAGATGCATAAACATGTTATTTGTATTTGAAATGAAGGAAACGTATATCAGGTACTTACAGTAAGTATTGCTTTTCCTGTGTTGTCCAGTTTCAAACTTGGTCCCTTCATGTCAGTTTCAAGAAAGAAATGTTTGCCCTTTACTGCTTGCGCTGTTACAATATCTCGCAGTTTCTGCATATGAGAGTTTTGAACATAATCTTTCTCAGACCTTCATTGCCACTCAAAGATTAGAACAATGTTTTCGCTTGTGACCAGATACTATCATCTAGACAGAGTGGAAGATGAGTTATATTAGCTTACCAGTGCTTTCTCCCAGAGGTTCTCCGCCAGCTTTGCAATATAACAAACATCCAGTCAGTACAGCATATAACTCAAATCCACAAGCTGAAAATAGAGCATAAATATATGTAGTATACCTTCTGTTTTGGGGCAGCAATAAGATGGGCATTTGCTTCAGCATACGAAGCCATGTCATTGATAGCTGCGTTCACTTTCTCAAGGGTGAGTCTTCCTCTCATGTACCTATTTTGAGAAAAAATGTCAGGAAAGCAGAGATATGCATTTCACATAAACAGGAGAATAAAAAGCAAAACTGTACTTACGATGAGAGGGAATTGAGCTCCTCAACAGTTATGTACCAAACCGGAGGAGACCCGCGACCCTTCTTCTCCTGGAAACAAAAACCAAAGTCCATACACAGAGATAACAGAATACACCAGTAGCTACAGTTTGATCATTCATAGCCATTGAGTCTTAAAGGCCATAAAGTCTCTTTTGGAGAAAATGCAAGTACTACTACTACCTTGGGTAAAACAACTGCTTCCTCATCAGATTTCAAAGAGCTGAGTGCATGCTTTTGCTCATACTGCTTGGCATTTTCTTGCAGCAAACTAGAGAATAAACAAAACACACTAACCTTAGTCAAACTTTGAGGACTATACATACCAAGACATGGTTTAAGAAAAGGTAAGTACCATCGATTTAAATCTGAATTCAACATTGTAGCCTTATCAGGCAAATGAGAAGGCGCATAAATAGACATCTTCTGCAATCTCTCTTGTTGTCTCAGTGATGCCTCGATAAGTTTCTACAAGCAACACAACTTCTCAAGATTCAAGATTCCAAAACCCTAAATTACGCAAAAAATTTCAAATGACCGTTTTCTAGAATCTGAAATTTTCAAACAAGACGTACCTTGGCTTTTGGAATAGCTTCGGTTTCTTCACGCAACCGGTCTTTGATAGATTGAACCTGAAGCTCCATGGAGCTCAACGCCGTGTCGATCGCCGATAAATCCGAGATGCTTTTCGCCGGATACACTGCATGAAAATTGAAATTAGGTTCATGAAATTGGAGAGATTTGACAACGGATTTGAGGTGTTTGGGGGAACTCGGGACTCACTGTTCCGGGCGATGACGAGTTCCTGCAATTCGCCGATTCGTTTATGGAACGAAGAAATCAACGAGTCTAGAGAAGATCCAGCTTGATTTCCCTCCATATGCGCTTCTTCACGAATCTCTCAAATCTCAATCTCCCCCAATTAGAGAGTTATCTCTGACTCTGTCTCCGCTTTAGGTTTTAGAAATTGGAAATTGCAGCAACTTTTCCGGCGGGAAAGTGTTTTGTTAGCCAGATTGCAGCATTCTCTTGTTGCAGGGTATGTTATGGGCTTTTCTGACCCATTATTATTCTACCTAATGGGCCTTATATTAGTAACGTGTTATGGGCCTTATATTGTGTTATCATTGCATAAAACATGTGACACTCGTTATCTTAATTTATTCCCACAAAAAAAATACTGTATTAACAATTACGTCACGGAAAATAAAAAGAATATGAAATTTCGCGGAGAATAAGAAAATAAGAATAACATACTTTCCTTTGATTTATTAGACTATCTTCATTAGTGTGTTTCTTAGTTGTTTCTTAAAACAATTTTTAATAATAAAAAGGGAAGAAGAAACTTTGTTAAGAAAAAAGGAAAATTTTGTTGATTATTGGTAGAACCAAGTTAAAGTGTTTTTTAGTAATAAATATAGTAAAATAATAATTAATAAATTAAAATATTCAAAATTATTTTATATATCATAGAAACATATTTTAATAATAAAAACATAAAATAACATACAACATTTAAAATTAAAACATAAAACATTAAAAAATAAAAACATAACACACAACATGAAGAGAGAACACACGAAAATGAAAGAGAAATGCCAAAAAAAATTTACCCCATTAATCTCATTTCACCATTCATATTGCGCCACCTGTCCACTAAGAAACGTTTATTTTGGTTCTAAAATTAAAAACGTTTCTTACAATCCTTAGCTTATTTTTCATTAATAATTAATATCTATACCTAAGAAACATCTAAGGACTACCGATGAGGATAGTCTTATTGTTAGTATATATGATTATGCAGTACTACTACAACTCTACAAGTCAATTTTGAAACTTAAGAGGAGGGAGGAGACGTGGAATTGGGACACCTGATTGCATTGGAACCAAACGCGGGATCTTCGTCTTTTTTAGTACATCGTTAACAGTGACTGTGCACGCGGACTCGTCTATATATACAAATTTTAAATTTAATATGGCATTTGACGACTAGTGGGACTAATACTATTCTTAAATCGGAAAACACCAACCAAAGAAGTCTATTTTATATCGCATCTTTTAGCATTGAATATTGATAACACAACACAATATTGTGAACAATGACAACAAAAGATACATACAATCGCAACGAAATGATCACACACATGCATGTGCATATAAAGACGAGTAGATTTAGTAGTACATCATGATATATGCATGCAAGTGTAATAAATATTAACAAAATCAAGAAACCTTACGGAGTAGTATTTAACATTATATTACATGATAACTGTTTTTACTAATCTAATTATATGTGTATTTTAATTGTAAAGCTTAAAAGTAGGACGTTTCTCACCATACATCATGATATCTCTGAAAATGTGGAAATTCTTCGTGACTCAAGGTTATGATATATAATAAATCACGATATGAAATTCGTTTCTATCGTTACACATGATCATTAAGCGTTAATTATGGTGCGGCGGGTGTGTTGTGGGCTGCATATAATCAAGATTGAAACCAGGGTGTTCTTGATCTGATCTAGGCTGCTTCTTTGAATATTTAGGAATTTTCCAAGTTCTTGAGCCTCTTTTAGACGACACCATTTTGTCCGAAGCTCGTTTTACTCTGTGAACGTCCTTCGTTTTCTTCATGTTGGTCTGACCATTAATATCACCATGATTAACTACGGCATGTGCTTGGCTCGATAAGTTGTTCGTCTTGTTTGTTGATTGAGCTTCTAGTTTTGTAATCTCTTCATTTTTCTGTTGACATGGAATAACAGTTAGTATTATCAACTCTAGCTATACGCATAACATTCAGAATAATTTAAAGTAGTTGGAGCCTCCCTACAAAATTTTGACTATAACAGTAGATTTGATTTTGAAAAGAAAAACTATGCATTCCCATTCTTCTATATTATAGAAATCAAATTTTAAAACCTTATATACAGATGAACCAGATTTTTCTTTTTAAAACGGACTATATAATATATATATCATACACACATGTTAATATATAAATGATCAAGAAATTTATTCGTGTTAATTTCCTATGTTTATAAGCATGTGGATTTACAATAATAAAATATAACATCATTCATAATAACCGATCGAGACTCTTAAGTAAACAACATCACAAAGCAAAAAGGGGCTTACCTTAGTTAAATGATCACGATTCGCACTAAGCTTCTTCTCTATGTGTCCAAGATGGCGACAATCGCATAAAGGAGACCGAGAAATGATGACAGAAACTATTAGGAAATAGAAGCAAGCACTCCTCAACGTATCCATACGAGTAGTATCGATCAACGAGATGAATTATAGCCGAGACAGACCAATATGTAGATATATATAGGGAGAGATAGTCAGATAGATATGGCGGTTTAAAGGTATCGTGATTGTTATAAATGCGTAAGGCAGAGAGATTGTGTAATAAATGCAGATATAGATGGAGAGAGAACGAGTCGTTGATGGTATAGTAGAGGAGAAGGAGAGAACATGCAAATGTATGGCTGAGAAGAAGAAAAGAGTAGTGAAGGTCAGATATGGTTTTGTGTGGCCCCCTCTACTGTCTCTGCGGAATCCACCGACCCAAACCAGAGAAACCTAACGAAGGAGAAAAGACCAAACTTGTGTCTTCTCTCTCGTAGTTATAGCAATCTTCAGATTTAGCCCCTTACTGATTTTATGTATATCGTCTTTTTTAAAATAAAATGTAATAATAATGGAGCGAAAATCTAGCTAGTCATCGAAACGAGCAAAAGGGAGAATTAGGGTTTTTGATGCATATGCTTCTTTGTTTATCCCAAGAAGAGGTTTTAAATCTCTTACCTCTTTGTCTCTACGTTGAGGCCTTTAAACACTTTGCATGTTTTTACGCTACCTTTCTAACTTTGTCTCCTCATTTTCTTATTTACGTGTGTGTGTGTTTCTCGGGAAGCATAACATTCGCGTAACGATCGATATTTCTAATGGCGATAAGAAAAAGTAAGCAGACTTTTTTCGACCAAACATTCTTCAAAACGGATTCCATTTCTGACAGGTTCAAATTAAGTTTTTTTCTTATATATAACTCATTATTATTCTGTAACATGGACGGGGTGTTTCGAATATATTAGGTTATAGACAAATCGATTGCTGATCGAAATTATATTCAGGGAGTGTGCTGTGTGCAGTAAAAGCAGAAGATCTTTTCAATGCTTCCGTTCTTTTGTAGCATCCATTTACATATATGATTAACTTATTCATGAACTGACACGTTACTCAGTCTTATCTGTATATATAGTTGATAATAACTAATAAGGTCATCCCCAACGGGGGGATTTAAGAGGAGTTTTAGTTGAAAAGAAGCAAAAAAATAAATCAAAGAAATTAAAAAAATATAAGAGGCTCTCTTGTTTAGTAGACTGATTTATAGAATAAGAGACCTTATGTGTCACTTATTCGTTGGCTAAACAGAAAAATAGAAGTAGGAATATTTTTTTAACCGATCGAATATTTCTTGTTTCCATCGCTCTGTCTCTCCCTTTCTCTCTCGATCGAGAAATCCAAAATTACAAAGGAAGGAGATTGAATCAACCAGTATATGGAATCAAAGGAGACTGGAGTCGGAGGAGATCCGAAGCAGAGGAGATTGAACAGCGGAGGGCATTCGGAGGATATAGAATCGAGTTCGAGATTGAATCGTTTGAGATTTGAGTTTGGAGTCGATTGATTCGGATGAGAGCAAAAAAATTGGAATCGTAAGGTATGTTTATCAGTTTAATAGAATGAATTTGCGATTAGTTCAATGGATTAGTTCATCGGTTTGTTCTAAGATAAATCTAGGGATTTGATGTTGTCGATTGCTACTGTTGGTTTTTAGTTTGAATTGCTTTGTTGTATACATGTGCTAACTCAATTACCGTTGTGATGGTAAAGGACGTGTGATGAACACTCAGAGAACACCCTTTGGAATGATGTCTCAGGTAACTCATTATTTATTCAGCTGTGGTTTGTATATTGAGATTTATTTGCTCTTATCTATATCAGTGTATGAACATATCTGGTCAAGTATAAAAATGATTTTGGGGTCACTCTCTTATAGAATGTAACTGTCTTCCTTTTTTCTGCTAAAGATGAAACTGACTAAGGAGAAAGATTCACTGGCAATGACTGTAACAGAACTCACTCGTGATTTGGCTAAGGTAACTAAAGCATTTTCTGCTATTTCTCTCTATCTTGCATGCTTCTGGCCTCTGATCTATGAGAATGATAGTTTTCTCCTTCTCCATTTGTTATTACAGCAAACAGAACCTGTTGATATCAGAACATGCGACCTTTTGTAAGATATGTGTCCTTTGGCTACAAATGCCCCCATTTCTCTGTTTAAAGCTTTGTCTTTTGATTCATTATACTCATCTCATCGTACTTGAATGATTTTGATTTTGCCCTTTTGAGGAAGGCTTTTTGTATTGGTGTGGTTTTGAGTTGGTCTGTTATGGTTTACTTGCTCTTACTATCACAGCTCCTCCTCCTAGGGACAGTCACAGCTGGAGACAACTTATTTTTGTTTGGAGGGTTTACGGATGCTCAGAATCTTTCTGATGACCTTTATGTGCTTGATGTTGGTATGTAACTGAAACATCATCAAAGTATCTCTGTTGTTTTTATTCTTCGTTTTTAGAATCTCTTGTTGAATTCTAGTCCTGCTTCTTCTTCTTCTCTTGTTTTGATTCTTATTTCTATGAATGATTCAGAAGAGCCGGGCATGTCTTGTGAATCTTGGGGGAAGAAAACATGAGTTAATTCGTATGATGGCATATGGTAAGGCAGCTGATGCGTTTGACGAATACCTCCGAATTGCTGAAACCACAATGTTCTCATGCTTGGATCATTTTGTTGATGCCATCATAAATTGTTTTGGAGATGAGTACTTACGAAGACCGACACCAGAAGATCTTCAACGACTACTCGATATTGGAGAGATGCGCGGATTTCCGGGGATGATAGGAAGCATATTTGGACAAAATTTGGAGAATACCATTAAGCATTACCTCTTTTTATGAATTGTACTTCTCTTTTATTATGTTTTAATGTTTCCTATGTTTAAAATTTTATAAAATGCAATAATTTTAAAAACATATATCTCAAATGCAATAATTTCATATTCTGTTTTAATTTTTTTATTTTCAAAAAAAATAAAAATTAAGAGACTCATTCTAAGAACCCACCATTGGGGGGTTACCTTTTAATTAACAATCAAAAAGTTCTTAATCTACTCAAACTACAAAATATAATAATAAACAATTTAAGAGGCTTTAAAATAAATCCCCCCGTTGGGGATGACCTAAGTAAGCAGCGGTCTTGTCTGTGATTAGTTCTGTTGTTAGATGTAATTATCACATTGAGATATATATATAAATAGATAAATCTTTTCCCACATGATAGTTGTTGATATATACGTGAACACAATGACGTTACAACAAGCGAGTTATTTCGTTGCATAATTGCGATGACTTATCGCGATTTTAATTATATTTTATGCATAATAAAGTAATAGTTTCCATGCTTCTAATCACCAGGGAGACATAGTTTGATAAGTTCAACAAGTGGACACTGGTAGTGTCTGCTAAACCCTCAAAAGTCAATAGCAAATTTTGTATTATCTAATATGGTTGACTGTTTCAATAGGAAAAAAACAGAATTTGATTGAAATTATTAAGTTCAAAAAACATGCAAAACTAAACTAGTGTATGTACATACATTACATTTACATACAAGCCCCCTTATCTAAGTCGTCTTACAAATTAAACGCCCTAAAATCTTGTAGTTCATTAGCGAAAAAAATATCTGAGATCTCACAAACACATTGCTGAGTTTTGGTTCAACAATCTTCGTGAAGCGTACCCAAAATATAGATATTTTTGGCACTTTTTGTTTGTAGTCAAATATTTGTGAGAAACAATAATAGAGTGGAGGAGACATACTATACTAAATTAGTAGTTGACGTGATATGGGAGAGAATACATTTACATTTAATGGAAGGATTCAAAAAATGGAGGAAGGTGAAGAACGTGTAGGACCAGAGAGAAACAGCAGACAAGTGTGCGTGGACCATCACCGCCTCTGTTTTTATGTTGTTCGTGAAGGTCGTGCCCTAACCGCAACCCCAAGCCGCCATTACCGCTCACTTTACCACGTGGCGTTTCCCCCATGTTATTTGTCTTTTACTGCTTACGTCGGCCGGCCCACAATCGTTCTTTACTGTGTCTAGATTAAGCCCAACAAGCTCCCGTGGGGCTTGCCCCGCATTTGTCGGGTCAAAAAAAACTCTCTACACACTAAAAATTGTAAAACCGAAACGAAACACTTTTGTTTGCAAAAAACCGATCAGTTTAGATTGTTCATCATATCCGCAGCTCAAACAGTTTCACGACCAAGAAAGAAGATAAATTTATAATTTACATTCCATTAAAAAACTTAAAATAAGCAAGAACACATCACGTTAAATTCGGACGATAGTAATCATAATAATTAAAGCACTGAGTTTTTGGTTTTGTTTCTAATCAAATTCATGACGATCCAAACGTGTTTTCCCCACTGTAAGTAACATACAAGAAACCGTCTTCTTCTTTCTTGTCTTCGTAGATGGTTGACATCATTGCTCCTGCAATCATGGTGGATTTAAACATTGTTAATGTAATGGTGATTAAAGAGTAAAACATGGTGGAAGATGTAAAGAGGAGTCATTTAGCGGTGGGAGGAAGAACATTATCAACAAAGATGAAGATAGCTTTCTCTGAACTAAGCTGGATTCTTTTACGAATCACATACACAAACTGGCCAACCGTTAGATCCGCTGGGACAAGGTATCTGTACAATGAATACATATCCAAACCATATGAATTAAGCATAGCAAAAACTCCAATGTTTAAGAATCTGACATATATATATAAACCAAACAGGATCATCATTCATACTTCTTCTTGTCGATGTTAGCTATGTCACTTTTCTCTGCCTTCTCCACAATCACCTATAACAAAAATAAAAACATCTTATTTCTGAAACTCTCAAGTTCTTGAACCACAGAGTTAAAAGAATCTTCACTAAAGAGTCTATATCCTTCAAAGGAAACAAGAAACATCTATCAAAGGCCTCAGGATTCGACACAAGAGCTTTCTAAATATATAATTTGGGTATGCTCCTATAGTTTCAACAAAACTAAGAAACAGAACACAAAACAGAACAAAAGCTTGAAACAAGTTAGTTTTAATTACCGGGACACGGTCAGGATACTTGTCTCTGATTCTTAAAGCTTCAGCTTTCCTCTTTTCTGCAATATAAATAAACCAAGAACCCATATTTACTGCTATACTATATCATACTAACAATCACAATCCAATTACTGGGAATTTTAAACAAAAAAAAAAAAGAAAGTTTCTTTTGTACCGAAATCATGATCCTGCTTGAAGCTGCCTGTACTCATTCTTTTGTTCCTGCAAAAAATTATGACAAAAGTTTCCAGAATCACCGATTTACCCCAAAGAAAAAAACGATTTTTACCAAATCCCTAACACAAAACCCTAATTTTTTTTTATGCTGCCCAAGTCGTAATCCACTTTTATAGTGTTTAATCTTCTGAAGGAATCGAACAAAGGTTATTATAAAACGAAATAACAAAGATTGGAGAAACTTACAGAGAGGGAAGAGATTATACTTTGGGATTCGAGTTCGGTATCTCAAACTTCGACTGCGATTGTCACAGTAATTATATGTGTAAATAAATAGTATATAATCACGTCAGGTCAGCTATTTATATATATATATACGGACCTTTAATCGAAGATATTTGATTGGTTTTAATCCCTAAACTAAAGTAAGCATGATTTAGTTACCAAATTATTTATGGTCTAAGGCCCATGATTAGTTAATAATAATACCATAGAGTAATGTTTCTTCAATTTGTTCTATAAAGCCCGTTATAAGAAGACTGCTGTAAATTTGTTTTCGCTTGTATTATATTAAGCCCAGCCCAGTTACCCATTTATTCGAAAACTAAAGTTTATTGTATTAAAAAGGATGTATCTACATTTGTTCAGATAACTACAAATTCTTTTGACAAAAAAAAAAAAAAAAATTATAACTTTAAAACACTTATAGACTAATGATATCGAAGAAAATAAAATACGTACTATTATTATTGACTCTGGTTGTATATTGCATTGGAAAACAATGAGTCGAAAGATAAAATTTATATTTAACTTTTAGTAGTCAACAAAAATGAAAACTAATTATGATAATTATTATTATGATTGGGGAAGTGTCTTTAGTCAAGTGGTTACACCACCACCTCTGCGACCGATCCCATCGGAGTTTGACTCCACTAAGTCGCGTTACCCTGCATAGTAGGGTTTAACTATGAATCGAGTCTTGTTGATTCAATGATGACAAAAAAAAAAAAAAAAAGTTATATATATTATGATTCTAGAACAATATCCACATTGATTCACCGGCTCATGGCTTAATGTGACGTAACCTATACTAGTATATACAGTTATCAGATCATTTATTTTATAGAGGAACTTCACTGTGATTTGATTAGTATAGTAGTCGCTGTGCCATGCGGCGGTTGGATTTGTTCGTATACTTGCTTAATTATGTCAACTGTTTCTAGATGTCTATAAATAATTTTAGGTTTAACAATGTGTCAATCAATAATATTATACAGTTTGATCAAATAATTAAATGTTATAATACTACATGGTTATGTTGGTTGTTGTATTGACAAATTATATAAGATCATACAATCTATCACTATCTTTTTATTTTTGTTTTGTTTCCGCCGTCACTGTATTTTATTCTCTAACAACGCGCGCGAGACAAATTTTATTGTTTGTGCTGTAATGTTTCTCCTAAGTCTTGATAAATTAACAGTAAACCAACCAAAATTTGACATTACGTTGTCCTTGTTTTGTGATTTGCGACTTGGATATGATATGATATGATATGACCTTTATTCTAATAAGTTAAACCCCCTTTCTAATTTCTCAACATACAAAGTGAAATTTTAAATTAGTGAGATTGTGAGAAAGAAAACTTTACCCGTGAATCGAAAGATCAGCACAGCAGACGACTATCGTTTATTTTGAGAACTTTAGGTTTATTTTGGGAAATTAGTAAAATCCTATTCATATGAAAGTGAAAGTGAGAGTGAATTTGCAAATATGACATCTTGACAATTGACATTTGACATGTGAGACAAACAAAAAACAAACATACTACTTTTTTGGGTAAAAGTATATATAACCATAGCTCTCTATTTCGGTACTAGTTTCGAGTGAGGAAAGGTGAGTATGAGCGGTGAAGTTACTAAAGTAAATCTTAGAGCATGTGCATTAGTTGGGACAAATATTTGGTCCCTTGAATAAATTAATGTTATTTTCAGAGTTTCTTAATTTTGGGATGAGCATTGGTGTCCCTCACAATTGGTCCCCAGTAAAAAAAAATATTATTTTTTTAAATATTTAAATTAATAAGTAAAATCATAGTAAAGTTTAAATTCAAATAAAACATATAACATTAACATTAATAATATAAGAAAATTACAAAGTTACAAAAACTTGGAAACGAAATTGGAACACAAACCTCTTTCAATTAGAACCGGCTGATTTTTCTCGAGATCAAACAGTAGATCGCCCTTTGCATGATGATATTTAGGGATGAAATCAGATCTCCAAACGAATCGCCGTCAAGAGAGAGAGAGTAGAGAGAGAGAGTCGGAGACAAAAAATAAATTCGAACCATTGAATTTTTCCGTCTCACCCTACAGAAACAACAACAACGACCCACACGTTGCCACGTGTTCAAAGGGACGATGCAAATTACGTCCCAATTGTAGGAACGGTTCTACAATATTAATTTGTTTTTGATTTAAATCAAACCTTTTATTAGCGTGGGACGGGTGAAAAATCAACCAATGCACATACTCTTAGTTGATTTCTAATGCATTGTAACCCTATCCAAATTTTCAAAAATATTTGGTCTATTCATTTTGTATAGTATGTTGTTTAGGTATATATATCAATATAGCATGATATTTTAACTGATATAAATCAGTTTACATACCTTATATTTGACATTTAATTGTTTTATACATATGATTATATCAACGTAACCAAATTAGTATATGTATTCGTGAAACGGAATGACGAGTAAATTAAATTGTATGCAGGTAACACACGGTCGATGTGTCCCTCTTCTAGCCATTCATCCACCTATATATTGAGTTGATTAAACTAAGGCAATTTGGGTATATTTTAATTCCTAAACAGTAAACACAACAAAAAAAGAAAAGCAGAAAGAAATAGTTTAATACTAGAATACATGGTGTTAGACATACAACAAGGTGGTGGAAAATTCACATGGAGGTTTCTTGTTTGTCTTGGAGAAAAAAAACATGTCTCCCATTATTACAATGTCCAATTACAATGATTTTCGACTTTTTAAATATTGTTTTTGGTTTTCATAAATATACAGAAATATGTTTAGGGCAACAACATAAGCAATGTCTCCTTCTCATTCACACACAAACCACCAAAAGTTCCAACTTGTCTTGTAAATCCAGCTACACATCTTTCTTTTAGTATTTGATTTTCCTTAGGTATCCTCCTCTATTACGGCCACTTAAGTATCTCAAGTTTGTAAACAAATTTATACTTTTTGAGTAGAGTTACTTAGACTATGGATTATATATATCGTGTTGGTCATAGACTCATTGGCAGTATGTAGTATGCTGGTTCTATAAACTTTGATAGTAGAGACTAGAGGTGAGGGCACTAACTAATATCTATAACAAGTCTACATCCTATATTTTGTATAGTCAAGACAGACTCGAGCCACCCGATGCTGGTCCGGGTCATGATGCCAGCTTCAGTTTTTAAAAACCAGGCATCAAATTAAGCTAACTGCTGCAAGAGCTACTTTACAACTAAACTTACTGTATTACCCTTCCTTTCACGTTGAGCGTATTCGTAAAAAACCAGGGGTAACAATGGTACACAGTTATAGACAGTAAGCCATCTGCGTCAAATTAACCTTTTGCTCTGCAACCTACCTCGGTATATGTTTTTAGATTTTTTATACAGTATTTTCAGATTGTTTTGTTTTTGTTTTTAACGCGCCTCAGTATTTTTTACTGTTGACACAATTTTTTCTATTTTTTTGGTGCCTAGTTTGAATTATAAAATCCAGATTTTTTTTTTCTACTTTCCAGATTACTTATTTTGCTAGATCTTAGATAGTAGATAATCATATATTTTTAACAGTTTGAGTAAATAACTTTGACTATACATAGTCAGTGTTTTACACCTGATTTGAAAAACAAATCTTGACCCATTTATCACTCAGTAAACAAAATCTTTAGTATCATCATCATTTAATTCTCAAATTAGTAAATATATCTCATATATATATATATTTTTAAAATATATCTAATAGCATGCTACATAATAAAAAAACATATATATACTCATGATAATAACACAAACTCTACTTTGTAAAAATCAAACAATTTCGGGGAAGTTAATGAAAAAAACAATCCAGTCAATCCGCATAAAATCAGCGGTTTCCTTATCATAGTAATTTTTTAGTTAATTCAAACTCAAAAATCAAAATTAGATAAATATATGGTTTTGACTTTTGACTTAAATAATCAACGCAAAACAAGATAATAATAATGGTAAATCAAAGTTTAAAAAATATATAGCAAAAGCAACATGCAATATACTTTGACAAAAGAAAAAAAAAAAAACAATATACCAAATTAGACCCTATCATAAGAAAAGATCTATGAACATTTTTAGCCATAGTACAAAAGAGAATGAATGAATGACCATAGAGACTTATAGAGAGTAAGAGTAACGCGCCGTAAGTGCGAGTTAGGCTTAAGAAAAATGAGAAAACAGATGTAGAGATAAGTAAATCTACAGACACAAGGCACCACACACAGAGCAAAAACCAAATCCTTTTCCCAAATAAAAAGAAAAGAGACCATTTTTATTTTTTTGGATGAAGAAGATCACTTTGGAACGTTCTTGCAAGCAGCAGCCAGAGTCAATATACAAAAGCAAAGAGACGAAAGATTGTTATTAACAACACCCAACCCCGAGTGAGAGAGATATATATTATATAATGTGGGCGCCAATTTCAGTTTCAAGCTTTCATCTTCTTCGTTGTGAGATCTAGGGTTTCTTTTTTGTTCTCTCACTCTTTCAAAAGATTGGTCATGCCCCTACCCTTTGAGCAATTTCAAGGGAAGGGGTTTCTAGGTTTTTTAGATTCAGAGAAGCTCCTCCATGGAAGACAAGTTGTAGTTGAAGAAGATCTCTGCTTTGTTGTTAACAATGGTGGTTTCTCGGAGCCGACGTCTGTTTTAGACTCTGTTAGAAGTCCAAGCCCTTTCGTCTCTTCTTCAACCACCACGCTGTCTTCCTCTCACGGTGGTCCCAGCGGCGGCGCTGCTGCTGCTGCTGCTGACTTTTCCGGCGCCGATGAGAAATGCGACCCGATGGGTTTCGAGGATCTCGATGGTGTTCTCTCCGGTGGCTCTCCTGGACAAGAAGAGAGTATTCTTAGGTTAATCATGTCTGGTGGTGGTGATGTTGTGGATCCGGGTTCTGAGTTTGTTGGTTTCGACACCGGTTCTGGATCCGACCCGGTTATCGATAACCCTAATCCACTCTTTGGCGGCTACGGCTTCCCTTTTCACGACGCAACGAACCCTGAGATTCTGATTAACCCAAGTCCTGATTTTTTCTCGGATCCTCCGTCGTCTCCTCCTCCTCCTCCGGCTAAACGTCTCAATTCGGGTCAACCCGGATCTCAACAGTGGGCTTTCCAGTTCTCGGATCCGGGTCACGAATCTCACGACCCGTTTCTCACTCCGCCCAAGTTAGCCGGTGAAGACGAACACGACCAGTCAACGTTAATCATCGACCAGCTATTCTCCGCGGCGGTGGAGCTAATCGGAACAACCACAAACGGCGGCGGAGATAACAATCCCAATCCCATCCTCGCGCAAGGGATATTGGCGCGGCTCAATCACAACCTTAACGACGACGACACTAACAACAACCCTAAACCTCCGCTTCATAGAGCAGCTTCGTATATAACCGAAGCTCTTCACTCTCTCCTTCAAGACTCATCATCACAACCGTCACTCTCTCCTCCTCAAAACCTAATCTTTCGAATCGCAGCTTACAGAGCTTTCTCAGAAACGTCACCGTTTCTTCAATTCGTCAACTTCACTGCAAACCAAACCATTCTCGAGTCCTTACAAGGGTCTGATCGTATCCACATTGTCGATTTCGATATCGGTTACGGAGGTCAATGGGCTTCTCTGATTCAAGAACTCTCCGGAAAAAGAAACAGATCTTCTTCATCGCCTCCGTCGCTAAAGATCACAGCTTTTGCTTCTCCTTCAACTGTCTCCGACGAGTTCGAGCTCCGGTTCACAGAAGAGAATCTCAGAAGCTTCGCGGCAGAGTCAGGTGTCTCCTTCGAAATCGAGCTTTTGAACTTGGAGATTCTCTTGAATCCAACTTATTGGCCACTCTCTCTGTTCCGATCATCGGAGAAAGAAGCAATCGCTGTGAATCTTCCAATCAGCTCCGTCGTCTCCGGTTACCTCCCGTTGATCCTTCGTTTCTTGAAACAAATCTCTCCAAACGTTGTCGTTTGCTCAGACAGAACATGCGACCGTAACAACGACGCACCGTTCCCTAACGGTGTGATTAACGCGCTTCAGTACTACACGACTCTGCTCGAGTCACTGGACTCGAGTAATGCGGAAGCTGCTACGAGGGTCGAGAGGTTTTGCGTGCAGCCGTCTATACAGAAACTGTTGACGAATCGTTACCGTTGTTGGATGGAGAGAACGCCGCCGTGGAGAAGTTTATTTGGACAATGTGGATTTTCTCCGGTGATGCTGAGTCAGACTGCGGAGACACAAGCGGAGTATTTGTTGCAGAGGAATCCGATGAGAGGGTTTCACTTGGAGAAGAGACAGTCGTCGTTGTCTTCACTTGTCTTGTGTTGGCAGAGGAAAGAACTTGTTGCTGTCTCAGCTTGGAAACGTTAAAAGAGAAAATATTTTAATAAAAAGGTTTTTTAAATTTCGTTTTTTTAGCTTTTTTAATTTGGGTTATTTATAATTATGTTTTAATGTGTTCTTTTAGTCTTTGATTGTGATGTTAACCAATCAAATGATATATATAAATCCTTTTGTTAGTCTTTTTTTTCTCCACTTTTATATTGCTGTCGAAATGATAAATACGGTTTTACATTTTATATCATTCACTAGATAATACATTATTAACTTGTGTGTTTTGGGTTAATGTCGTAAACGATGTTAAAAGACTTTTAGAAATTGCAAAGAGATTGCGTAATACGAGATTTGTCCGTGTAGTCAATCACATGGTACCTCGGCTTAGATTGATATATAATCACAAATGTTACCAAATTTATTCTTAATTTAATCAAAACCACTTGAGTAAGATTCTGCAGTGAAATTGTGAAAGTAACATTCTTTATTGTAGGATTGGATACGAAATCCACCCATGTCTTTTGCCTCTTCCCAATCATTTCTTAATTTTTGCCTCTTTATCATTGAATTTTGATTAGTATATATAGTTTCCTTTTTTCATTCAGATTTTATTTTTTTAAAGACCTCTCTAAAAAAGTCTGCTTGGGAACAACGCATTCATTAACATCCCCACATGACATTAGTCTTTTTCTTTCTTTCTTCAATCCATCTGGAAAACAATTTTTTGAAAAGTAAATCAATTGCATACGCCGCCGTTTCATTAACCAACCAGTCAGACAACACAAAATCAACGGGCCGAATGATGGAACCAGTTACTTACTCCCATGGAAGCAAAAATTGCATACCGGTTCAATCAAACAACAAACCGGAGGGTAATCTCAGAAATTTCTGCAGCCATATTGCTGTACTCTTCTTTTGAACTTCACTCTCGTTCGTAGAGGGAAAAAGTAGCACCGGTTTTGTAAGTATTCTTGAAGCTATAGTGAGTTTCTTGGGGATATGGATTAACACCACAGAATCAAACTCCATGAAGTCTTACGAACGAGTAGGCTAATGCACCAGTGAATATGTAACTATCAACCCTGTCTAATATTCCACCTGCAATTACATAAGATCGGTTAGAGAGGAAGCATTGATAGACTATCAACCCTGTCTGATTTATCATATTATTACCGTGTCCAGGGATGAGTGAGCCGGAGTCTTTGACACCCGCGTCACGTTTGATCATTGACTCAGTTAAGTCACCAAAGACCGATCCGAAGAAGTTAAGAACTCCAAAAGCTATAATGCTGTTTAAATAGAGAACCAGTCAGAGAATAAAGACAAACATTATGATTCAACAAGGCTTTGGGAATTCGATCGGATTTGAGTACCTGACAAGAGATTGAGGCCAAGACAAAGATTTGGACAGTAGAATGGTAATGGAAATACAACCAACAAGTCCTGCAAGAGCTCCTTCCCATGTCTTCTTTGGACTAATGCTAATAAGAGGAGTTTTACCAAATGCCTGCAATTTTAGTTCATTAACTTCAGGCGGAAGAAACTATTGCAAGACTATATAAATGCACTGGAAGGTCGACAATATACTAAATTTGTACTTCTTTTTATCGAATACACTGAATAGGACTCATCCTTAATTTGACAAAACGAATACACTGAATAGTACTCATCCTTAATTTGACTTAGATATGATCTTCATTAGAGACATACCTTGCCACCGAGAAAAGCAAACGTGTCTGAGGCAATTATACCGCAGAATGAAATCAATATAGCAACAAGTCCAACTGTCCAATGTGCTTGACCACCGAGAATAATTGGCCAGCTTCTTCCAATTCCTATAAGAAATTAAACTGCTCAGGAGACTTAGTCTTTGATTACTACTTTATGTATCAGCAGAGCTAAGAAGGATCATAATAATAATAAAGGAATGGAGTGCTTGCCAGTGTTAAGAACAGGAGCAGTAAGACCACAGCGTAGCTTAACCCAGAAACAAGGAAGATATCCACAGTAAAACAGCCCAAACATCGTACTACTCAGCTGAGAAAAACGAGGGTTTCCTCTCTGTAACAACAACGCCATTGCAACAACAAATGCTGCGGATGTCACCGAGATATCTATATGACCAAAATACCTATAAAAAACAACATTTTCATCAGAATAAGAGAAAGAATCCCAAAGCTTTTAAAGTTTTTTGACTGACTGAAACTAACTCACAATGTAAGTATAGGCATAAGGGCACATATAACCGAGCAGACTCTAGAAAGATATCGTGGAGGAGGTGTCATTCCTTGAGCAATTCCTTTACTTCTCACTAGTTCGAAGTATTCTCGAGCACTTAGAAGAACCGCAGCTGCTAATGCTGTTGTGAAAACCCATCCTCCAGCTAATACAATACCTCCTACAGATAAGCCAATTCCTAGACCAAAAATTACTCTCTTCTTAAACTGGCTTCTAGATTTCTGCTTCTGATCATCTACACTCGAATCTTCTTCAATAACTTCCAATTCTTCTTGATCTCTGCTGTGTTCCTAAACAGATGGGAGTAGTTGCAGCAATGCCATGATAAGTTTCTCAGCCTTTCATACTAATCCAAAAGCACAAATCTTTACATCATCGAAGTATTTTACAACTAAGCTGAAATTAACAGATTGAAGAAAGTAAGAAAGAGGAATAAAGTTACCTCCTTTGAGTTGCCATCATTACCAATTTGATTTGATTCAGCTCGAGCAACGGCCGTGATGATAACACGCCGGTTAACAGGAATACGACTAAAGCGAGAAAGAGACAATGCTTTGGATTCGACGAGACCCAAATTCGAATACTTTTCGGAGAAGTGGGGAAGAGTTAGAGATTTTCTTGGAGAGGAACGGCAAGGACATGTACAGAGAGAGCTTAACGAGAGCGGTGTAGGCTTATACCTACAGACCTCAACAAAAGGCGCCATTGAAGTCCGAAACCCTAAAAGAAGATTGTATAAAGGACAAATTTTTACGATAACGGAATCCTCCGCATCACGAAAGGAAGGATTTTTAAGATTGTGTGATTCGGTGAATCTAATCGGAGCTTTGTACGGTGGAGATGCTAATGGGGGCAGTGGTGGTGGACCTTGATGGGAATGGTACGACGTGAGATTTGGTCTGAACTCCACGCGCATCTGTTGACGCGTAGATTAACTCACCGTTTAAACCCGAAGTCTCTGGCCGAGAAGGAAGGTTTCATTTTATGTTGTGGCTTTAGTGTACTTGGTTTAGATGATGAGATTTGTGTTAAGAAAGATAAAAGAATTAGTGGAGAAATAACCCACGCAAAGTCATTGGATTACAAAAGTTGAAAACAAAAGCAAACTGAGTTATGAAAACACAAATCTTCTAGAGCACCTTTTTTTTTAGGCGAAATTGACAAATACATAAGAGAAAAAGAATGTCTGACTGGAAAGAGTTATAAGTCTATTTTTTTGTTGCTGTTGATGTTTTCTTCTTCCTTCGTAGGGGGGTGAGGGAATTAAATTCAGGTGGGCTGGTTGGTTTTATGTCCTCTTCATAATGTATCCCAAAATTAGACCGATGAGTCCGACCAGAAGAACGTACATGAACGGGATACCGCCACCTTGGCTCTTCTTGCTTTCACGCCTTAACTGATCCTGCACCATTCAATCCAAGAAACAATCTCAAGATTCTAAACTAAGCTTGTGAATGACTGGTTTTGCTTAATGGTATGGTGATTTAATCTACTAGTAATAACATTCAAGGAACAATTCTGATGTTAAATGATGGAGAAAAGAGTTTTGATAAGAGTCCAGGCTGGCCAAATGTAAATGCTAAGTTCAAGCATCTATTCTCAAAAACACTAGAAAACGTTTTCTCGTAGTTGTTAATCAACAAAGTAATCTTTTCGTTCCAAAAACAACAGCAAGGAGGATAGATGCAGAGATAGAAAGGATTCAAGTGGAAGTTGTATTACCAGTTCTCTTTGAAGTCTGTTGTTCAGTTGCATGGCAGACTGTTTTTCCTCGGTTAGCTTTGTGATAAGAGCCCTCGCCTGAAAAATCATTCAAAATTTAGCTGTAATGGAAAATGACCAGGGTCTCCTGGCAACTGCGTGTCAAATAACAGCTAGAGGATTTGAAAGCACAAAAAGTAATGGACGGCTTGAGCACTGAGTAAGCTTCTAAAAATGTGATGAACCTTTTTAAGTAATCAACGTACAGAAAGATTCTCAACCTAATAATCAGCCTAAAAGGTAACTTTTTTCAATAAAGTTACCTCCAAAGTTGTAACTAATCAGTTTTAGACGGAGCAAAAGCAAAAGATAAATAATAAAAGCTTTAAAAACTTGTCAAAAAATACCTCAGATGTGTTTTCTTGAGGTTCACCTTTGTCCACGCTAAATCTCTGAAACTAAAAAATTAATCACAAATAAACATAAAAATCTACAGAAAAGAAATGTAAGATTAGCATTAAACTCAAATCTAAACGTAAGATTGTAACATTAACTTACGGAAAACTCAGAACCATGTCCGTTATCAGAGACAGAAGCCCTTGGTGAAGAACCCTCTTCTGATCCTTCATGAACTGGTGATGGTGGTCGTGGTGGAGCAACATAAGTAACCTTCAGTTTAGTCTCCTCAACCAGATGCCCAGCCTCTTTGCTAAACTGCAAAGTTTCACCACAAGAAAAAACCAAAACCAAACTGTAAAATCATCCACACAAAATCAACAATGAAATGTAATCAAGTATACCATCTCAGGAGTAACTTCCTTAGCCGTGACACCAGGACTAGCAATCACACCTTGCAGCAGAAACTTGTCCTTACACTGCATATCAGAAGGAGCTTCCTTTTGAGCTTGCATGGTCACTATATCACAAAACACCAAACAAATAAAATAATTCATCAAATTCCAATTTTGGCAAAAAAAATAACAAAAAACACAAATCCATCTCGAAAGAGAGAGTGAACAGACCAAGAACTTCACAAGTAGACCTCGGAAGAACAACTCCAGTGTTAGGCCTAACACAATACTTTTTAGGATTCGTGGTCTTAACCTAATAACACAACAACACAAAAAAAAAAGCCTTCAGATAAAAATCAACAACAATTTTCTCAAATTCGAAAATCGAAAAAGAGAAAGAGAGAATTATATAACCTTAAAGGCGACATTATTATCAGTCTTGTTCGTCAAATACAGAGAGCAAGAGATCTGCTTCTTCAATTCAACTAAATAAATAATCAAATTACAATAAAAACGTTAACTCAGATCTGGGGAAGAAGAAGACATGCGAAACAACGAAAAGGTACAAAAACAATATAAGCTTACAAGGGAATTGAAGGTCGAGAGGCTCGACGGTAAGAAGCTCGCTGCTGGTACTCATCCTGATCAGATCGCCGGAGATTCAAATCGATTCTCTCCGTACAAACGAACCAAAAAACGTAAAAAAAGATTCCCCGGCGAATAGATTCGTCCCCGTGACGACGTCTCCGGTTTCAAGAGAGAGCAGTCGTCGATCGAGAAACCGAGATCGAGAGAGAGAGAGAGAGAGAGCTAATGAAGAGAGTGGGGACATCGCGCTATTTGTCTTGTTCATTTCTCAAGGGTATTATTGTCTTTTTACTTACATTTGATCAAAAAACGCAAACGCGCCTCTCTAATCGCAGACGCATTGATTGAAATTAAACAAAACAATCGAATCTGATCATAATAACGTACAATCTCTGTTTTGGTTACTGTTTTACCAACTTAGCAATACTAAAACGGTAGTAAAACCTATATAAATCTGCTTTTGCTTCTGTTTTTTTTTTTTGTCTTTGACAAGACTTAACAACTAAACGAAGAAACATACTTATATCTCTTTACTTAAAAGCAAGATAAATGCAAAACCAATCAAACTCTATAACAAGAGACGAACCAAAAATATTACTATGTATCATACCTAACTAAGAAGTGAATAATATAGAATATGTTTTTACCATTATCACCAACTCACGAATATAATAAAAGCTATACAGTGAGTGAAGTATAAGAGTTACAGATATGTAGTCTCTGACATGAGTTTTGAAAACTAAACGAAGAAAACATCTAATATCTGTCTTTACTTAGAAGCAACAGATGGTGGTTGCTGACTTGTTGTTGTTGTTGATCAAGATGCAAAACCAGCAAACCAAGCAACTCTCATGAGTTGCATTCCCAAGATCAATACCCACCAAGAGACAAGCCCACGAAGCATATGAACCACCCAAACCGGTGCGTTTACCTCTGCACTAAGCGTCAACCCTCTCATCAGTTGCAAGATTCGGTAAGCCTCGTAGACAACTGGTGTGACTAGCCAGACCGGTGATTGCCAGTGCCATGTGAGAATCTCTGTTAACGTCTGAACCGCTAGGAGAATAAAGTAAGGGAAGAAGAGAACAGCTGACGAGAGGAAAGGAAGCTGAGGCTGGAGAGAAGCTAGTAACCCGGATTGGGATCCGAAGAGAAGTAACGTTGGGACGAGAAACCCGGTTATGAGTGAAAACAAGTTCCAGAACTTGTAGCTAAACGGTGGTGTGCTGTTGCAGGACTGTGATGGGTCTTTAGGACGTGCGCATGAATCAGCCATCAAGAGGAAAAGTGCTGCTCCGAGGTTGAAAATACAATCTAGACCGATCAATGAAAGGAGACTGACAACGTTGGAACCGAGGAAGACTGATGACAAAGGAAGCCATAAAGTGGGTGCCATACCGCTAGTGAGGAGAACAGATGGACCTAATAGCCATATTGGCCATTTAAGTACCTGAACTTGAGAGTTGTTCTTTTGTTGTTGTTGCGCTGTCTCTTCTTCTTCCTCTTCTGCAGTCTCGGATACAATAGATTCGAAGACATTAGCGGTTTTGTCCAATACTATATCAGCAGCACCAGCTTCTTCTGAAGAAGCATGAATGAAAGGTGATGGTTCCCACTGAGAGAGTTTAGTTGTGCATAAGACACGGAGGTTTCTGAAACGGAGGTGACAAGATCCGGGGGTCTTCTTTAGGTTCTGCATCAAACTCGGGTTCTTGAGACGGAATCTTGGAGTCATGGTGCATAGAGACTTTGTAAGAGACACCATTCCTTGGCTCATCACCATTGAAGTCTCTAACTCTCTGTTTCTTAACATATAAACAAACAAAACAGAATACAATTCAATATTATCAGGACCAAGATGATTTTACATGGGACACTTATTAAACCGGATAATCAAAACCAATTAACGAGTTAGGAATCTTGAATTGGTTACTTTGTTCCAATTAGATCAAAATCTTGACGCAAACTTATAAGCATAAGGAGGAAATAAATCAAATTGAAGTCGATTTATCAAAATATATATATGCTGGAACAATTTTACCACGAATTCTCCGGAAAGCAAACACGAGAGCATTTTATATCAGGACGAAGAAGAAGAAGGCGATACTAAATTGGAGAAAAAAACTCACCGGTGAATCGCAGAACGGTAAGATCCCTAAATCCGTTGGATATTCTCTTCTCTATAACTAAAACGTCTCCGGGGAGTAGAAAAAAATCTTGGGAGTAAGCGTCGTGTTTGGATGCAAAGATAATCATGTCCGGCACATAAAACATCTTGGGAGTAACCCTCGTGTTTGGATGCAAAGATAACATTTGCCTCTCAGATATCATAATATGTGTCGATGGCCTGAATAGTCGGCCCATATGTGTTAGTGTTAGTGGATTTGTTAGATTAATTATTAGGCTAAGAGTACCAGCCATGCTGAACCAGATTAAACCGAAGTTAGCCGTCTCTTGACTGATTCGATTTAGTCTTTAGTCATGGACCACAACGTCCCAACTCCCAATCCCAATCTCATTGGTTTAGCTAGCTGGTTTTTGTCCATTACGATTAGGCATTTAGCTTAATTAGATTAGATCCTACTGAAGTTCACATAAAAATAAATAAAAATATATATATATATAGATCCTTTTGACAAAGTAATAATAAGATTACATTATATTATACCTCCTGAATTTGAACACCAAAAATGTTTTTTCTTTACTCTTTATCCCCTATATAATAAAACGGAAGTACACCATTTTTTTTGTAAACTATATAATATGGATTATAAAATTAATTATTTGATATTCGATATATTATAGGTTATATGAGTTGTAACCATTAATTAAATATCGATTTAAGATTCTCTTAAAAAAGGATATTCGAAAGAAACTCATCAAATCTCCAAAGAATATTTAATTAACCATATTAATATAGGTAACAAAAAACTTAATCACTCTTCCAAAAGAATGATTAAGTTTAAAAAAGTTCTCACAAAAGGAGACTGGAAAATCATTGATAAACTTTCAGTCACCAATGTGCTAAAACACGGGTTAATTTTAATCACTAGATACGATTACAGACAACCACATATTGTCCAAAAAATATTTTTAAACAATCACATAAATTATATTTTATATAAAAAGTGCAATATAAATAAAATAAATTTCAATCTGTGCTCTAGCATGGGTCCTAATCTAATTTTATTTTATTCTGGGCATGATAATTAACATTTTTATATCAGTTAAGAACACAATTAATATTGAATGTGTTGTGTTCGTTGTTTTTGTCACCCCTGTTTTGTTCCTTCATTGTTCCTCAATTATTTTGGTGTCGAAACCATTTAATTTAACAATAATAACACATAAAATCTATCTATTAACTTAATTCTAAAACTTTGGCCATGATCACTACAAAGCAAAAAAAAAAAAGGTGAAAAATTTATATACTTAAATACGCATAGTTACTTATATATATTTGTAGAATGAAGGCTTCTTCTCAATCATGATGTGTGTCTAACAGACAATGTGCTCTATATACACTATGATCATGTTTGGTTAATGTGGTATAACTCTAAGACGAAGGAATGTGCTCTATGTACACGGTACACCACATAGAAAAGTCTATTAATTCGAAGCAGAACATGTGTAGAATAGAACCGATTATTCTTTATATTCGCCACGGGTTTATATATATAAGTAAACTAAATTTAATATGACATGTAAGTAAATTAGTCTTTTAGGAATTAGTCTCTTGATGCGCTAAAATGAATTTAGTTATACACATATTTGAAGTACTTTTAAATCAGATACAACCTTAATATCGCACCATCAAACTCTTACGCTTCCACATCAATATAGGCCCTGTTCGAAAGAGTGACGCTAAAACAGCTGCAGCGAGCAGAAAAAATGACGCAAACACAGACAAAATCATGATTGATCAGAAATAAATAGTCGCTGAAGTTGGGATTTATTGTCGTTAGCTCCAAAGAAAGAGTCGCTGAAATTTCCGGCGATCGTTTTAACCGACGCAGCGACAGAAAAATCATTTATTTTTCACTATTTTTTTTACATTACGTGTCGCTCATTTCAAAACTCACTGAAAACAACGTTATATTTGAGTCGCTGAAAGGTGTCGCCGGCGACACTGTTACGAACAGGGCCATACACGTCATGAGTTACACCAGTATGAGCCGGTGGCTATGAGTTTTCCGCCGAAGCCAGCTCCAACTAAGAAACTTACGATGGGAGATTTACAATGAGGATGTAAGATCATGTAAAAGGTTACTTAAGAGTTTTTGTTTTCATTCGGAATCTCCTACTATGATTAAATTAAATTCATGATTTAATTTTACATCGTGCCTGCCATTTTATTTACAAAAAAGGGTATTTAACTACGTACTATTATCGACACCATTTACATTTGCTTTTGAAACGATTTGGCGATTGATATAGTAACTAGGTAGTAACCCGTACTATAGCACGGGCAAAATATTTTTATATAATTGTAGTATTTTAAATATCTAATTTAAGTTTGGTTTTACTTTGGATTATTACACGTATATACTATATAACCTAGAGGAACGGGAAACATGTCCCTGTCCCGTTTTATCATGTCTCGTTCCATCTCCTCTCTTCTATATCCATCATAATTTTTTGTCTTACTGTAACGCTCTGATCATCACCTTAGCGGACCCACCCATGTCCATTCCCGATCCATAGGCCCACCTCACTTAGTGGGCCCACATCCATTCTCGGGTCCACCACCATATCCGACGACCGATTTGTTACGTCCAGGAGGCTTTAAAGATTTGTTTACCATCCCTACAAATCACCACATGATCTTTCCATGTGTTTTGTCTCCACTCGCACAGTTCTGACAATCACTTTCCAGATGGTCACCCATCTGGAAACTATTCCAGCTTAAACATGTTTAACTCTAAAGTTCTCTCATGACCTTTGACCGAAAAGAAAACTGCACTTTGGTGACATAGGTGACCAAATCAATTTTTTAAACCTCTCCGCAAACCGGGATGTCATAATTATGATCGTTCTCTTTTACATAATTACGTGGTAGGCAATATTTTTAATAGAAATTGGGTAAGAAATTTAGATGGGATACCCATATTCTTCTTGAATATTTAATTTTTTTATTTAGTTAGTTTTTACTATCAAAAAAATTACAATTATAACAAACTATCTAACTATTTTAAAAAATTCTAAAATTTTGAAGTTACCCGTTCCAAAGTGGAGAATTACTTCACGAAATATATAAAGTCCATTTGAATATTTTCAAAAATATCCAAAATTTCAAAATATCCATCTCGTATTAGTTCTTTATATGTCACATAGTGAATTTTTTTAAGAAAATAAGTGCAATTTTTCTATTATATGAATTACCCATTTCCATTGCACATCCACTATTTCTCTAGTAACCTGTGCTAATGCACGGGAAAAAACATTTTAATATAAATTTTAAATTTGTAAAATGACTAAGAATTATATTAACTTGGGCGTTATAGCACATGTGCACTATTTTCATGTAAATTAATAAAATTTAAACTTAGACGTATTTAGTTTGGAACAGGATACACGTCCCGTCTCAACCTATCCCTGGTGTCCCGTTTTATCTCGTTTCATCCTGTCTCGTCTCATCCTGTTTTCCATCATAATTTTTTTGTCTTATGTTTTTTTTCTTTTAAGTAATTACTCGCTAGACAATATTTATTTAAAGAGATTGAGTAAAAAATTTAGACGGAATACCAGAGTTCTCCATTAATTATTTTTTTAGTTAGTTGAAATTATCCAAAAAATATAATTTCAAAAACTGTATATTTGTTTTCAAATATACCAAAATTTTCTAAGTACTCCTTCCAAAGTGGTTAATTACATGTTGCATAGTCAATCCTTATCCAAATTAGTGAAAGCTTGACACTTAAATTTATCTACCTATATTTTTCTATTTTGTACTTTTATCTAAAATTTATGTTCCTTTAAAAAATGTTCATTTTATTGCTTTTCATTATTCGACTTACCCGTTTTAGTTTATATATATTATTTCTTGTCTTACTACCATAAATATAATATTAGTATTTTCCATAAAAATTAGTTGGCCATTCTTTTACGGTGTTGTCAATACTTTAGTGTATATGTAGAATACCACAAACAATACCAAAAATAAACATGATCAACATCTTCAATACCTGGAAAATATACATTTTTTTTGCAATTCATCCATACTAATCAAGCACAGCCCATGTTTGTTGAAAATGTTAAAGTAATTTTGTTACGGGATGTTAAATCTCGTCCAGTCCCATCTCATCCCGTCCCGTCCCGTCCCAATCCATCCCATTAGAAATTTTATGTCCTATAACCATTCTATTTTAAATTATTACCTATATAATAATGTTATTATAATTTTTAGCTAAGAAATTTAGACAAAATACATTTCTTCTCCATTTGAATGTTTAATTTATATAGTTATTATAAATTATAATTTTTAAAGACTCTCAAAATATTTTTTAAAATACCTAAAATTCTCAAAGTAGTTCTTTACATGTCACATACTATTTTTTTTTTAAATCGTTTAAGTACACTGTTTTTTATTATACAAATTACTCATTTCTGTCTCACATCCAGTATTTCTCATCGTAATACCATAAATAGACTGAAATTTTAATCATAATTTAATTTAAAGGTTCTGATATGAAATTATGTGCATAAACAATAATATCTTTCGGATGATATTAGGAGTCTATTTAAAAAAAAAACTTATGACTAAAGATTTTCATTCCGTCTTTTGATTCAATTTCAGTTAAAATTATTTAATATTTTTTGGATCTTTGGTTAATAAATAAAGTTATTTAAAATAAAATCCAAATGATAGATGTTCTCCAAACAAATGACTATTAGAATGAAAGTGTGATCCAATTTCTTGTTTTTTTACCACTCTTTTAGGGTGTTGTCAATATTTTGGTGTATACATAGAATACCATAACCGGTACCGAAAATAAACATGAACATCATCTTCAACACCTAGAAAATATACATTTTTTTTGCAGTTCATCCATACTAATCAAGTACAGCCCGTGTTAGTTGAAAATGTTAAAGTAACTTTGTTACAGGTGTTAAATCTCGTCCAGTCTAATCTCATCCCGACCCGTCCCAATCCATCCTGTTAGAAATTTTATGTCTCATAACCTATTCTCTTTTAAATAATTACCCATATAATAATTTAATTCATAAATTTTGGCTAAAAAAATTTAGATAAAATACATTTATTCTTCCTTTGTATGTTTAATTTATATAGTTAATATACATTAGAATTTTTTTTAACACTCAAAATATTTTCAAAAATACTCAAAATTCTCAAATTATCCATCTCAAAGTAGTTCTTTACATGTCATATACTAAAGCTTTATTTAATCGTTTAAGTACACTATTTTCTATTATAGAATTTACCCATAACTGTGTTACATCCAATATTTCTCATCGTAGGACCATAAATACACTGAAGTTTTAATCATAATTTAATTTACATGTTCAGATATGAAAAAAAATTATGTGCATAAACATTAATATATTTCCAATGATGTTAAGAGTTTATTTATATATAAAAAAATTTCTTATGATTAAAGATTTTCATTCCGATTCGATTTCAATTGAAATTGTTTAGTGATTTTTGGAAATACTAAATTAAATTACTTAAAAACATTGGTAAAACATATATTCAGTCAAATAATAAACTATTTTAGGTCGTAAAATTTTAATTGTGTAATATTATATTTTTTAATAAAAATTAGTTGGTCACTCTTTTACAGTGTTTTGTCAATATTTTGGTGTATATGCAGAATACTGCAATCCGTACCGAAAATAAACATGATTATCATCTTCATCGACTCGAAAATAGAAACATTTAGGCAATCTATCAATAATAATTAAGCACAGCCCGTGTTTGTTAAAAACGTTAAAGTAATTTTGTTATGGGCTGTTAATCTCGTCCAGTCCATTCTCTTCTCATTTTGTCTCCTCTCAATCCATCCCGTTATAAAATTTAATGTCATATTACTATTTTCTTTTAAATAATTACCTATATAATAATGTTATTAATAAATTTTGGCTAAAAAATTTAGAAAAAATAAATGCATTCTCCATTTACATGTCACATAGTCGAAACCTTTTTTAAAAATCGTTTAAATACAATGTTTTCTATTATATTTTCAATGATATTAAGAGTTTATTTTAAAAAATTATATATAATCTTATGATTAAAGAGAGAGGCTTCGAGGGTTTTAGAGGTTTTTGATGTTTTGGGGAAAGTAACTAAATATTACAGATAGACCCCTTCATTTTTGACATATCCCACTTTTAACCCCTAACGTTTATATTCGACAAATTTTGAGATATTCCCACTTTTATACAGACTTCCATTTTAATCGTGTGTTACAGAGGTACCGTTAGTGGAATGAATTTTACTTTAGATACTAAAATACGATGCAAACAATTTTGATGAATCTGTATTATATAATACTTGATCAATTCAGATTTTAGAACAAAAAGAGACCAAGGTTCTTGAAGTCTCCCAAGGACATAAAAATGAGAGAAAAACTCAAAACTTTTGAAAGAAACATCTCTGCGATCTCCTAATAAAACAGTGCAATGGTAAACTAACTCACCTTAGCTAAAGAAAACAACAGAAAGTAACAGCTTTAAGTCAGATCATAAATTCAGCTTCTGAAAATCTGAACAAAAGTGAGTGAAGAGTTGTAGTACCAAAGCCCCTTCCTTATCGCCTTTATCTTCGCCACGGGTCTGGTTTTGGTGCTGAAATCTAAAACGTCATCCGCCCAGCAAGCCTACTCTTAGAGATTCGATATAAGAAACCAAAGAGCAACATTCGAAAATCGAGAAACTTCAACCCCAGATTTACCGCAGAAAGACGTATAATCACAAGGAGTGTGAGGGCCTTAGCTAACGGTGGGTATACCAAAAGTTGGAACACCAGAAGCCCAAGTCCTGAAAGGTTAGTAACTCAAATCATGAGTTACATTCAAGGGGGATATGGATAGAGAGAAGAACAAACTAAAGAAACAGAGTTGACGAACTATATACACGAAAACAATACCAACCGTGCATGAAAAAAGTGAGATCCTGAAAAGGTTTAATAGATAATGTAATAAGGAGAATATTTTTGGAAAAATTCCAAACAAACATTCACAATTTTCTGGACCAAACCCACCAGACCATCCATAGGTAAATATAACATGCACCTGATATAGCTAAAACTTGACCAACATCTTGAGATGAGAAGCTCAATCCCCCATAGCTTCTGTCACTGACGGCCCAGAGTGAAAATATCTTGCAAAGGTACCAAGAAAAAGGGTAAATTCATAAACAAAACTCCCTCTGCAATACTTAAAAACTTTACTGATACTCTCGGCAGGGCACCAAGAATACCAATATCTTAAAGCCGCTAGGAAGATTTGAATGAGAGGAGGAACCTCTAAAGCTAATTACTGTATGTCCTAGTGCTAGTAGGAACATTAAGATACCTGCAAAATTTGTCTGGAGATTGAACAATTTGTGAGCGGAGGTGTGCATTTTCTTGGACAGTTTGCAAAAGATCAAGCTCTGCTTTGGAAATCTGTACAGAGAAATACACATGTCAGGACTCAGGAGCAGATTTCACCTATCAGATTGAAGCATATGCAAATCGCCTGATTGACAAATGGGTAATTCAAAAAAATAAACTAAATCACAAAACCCAAATAAGTTTAAGGAAGGAGCTCTCAACTCAAGATCCTGCTGTTTCTTACCTCGTTATCCATCTGTGTACTCTTTTTGAAAGGTAGCTCGCAGTGACATCTGCTTATTCTTCAGTCCTAATATTTTCTGATTGAGTTCTTCAATGTTCGCTTCTATCTCTTGGACAAAACGGTGATAAATCCCTTTCAACGGTTTCATCAAATTCTCCAATCTCTGCATTCAACTGCATGGATAGCGCCATTAAAAAAAAGAGGTAATGGCTATCTATCTATGTGATAGATATTTATCTTGCATTACCTGGTAAAACTTTTGCCTCGCACTGCTTCTGCTGCTCATCAAGGAGAGTCATCTCCTAAGCCTTTGGTCTTACCAGATTCATTTTGTGAATCTCTGGGGTACATACATAAAAGAAGATGCAAAATAATCATGAGAGCATCAATTTTGAATCTCTCGTTGATGAGGACACTACGTTGATGAAGACACTACGTGACGGGAGAGATGATGATTTATGAGCATGAGTTTATCATCTTAAAATCATGATGATGACCAGAGAGGAACCCAAAATCAAAACACATCAAGATTCAAAAACAAAATTCCAATTAAATTTGGTTTTAAGCATTAGAGATAGAGAACAATTTATTTGGTTTTAGGTTGCAACCGAATTACCTTGTTGTAGCCGATAGATCTTTTATACGCCAACTGCTTCAAATCTGTTCTTAGATTTACGATTGCTTTGCACCATCAAATATAATTCCCAGAGTTCTATGGAATTCTCGAATCACTCTTTCAATTTTAGTACTGGAAACTAAGATCGAGAGCAGAGGCGGAAAAAAAAAATTAGGTTTCATGTCTCAGACTCTCTGTACATGAACGGCTAAGATGTTATGTTCAAAATAAAATGGAACGGCTGAGATTAAAAGCTAAAACCGGGTCATATAAATGGGTAAAAAGGATCCGCGTGTTTATCCGATTTCAGAGCCAATACAATGACGTTTTTATCCTTATCGCAAATAAATTATTTGGTCATAATTGCAATGGCATTGTATTGTAAATTCTTACAAAACTAAGGTTTTTTTCAGGCAATGTTTTACGACTAATAGTAGGGATAATGTAGGGTTTGTGGAAGGAGACTTTGAGACGAGAAACAAAAAAAGAAACTGAGAAACATACGTTTTCCCCATGTTAGTCCTTCAGAACTAGAGACGAGTAAGGAAACTTCAAGACAAAAATTGGAAATTTTCGATTAAGAAAACAAGTTCTACTTATCTAGGACCTGAAACTAGTCTAGTTTGGGATAAAGTGACAAAAAAACAGGTAAAAGTAAAATATTAGAGAGCTGTCCGATTTAGTTGACTGGTTATGAACCCTTTTTTTCTTTTATAATTGGTTTTGACCGATGATCTATTTTAACGTATCCGTAATTGATGTATCACATAATTTGTTACCAATTATAAAACCAGTAAAAGTTAGTCGGCACCTAAACTATACTTTTTTACCTCTTCTACTTGTTTTATTATTACTTTTCTTTCTTCTTTTTCACTAGAAAACTTTTAACCATTTCATGTCACCAGTTACGTATAACTGGTCCAAAGTATTAAAGCAAGGACACGTTATCAACTAATCAATTCTTTGAGTCACAATTAAAATCGTAATTCAAAGTGGGTTAATGTTCTTGAAAGTTACTTTATGAACCCGTTGACCAATTAAGCTTCGTCGTGTTACGTGGAAGCCACACTCGTTTGTTTTCTTTTAATTGAGATATATTTGTTCTCATATCAAATATAATCTCATACTACTATTGAAACTTCTTGTAAGTTGCGAGATTTATAACGGTGGCTGTATTAAGTGAAAAGTCATTATTATTATAAGTTGAATTCCCTTTTCTGTACTAGAAAAGCAGAACGAAAAAAAGGAACACTCGAAAACATTTAACTAGAGGAGAAAATTAAATGAAGAGGACTTGAAGCTGAAACCTGGTGGTGCATTGAGTCAGAGAGACACTTTAATCACGCCCAACCAAACATCTTTTCTTTGTGCTTCTCTGTTTTTAAACCACACCCAATGTGTTTTGTCTCCTTCTTTAAAAAAAATGTTGTCAACTTAGAATAATAACTACTGTTAAGTACGAGTTGAAAAGGTGATTTTACGAATACAAATTAATCAATTTTAATATATGATTATACATACATATATTATAATAGTATGATAGATAATTTATACAGTTTTTTGTAAGATTTTTTAGTCTAGAGCAAATCCTAATTTAAAGTCATTGTGTTTTAGTCTTCCCCAAAGCATGAGTGCTTGACCAATCAACAGCAGCATAATTGTGAAGTAAGCCATAAGTTGAGTAGACCAAACTAGTTCAGCCTTTTTTTTTTATCGTTTTTTTTTTCTTTTTTTGGTTGAAGATTTGGGTTTGCTTTTGCTTTATTCTTTTTTCATAGGCGAGAATATTAGTGAAGGTTAGTGTCAGTCTCAGGATCTTTTGTACCAACGGCTGTCATCAAATGGGCTCACAAATTTAGACAGAGGTGAGATGCATTTAATAAAATGAGATTTTTTACTTACGATTCAACTCTCCATTTTTTTTTTTCATTCCAGCTTCTGATTCATCAAGCACTTTTAAATGCCTCCAAAATTAGGAAAATAGTAAATAAATGATCAGATGGAAAATGATTTCAGGAAACTAATCTCACCAAATCCCAAGTGATTAGTCTTACCAAATTAATAATGTGAGGATTAGTCAAGCTTGCAATTACTTGGATTACAACCACTCTGAGTCACACAAATTTGTTGGATTCTATTGGGGCGGTGAAAGTTAGTGGGTTTTGCTTCAAGTCATAAGTAAAGAATAAAGTATACTCGAAGAATAATTCTACATTTGTGGTAGACCAAACACACAAATCTACTTGTGCAACCAAGTATTCTTCTATATATCATCCCTTAAAATTTGATGGTTTAAACATTACAAAGATGAGCTCAAGACAAGTATCTCACTAAGAACTTGGTTTTTGTAAGTAAAACTCGGAATATCCTAAATTAATTATGATTAAACACAAAGAAAGCATAACTCTTTAAAACTAAGTAGGAAGTTGGAACTATGACTTTACAACCGAAACGTCTCCTTTACTTTTAGACTAAATATCTTTGAACTTTGAAAGCGATTGTTAATTCTTAAGAGGCTTGACTAACTCTTTTAACACATAGAGGAATGAGATAACTAAGTCAAGTGGGGACTTAGCTTTCAATAACAAAGTAGTAAGCAACAAGAAGAGCCAAAAATTAAATTTTCAACAGTTGTATACTTTATATAACATTAATAGTCTATAAACTAAGTAGAAGCTTATTTGAATGTTCTTCAATTTATGTGGTTAGGCCAACACGACGTGAGGCCAATACGAAGAGAAAAAAAGAATCGGCGTTAGAACATGTAAAAGTAGCCTCCTTTGCATTTAAAATAAACACATTAAAAAAACCCAAAAAAAATAGTAAAAAAAAAAAGATTCAAACTTTACGAAAAATTGGACGACCCGAATCACGCAAAGTCTGTTACCTTTATTCAGCATTCATTGAAACACCACAGAGACTTCGTCTTCCTCGGTTGGTGCAGGGAGATTAAGATCTATCATCCTCTGTTTCACAGACTCGAGAGCTTGATGTTGATGATGATGATGATGATTAACAGATAAATTCCCAATCCCGTGAGATCTTTTGTGACCTCCAAGTGCTTGTCCCGATGCAAAAACTCTAAAACAAATAGGACATTCATGGATTCTCTTCTCAGCAGAAGCAGCAACAACAGAAACAACCACATTATCATGCTCTGTTTCGTTTCGTTGCTGCTCTGTTTTGTTACTTACTCTGTTCTTCTTATGACTTGCTCTATGCCCACCTAATGCTTGATAAGATTTGAACACTTTCCCACAAGTCTCGCACTTGTATCTCCCTTTCGTCGTCGTTGTTCGATTCATCTTGCTTAACCTGTTATTGTAACCTTCTGATTCATCTTCGTCTGTCTCGATCTCTTTCACTACTTCTTTATTATTACTACTACTCTTGTTCTTCTTCCATTTGTCTCTCGAGAGCATCATGAGACAAAAGGCGAGATCTTCCTCCGTCGTCGTATCAGAAGCTGAGCTATGAGGAGGCTCGGGATCAGACTCCTTGTAACCGAGTTGACTCGTTTTCACCTTCTTCTTCTTTGTTGCAAACGAATCGAGTTTACGAGTTCGCTTAGATCGTTTCCGAGTCAGGTTGATAACATTCCTAGACGACTCTGTCTCGCTCTCATCATCATCATCATCTTCAAGAAGAAGAAGAGAGCTTGTAGAAGCAAACTTCGGATCATCATTCCCATTTCTCTTTTCCTTAGCGGAAGAAGAAGAAACATCGGACTCAGTCGTCTCGTAACTGAGTTGACTCGGCTTTTCTTGCTCATCATCAACATGAAGACTCGGCATGTGAGATCTCATGTGACCACCTAAAGCTCTTCCATTAGCAAAGCTCTTAAAGCAATACCTGCACTTGTAATTCTCCATCTTCAATAACAAAAGAACAGAGAGCAACGAAGAAGAAGAGAGAAAAAGTAAAAAGAGAAGTGGAATCTATAAGCATTCGTCTCCTCCTCCACCAATGAACTTAATATTTGTACTCAAAAACTATTTTTTTTTTTTAATCTCTTTCTCTCTCTCTCTCTTTTATTACTGTTTAACAAGAAGAAGAAGAAGAAAAAAACTTAAATTTAATTTTTTGAACTGGAAAACGGAAAGAAAAAAGAGAAAAAAATCTAATAAAAGCGTATGCATGAAGTTGAAGAAGCGACAATGTAACATGCGAGCCTTGCCCGTTTCTGCAAACTTCTTCCTTCTCTTTTTTTTCTTTTTTTCTTGACTATTTCCCGATTTACCCTTCTTTTTAAGTTTTGTTTTTTTTAATAAATAGTCATAAACTTTTCTGTTTTTTACACCAAAATAGCAGCTGTAACTTATTTTTGGTCTATTTCTAGGCTGAGTCTTCGTAAAAGTTAAGAAAAATAAATTAGTTTTTTTTTAAGTTAAAGGGGTATTTTGGGAATGTGAAAGTTGGCTGTTTTGTACGAAAGTCTTGAGGAGGAGATGTGGGTTTGTTGTAACGACGAACCACAGCAAAAACAAAACGTTGTCTAAAAATGATGAGAGGATGTTAACATCCGTTTGCTGTGAGTTTTTTTTACAGTACGTGACAGCCACCTACTAGTCCCCCCCCCCCAAACTACGGTTGCAGTAACTTTTTAACAAATTAGTCTATTGACCAACCTTTTACAGTGAGATAATTGTTTAAGGTTCAATTCAATGTTAGTTGACCAATCTTACAAGTTGTTATTATTCATAACAGGTTCAAAGTGCTTTTTTTTGTATAACAGATGAATTTAGCTTAAATACATATAAATCACGATAGATAAGCAAACAAACATGAAAACGCGTGATTAATTATAGTTTATATAACAAATGTTTTTTCACCCTTTAGTTTCGATCTTTCTTAGTTTGGAATAATAATTAAAAAAAAAACGAAGTAAATAGCGTTGTCTTAGGAAAAAGAACAAGTCAAGATGCCATAATTATGGCAAACCCCATATTACCAATTTAGATTTTTTTGTTTTCTTCTAATAAAAAGGGTAACGTTCTATTATCCGTTCATATATACATTATTTGTGTGTTGTTAGTATGAAACGCGTTTTTGAAAAACCTTTAATCTCAATTTTTGTTACATAGTTAGGTGGTTTACCACAAATTTATTGAGACTTTATGAGTGTGTACTTAAGAAGTCTTTATTTACCAAACTTGTGAAGAACAGTTAATCAATGCTTTGTGCAACTTCTCCTTTCACATGTAGTACAACAATATTAAACGCCTCTCACAAACCCATCCGATCCGGTCTATGACTCTACTATATGTTCCACGTTGAAACGTAAACCAAACTCGGATTCCGTTTACAAAAATCATGGGCCTTTTTAGCTGAGCGACAACAAGTACTCTAAGCCCATATGAATTATTTTTCAAATTAGTATATAGTATACCTAATTATAGTATACTATCCCATTACAAGTTTATATAAATAACCCCTTTTAAATTTTCAAACGTTACGATTCGTTTAGGGGGGAAGAAAAAAGGAATCATTTCTGCTTCTTTGGAACGGGGAAGTTAACCGTGGAATGGTAAATAGCACCAGGACTCCACTTTTCCGGGATAACGCATTTGGCGACAATCTTCTTACCAGACACGGCAGAGGTAAGCCTGATGTTGAACGGACCTTTCAAAGGAGTACCAGAGTTTAGTTTCCAAACGGCGGATCTCATTTCTTCCATTTTTATGTACTGTCCTCCGGCCGGTTGGACCTCGATGCAGGCGAAGTTCCCGTCGCCGTTTGCATACTTAGCGGTGAAAGACATGTAGTAAGGATTTGCTCCGGCGTCCACATGGATAGCGATCTTAGTCTTCGGGTGTTTGCAACATGCACTGCATTATATTTATATGTATGAGATATTGATTAGAATTAATTAAGGCTACTGCCTACTGTTTTATCAACGAACGTCGATACATGCATGCAAAATTTGTTCGGCTTATGCGTAAATATACTGAAATGAAACGTCGATACATGCTATTTTCTATTAAAAATTAACCCGACCGAAACGGTTTTTGAAAATACGTACCGTTTGTAACTAACTTTTAGTTCTCCAAGGTTGCGTAATTGGTCTCCCTTGCCACGTTTGGCCAATGCACCAAAGGCCTTACCGCTAAGATCAAAATGAACAGCCTCTTTCGTGCAGCCGGCACACTCGTCCGATATCATCACCTTGATCGGCTTTTTCGTGCACAACGGATGGTCGCACTTAAGCTATAACATATAAACATGATTAGTACATATATATAGTAAAATACATTACATTATGATACCCGATTAATTACAATTGTTATATGTAAATACCCTATAACATGCCCCACAACCCTTTCCGTCTTTGAACAATGAAGGTCCTCCGGCTGAAACCATACATTTGTACGGGTGCTTTGCCACTGCATCACCAAATCCACAAGCTCCTCCTGTGTATAATAGATTTTACGAACCGTACGTATGTAAATATGTAAAAATGTTTTTCAAGTTTTTATCAATGCATGGTTTGATTAATTACCTGTGGTGCCAGGACCTTCACGGTCGCCATACCACGTGATACCGGCGGTGTTCCAGTGGGTTTTATTATGGCAAGAACATGGCTTCAATGAGATTGCAAAGAAAGTTGTAAGAGCAACGATAAAAGAAAAATATTTGATAGATGAGGAAGCCATGTTTAATTTAGATCTTGAATGGAGACAGATTTTTTATTAGAGTTTTATATATAACTGATTAGGTTTTTTTTAGGTTCTAAGTTTTTAGTTTCTGGTTGTTAGAGAGTTTAAGAAATTTAAATAGCTTATATGACTAAAAAGACAATTATAGTTATCCTAGATTTGAGGAAAACAAAATCTTTAAAAAGCTTATATGAATATATATGATGAGTTTTTCATCGTTATTTTAGAAACCAAAAACTATAACAGAAACCGTTACCGTTCAAGTTCAACAAAGGTTTATTTTGATTAGTTTCTCTTTTCATTTTTCTTAACTTGGATGAGATATATATGCTGCTAAGTTCGAAATTATAATAAATTGAGACATTATGGGGTAAAAACGTGGTTGATATTAGGCTATATGAAAGCTGAATTAGTTTGGTAAATTTCTTCATACAGCATCATAATTAAACATGGGAATCCTCTGAAATTATAAAACGTCGCTCATCTGAACGGTTCACATGAAACCGATAGTCCAAAACGATTCACACAAGACCGATGGTTTATAATCCAGTTTCTAGGGTTTGATTATTTATCAACAATAATAATCAGTTTGCGCTGGTAATCAATACCCGATCGACAAGGTTGAGGCAAGATTTTGTTTGGGTCTCTTTTGGCCCAATAATATGTTTTGCTGAGCAAAAGGGGCAAAAGGGATGTGAACGCTTTTAATTTGACAACTTAGACAAAAATATGTTCGGTTAAATATAACCCTAAGCCCATCATCCCAGATCCATATACAGTAAAACTTCTATAAATTAATGATGTTGGGACCATAAAAATCTATTAATTTATAGAAGTTTTAATTTATTAATAAATTAATAATTATTAATTTATAGAGAAACTTTACTAATTTGGTAAAAAAATGAAAATTAAAATTTAATCGTTATAACTAATATTTTTATAAAATCAATTACAAGGAAAATAACAATTATCATATTTTGGAGATAGCACTCAAAGATATTTATATAGTAAAAATGTTGAAACAATATTAGAAGTTAAACCAATATAATAAAAATACCGAATAAAGACAAAGTCAAGGTATACGACAATATTAGTGTGTATACCTTTGGTGAGGCAATTATTAGACATCATATCAACACATCGATCCTAATCTTATTCTTTTAAATATTTGGTGCAAAGGATTAAGGCTTAATGATTGATCGATGCCTTTGGTTAGGTGAATGCTCGTGAACCACACTACACTGCTCTTTTTGAAAAGTATTAATAAGAAAAATTTAGAACACACTTTGTATTCTTATCAAATGGCACAACTAGAGTTGTTTAATAAAATAACAAAAAAAAAATATATATGATTAAGAGTGTTAAATAAAATTGTGGTTGTAAAAATAATTAAGCTAGTAGAAGATGTAAAGGCTTTGAACTATTTGTTTGCATAAGAATGAAAAGATACAATATGCTAACTAGTGAGATTCTACGAAAACAATATGTATATGTTGAGCAATGATGAATTGAGAATACATTTCTTTGACCACTTATATCGACGGAAACTAGACACGATCATATGGTTTCCTACTTCCAAAAAATGAGAAAGGTTCAATTAATCTAAAACTATAATTCGATATTTTATAATAAGGAAAGTTTGGTGCGCGTATATATAATAGACATAGAAAGTATAAGACATCTTTATAAAAGAATTTAAAAGCTATTGGTGATAATAATGCATGTTTGTAAGCCACCGTTTAATCAAATTATTAGACACCAAATCAGCATAGAAATCCTATCTTCTAACTTTCATGTACATATTTGGATGTTACCAAACAAAAATATATATATATACATATATGGAAAAATTATCAATTTAGATATAGCCTAATTATTGGACTATAAATAATTTGTGTGGTTTTCTAACTTTCCTTTATTTGCTAAATTCCGATTCAAGATGTTTAGATTTTCATTTCCAAATGATAGAAAACTAAACAAAAATATTAAGAATTTTAGTCTAGATGATGTTATCATATAAAGTTCTCTAAATGTTGCATCTACAGTTCAAATATTGATACTACAGTTGGCTAATTTTACCGCCTTTTTGATACCTGAAATTGTTATGATTGATTAGATGAATGCAAGCAAGGACATAGATTTGAACCACGTTTACCAAATTCAATAGACATTTGAATCTCATACTTTACATCACCGCTAATGATCTCTCTACGCATCTATATTTACAATTACAACCTACCCAAACAAAAAATATACAAAACAAAACACTCTAACCAACAAGTTTGTCAGAAAGTCAAGACCACTAAGCACAAAACGACAAAACCAAAACTCTAAGAATTGTTTTGAAAGAAAAAAAAAAAACAGAGTTTCTTTCTCTACAACAAGATTCGAGCAAAGTGATGATGATGTTTAGGATCTTGAACGATCATTTGTCTGGATTTGATCTCTTCAGCGCAACGTAATGCCTTCTCAATCTGATAACCTCCTCCAAAGCTAACTTCTCTTTCAAGATGACAACAATAACTCTCGAACACACTCACATTAACATGTAGCTTGAATCCCATCGAGAACAGGAACTCTAACTCTAACTTGTTCAGTTCCTCTGTCTCTAATCCACCTACCTTCGCATAATATGAATTCCTATAGTTCCTGAAAACATAGAAATGAAACTAAGTTAGAAAAACATAATCTAATTAAACAAAATGTTTTTTTTTTTATTTGATAAAAATATAAATGTGAAAGTGAAGTTTAGCTAGGATACTTACAAATCTTCGACGTATTTAGAAGCGATCATGATGGTGGTGATGAGGAGACGATGTACATTGGTGAGACTGATTCTAAAACCGGGATTGGTTTGACAAAACCGGTCAATGTAAACATAAGCCACAACGTAAACCGAAGGACCGGCTTTAGTGTACCGGAAAATTCTCTCTAGGTACGATTGGATTGTCATGTCAGGTATTTCACGGCTATCGAAGATCTGAGTCTTGCTAGAAGACGAAGACGCCGGAACCGTTCTCCGGCTGCTAATCCTCTGGTTACGTGTTAGAGTTCGTTCGATGAGTGACGATAGAACAGAGATAACCAGAGGCGTCTCGGAATTGTTTTGGTTGTTGGAGTATGAATAAAGATCAGACCGGAGTTTTCTTGGAGAGATTGTTAGAGAATTCGAAACCGCCATTGATATTTCTTGTTTTCGTCGGAGAAAAGAATTTAACAAAGTTGACGACGAAGAGGAAGAGAGGATTTGGAAGTGATGAAGTGAAAGAGAGATAGGCTTTTTATATATATAAGCTTTGAGATGTTTGTTGTAACGATTACGTACCTTCCCCTTCTTTTCTTTTAATTATTACTTTATTCAATTTTTATATGTTTAGTTGTTTTTTTTTTCACTAACCTTCGTGTGTATATGAATGAACTCGTTTAATAATGAGTTGTAGTAACAATTTAAATACAGTTTCATGTGTACGGTAGGTCAAAGGTTTGAGTTTTTTTATTCATAAGCTACTCGATCTGATTTTTATTTTATTTTTTTACCACTCTAAATAGAGAATTAATATTAGTTTAATAGAAGCATATATACATATATGTGTATGTGTATATATATGTTGCATATAAACAGTACACTCCAACGAACTCGGTGCGTATAGTTTGTTGAAAAGTAGAAAGAACATAACTTCTTGTCATTCTAATAAATATAGTGTAGGGATACATTAGATATAGATGTCAATATTAATATAAGAAGACAAAGACGTAGAAGTAGTTCTATAGTTTCAGATCAGAAAACAAAGAAGAAGATGAAGTTTGGTTGATTTGTGGAATCTGAGTTGGGATGTGCAATTGATATATATATCCAATACAATTTTCTTAAATAAATCTTACTATATATCCTACGATTTGATTTGTTTATTAACTACAACACTCAACAATTCGTTCGTACAACAAAACATGAGTTTTGATAGACTAACTGAATTGATTGATGGATGGGTTAGTTCGTACGGTAGTGGTAGATTGGTAGCTTCCTCTGTTTTTTTTTTCTCGATTTTAAACCATTTATTACTTGTGGTTTTATTGCGTCCATGTTACAAGTAGACTATTATTACCCATACGGATTTTAGTTATCCACACAAAAAAAAAATGAAAAAAAAAAAAAGAAATGTAAAAGAATGACGTATATAGTTTCTACATCACTACATAAACTAGGTATTTCCATAAAGACGACAGTACTTGAGATTTGAGAAGTTAATAAGTTGATATGTCTCAAGGCAATATATGGCATTGCACATGCAATGTATTCTTGAATCTTGATAGTTACGTGCAGGGTATATTATACCTATTTAGACGGTGGGATTTTTAGACCACTCAAAAGTCAGACCGATCTTTACTTGCACCTTTTTGTTGTTCTAATCAAATTCTTCAACTCATATTACAACATTAAATAAATCTATCTGTTAGTTTTTTTTACATAACAACGTTCTTCAACACAATCTTTAGAAATCAATGATCCCAAAAAATATATATTATTATGACTAGTGAGTGAGTTATTATTATGGCTTGGAAGACGTTGAAAGATGGAGCAACCACGCACGTGTGGGTCGTGATATATGGTACTTTCCAACTTGGCGACCAGGTGTTGAAGAGATTCACACGAGTGGTTTCCGAAACTATACCTCTCGTTCGTCGAGAGACTTTGCACTACGCTGACTTCTCTTCGCACCTCCACCAAACTGTCGGCGGCGATTCTTTGTATAATGTAATTTTTGGGATTTGTTTATTTTGAACTAAGTATAATAGAATATTGAAAGAAAATATTGCTTAGCTGTTATATCTGTACGTTGGCTTACAAAAAGGCGACACACAAATCTTTTTAACTATTTTTATTTTCTTCTTACTGGAGGAGTACTAAAAAAAAAGAAAAAAAAAAAAAAAGAATTGCTTGTTTTTAGTAGTTTCTTTCCACCTTCCAGATGACTCCAAAAATCGATGTCGTTTCTATTTTCCATAAAAATACCCATTTGAAAATTTCTTCATCTTGTGAAATTATAGGAAGTTCGAGTCTAATTTATTTCAGTGTTTCAGAGTTTTGTACTTGTTTGTTTTGTGTACTTTGTGTTATTCCATCTATTTTAAACAATGTAAAAATTGCACGATATATTCTGTTCATCATAATTTATAACTATCTGATCCTAAATACACACCTACTAACTGTATAAAGCGAGGAAGAAGGACTTATGAGAAAAAACCAATCTCACGTGGGATTGGGAAGACATGAAAAACGGAATTAAGGTCTTTGTCATTCAACCGAACCGAGCATGAAAGCGAGACCGATTGAAACAGATTACTGTGATGAGCTTAATATTAAGTTTCTATATTTCTGAACGCTATTATCCTTTGGTTGTATATATGTAGTATATATTTCTTAAAACTGTCTGGTTGTATTTGGCCAAAAAAAAACTGGTTGTAACTATCGATGAACTCAAGCTTTTGGCTGTTTTTAAAGCTTCTTTTCTTATATTTTTTGGGAAAAAAAAGTATTTAATTTAATATTTAGTTTGTATAATAATTTGTTCGAAGTGGAACAAAAGCGAATGGGCTAACAACATATCAAACATCACGTTATTATATTTTTTGTCGACCACTTACAATATATTACTACTGTGAGACTCAGATCGGTCCCGTGAGAGGCTATATATACACTCTTATTTATTTTTATATATCACTTTCAGTACTACTACATTTGCATACGAATGTGTCTCGCCTGGTAGATCGTAATCGAGATCTATAAAAGAAATAAAAATGAATGAAAAGGTGTATAAATAATACGTTTAAAATACAACGTACGACGGTACTTAGTAGTTACTTGAACGTACGCATGGCGAAGCTTCTTTCTTGGTTTCCTCGGCTAACGACTTAATTAACTTATAGATTCACCACGCATATGGATTAACGAAACCGTGTAGAAACAAACGTTTTTCTTGAATAATTAATGAGAAATACTACTAATTCTGAAAGTTTTCGTTGCTGTGTGGACTGTGGAGCCATGTCGCCGTCAGCAGATATTTCTGCCTTTAATTACGACCTCATATATAATTAAAGTACGTGACCTACCATTAAAGTATTAACGATTATATATATTTATTATCGCCTTACCGGTGTACATAATAATTCTCTTCGTATAAACTAGTAGTATAATTTTTTCTCAACTTTTCAAAGTTTATTAAGGAGTTTGGACCAGAAAATGTAATCATGATATTGGATTCGTGTTGATGTACCTCTTGCCTCTTGGCAACTTTTTGGTATAGGAGGAAAAGAAATAACTAGTTGTATTTTTCAGTTGTGGTCGTAGAAACCATTAAATGTTACACCTTTTTTGAAATCGACAAAAGTTTTCTTTCAAAACCTTTTTCCAAACAGTCTAAATCAAAATGTTGTTGATGAAACCAATCAAGTGGTTGTAACGTATTTTTAACTTGTAATTTGGTGATTGCTTTAATGTTGTCTCGTGTTGGTCAAAAAGTCATAACGAAAATGATTTGAGTATCACCTAAACACAAACTAGACGAATGCAAATTTTCTGGTTTGGTTTTTAGCCTAAGAGATTCAGCTATCCTGAGAAGTGAGAACTAGTGTTGTTGAGAGTTTTTTTTTTCATTCATCGTTCTCTTGGGATCATCATCATAGTGAGGCTCAAATTTTTTTTGTTCTTTTTATCCATAGGAGAAATAGCTAGAATAAACGGGCCCAGCCCAATAACTAGAAAAATTTGAGAAAAATAGAGTTGGGCTTTTAAGCTTAAGGTGGTTTATAAACAAGTTGTCTATAAACAACGAGAAACTAATGGGTCTCTCTAATCATTGGAAGATGCAGCCAATTTATCCATTATCATACATTTAATTTAACACAAGTTGTCTCTAAACAACAAAGACGAAACTATGGGTCTCTAAACGAAAACTGGAGAGTTACTAGTATTTTATGAAAACTCATTCTAATCATTGTAAGATGCAGCTGACATGGTGTTATGTGATCTCTTATCCTCCCTTCATCGTGGATTTGTTAATCTCGATAATTTTAAGGAAACGAATATTTTTAGAACCAAAGGCGCAAAGTCGTGCAAGGTCTGTTACATACGGATTGTCGTCCACGTGTCAATTACAAATTGGAGGGTTCTTACATTCAACTGATTACGTGTCGTTACACATTGGTCATTACGCGAACGAGTTGCGTGGCCTCACAGAAGAGAGACAAAACTCTCAAAATTCATAAAAAGAATGAAAACGTGAATGGTCGACGACGAGTCTGCGATTTACGGACATTGGCGAATTCTCCCCTAAAACGTAGTCGAAGACGCGATCAGGAAATTGTAGCCGGAACAGGTGAATTTCTCTAATTCGAATCCCGTTACTAAGAGACGTTTATGATACATTAGAACATCTCGCAATGTTTGATTGTTTAGAACAAAAATGCATAGGGTTTGTAACATGATCGCATATATATGTTATGTCTGATGTAGATGTTGATTTCGCTACCGTAACAACAGTTGTAAATTACGATTATGACACGTTTTTTAATTGATCTGCATGCCTAATGTTGCTTTTTTTATTGGTTTAGTTTAAGAAACAGGAAGTGAAGCAAAAATGGTAGGTGGTGGAGCTCCACAGAGAGGAAGTGCAGCTGCAACTGCAAGCATGAGGAGGAGAAAGCCTGCTGGTGGTGGTGGAAACAGCAGTGCCGGTGGTGGAGCTGGTGGAGGAGCAGCAGGAACAATGCTTCAGTTCTACACAGATGACGCCCCTGGTCTCAAGATATCTCCAAATGTTGTTCTTATTATGAGCATTGGTTTCATTGCCTTTGTTGCTGTTCTTCATGTCATGGGTAAGCTCTATTTTGTCAAGAGCAAATGAAGACGATCGAGGACATACAAAAAAACACACAGCAAATCTCATCAATACCTTCTTCTTTTTTTTTACTGTTTAGAATTTTTGTCAGTATAGTCGCTTCATTCAAGTTTTGAGTTTTCTTGTTTTTTTTTTTCTTGACTAGTCTGCATCCAGCTCAACATTTTGCAGTTTCTTGATATTTGCAAGTTTTGTCTTTCTAATACAACTTGTATATCCTCTTGTTTCTTGGCTTTGGTTTAGTAGATAGTTTTTTGTGGTTTAAGTACAAGTGTACAACCAAATTAGATTGGTTTGGTGTAGTATTGTTTCTGGTTTAGATTTCTTAAATTTGATGAGTTTGCTTTAGTTTTGATTTGGTATACGTGTTTAATATTTGAAAATGCTGAAACTATTTATACACCAAACTGAGGTCCAGTTTAGTTTTCATATCATATGCTTGTTTAGTTTTGGTGTATGGCCGTTTAGTTTAGTTTATAACAGGTTTACGCACTTCCATAGAAGATCAAAGAGTAAAAGTTCTTTCAAATGAAGGAATCATATTGAAAAATGCGGACGATTAAGTTAGATTTTGAATTACCTAAACCAGAACTTGATTCGACTTTGGTTATTTTCTTTAACGAAGTGTATTGCCCTCGTGAAGTCTCAAAAATCAAATTCTAAAGCATGATTATAACATGTAACATGTATGATGTATGAAAGATCAACGAGCATGTCATGAGTGTGAATGTGTGTAAACATCATAAGTCACAAAAAAGCAGAGTCCACGGTGGTTGAGAGGCTTTTATATCTGAAAAAGAAGAAAATTAAATGCCGCCAATAAAATCATTTAATGATATAACTTTAAGGAGAGCCGTGAAAAACCCAAAAAAAAAAAAAAAAACAAAAATCAAATGAATACTAACAAATTAATGACGTAATTAGCAGAGGAGACAGAGAGTTTCATTTTTTAAACTAATACTGATAACTTAACAAAAAAATTAAAAAGTCTCGTAACCCCCTCCCTCGCGTCGGTCACGTGATCATCGCCGTTAGGATTACGACACGTCACCCCTTACCACCAATCACAAAAACCCTCCAAAAGAGAAGAAAACCCCCAAAACGCGAATTTTTCACCGCGGCTGAAACGCTGGAATCGAAACGTACGATTCTTGCTGCTCCTTCTGTCGCCTAAGCTCCATAACTTTCCGATGAGAGTTCGAGTGCTGAGTCAACACGAACGTCGGACTCGAAGCCGGTCTGTATTCCGGTACAAGCCTCCCTGATTTGTAACGAACACCGCAAGCGTTACAAAGCGTTTTAGGTCCCAGCGGTCCGGTTCTCCACTGTGGCGTTTTCTCCGACGCGCAGTGCGTGCAGCACCGCCTCGCTCCTCCTCCTCCTACCTCCGCCGTAACTGATTCACCGTTGTATTCCTTCTTGTGTTTAGGTTTTGGAACAGAGCCGTGACAAAGCTCGGATTCAGGCATCGGAGCCCAAGTTCCAGCGACGGATGGTGCCGGAGCTCTTGATCGGCGGCTTCTAGGTTTTCCGGTGAATGAAACCTCGGGTCTAACGGACATGGTTAAAGGATTCGTTGGGAAATCGGAGAAGGAATCGTCAACGAATCGTGATAACCACTCGAGATGAGCTGCGTCGTCACTCTGCAAATTCCAAAAATTAAAAAAAAATCAGAACTCTGAAAAAATTCAAAAATCAGAATTAGGGGAAATTGAAATTAGGGGTTTGGGAGACGAACGGGGACGCAGAGATCGTGAGTGAAGTCGGAGAGGAGAGGAGGAGGAGAAGTGTAGGCGGAAGAACGGAAGTTGAAAGGGTTTTCAGAAGCGACGGAGGAAGCGGCGGAGGAAGTTACGGTTGAGATTGAGGAGGAGGATGAGAAGATTTCGTCGTTGGAGAAATCGAGAAGGTCGTCTATGCGAAGCAAGTCTGGTGATGACATACCGTAGACGTCCATTGTTTTAACTCTCAGACTCTCGCTCACTGGGTATGTATGTGGTCTCACTACTGGTTCAGGGGTTTAATATAGAGAGAGAGAGTAGTCTTAGTCTAGTGTAAGTGAGGAAAGAGACGAAGAAGAGCAACAAGGAGAACGTGCATAGAGTTAGCATGCACCGAGCCTGACCTGACCACTCCCTCTTTTTTTATTTTCTTCTCTATTTATTTATTTAATATACTATTTTGTCTACATTTTTTTTTGAACATATGCATGTGCTGGCTATTTTACTTAACATGATTTTTATTAATTTAACCACATTTTCTGTCATAAAATGCATATATTATATATATATATATATAGACTATGGTGAGTTAAATTTAAATTAAACAATGAAGCGGAAAAATTCGATTAATGTAAGGTTACTAAACTTGTTTTGTGTAAAACTCTTCACTCTTTTGTTAATAGAATTCTACCATCTCTGAAAAAAATTGTTTATTTTCCCTCGAATGTGTAAGTGGTAACCAAGCATATAAGCTGTAGCTATAGGTATATTTTAGTCTGAAGTCTGAACGTTAGGTTTGGCTGTATAATGCAAACCTCCAAATTGTTAGAATTCAACAAGGCGACCAAAAATAATTAAGGAAAGTAGAGAACAAAATCGGCCCTTTAATTATTCACCAATAAAATGACACGACTAGTCTACTACTCTACTTTGCGCGATTGTGATTACATAAATAGTTTCACATTTTGCAATCTAGCTTACAAAGAAAATAAGAGAGAAACCGGAGCCTCTAGCTCTGGTGGTAAAGGACTCTCAACTGAGGTATCCGCCATCACGAGTTCGAGTCCCGGCCACTGCGGTATTCACTTAAGGGCTGCAGCGTTTCAGGAGCCGACATGTGGAGTGTCGTTTGGCCGCCCACGTGGCTATTCTAAGAAAACCGATAATCTAACACGTGGATCTCTGCTCTATCGGGTAACCGATAGCTAAGACATGGACCCCTGCTCTATCGGGGAGCGTTGGAAACCTGGGTTATATAAAAAAAATAATAATAAGAGAAGAGAGATGGGAGACTCTGCAGAGTAGCAACATACTGTATGTGTCTAATATTATTCTCAGTAACCTTAGCATGTCTTTCAGTACTGGTTGACATGAGAGAATAATTAAGAAACTGAAGTGATAAAACTATCTTGCACATCACCAGAAGAAGTAACATAATTTAGTATTTGATGATTTATATCTTGTAATACTAGTTATCTATATTAACATTTTTGAAATAAATTTTGGTTTATGCCCTTTAAGTTTTACTTTAAAATTTTTTTTTTACAATATTAACTCCTAAAACAATTGCAGAGAAACTCAAATACTAAACTTTCTTAAATTGACCAACATTTGTTACATTTATTGCCATAAAATCTTAACAACATCTATACATTCTGAATTTTCCAAAAACAACTCTACCCATTAAAGTTTTAACCCATTAAATCTCCAAAACTATTTTTTATTGATGTTAGAATCTCTCAAATTTAAATGATATACAACATATTTTCCATAACAAAGGTTTACAATCTCCATAATTATATTAACATTTATAAATTTCTTAAACCAAACATCTAATTATAAAATGTCACATTATATATTAAACTATTTTTTAAAACACTTTCAGATGTGTACCAGGAGATAAATATATTACTAGACTATACATATATCACACGGGTTAAAACTTTGAAAACACTACAAAAATTATATACTTTGAATACTTATATCAAATACTTGTAAAATTTTATATTTTTAAAATTAATAAAACAATAATAAAATAACAAATAAATACAATATAATTTTAAATTTTAAAAATTAAAAATATTGTCCCGCGGTGTACCGCGGATGAAATACTAGTGTTATGTATTTTTAAACTTCTGTGTTTTAATTGCTTTTTCTAATGTGTTACTTAAAGTTATTTTAAAAATCGAAGAGATAATTATTATAAAAAAAGTAATGGGGGAATGGGGAAATGGATGGAGACAATCAAGGAGATGGATGAGTTAGACCGACGAGCCGAAGTGCATTGCACTTTGGTTCTATAAATTCCTATGGCCCTCCTTTTAGGTTTCTATACATAATATTTTTTTCCTATCATTTATCTTCTTATGTCTCTTTCATGCACTGCTCTTATAAATTTTATTCATTTTTGTAAGCTATACAACTACTCATAATGTACAAACACGCACGACACATGCATATGGTATAAAGAACAGGGAACCAATTGTTACGAACATTGTTTATCATATTCAGCTAAAAAATAAACATTTATATGCATCACTATCTTGTGCTCAATTTTTATGTGCCACCGCCAATCATCATAAGGGGAGGCTTTAATTTGGGCAGATGTGTCTGATTATTTAACCAATCTATCTATTTCAAAGATTATATGTGATTTGCTAGGCTTTGAAGGTAGAACATAACATTGACTTACAAATTGCAGAGATACACGGTGTTCGCAGAATAGCGTGGCGCAACTTGTTGAAGTGTGTTTGGTCTGTTTCCACAAACGTTAATTCTTGCTACACATTTTAGTAGAGTAGAGTTGTTCGGCAGATAAATTAGTGATTTATGGATGATAAGAGCCGACAAATTTAATTATTGGCCTATCCATTACAAGTTCTGAAGCTACAAAATATTTTATCATTACACGAAAGATAATTCAGTAAATCCACGTGGCTGCATGTGGGGACCGTTCTCATCTTCACGTGCCTCGAAGATAAAGAAGATTTTTCTTTGTAAGACGAAGCTTGCCATGAAGAAGGCAAGCAAAGAGAAAGAAAAAGAAAAAAAAAACGAGAAAATGATTTGAAAGATTGCAATTGCTAGAAAGGTTTTAAAATCATTACTTGACGATGAAGTGAACTAATGAAGTCAATTTTCTCAATCTTCAAAAAATTATAATTTTAATTTTGTTGTGCTTATATGCTTATAGCATAATCCCGCGCTTACAATGGTAGGTTTTGAGATCATGCCAAGTATTTTCATATACAGTAATTGCAAAAATATTCGAATACAGTTTACTACCTCACATACGGTATAATTTTCTGGTCAAGTTAACACTCATAGCAGCATTTATAAATGCGACGATTGCAAGAAGATGTTAGCATTTGTTACTAATGACTAAAGAGTCCACTAGAGTGGACATTAACTTCTAAAACAAGATGGCACGAAACTAGAGGAACAGCAAACGTAGATAAACTTGTTTTTATTCAGTTTAATTAACATTTTTTATTTTACTACCGACAATATTTTCCAGCTGGCATCTTCTGTCTCTTTCAGAAGGTTCCCTTTCGTAGACACCTGTTATATTGTATGTAAATTATATTTTTCGTTGTTGATTTTTTTTCCAAAGTATAAATCGCATGTAGGAAAAAAGTTACATAGGGAATTTTGTACAGTACGTGTTTGTAATTTCTGTCCGAGCTTATTCGAACTTTCATTTTATTTTTGTTGCCATGTATTCGAAGTTTGAACTAATGGTTGTCGCTAAATTGCATACACACTTATTACCCACTATGCAACTGTATATAGTATATTATATTAATTTTATCAGAAGTCTCCAAAGAACCACTAGGCAAACTATGTTATGTATCCAGCCAATAAGTTGACCAAACAGAATTAGGAACTTGCTGACCACAAGTAAACAGAATTAGAAACTCAAATTATAAACAAAAAATCTTTTTTTAGTAAAACAATTTTTGATTTATCCAAAATGAATTCACTTATAGAGTTTGATCAAATTCACTTATGAAAACATATACTAACTTAATAAATTTATAAACGATGTGAAGTTGTGAACTAATTGGAAAGAGGAAAAAAAAAAGAAGAGCGAGAAAAACGAGTGTAGAGAGAATGTGACGGTGATTGGTGGGCCTAACCCTGTCATGGTTCAGTCTCATCTTTGAGAAAACTAGATAGATACACAGAGCAAGTACATCGACGTACGGGTGCGCTTAACTTCTCCCCAAGCGGCTCTCCTTTTTTGTCAACCAGAGAGAGGCTTTCTTAGTTAGTGTGGTTCCACTTGCTTTTTTATTCTTCTGCCTTTGGAATAAGAATCTCTCTTTGCTTATTCATTTGATGATGGATACATACGAATATTATCATCATCATCAATCGTGCTTCAACTTCAACAAAATTCCTAGTTCGGCTTTCTTGAATCACGTGACGGCGGTGATCCCAAAGCGAACACGTGCGACCTCATGTGCCCATAATGACAAATTAATGTTTGTTTAACTCGCTAGACTTCGTACTTTATTCACCACTTAATCACCCTCTAATTAAGTAAAATAAATACTAGTATTAATCTAATTGAGATAATGTTTACTCCTCTGACGAATAACATGCAAAAATGATGACCTTATGCTCATCCACTGTCCTTCTTGTCTCCCCTTTTCTTTTTCTTTTAATAAAACGAATAAATTGTTGAGTAGTGTATTGACTATTGAGATATTCATGTTTTTTTGGCTAATCGAATGAATGACCTTATAGATATTTCGTACTAAGTACTAACACCAAAATAAAAGACTCATTCCACAATTCATAGCGACGTACATATATACATTAGACTGAGTTCGAAGCATAGTATTCCATTGTAGTATTTAGTACTAGTAACAGACTATATATGGTTTCATTTACTTTAGGTGTATGCATATGCATACATACACGAGACCGAGCAAGATATTTCATTAAATTTGTGGAATCTGAAGCTAAAAGACTTGCCCCAGTGAAGCATAATTAGTACACGTCGATGATTTAGCCACGCAAGCTTTTTCGTTTTTATTCGTTTTATATTTCTTACACGTCAAGCTCAACAGTTTGAAGACAAAAGCTAGTGAGAGGGTGATGTGGAATGGGCTTCTGTTTGTATTGTGAATTATGGGCCGTGGGGCCTAGTCTTCATAGAATGCGACAACCACCACTTGGGGACATTGTTTAGCACAGAAAATGTGTCGGACATACGACAGAAAAACACGTACGGCGTCGTTATACGCCATAGCAATAGGAATGTTACGGTGCGTCGGAAAATCTCCGGCAAAGCCACAATTTTGAATTGGGCCGTGATATGTATATCTAAAACCCATTTATATTCTTCTTATTATGGATGATGCAAACGACGCGGTGTATTCGAAATCATCATCTAATGCCAAAAAATGTATAGAATTCGTACATCAATTTAAAGTAAACTTCAACGTCCATATATAATGTCTACATTTATACTCCATATATAATAAACCAATATATATATATTTACGAAAATATGTTTGTACATATATAGCCTCTTGTAATAACTTCTCATCTTATTTTTCTTGCTTTGAATACAACTTTTGCTGGATCAACTTTACTACGTCGTGCCAACCCACTAAAATACTGATCATGTTCTGCAGGTTGATTAGATGCTGGTTAATAATAATAAGCCGAATCATTTTACTTTAGGTTAAGGTTAATTAAATCTAGAATTTTCTGATATTTTCTTATGGAATATCTAAGACAGAATTGGATGGTGTTGGAGATGCGGACAGGTGGATCGTGGATGTGAGTCCCACACAAAGAATCGGGTGAGGTGAACGGTCGTTACAACTTGGCCGGACCCATAAATCGCCGATTTGAGCCACGGAGAGAGAGTGGGACACACGCGCTGTGACTTCTAGTGAACTTGCCGTTAACACAACGCTAATAAAGCTGAGATATTTCGATCCGGACGCGTGTAAGGTTGAGATAAATTGGACAGAAAAGGTGTTCAGAGGAAATGGTCCCCTAAAAAGGGTAATAAGAGAGGAACGCATGGAAGATATTACGATGCATGGAACAGAGCCTTTCTGTGTCCGTTTCTAATTTATCCATATGGCTTTTCACATTCACATACATAGCCTCTGGTTTATGAATATTCTTTACTTTCTCTATACTGTTCAATGTATATACACGTATATCCATTAGACCATTACAATAAATGCGTTGTATGTATATAATTTATACTTTACAATTCGATATTCACCAAGATTACTGTTGTGTGATAAGTAAACAGTTGAAAGTGACTCTTTCACTGGCTTTATGAAATAGATGCTTGAGTCGTGTATATTCTTACAATTTATTAAATCATGTCTTGTGTAGTTGTGTTTGAAAAATATGAACTATATATATTGAAACAACAAAAAATGAACTACATCATGTATGTTTTTAAAATCAAAATGAACTATTTATCAGTAACTCTATCTAATTAACTAATGTTACGTTACGTTGTTGGCAAAAACAAAATAACTTGAAATAACAATATACTAAAAAGGAAGAAAGTAGAAAATTGTCTAATTATATGGTAATTCTTCTAGTTATCATGAGGTTTTTTATAAGTTGTTGGCACATGGTAAAAAACTAAAGTGTGAAACTGAAAAATGTAACTAATTAATTGAGATCAGTTATTGTTTTTTACTATGCAATTGAAATTTTTTAGAAAGGTTTTTCTAGTAAGCAAGTCTACTGTCTACATTTAATTTCTCTTTTTGATATTAACAACTAAGTGAACTAAGAAGCTACGTCTAAGACTAAAAATGAAATCAAGAAAATAAACTGAAGGGTACTTTTATGATATTTTTCTTCTTGTACAAACACGTTAGATGTGTTCTTGTTTTGTCGCGTGAAACTTACTGGGAAGAAATGTTGTCAGAGTTGACTGGCATTACTATAGCATGGTTCTCGAATTGGCTATTTTTTTTCTATAAACATGTGTAACCATAATATTACATTTCCGAATGTAAATATACCACCCAAGAAAATAAAAAATATATATATGGGCTCCACTTTGTCGACGTACACCAAACCATCGTGTGTATATGCCAGTGTGATAATTTATAGTATATAGTTCTCCAATCACATTTATAAACGCCTAAAAATAAGTATGGTTTCATTGCATATATTAAAATCCTTGGTACACGGTTTTTACAAGTAAATGGTGTGTATATATCTAGTTTAGTATATTCTCCCGCGCTATAGATTTTTATCATATGAGTGTTCTGGAAACGGTGTGAAATGATGCAACTCAAACACGATTAGTTTTATTTAGTCATGGACGATGGGAAGAAAAGAGAAATTTTCTATGATATTGGTCATGTGAATATATTAATTTCGGTACTATATTAGCTAAGATAAGAAGTTTCATCAGTCACATTTATTTATCTTTTAGACCTCTATAGGCTATGATATAAAAAACTAAAAAGCGCATACGAACCAAAAGACTTAGGATTCGATAAAAGTCTATTTGAGAAATTAATGTAACGCACGAGAAGGTGAATGAGTTGACTAGTCTATCTTTAAATTCATTATCGTGTGACTGCATATGTGTAGAGTAGTAGTATTAGTAGATGATACGGTTGCATTCATAAAAGTGGATCTCTTCATAAACTAACATGAATTAAACAAAATATTTTAACTTTCTTTCGTAACTTTGTAAACTATATCATACGGTTTAGTTTTATTTTCACGATGAAATCATACTTTCTTTCACCAACTACGACAATTTTTTATTTTTTTGACTACTAGGATATATCTCGTGCTTTAGAGTATGAGACAACATTTTTCCAAAAATTATAATACAATTTTAAAAATATTTTGTTTCATATAGTATTTACTTTTAATATGACAATTATTTGATAAATCTACATATATATTTTTGAATACTAATTATTTTAAATTGTTATAGTATTTTAATTTGTTTGATATATGTTTTTTTTTGAACAAAATTTGTTTGATGTATGTATATTACAGTTTTAAATTTTTTTGTTTGTCGTATTTGCATCATTTTTTTTGTCAACCAAACATATAACTAGAAAATGATTCTGAGATTGGTTACCCACACCGGAAAGTAAGTTTGCATATCATTATTTTGTGAAATATATTGATTTTTGAAGTAGTAATTATAGTATTGTGTTATGAACAAATAAAATTTATTAATTTCTCAACCGCAAAAAATTTAGTTTTACCAACTTGCCAATGCGGAACATTAAAACACTATTTTCTCATAAATTGAGTAATATATCTTCGTTTTAAAAAATTTAAATCACACTATATGAAGAAAAATATACATATTTATTAATTATATATATTAATATGATAATTCAAAACAGTTTGTAAATGAAATAAAAGAAAGATGATAGGAGAAACATAATTTAAAATCTTAACAAAATCTTCCAAATTTAATTATTAAAAATAATCATATTCTATATTTTGATATAAATTTTTAGTTTTTAAAATTCTGATCGGTTTACAATTTTTTAAAAATTAATTACTAATTTTCGTCTATAATTAATTAGAAAAAAAATTTTAAAAAAATAAAAATTATTAATAATGTTATTTTTACACTTATTGAAAAATTAAACATTTGATAACATACTAATCTTTTATATTTTATAAAATTAGTTTTCTAGTTGTATTCCTCCATTAATATAGTGGGATTATAATTAGTTGGAAGACGTCGCTATTTGTAAAATTGTGAGCCCTTACTTCTTCTTCTCTAACCAAACGGGAGTGTCTATCACGCTCTCTCCGGATATAAAGTCAAAGATATGACATCCCACAAGTTTCTTTTCTTTGTGCAATTCCCAAATTGTACATAAAAAGGCTTCGAAAATAAGAACATCCCAACACAAAAATACAAGGGTAAAATAGTCATTTTATTCGATTTTTATAATTTAAGGTTCTTTGTTTCTCCACCTCCCAAGCTCCAACTGAAAACGACTGCAAAGCAACCTGCGGTCTCTCTACCTGCCTTGTTACGCTATTATATTTTTTCTTTATTGATTACTATTTTCCTTGATTTTATAAATATTATTATTTCTTATGGACCGACTTGCGAATATTTTAAGTCTTTAATAAACCCAATTTATATACCTTTTTTTCCCCTTCATTGTAGAATCAATTCTTGTCATTTATTTTTTTCTCTCTCCCTCTCTCATTTTCTCTCCATCTCCTCCTTCATATTCTCCGTCTTCTGCTAATTAAGGAAACAAAAATGGTGGATCCTGAAAGAAGAGTGTGTTGCATGTGTGGTGATGTGGGTTTCTTCGACAAGCTCTTTCATTGCAGCAAGTGCCTTAATCGCTTTCAACACTCGTATGTTCTTCTTACATAATTTGTGTCTATGTATATATCTATCTATACCATATGTACTTCTGTGTGTACTATACTCATCATCATCATGCATATTAACAAGATAGAGTAGATTTAGATCGCAGTGGACGGTGAGATCGCGTGCCACGTGCTCTACATCTATGTATCAGATGATCATAATCATCATACATCAAATCAAAAGCTAGCATGCATATATGATATTTATGTATGTATGTATATATACATATAGGATGTGTTATATATTTCATACGAGAACTTTCTCAACAACTACCATACTTATTATATACATGGACTATCACCATCATCAATTCATGATCGTGATCATAAATCTTTGATATATACCAGGTACTGTAGTAGCTATTACAGAGAGCAAGCTGATCCAATCAAGATCTGTGATTGGTGTCAGTGTGAAGCAAAGAGTCGAAGCGGAGCGAAACACGGTGTTAATGGTGGATCGTCTAAGAGATCGTACCGGTCGGAATACTCTTCAGGCAACCAAATCAAACAGCAAGAGACTAACCAAACCACTAGTAGTAGTGTTCCTCCAGCAGCCGACAAGGGTAAATCCGGCGTGCCTTCTCCTAGACCGGCCACTCGCAGGTACAAGCTTCTCAAGGATGTTATGTGTTAGTCTTGTGTTCTTGAAATAACAAAAAAACAAAAAGAAAAGTTTGAGATATGGAGAGTTAATTAGGATCTGGGATAATAAGACACATGTATGTAAGATATATATATAACTAGCTAGGGTTATGGTAGCTAGAAGTTGTTATGGTTTAAGAAGCAATGTAATTTACCTGCGGAGTTTATGTCTTTAGATGTGCTGCTAGCGATCGAGTGAGTGTTTGAAATAAATTAAGTATGTTTTTATAACGACAGAAATCTTATATGTTTTCGTTGAATGATTGATTATATTGTCTTGTGCATTAGTAAATTGAAATCCTCATCAGACCAAGAAAACAAAGAAAAAAAATTGTTATCCCTCGGCATATGATGACACAATCTAAAGCCACATACAAGCTAGTTAGCACTTGTTTTTTGACATTGTCTTCTTATACTGAAAATGCTTTGTTTTTTTTTTTTTTTTTTTGAAGTTTAATTGAATATTAGTGTTAATCTAAATTACTATGGAAGGATCTCTGATAAACCAACTATTGAGCGAGCGACACTATTGTCTAATAGTATTAGTTTGAGTTTTTTTATCTCACATGAAAAACATGTTCCGAAGATTGATGTTTTCGTTAGAGGAGTCACGAACAGTTAAGTAGTTGAAAAAGACTATTTGATGACGACCACACTACACAATTTATACAGAAAGCAGTAGAGAAACATATACGTAGTGAATAAAAAACTATGAGAAATTAGCGTGGCGAGATTGCTTGAGATAAACACAGACTGAGAGATCCAAAAGAATCGAATCACGGCCTCATCCATATATATCTATAGCTGTTCATGGTCTCAAAAATATGAATACAGCGAAATTATATGAATAGAAGAAGTCACCGGCAAAGCAGTGTCACGCAGCACATCGATCACACACACATATATGTATTGATGAGAATCTTCAGGAGAAATGAATGCATTTTTAAGTCCTTTGTCTTGTTTCCTCTTTTGGACCAAAGAGATAATTAAAATAATTGATATAAACCAAAACTAAGAAAAGCTGCCACCTTCTTTCTCTGCCACTCAAAATTCATTCGTCCTTTCTCTTTTTTTTTTTTTAATTTCCTTTCAGCCACTATTTCCGCTTAAACAAGTGATTAAACATATGACCGTACCGCATCACAATTCTAATTTTTTCTTTACAAAATGTATACATCATCATAATCACATGAATTGTTTTTGTTCGTATTGCTTAAAAAAAAAAGAGGTCCCCTTGCTTTCTTTACCAACCAAAAAAAAAAAAAGTCATTACGTCACTACACCAAAACGACGACGTTATTCTTTTTATGCAAAGCGTTCACTCAAATGTCAAAATATCCGAATTAGGGTTTTGTTAAGGAAAAAAAACGTAAGCGTAGGATGGTAAATATAATATTAGTGAAGCCCAGTGAAGTAAATTTAGGTTCGGATAGGCCCATTAGCCATGAAAAGAGGAACAAACGTCATCTCAGAGTGAGTGAGTCAGAAACCTCTGTTTCGTCTAGAGTGTCTTTGATTTTGCCAAATAAGAGTAGAGAGAGAGTTGTTCTTCTTGTTTACAACGAAGACGAAAGAAGACTGATGCATAACGCAAAGGGACTGTTGGGGCGAATCGTTCGAGATAAGCTATGGAGATTTGAGTATCGGAGAAGCTTCTGTTCGCTTAAGGTCACTCCTGAGGACCTTGATAACCAGGTTCGGAGGTGTTTATCGTTTGTACCATTCTCTCACTCTCTCTCTTTCTCTTTTAGGTAGATTGAAATGATTGTTTTCTTAAATTAGGTTCTCGTTGAAGGAAGTGGTTGTTCCCGTACTGCGATTCTTAACAGACCACCTGCGCTTAATGCCCTCACCACTCACATGGTATGGTACTCTCTATTTTGATCTCTGTTTCTGATGTGTTTGATTTGTGTAATTTTTGTGTGAATAGGGTTATAGGTTGCAGAAACTTTATAAGAACTGGGAAGAAGATCCAAATATTGGATTTGTGATGATGAAGGTAATTTTTTTTGTTGCTTCTTCTTCTTATTGTGTGTATCTAAATTATTGTGTTTGAGAGGTGAAAAAAGCTCCTAACTTGTATTTTGTCGTTGAACTGTTTTGAAGGGGAGTGGAAGGGCTTTTTGTGCTGGTGGCGATATTGTGTCTCTCTACAAGTTAATGAAGAGAGGTACATGAAGTTTCACTATACGCTGTCATGTTTGATTCCTCCTGGGAGGCTATATATAGAATTGAAATGGCGAGGTTTTGTTTGTTCATGAAGATCAGATGGTTTTTGTGGTACTTTTGTTATCTGTATTGGGGTTGGAAAGATAGTTTTTTTACTGATTAGAGAGGGTTCTGCAGTATTTATTTTTACTGAAGATTATTCACTGCTCATTGCTTCACTTATTTCTCCTTAAATCTCTATGTAGGTAGCCCGGATGCTATTAGGGAGTTTTTCTGGAGTTTGTATAGTTTTATATACTTGCTAGGCACTTATTTAAAGCCCCATGTAAGTGATCTTTACCTTTAATCATTCTGCAACCAATAGGAAATAACGATGTCATCAAACCACGATGAGTAGAATTAGTATAACACCATGAGTTGCCCTGCATGCAGGTGGCAATTCTTAACGGTGTTACCATGGGAGGTGGAACTGGAGTTTCTATACCTGGGACATTTCGTGTAGCTACTGATAGATCTGTATGTAAATTTTCCATCTATATGCTATTTCTCCACACCTTTCATCAATCTATTTCCTCCTTTCAATTAGTTGGTCAGCTGGATTCTAGTTTAGTTCCGTTGTCTAACTTCTTGGAGAATTGAGTAACTAGCTCATGGGTATTGCAGATTTTTGCTACCCCTGAAACAATCATTGGTTTTCATCCTGATGCTGGCGCTTCTTTTAATCTCTCCCACTTACCTGGTCGCTTAGGTATGCTTGTGTTATATTTTGAACTGCTTAAATTGTGTCATTTAACAATGTTGTTTAATTCTGTAAAGCAATTTTTATTTGAACAATTACCAAAGAAATCACTGATCCAGCAGGAAAGTTAAATAACAAACTCTGCCGATAACTACCAACTTAGCCTAACTTGCTTCAAAGTTTCCTACTTCATAGTATACATTAGCTTCCTAAGATGGATGATTTAATAGAGTGTATGCAGGGGAGTATCTGGGTCTGACTGGGTTAAAGCTCAGTGGGGCAGAAATGTTGGCTTGTGGCCTTGCCACACATTATATTAGAAGTGAGGTAAGTTTGGATTACATAATTTGAGATTTTTTTTCTGTTTTCATTGAACTTATCTTACATGCTAGATAATAAGGCTTTCTTCTCTTACAACAGGAGGTTCCTGTAATGGAAGAACAGCTCAAGAATTTGCTCACTGATGATCCATCTGTTGTTGAGTCATGCTTAGAAAAATGTTCAGAAGTTGCTCATCCAGAAAAGACTGGTGTTCTTGGCAGGTTTGTTTTCTTGAAACTTGGAGATACACAACTCCTTCCTTGTTTTCTCCTCATACTATCTCCCAAGTCCTAAGCTTGCTCTGTTTCTGATTTTGTCTTAGGATTGATTTACTTGAAAAATGCTTCGGCCATGACACAGTAGAAGAAATTATTGATTCTTTGGTAAGTCTCTGCAACAAATGATTCTGCGAGTATGACCATCTCGAGTCACTAGAAGTAACGGTGTTTTGGGTCGCCAGGAAATGGAGGCTAGTAGAAGAAAAGACACATGGTGCACTACTACTCTTCGTCGACTTAAAGAAACATCACCGTTATCTTTGAAGGTGGCATTGAGATCTGTAAGTTCACAATCAAATTTGCTTGTAAACCCATCTTCAAAGAATTCAAATTTCCTTTTCTCGACTTATATACCTTCTTTAAACGAATCGAATAGATCCGGGAAGGAAGATTTCAAACACTTGACCAATGCTTAATCCGAGAGTATAGAATGTCGCTACAAGGAACAATCGGGCCAATGTCTGGCAATTTTTGCGAGGTATGTGAATTTCCGGTATAAAAAAGTCTTAGACATCATTGCAAACAGAGTAAGGAGTAGTCACTAATGATGAGTAATGGTTTCAATGGTGTGACAAGGGAGTACGAGCTCGATTGATAGACAAGGACGAAGCACCGAAGGTATTTTATGTAACGCGTCACTGTGTACATATTAAGTAAGCCATTAAACTGAATTAATGATAAGAACTGGTGGGTGTGCAGTGGGATCCACCGAGCTTGGAGAAAGTATCAGAGGACATGGTGGATGACTACTTCTCTGCCTTGACTGCGACGGAACCTGATCTTGACCTTCCTATCAAACTCAGAGAAAGCATTTAGATTCAAAATTGACTTACATCATCCATCATTCCCCTTTGGTTAACGAAAAGACCTTAGTTCGTTGGGAGACTGATTTCATTCTTCCAGAAGCAGAATGTGTTGCAGGATTTTTGTATTAACAAAATATTACTTAAATTTTTTAATAAAGTAATTATTGATAAAATGAATTTACTAGTTTCGTTTTCGATAAAATCGTAGTGGGTAATGAATAAGTCTCGTTAAAGATGAAGTGATTGGTGGGTAGCTCTAAGGGAGGTGAGGAAGGGTCTCTCGGAACGGGGAAGGGGAAGGTGGTGCCGGCGGGGGAGCTGGGAGTAGTATGGTTTTGGAGCGGGAGAGATGAGACTTGGCGCCGGAACTGGTAGATCGGAGTTGAGAGAGAGAGAGAGAGACGAGCGGAGGCGGAGGAGAGACATGACCTTAGTAGCCTAGGGTCTCGCGAAGTTTACGGAACTAAACTGAACTGAAACTAACAAAGTTTAAACACTTGAGATAAATAAGATCCACCGATGTTTTTGAGTTAGGGTTTTGTATCATTTACCTGCAGGCGAATAAAGACTTTCACATGTTGTTAAGATGATTAATATTCATCTAGAAGAAACAAGTGTAGATCTTATGAAGCTGCACTGTATCCGTTTCACTATAAAGCGTTACAAAGACGAAACAAAAATTTAACAACACTCTGCTCACGTTGACTTATCAGATACATTTTGACCATAAAATTCGTCTCCAGTCTCAAAAGGGGAAGAAGATAGTAAACGAGTGATCGGGACAATGCATTAACTCAAAATCTTGAATCTATTTTTAAAAAGCTAGGGACTTTCTAATTGTTTTTGTTTTTCCGCTTCTTTTTAGGTTTGACAGCATCTTTGAGTGTCATCTCTCCATCGTTTTGTTTTGTAGCTTCAAATGTATCCTTCTTCCCTAAATCTCCGGTTACTTCCTCAACTGACATCTCAGCATCCTTCTGCGCATTTTCCGAGCCATTCGTTGTCTTCTTGCTCGGTGACTTAGTAACGGAATCCCCTGGTTAAACAAAACAGAACAGTATCAGTTCCTCATTACTCTTAAGAGATATAACTACAAGTCTACAAGGTTCGGAGTGAGAAGCAAGATAAACAAAATTTACCTTTTGAAGCAAGAGAAGCTTTCAGTGAATCAACATCCATAGCTTCTGAGTAAGGGTCCCTGGAGATTGTTTAACAACTCAAAATTTGAGATGCAAAAAAGTGACAAGGAACTATCGAGTGGTTCCTTCACAAACCAGAGAGAATGAAACATTGAAGATTTTACCACTTTGAGGGACCGCCTTTAAAGTTGGTAGGAGAGGCAGCAACTTCTTCTACCTTAGTACTTCTTAGTTCCTCTGACGAAAGCTTTAGTCTTTCGACATGTTCCCGAGATATCTCTGCAGCTTTTTGCTGATCTGAGGACTTCCTATGTTCCTCCTTCACAGTAACAGTAGGTCCAGAAACTACAGACTTAGCCAAAGTGGGATGTCGCTTCACCTTCTGTAAGCTTCTCTCACGGTTATATGCTTCAACCTACACCAAGAAAACAGAGCAAGACAAAATGTGAATTGTGGAATCTTTTGGATCCAAAAGAAAAACGATTCGGATTTAGAAAAACCTTACTTCTTCTCTAATTATCTTTGTTGTTGCAGCAGCTCTTGAAAAAGCAAGACGCATGCAATGAAGGATTACACTATGGCTCACGCCTTCTTCTCCCGGTTTCTGGATTGCACATATATCGCCATTGGCATTAACTGTCACAGTCATTCTCCCACACATTACTGCTTCTTCAACATAAGTTGGGTCCATCACCTGCACATAAGAACACATCACACTTAATGTTTCAGAAAGAAAAAAGTAAACTAAATTATCACTGAAAAATACAACTGTCTTTACCACAATGTTGCCTTTATTAAAAAATCCAAACGTGAAGGCTATTGGGAGATGATGTATTATCAATGGAAGTGGTTCCCTTTCCTGCAAAAGATAGTAAAGATAAAGCAAACAGTTAAAGTTGGGAATTGCCTTTTCTACTTAACAAGTTCTTACAAGTTTCACTAAACCGAAAACATATGACTAACCTCTGGTGGGTGTATGATCACTTCTTGACCGTTCTCTCCTCCTACCGTGCAGTCTGGTCTCCTAAACGTCATGAGAGCTGCTAAAGCAGCAATATTGGCAGCATCAACCAAGTTCCTATACAAGAGCGAGTAATAAAAACATGCATAAAGGTCATTTTAAAACAAGAACCTTTACTGAAAAATAAGGAGAAGACAAAGTACAGTAGCTAATAAAACCTACCCTCCGTTGTCCAAAATGTGAAGATCAATACGAACAGACCAGACCATTTTGCCAGCTAGAACGCAGAGTGACTCTGTATCTACTGCACGGCTTTCTCTGCAACCAACACAGTGGACATCCAGTTAAGCATTACTCAAACCAGAACTGTTTTTTTGCAGCATCAATTATATAAATTATTATCATCACAAACAAGCTCTACCTTAAACCTCGGTCGATAATGCGTCCAAGCTCCACTGCAGATTCACCAGGACGGCCAGGCTCAAACGACGGATCAGCCATTGGAGAAAACTCAGTGAAGATAGATAGGGAGCCTTCGTTGGGTCTGTCTTTGTAAGGTTGTACTAACTGAGCAGTCACAAAACCCATTACATGAGTCTGACCAAGTTGAACTTCCGAGCTACCATATTCTCTGTTAATTCACACAAGATTATATAAGCTAACGTGCTAGTATCATCTACATTCAAAGTTATCACAAAAAGATTGAAGCTTTAGAGCTAAAGAAAGCAAACAAAGCCTACTAAGAGCAGAAACGGTATCAATATGTGAGGACACTTACTTTCCAAACTTAATAGTAAGCTTGCGGTAATCATAAAGGCCACGACCATCGACTCTGAGCTCAGATTGTAACGCAGTTTCAACGAATTTACTCTCGTTCACAGTCAACCTCCACATATTAGCCAATCTCCCCTCCATTATCTGCTATGATTATTACTAACTAAAAAATCAAAACTTTGGACAACCAGTTTGCAAAAAACAACTTATGGAAACAGCAAACTAAAAAAACTCTAATCAATGAACATCTTCTCTTAAGAGTTAGATTAAAAGCAGAACTTACCTACTGAAGGAAAGAGATGAGAAGAGACACTTCGACGATCTTCTTTCGATGTTTTCTCCTTGAATAAATTCACCTTAGGTTAACGAAGAAGGAGCTCTAGAGATTTAAGGGAGCCGCGGCAAAAAATCGCACAAAAGCTTTTTTTTTTTTCTATCTATCGGCCTTTACAACACAGTACACGTAACACACACGGCGGCGACTCAGAGAAAGCTTTGGTAATGGAAGGAAACAGGTAAAACCACTTCTGAGAAATTTGGGAAGGGGTGAGAGAACTAGCCTAAACGACAGCGTCTCAAGTCAAAATAGAAACGCCATCGTTCTTTATAATCAGTTTATGGATATAAAGCCCAACGGGCTTGATTTTCATCATTTTCATCCTTTGTAGACATCACAATTTTTTTTTTTTTGGGGAAAAATTCGTCATAACCAATTTTTATTATTTCTATATTTTGAAGCTTTCTGAGTTATTAATATAATTTCCAAAAATGAATATTATTATCTCATCAGGTTGTTATTTATTTCAGCTCTTGTTGCTCAACGATTAAATCTATTGTGGATCGGATAAGAATATTCAACAAGCCAGTACATCATCATATTCATGTTCTTTAATTTCTACACAGAATCATGTACACTACTAGATTTTATATTTTATCCTAGGCCATCCGGCATACTCAAATAGTATAACATCGTTCTTTTCTTTGCTTTATATATGTCAAGGTCCTCAATGATCATGAAGAATATGTGATATGGTTGCAGACTTGCATTATTATCATCTTAATTGGTTTGCTATTATTACTGCTGAGATATGAACAAGACACATGATGGGATGATATGAATCTAGAACTTGATTGAACCATGGACTAGAGCAGGAGACAACTTATATATGTATACTATTCTAAGTATAACTCTCTTTACTCATTAATAATTGGCTTATTGTTAATGAAGGGGCTGGGGTTCTTTCATTATTTCCTATCGGTTTCAGTTTGTGGTTTTCGCTACTTCCGTAGGCAATTTTAGCTTTCAACATGCTCTCCCTTTTTTTTTTTCTTTTGATTGAGATGTGAGAAGCAAACACTATGAGTTCTTCATTATTTTACTTCTGCTGTTGCTTTCATTTTTCTTCTTTCTGATTTGCTTGTTTTCCTTTTCTTTTTTTGCCCACTTTATTCCAAAGAGAAAGATCGAGTGTTTAAATAACTATTTGCTTTTTATTTTAATCATTCATTCGATAATTTATTCATGTGTTTTATAATGATACTTGGACTATATAGTTTCTGTGCATAATGCAAGATGCCAAAAGACGAGTTCAGCTCCTCGTAATTGGCAAAATTTCCATTTGTAAGTTTGTAGTGATGTCCAAACTCCAAATCCAAAGTGATTCGCATATACAGCTAGATATTGTAATCTATCCACAATTATCAGAATCTTTCCCACAAAAATGATAATTACAAAAGATTCCGTTAATGTGGCGCTAAAGTATATTACTCACGGCTGAGAAGAGAAACCCAAACCCATGGATATATATATATCTATTCATTACTTAAATAATAGTCAAATAGATTCATGTCAACACTAAACCAATGGAAAAATAGATATTTATATGCATGTTTTCCTAATTGTCTTTTAATTTCTCCTACTAAAAAAAAATTGTCTTTTAATTTCAATGGAGGCTCTCTCGCACACACATTCAAATTCAAACCCTAACATCATGGGAATATAGAAAACAATTGCTCGGTATCGGCATATTAAACATGTACGTAGACATAATGTGATAGTGAGCTCACACTAACATCCACTATCTTTATATATGTTTTTTAAATCAGTGACCTCAACAACTCATAAGTCTACTTAGCCAAAAAAAAAAAAAAAAAACAACTCATAAGTCTACCAAAAGAGTATACATATATGCCTATAATTTGCTTTGTTTTTAGAATTTCACCAAGTAATTTCCTGTTTGGGAGTCAAATTCCGTTTTCGAACGTAACAAAGGTTATATAATAATATTCCATGAAACTTCGAAATTCGAATGACATCTGGTTTATGTAGATTTAGATATATCACCGATTTTTTTTGTTGTTGTTGTTGCTAATATTGTTTCGTTTGATTTCTTTTTGCCTGTGTTAATAATCCCAATGGTCTTGAACTCTTGATTAAGTTTTTTAAACAAGATAAAACTAAAGATTGGTGACTTTTTATAGATAAGTTTATTAATGGGCAATTTTGTTAGAATTTTACTATTATAATCGAAATATTGTATTGTTAATATTATAGTACTATGCTTAATGGATCCAATGAATGTGTTTGGGAATCCATAACAGTCGTGTTATGCCTCACACAGTGGGCAAAGTAAGATGTTGGGGAAAAGCATTCCCATTGTTATAGCATATATCCTTTCACCTTTTACGCAACTTAAAGAAATGGACAATGAAAAAAAAAAGTGAAAGGTTATTAACTTATTATAACTTTAACAGGAGAAAAAAAAAAAGCAATGATGAACATGTGAGTCATGTTATATTCCCACCCCATATATAAAAATAATTAATAAAGCGATAATTTCATCAAAAGCTTGTCTCCTTCACTTTCAAATTCGCAATCATCGTCTCATCAACGACGCACACACTAAATATGGCATATATAGTGCCTGCGCTAATCTCATTTTGATTACTTTAAATAGGTTTTGTATATATCAACAGTTTGCAAGAGAATCCTAATTAGGAGAACCGGTCGGATTGGGATCAATGTCATCTGATCGATTTATATTGTAGTAATCTTTTGGGTAGTATATGCTTTATCTTAACAATATCCTTTTGATTAACATAACATCACTTTGTCAATGGATATTCGTTTTATCTGGTATCCGGCAGCATAAATACATAATTAATATATAACCAAATTTTTACTAGATAGTCACTGACACACTATACTACTACAAATTAAATTTGCCAAGTCAGATTAGAAAACAGTGATTGCTAGTCATTAGTCAAAGATATAATGAAAAGATACTAAAATTGCAACTTTTCAATATTAATCAAACTTATTGTATAGGTACTAATTAACGATGTAGACAGCAAAATAGAGAGATTAATTAGTTAGGTTTGCAGATACTGATACATCATACATGTGTTGTGTGCCGTAAGTGGATGCTTTGTCTCTTTAAGTCAAAATCCGTCGACGATCGTCTAAGGGCCAACGAGAATACAGAAAAAGCTTAAAGTTCGAGAGAGTGTGTCACTTTCAACAACAAACGTTGCCTATTTTTCCGTGTACGTTGAATTTATATTACGTTTTTGCCACTGCCACTTATTAGCCACTTTCCACTTATTATTTGTCACTAGCATTAATTCGATTTCGAGACATAGTAAATATTGAAAACGAACTCAATTTGTAAGAGTGATAATAACATACTCAAATGCAGAAAACCATAAAAGAAAAACAAAAAGATTAGTTGAATACCATATTGGAACTATATATGTTCTTTATCAAGAAAACTATTGATATGTTAGTAAGCAAGTTGGATGGTGTGGTTTAGTCATTTTGCCATATGAACGGCTCTTCTTCAAACCGGAAACCCACATCCTCCTCTCCGTAAAGTTGCCACGTAAAAGTGTCGTTGCATAAACAAAACGCATCGTTTCGGTTCATCAGCCCGTCCGTGAAAAGGTCCGGCAAATCAAACACGGTCTCTTCGTTGCTTTCTTTGTCCGTACTAGAAGTCTCTGACGTGTCCGAAGAAAACACGAAACTACTCGAAGTTGAAGACTGATCAGCCGTCGTAGTAGTAATAGTAGACAACAACTCATAAGAATGGCTTAGCTCATCAGCTTCCGGCTCAGGTAATTTCTCATCATCGATAGCCGGTTCTTGCCACGTGGTTGTTTCGGCGGCTTTGGTAGCTGCAGCTTGTATATCTTTGGGAGAGCAACTAACCGGACGAGGAAGCAAACCGGATAATTCAGGGAAATTGAGATAACCGGAGTTGCCTTTGATAGCTAAAGACGCGACGTCATGAGCTCGAGCTGCCATCTCAGCCGTTGGATAGGTACCAAGCCATATTCTCGATTTCTTCCTCGGCTCTCTAATCTCCGACACCCATTTTCCCCAACTCCTCATCCTCACTCCTCTATACGACGTCTGATTCTTGTTATCATCGCTGACGTTGCTCTTTCGCCTTTTTCCTCCGGCGTCATTGTCTTGCACCAACGATCTTTTGGAGGAAGTCGTCCAAGATTCCGACGAAGACGTTACAGCTGAGGAGGACGAGATCGTTATAGCGGAAGCATTGTTGTCGTCATGATGAGTAGTAGCACTACTCTCTAGGTTGATTTGTTTTTCCATTATAGAATGAAAGAGAGAGAGAGTTAATTAAAAGGAATATGTTGCAGTCTGAAGAAGTGGGCTGCTTATTAATATTCTTCCAAGTTATTTTTACTTTGTTTCATATTATAAAGAAAAAGGAATCATTAGAGAGTAATATATATATATAGAAAGAAAGAAAAAAAGACAATTATTTCGTTACACAGTGGGTCCGTATGTTAATCGAGTAATCTCTTCCCTCCATGTGAAATTAAATGAAAATAACGTGTCTCTATATTTATTGAAGAAAAAAAAAAAACACTAAAAATCGAATAACAAATTTAGATGGCGTTCGTTGAAATGGAAAGTTATTTGACTATTTCGTGTTATATATGGACGGACACTCATGCATGTATGTCACCTTCATTAGTCATAACTCATAACCCATCAACTCCGCCATTGGATTGCGTAGCGTCATAGTTGTCAATAACGTACCTCCTCTCTCTCTCTATAGCTGATGACGACAAAAAAAAAGTAAGACTTTGATTTCGTACCAAGCAAATAAAAAAGACTTCGTGCATCAAAGTTTGGGTTGTGTTGTGTCGTCCAACTCTGCTTTACAGTAAATAGACATATGTATGTCCGTCCTAACTCCAAAGTCCTAAATTAACTTGGACGTTGAAATACACAATGAGTACGTTTACTAGTTAATTACTCCCTCTCATTCTTTTTAATTGTCGTTTAAGGTTTTTGCATACAAATTAAGAAAACTATTAAATTTTATGTTTTTCCTTTTATTAATATATTTCATAACTTTTTGATTGGTTAAAACTTTAAAACAGCAGGAATATTCACCAAACATCTGCATTGAAAATCTAAAACGACAATTATTATAAAACAAAAATTAAGTCCCAAAACGACAATTAAATTAAAACGGAGGGAGTAGTAATTATTTTTAACCACGAGAATCACGTTATTCAGCGGTTCCTTTACACCTTGTTCAAATTATTAGTCATATTGACTGTACAAAAGTCATATTTTAGCGGGTTCTTTTGGATCTATATATAGCTATAATTCTATATATATCATATGTAAATTTTAACTGAGTGAGAACAATATTACAAGACTGGATATTTGAGATTATAAGTTTCTTTTTTTTTTTATCAAGACGCATGGGTCTGTATATTAAATATAGTATAACGGTAAACCTTTACATATATTGTTTATTAGACAATTACATTCGGCGCCATTATAACTAAGATGCACTTTAAGATCTGATTAATGATGTTGAACTACTAAAATCAACATCTGCTTTTTCCTACAAAACCATTGAACAGTGTATACTCCATTATCAATGTTATTCTATTTTTCTATTTTGGTTTTGCAGTGTACTTCATTATGAACATATGTACACACATTTAACTTGTTTTTGTTGTTGTTGTTGTTGTTGTTGACGAAACTGGTATACTGTCATTTTTGTCAACTATATATACAATAATTTGTAGTATCACAAGACACAATGATGATTCATTCGAAGGAAAAATAAAATTGTGATCGACATCAACAATTAAAATAGCGATTGTCGTCATTCATTCATTAACAAGAAGAAAAGAAATGTGTGCTTAACAATTATATATTGCAACTAGATTCTTTTACTGTCCAACACCGACAAATAAAAAAAAAACTGTTGTAAAATTAATTTACTCGATCGTTTGAGAAAGTACACTACTACAAATCAACAAGTACCAATTGTGAATTAACAAGATCAGTAGTTAAGTAGATTGTTATAAAGCATCAGTATACGAGCGAGACTGAAGACATATATATTGGTTATCATGCATGAGCTGGATATGAAAATTGTGTCATATATATTTGCCAGTTTCTGTAAGGAACAAAACAAAAAGGGTTGGGTTAGAACGTTAGGGATTGAATGTAGGTACGTAGGATAGGATGTAATGTAAAGAACTACTTAATTACTAAAAGTCTAAAAAACAAGTAATAATGTGCATTGAATATATATATTTAGTACAAAAATTCCGTTAAACATTGTGAAATTAACAATCATAATCAGGAAGGTTGAATGTAGCATTTTTCAGGGCCATACCAAATCTTTCCTTGGCCCGACATAAAGTTTTGTAATTTTTATATTAAGGTAGTGAGTCGTGACACCATTACCCAAATACAATGTCTCTATCCTTTTTTAGAAATAATTTCCTAATTAAATCCCGGCAATTATTAGTAGTATACAATTTGTTATTTATTGTTTACTATACAGACAATTTCTTGTCATGGAATTATAAAAATTGATTTCTTTTAACTTTAAAAAATACATTAATGTTCTTTAAAAAAAAAGTTCATAATGTTTGATGTTTTTTTTCCTTTTCTATTGATATAACAAATATGGGCCGTAAGCCCAAAACAGAACCCATTAAACCTGCAACGAAATAAGAAATTTCGCAATCGGACTTTTTTTTTATTTTGCCCATTTTCTTCAACAAGATCGGAGAAGCGACGGCGAAAATGGAGGAACGAAACGACAACGGAGACGGCGCCGGGGAGAGAAGTTTGTTGGATGGATCCGATCATTGGTGGTGGGCAATGGGAAGTGGAGCTCAAATCATGTGGGGAGTGAGATTGATTCGGAGAGGTTACGCCGGCGACGTTCGATTAATGCCACTCAAAGCCTGTGGAGTCGCATCGCTCTTCGTCGGCTCGTTAGCCACTAGCTCCATCGCAGTAGTCCGCGCCACAGGGATCCACACGGTTAGTTTAAAATATCATTGATCTCTCTTGTGTGTGTGAGTGAGAGAGAGGTTTGAATACAATTTGATGAATGGTGTGAAATTGTGGTATTTAGGTTCAAGATGCGATTGATCTTGGAGCTAGCATTAGAACTAATTTGGGGGTTACTCCTCAAATACCCGATAAGCAAATCACGGGTACGCCGGTTTTGTTTCTTATAGGGTTTAGTTAATTCACTAATTGGACCAAAGATTGTTTATTGCTAAATTGTAAGGTTTTGCAGAAAGAGACGGATGATTTTGTCATGAACTGATCGAGCTTGCTTGAAGCTCTGTTCTGTCGGATTCACTATGAGACGATCATGGAATAGTTCTTTGTTTGGTTCTTCAACGATGCTTCTGGCTATTCGAGTTTGATGTTCATATAGATAGACGAAATTTAGGTCGTCTTTGTCTGAATCTTGGACAAGGGTTTTGAGTTCATACATTTAGATGATACTATATGTTGTTATAGGTTGTGTGCTCTGTCTTAGTTTCCTTTCTTAAGATCAAAGTTTTTAAACGGGAAACCTTGGCCTTTTTTTTTCAATAAATCATAGCTCAAAATTGACAAAATTTATATAATTATATATATACATGTGATTTGTGGCTAACGATTGATCCTGCAAAGGTCTTATATTTATGGCTAAAGAGCAGCTACTGGTGGAATACAATCAACTATCAGACTCAAAATCTACTACCTTACAAATTTACATTTACTTCCCCACTTTATATTCTCAAATCCAATACCTAAAAGGCTCTCTTAAAAGTGGAAGTGTCAAGAAAGACAACTAACGTTCGAAACTTCCCTCTTGACGGATGAATACTCTGATTAGTTAAGAATCTTTTTCATTTGTTTAAAAAAAAAAAAAATTAAAACTCTCACACTGCTTGCCAATAAAAATATTTTGTCTTTCTATGTTCAAATAAGTGTTAGATTTGAAAAGTCAATATCCTAACTTTTTTTTGTTTTGCGTCAACAAGTCCGTATCCTAATTATTACCGAGTTTGTCTGAACTTTGTATGGCCCACGCCCAACTGTCATGTACTGTAGTAGTAATTGGTTTCTTTTCAGCAACCCCCACAGTCCAGTGTTTTCCACGTTCCATACTGACTGCAAAATATCGTATTCGCATTCGTATGTACCTAATAATAGTTTCAAGATCTTTTGGAAAAATCCTATCCGTAAGAAGGAAATCATTAAATTATGTTTTGACGTAGATTATATATTCTTTTCTAAAGACCACATTTAGGTATGATGTTAAATAAACTTAACCGAACGTAATTTCTGATTAGTTAAATGTGTTTACAAGTGGTGTATTATATAGGGTTAGTTGTGTGTGGTTGTATATGTTTTCTTTTGATGGATTTTCTGTTTGAATTTCAAATTTTGGACACCTATATGGCTTAGATAATATGATTTGTCTGTTTGGATTATATATGCCATGACAAAAAGATATATAGATTCTACACACTAACACACACACAAAAAAGATTTGCAGACTGATCCTTCAAAAGCTATTCTTAGAGTCTTCAGCAAAAGAGTTTTTGTATATACAATATTAGAATTAACTTTGGGACTAAATTCTACACTTAGCAGTAATATTATTATCATTCAAGACCGTTTTGGTCATTAAAAATTATTACTATTAAGTATTAATATTATGGGATACAGTGGAAGATAGACTGACAGATAGAATCATAGATCTTATTTTGGGGGTTATGAAACTTATCAAAAACACAAATGACGAGAGAGAGAGTGAAATGGTAGATATGACTAAGACCCATTTCATTAAATACACCAGAAGAGATAGTGAGATGGTTGATGGTGATATGACTAATTTATTAAAGCACAAAAGACGAACGGGATAGAGTGAAACGACGTTGTCCAAGCATGAGAAGAACGTTCACTTTTGCATAACCTGCATAATCGAAGCCACCGTCTGGATAAGAGTCATTACCAGCAGAAGCGTGGCAGCGACGGTGGCCGTACCTCTCCATAGATTACCGAAATACTGGCGTCCGAGGATGGTGCGTGACCTATTGTATGGATTGTCATAATAGGCGTTGACTCTAGACGCTATACCAGCATAGTAAGAACGACTCTCGACGACGCCCGAAAATAGTGTGTTCACCATCTCCGCCACGGCCACCGAACTCTTCTCCCCCCAGTTGTTTAGTATCCCTTTCAGAAATCAGAACCATACCAAGCCATATTACTATATTAGTATATATTTATTATGCGAGAAAAGTTAAGCAAAGCACCAAGCAGCATTAAACACGGAGCAGTACTTACTCGGAATTAGAGGATTTTATACGGTTTAAACGTTTGTATGATAGAATAATATATTTGGAAAGTATACTTATATGGTGAAAAACATGACTTCCAAATAGTATTAAAAATATTTCTCAAATGGTAAGTATGAAATTAATCAAATAATCGATTTTATGCATCAACAACATAAATTTGAAAAGTCAAAATCTTGAAATTTTAACTAATGTAAATAAATCGTTGTGGCAGCTGCTTAGGTGGACCTACTTTTGCTTAATAACAAACTTCACAGTTTCAATGTGTGAGATAATTGCTACAATTTGTGGATGTTTAACTTTAGGTTATACTGCATTTAGAACACTGGTATATACACACCAACAATATGTACATACGTACCGTTCTCCATGAGCAAGTCGACATCCTTATCAGTGTCGATGAGAAAATCCAAGAAACTAACGAAGTTACATACGTACGCTTCGAAAGGGTAATGGCATTGCTCAAGCGCCATTATATTTCTTAGTGTGATCTCCGCATCATCTGGAACCCACAAACAAGGTATCATCAAACAACCATTCTTGAACTTCACATCTATCGAGAACTCATCTGTCACGGCCTTGAACTTCACTCCTGCACTGTGTAGCTTTGCTGCATTATACATGTTTTTGATGATCGGGGGCTCTGTTGGGTTTTTTGACGACCCATGTGTCTTCATGCGATGAGTTTTGAGTCGTTCAAGACGACTCTTTTCTGTATCTCTTGACCCTTGTATCTCCATGGGAACACATCGGAAAAGATCAGCTATATATCTGAATTTGGTCTTTGTTGTGTTTCTTGATCCATGTGTCTCCTCCATGCGAAGAGCTTCATGACGACTCCTTTCTGATTCTGTTGACTTGTGTGTTCCCAAGCTGGCAAATCGGAACAGACCAGCTAAAGATCTGAACTTACTCTTGGCTTTTCGTTTGGACTTAAGTGTCTCCACACGAACACATCGGAATAGATCAGTGAAATGTTTGAATTTGGAGTCATCTCTGATATTACCTTGGAATCTGAAGTAAGTGATGACTATCTCACGAAGAGTCTGGTTCGGGCGGAGTAATGGAACGATAGGATCGAAGAGTTTCTTGAGGATGAAGTAAGGAAGTTGATTCTCGAGCAAAATGAGGTCTTCATCCACAGTGGTTTGAAGACAAGGTTGCTCAAATATAGGATCCCATGTCTTGTTGGTGCCTGATCCTTGATGCACAAGCAAGGTGTAATCTTTACTCCTTAAAAGGAACTCAAGTATGAAAACAGAGTCGTGTAGGATCATGTCCACGAACTTTGTCGATTCAATCCAGGCAGTCGATTCAGAGTAGCTTGCCCTGATTACATCTTCGTCTTTTTTGATTATTCTTCTGAATTCATCAATGGTTTTTTCCCCTCCAAGCCTTTTTGAGAATCTTGCGAGGTAAAACTTCTTATGCTCCTCCATGTTCAAGTAGCCCATTAGCTTTGTGTTTGTGATATCTCCACGAGACTTGAGAGCTTGAGATTTTGAAGAATGGTGAAGAGGTCCAATGAGGAGTAATTGTGGCGTGTATGCTTCTGGATTTACACGACGTAGACGATGAGGGACTCGGTAGATGCAACGGTGCTCAGGATTTGTAGGAAACCACCACATCCCGGGAGCCGATTCGTTAAACTCAAGAATCGTGTCCGGTTCATGATTCAACCTTCGGTTCATTATTTCCAAAATGTAGTCCAGTGCCTTCTCTCTCTAGAATCTGAAGTTTGTCTTGTAATAAAGAGATATAAAGTGACAGTTTTGAGAGAGCAAATGAGAGTAAATGTGAAGAAGGAGGAAGAAGAAAGACGACGAGACAGTACTTAATTTCCCTCTTAGTAGTAAATGAGGAGGAAAATTCCACACGAACGTGTCCATGTACATGAAAGTCACTTGTTCACATATGTAGTAATAAATTGCACATGTTAATTTATATATTAACATAGGTTTGTGGATTCAGAGCCCAATGTCATTCGAGATCGAGTCTTTTTTTTTTTTTTTTCACTTAATTTGTTGTGTTTTTCTAGATCTTCACAACACCTTCCCTCCTTCTATAACTTTGGAAAGATTTAGCAGTACTTTCTTATGATGACCCAATGGATCCTTATTTTGAGGTCAAATATGTTTATTTCAGTTGATGTTCTTATCCTTGGGAATTAGCTTAAGAAAATCTTATACATGCAATTGCAAAATGATTTTGATAGGGATGAACATTCAGATGAAAGTCACTTGCAATTTGCAAATAAGTGCACCATTTGTACTACTACGCAATCACTTTTTTTTTTAAGCAGCATTTGTTTTCTTACAAAATACTACATATGTAGTTGGATATTATAGTGTGTAAAAAGAGGTCGCCCTAGCCTCCCTTCCCTCTCTGGCACGAACTCTGAGATCTACTCCCCCGGCGGCGCCGAGCCCGATCGGCGTCGCTGGGACTTGGGTTCTTCTTCTCCGTGGTCTCCTCTTCCTCTGTAATCTACTTGTTTCCGTTTTCAGTCCTCCCGGAGATATGTTGAGATTTCAGATCTCATCTCCGCTGCTACTACAGCTTCAACCATTCTATTCGCCTCCGCACCTGGTTACTTCCCTCGGTGAACCCTCTACATCGAGCCCTATCCGCTTTGGTTTTACTCGAGAGATCTATCAGAGTCCCTCTAGACTCGGCCTCCGTCTATCTCACCACCCCCTTAAGCCGTCAAATATCACACCTTACCTATCCTCGGATTCAAATCCTCTCACCAAGTACTTTGCTTGGATGCAGCTGGACGGAAGCTCTGTTTTGACGCCGGCACCGGTGAACCGTTTGACAAAGAGACCCTCCTCTTGGGCGACCTCTAATTCCCTCTCGATAACCCTCTGTCCCAGGTTCGCTCTACATTTATATTCCAGCCTCCTGGTAGATAGTTTACTTTGGCTAAACTATAATGCATCCCCGATCTGGAACCCACCTCGACCTGCTATTGATTGTGTTATACCAAGTTTATATCTGTTAGTTTTGATGTCTCCTGCTTGGTCAAGTCGAGTAAATCTCGAGAGCAGAACATGGATTCTTTCTAGATTGCTTGAGCTCCCCTTGTGTCGAGTCCAATACTTATCCGGGTTTGGTCTTAACTTTACTCTTCCCCTCTCTAAACAACTTTCGATAAACTTAATGGTCTCTCTAGTCCGAAGACTGCTAGTGAACCTCAAGCTATCACTGCTGTTAGACCTGGTTAAGAATCTTTTGGAAACCATGTTAAACGGATACCCTAGGGATGATCTCATTAATGGAGATAGTTTGGGGAAGCTAGGCATTATGATCCCACCTCTGCGGAGTGGGGGTTACCTATGCTTCACAAACTCTCTACCTTTTCCTTGCCTAAACCCAAAGAACTTTCAACCGCTAATTATCTACTTTATGAAGCACCCTCATCGTAACTTGAAGACGAGTGGCATTATGATCATAACTCCAAGGAGTAATGGTTACCACAACCTCTTTAAGTCCTGTTCTAGCACCCTTGGACCACCAACTACCAATGTAGTAACCGGTCATCAGAGCCATAGCAAACCTGCTCGACCCTTTGGCAACTTAGCTCTGCCAGTTTCATATCCGCCCAGTCTTCGACGTCTCAAGACAGTGGCCCCCTACTCCTTTGACTTGCTCATGGAGTCTGCATCGGTTGCTCTTGATCTTACAAGCTCCATATTGCTCCCAAGCAGGTGGTTCACATCTCTCAAGTCCTTCACACCGAATGCCCTTATCTACTTATGTATTTCTATTGCTCTATGCCTTGTTTTAGCTTACCATGTTCTGTACTCTAAGCTACCCCTATCTTGTATGTTACTTTCTATTTGAAATGGAATGATAACATCTCTTTGATCAAAAAAAAAAAAAAATGTAGTTGGATATTATAATGACAATTTGATGTAAAAATATATTGATTGGCAAAAAACATGTGAATAGGAAAGTCTTCTAATGATTTCACAGCTAACCAATTAAACCTTATTCTTAAAGAGTTGACAATGAAACTATATTGACAATGCCATCATCCATGAGTGTGGAAAGAAATGTTTGTTTCAAAAGCATTTGGAGCTAAGCTTGTATTAATTGATTCTGCCAAAGGCATGACTGGAGCAGTTTAGAAAGCTGAAAAAGTCTTGGAAAACCACTACTGATGCTTACATCTTCCGACAATATGACAACTTTACGAATCCAAATGTTTGTGGTGTCTGTTTTTTACATATTACAATTCGTGTGGTGTTATTTCTAGTCACTACAAAAAAACATGTGTTTTGAATCATTTATTTTATATATTTGCATTACTTATAATTGATGCAAACTAATTTTACATCATTTAGTTAAGTGATTTATATTTTGTTGATGTAAATATTTTACATCATTTGACATAAATAATTGCATCATTTTTAAATTGATGTTAATATGCATCAATTTTAAAAAGTAATGTTAGTTTTATATCAATTAATATAAATGATGTTAATATTTGTTACGGTTATAAAAATTGATGTTAATATTTGTATCAATTATAAATAAGTGATGTAAAAGTTAGTGTCAATTGGATTAAGTGATTCCAATTATTGTGTCATTTACAAAAATTGATGTTAAATATTTATATCAATTAAAAATAATTGATATAAAAATTATTGTGAATTTCTCTAAATAATAATAATAAACTTATCAATTCCTTCCAATAATAACAAATAATAATAAATAAAACGAATATTTTATAAAATGATGTTAAAATATATTAAATTTCAAAGAAAAGAAAACAAATATGTACGGTACATTGCTCGAAATTCAAACCAAAACCCAAAAAAACATGAGCTTATAGAAAAATTAAACCTCTGTTCTTCTAAACTATACAAACAAGTTTACAACTGCTGCCAAAATAAACTTAAACTAGGAAATATTCCATGCTTAAAGCACGGTTCAACATTTAAAAAAAAAATTATAATAGAATAATAAAAGTTATTGTTATATTTTTTTAAAAATTATTTTGTTTGAGATATTTATTTTTAATTTTTTCTGTAAATCTATATATGTTTTTTTGAACACTAATTATTTTAGAATATTATAATATTTTATTTTTGATGTATATTACAGTTTTTATATTGTTTATTTGTTTTATTTGCATCATTATTTTGTGAAATATGAAGTAGTAATTTTAATATTATAATTATGAACAAATAAAATTTGGGAGTTACTCCTCAAATCCCGGATAAGCAAATCACCGGTACGCCGATGTTGTTTCTTATAGGGTTTAATTAATTCACAAATTGGACCAAAGATTGTTTCTTGCTAAATTGTAAGGTTTTTGTGGGGATTTTGTTGTGTTGTAGAGAGAGACGGATGATTTTGTCATGAAGAGATCGAGCTTGTTTGAAGCTCTCTGTTCTGTCGGATTCACTATGAGACGATCATGGTCATGGAATAGCTCTTTAAATTGGTTCCTCAACGATGCTTCTGGCTATTCGAGTATGATGCTCATATAGATAGACGAAATTTGGGTCGTTTTTGTCTGAATCTTGGACATGGGTTTTGAGTTCATACATTATGTTGTTATACTTATGTTCATACAAGGGTTTTGAGTTCATAAAAGATCTTGGATGATACTTCTATTGTTATATGTTGTGTCTTAGTTTCCTTTCTTAAGATCAAAGTTTTTAAACGGGAAACCTGTATGATATGGCTAAAGAGCAGCTACTGGTGGATACAATCAACTATCAGAATCAAAATCTACAACCCTTTACAAATTTACATTTACTTCCTCACTTTTATATTCTCAAATCCAATCTCGTCTTCAAAACCTAAAAGGCTCTCTTTAAAAGTGAAAGTGTCAAGAAAGACAACTAACTTTCGAAATTTACCTCTTGACGGATAAATATACTCTGATTAATTAAGATTCTTTTTCATTTGTTTAAAAAAAAAAAAATTAAAACTCTCACTTTGCTTGCCAATAAAAATATTTTGTCTTTCTATGTTCAACCCTTCTAACACAGTCCAGTGTTTTCCATGTTCCATATTGACTGCAAATATCGTATATTCGTATGTACCTAATAATAGTTTCAAGATTTTTGGAAAAATCCTATCCGTAAGAAGGAAATCATTAAATTATGTTTTGACGTAGATTGTATATTCTTTTTTAAGACCACATTTAGGTACGTATGATGTTAAATAAACTTAACCGAATGTAATTTCTAATTAGTTAAATGTGTTTACAAGTGGTGTATTATTAGTTGTGTACTTGTGTGTGGTTGTATATGTTTTCTTTTAATGGATGTTTTCTGTTTGAATTTCAAATTTTGACACCTATAGGCTATATGGCTAATATAATATGATTTGTCTGTTGGATTATATAGGCTATCACAAAAATTATATATATAAAAGTAGAGTTTCAGTCTCTCCTTATTGGTCCACTTGGCAATATAATTTTAACAAAAAAAAAATTATATTAGAACACAAATTTAAAACAATTAATTTTCACATTTAACTCACATAATATAAAACTGAAATCTTTATAGCTTCTCCCTATAAATTATGCATTAACTTTATTTCTCCACTAAATTATATTAATCAATTGTATTAAAACAAAATAATAAATTAGAATTGTAACTCTCATTTTTCTAAATGTAATTTTTCATCATTTCTCTTCCTATAAATATTCATTATCTTATTCTCTTAGTCTATCACTCTTTCATTCTCTCATCTTCTTCCACTACTCTCAAATCTCTTTTTTGTTTTGTTTTGTTTTGTATTTTTTTGTTATTGTTGTTGTATGGTTTATAAAAACTCAAATCAAATATCATTGTAAAAGCTTAGTTTTAGATTTTGTATGATATGTATATCTTATATATTTATTTTAATCTTTTAAAATGTTTATCTCCATTTTCTATTTTATATTAACATCTTATAAGTCATTATTTTCATACTTCCTTACAATATTCACCACAAAATGAGATCATAAAGTTGAAATGATCCATATGTAATTATCTATTATGTCTCTGGTTATCTCACATATTCATGTATCATTTTTAATAATTTATAAAGATCAATATAATATTTAAAGATCAATATAATTATCCATTTATCTATTTATAAAGACTATTTTGTTTTGTGATCCAATTGTAAAATCTGCAGAGATCAATATAATATATATATATATATATATTTTTTATTATTTGAGGTTTTTGAAAACAAAAAGAACATAATTAAACAATTGGTTTTTTTGTGTCTTTAATCAAAATAAAAAATATCCAAAAAACAAAACATATTCAACTGGAACTTAAATATAAAAATAAAATATAATTTTAAAAATATCATTTCACTAAATTCTCTAAAGATGAAACCATTAGAATGAAATCTAGCAGTCTAGCACTATAAATTAAATTGATGAGTGAAAACCAAAAAAATATAAGTTATCCTTGGGATTTTAAAAATTATTGAGATTGAAGAATTCATATAATTTTATAAGAAAACTAATTTAGTTTGTCACTTAAAAGTAATATTTTTTTATTTTGAAATATTATTTGTAAGTGTTGAGTTTATATCAACAAACAACCAAATTATGTGAATTTTGATTCAGCCACTTGGTATTCCTTTTATTTTAGGTTATAAAAAATTAAAATATTTATTTATAATTAAAGACATGTAACTCCATTTAACTCAAATGTAACTCCTATCCAATAATTGTACATTAATTCATTCCTCCTACTAACTTATTATCTTTGAAGAGAAATTATTTTTGGTTAAATTTTAATATTTTTTTATTTATTTTGGTTGGCTAAACTTATATTCATATTTTGGTTGGCTAAATTAATATATTTCTCATGTAAAATTATTGTTTATAATATATTTCTCATTTCAAAGTTTAAAGCAATATATCATATATATAAAAGTAAGGTTTTGGTCTCTCCTTATTGGTTGATTTTCATTTAATGTTTTCTAATTTTTTTTATTTTTTTTTATTTGCTTTCTAATTGCTTTAAACAATATTTAAGATCCAATAAACACAATACATTTAACTCACACATTAAAATAAAATTATAACTGAAAATAAAATAAATTATGCATTAATCATATTCTACCACTTAATTTTATTCAAACACAATAAATTACTATTATAACTCCATAGTTCTAAATGTAACTTCCATCATTTCTTATCATATAAATAAGCATTCTCTCAATCTATCATTATCTCATATTGACATTCTTTTACTATCTCATTTTCACATTCTCTCATTCTCTTCTACAATACCTCAAATCATTTTTCGTTTTTTTTTGTTATTTTTGATTTCTTATTTTTGTTGTATGGGTTGTAAAAAAAATAAAATATCATTGTAAATTGTTAATGCTAAATTTTAATTTTAGAGACTACATGATATATATTTTACATTGTTCTTATTTTAAAAGATTTATCTCCTTTATCTAATTTGGGTTATTATCTTATAAGTAATCATTCTCTCTTCCTCTCCCACCAATATCAAATGTTGTTATATCTCATATGTGTTGTAAGAGTTTGATTCTATATTTTATTTTAGAAAGTATTATATATATATATATATATAGATATTACATTATTCTATTTTTTAAAGATTCATCTCCATTATCTAATTTGGATTACCATCTTATAATAAACATTCTCTCCTCCTCTCCTACCAATATCAAATGTTGTTATATCTCATATGTGTTGTAACTTGTAAGAGTTTGATTCTATATTTTAATGTAAAAAGTATTATATATATTTAACATTGTTTTCAATTTTTATTTTATTTCTATAAAAAAATATTTCTTTTATATTTCTTGCCTTTCTAATCTATTCATATTTATTTTTTAAATTTACATAGTTAAATTTAAATTCACATATGTTGGTTTTAACAAAGCAATCAACTTTATTTGAGAATTAAATGTTCCTATTCATTTTTAAACGATCAATGTGTAACATATAAGCATTTTGTCTTGCAATCATAAGTTCCATTTCTATTGCTTAACTCCATGGTTAAACTATAATATATGTTGTCCTATTTGTAGGAATAACAACATACTTATTTAATTTATTTAAAAGAGCAGATAATTACACGAAATAAACATTTCTCTAAATTTTATAATTCAATCAGTGAGTGTACTTATTACTTTGAAAAACTTTTACATTGAAGTTCATAATATCATATAAGAAAACTAAAATACTATATCACTTCAAATTTGGAAGGAAACACTTGGTATTCCTTTTTAAAAAAGTCAAGACACATATAAAAATTTATTAATATTTAACTCACTTTAAAAACATTAAAGGTCATTTAACTCAAAAATAACTTCTATCCAATAATTTCATACATTCCTCCCACAAATAAAAAAATATATATATGTTCAAGATTATATTTAAATATTACATAATTTTTTAGTTAGCTAAATTTATAGTCACATATATACAATATATATACATAATAATTTATATCACTTATTAACACCATAATTTCACCCATTATTTGCTTAACTCAATATTGGTTTCAAAGCCAACTAAAGAAAAACAGAAACGGTCTTATTGATATTAGACCAAAACATGGGCATACAAACATAATCACTTACACGGAAGATATTTTAAAAAAATAACTTATTATTGCAACATCAACGTATGAAGGGTTTACATAAGCAGTTAATTAGAAAATCTATAATACAATAAATGTATTGGAAACAATATCAGTCAATGATAAGATTGGATCCTCAAAAGCAAGAAACAACATTTTCATAATTCATAAAAAATAAACGGCACAATTATACACATCTGAACGAAATGGTATAAACATATAGTGTATAAATAAAAGTGACGGCAAAGCCCGTATATGCCTAATTAAAACGAAATAATACAAAAGAGAAAACGAAAAAGACCAAAAAAAACAAGAAAGTGCCAACTACACTACAACCCACGCGTTGCGTGGAGAAGCACCTAGTAATAAACAAATTAAAGTGAGCAAACTTTTTATTTAATAGAAGTCATGTGCCAATCTAGGATTGACAAACTTCTATGACACATATACAAACTGGAAATAACTTATTCAAATACTAGCACCAAAGTCTAGCATTTTTTGTCACATACACACAATGGTTGCAAACAAAGAAAATAAAACTCTGAAACTTGGATGTGGTAACTTCATGGATATGCTTGTTTAAGCAGTCTCAACAACAGTTGAAGAGCCCTTGGTACAGAAAGTAGAACATGCCTTTGCGCATTGTGCGACCGCTCCACTCACAGTTTCACTCGCATCTACTTACCGAAAAAGTAATAGAATGGGTTAACATTCTCTTGTCTACCATTACAAAATAAATAATAATATTGTAATTAGTGAGCTTAGATGCTTCGTTTTACCAGAGTTTTGGAGTGTCACCATGGCAGCGCACACAGAAGATGTACATCCCAACTTACAGTATTCATTGACAGCATCACCTTGAGTAAAATATTCGAAAAAAATTAAACATTGATGAAACATGGTAACAATTGACATATTAAAGCACGATACAAAAAAAAATTACCTGAGTTTTGGAGAGTGTCATGTGTATATCCGTTAGGACATTTGCCGTTAACGATTTTGCATCCACTGAGAGATGCACACATTGGTCGGGAGCCTCCCGCAAAACGGCAAGTGTTATAGATATTTCTAGCAGTCGTAGACGAGCAGCAACTCTTTGCCTCCACTTGAATTTGTGCCATGACCAAACTCATTATGAGCACACTTAGAATAACAGTTTTGCCTTCCATCTTTTGATTGATTACTTGTTTGATCACAATATATATTTAGCCTGTGATGATGAAATGGTGATGAAACAAGACTTGCTTATATACTAGTTGTTCTACAGTTTTCTACCACAAACTTTATTCCACACCTTTCTAGCAAGCTACATAGAATCTACATATTGGCTGGACCACCCTATCCCAATGGCTACCACAAACTAGTTTACCTAATTCGTCCAATCTGCTCAAAATAACATTTTATATTTGTTTCTACAAATGGCAATTTATGTTTGGGAAAATCAAAATTTATTTGTGAAATATTGTTTCATTTAGAGCACGTACGTTATAGAACTAAGCGTTGAATTATGAATAATATATATTCTAAACATCTACTTTTCAATTTTTGGTTTGCGTGCTTGCGCTAAGTATGATGTGTGTGTTCCTAATGTACGTAGCCGTATATTATTTCGTCACACTCTCATAATTTGGTGTATGAGAGAACATAAGTTGAATAAGGCATGGTCTTGAGTGATTGTGTTTGACAGTGTTTATTTATTTATTTATTTATTTATTTATTTATTTATTTATTTATTTATTTATGATTTCTTGCATAGTTAATAGTTATTGTTCACTATACTATTTAGCTGTTACGATTTCATTGTTACTTTGATCACATGAATTACTGCATGTGTGATATTTACTAATGAATCATCATAAGGACTGAAGTTGGTAGATGAATGGGTTAATTAAAAACGTTTACGGATTTATTGTAAGAGCCATAAATATCGGATAAGATTTTTGAGTTCGGGATTGATACACTGAAAGCTAGAAGAATACCTGGGGATTAAAAGAGGAAGGGACAAAATAGTTCTATCACAACGTACGTGTTTTATGTTACCTCTATTTACCCAACTTTCTTGCGGTTATTAAAAATATTTTCATCGTCGGGTCGTTGTTTTGATTGTGTTTTAATTCTTCGCAGTTAATTGTCATGCAAGACTGTTTTGGTCAATAATATTATTATCATTCAAGACCGTTGTGGTCATTAAAAATTATTACTATTAAGTAAGTATTAATATTATGGGATACAGTGGAAGATAGACTGACAGATTTCATAGATCTTATTTTGGGGGTTATGAAACTTAATTAAAAAACAAATGACGAGAGAGAGTGAAATGGTAGATATGACCCATTTCATTAAATACACCAGCAGAGATAGTGAGATGGTTGGTAGTGATATGACTAATTTATTAAAGCACAAAAGACGAACGGGAGAGAGTGAAACGACGTTGTCCAAGCAAAGAGAAGAACGTTCATTTTTGCATAACCTGCATAATCGAAGCCACCGTCTGGATAAGAGTCATTTACTAACAGAAGCGTGGCAGCGACGGTGGCCGTACCAGAGCCGGTCCCAAGAACAGGTTGATGAAGCATGTGCTTGCGGCCCGGAAATTATATCTAATATTTCGGCCCTAAAATTCCTGAATAATGTGGTTAGTGTAGTGGTAAATGTGTACCAAGTTGTGTTTGTGGTCGAAGGTTCAATCCATAGCACCATCAGTTTTTACAATTTTTTTCTTTGAGCTTGTGGCCCCAATATCTTTTGCAACGGCCGTACCTCTCCATAGATTACCGAAATACTGTCGTCCGAGAGGATGGTGCGTGTGGAAAAAGATCCCACATTGGATAGATATGAACGAACTTGAATAATATATAAAGGGTTAGAGCCTCTCCACTCATTGCCAATTGGTTTTGAGTTGGAAGCTCACAGTAAAACCTTAATTTAACATGGTATCAGAACCTACACACGCTGGCCCATTAATTAATCCGGCCCAGACAGTGGCCCGATCACCCCATTAATTGATGGCCTAAAGAAGGCCCAATTCCATCGAGATAGCTAAAAAAAAGAACATTATCTCGAGGGGGCGTGATGGATTGTCGAGATTAATTGCTAGAAGAGCCATTATCTCCAAGGAACGTGTGGAGATAAATCCCACATCGGATAGATGTGAACGGACTTGAATAATATATAAAAGGTTAAAGCCTCTCCAATCATTGCCAATTGGTTTTGAGTTGGAAACCCACAATAAAACTCTAATTTAACAGTGCGTGACCCATTGAATGGATTATCATAATAGGCGTTGACTCTAGACGCTATACCAGCATAGTAAGAACGACTCTCGACGACGCCCGAAAATAGTGTGTTCACCATCTCCGCCACGGCCACGTACGGAACTCTCGCCCTAGTTGTTTAGTATCCCTTTCAGAATCATATACCATGCCATATAATTAGTATTTATATGCAAGAAAAGTTAGAATTAGATGATTTTATACGGTTTAAACATTTGTATGATACAATAATAAAATAGATAACATGGTAAGTATACTTATATATGGTAAAAACATGATTTACAAATAGTATCAAAAATAGTTCTCAAATGATTATGAAATTAATCAAATAATCCATTTTATGCATCAACATAAATTTGAAAAGTCAAATCTTCAAATTTTAACTAAAGTAAATAAATCGTTAACAAACTCCACAATTTCAATGTGTGAGATAATTGCTACAAATTTGTGGATGTTTAACATACACACATAAACAATATATGTACATACGTAAATTAAGCGTACCGTTCTCCATGAGCAAGTCGACATCCTTATCAGTGTCGATTAGAAAATCCAAGAAACTGACAAAGTTACAAACGTATGCTTCGAAAGGATAATGACATTGCTCAAGCGCCATTATATTTCTTAGTGTGATCTCCGCATCATCTGGAACCCACAAACAAGGTATCTTCAAACAACCATTCTTGAACTTCACATCTATCGAGAACTCATCTGTCACGGCCTTGAACTTCACTCCTGCACTGTGTAGCTTCGCCGCATTATACATGTTTTTGATGATCGGGTGCTCTGTTGGTTTTTTCGATGACCCATGTGTCTCCATGCGATGAGTTTTGAGTCGTTCAAGACGACTCTTTTCTGTATCTCTTGACCCTTGTATCTCCATGGGAACAAATCGGAAAAGATCAGCTATATATCTGAATTTGGTCTTTGTTGTGTTTCTTGATCCATGTGTCTCCTCCATGCGAAGAGCTTCATGACGACTCCTTTCTGATTCTGTTGACTTGTGTGTTCCCAAGCTGGCAAATCGGAACAGACCAGCTAAAGATCTGAACTTACTCTTCGTTTGGACTTAAGTGTCTCCACACGAACACATCGGAATAGATCAGTGAAATGTTTGAATTTGGAGTCATCTCTGATATTACCTTGGAATCTGAAGTAAGTGATGACTATCTCACGAAGAGTCTGGTTCGGGCGGAGTAATGGAACGATAGGATCGAAGAGTTTCTTGAGGATGAAGTAAGGAAGTTGATTCTCGAGCAAAATGAGGTCTTCATCCACAGTGGTTTGAAGACAAGGCTGCTCAAATATAGGATCCCATGTCTTGTTAGTGCCTGATCCTTGGTGCACAAGCAAGGTGTAATCTTTACTCCTTAAAAGGAACTCAAGTATGAAAACAGAGTCGTGTAGGATCATGTCCACGAACTTTTGTAGATTCAATCCAGGCAGTCGATTCAGAGTAGCTTGCCCTGATTATATCTTCGTCTTCTTTGATTATTCTTCTGAATTCATCAATGGTTTTTTCCCCTCCAAACCTTTTTGAGAATCTTGCGAGGTAAAACTTCTTATGCTCCTCCATGTTCAAGTAGCCCATTAGCTTTGTGTTTGTGATATCTCCACGAGACTTGAGAGCTTGAGATTTTAAAGAATGGTGAAGAGGTCCAATGAGGAGCAATTGTGGCGTGTATGCTTCTGGATTTACACGACGTAGACGATGAGGGACTCGGTAGATGCAACGGTGCTCAGGATTTGTAGGAAACCACCACATTCCGGGAGCCGATTCGTTAAACTCAAGAATCGTGTCCGGTTCATGATTCAACCTTCGGTTCATTATTTCAAAATGTAATCCAGTGCCTTGTCTCTCTCTAAAATCTGAAGTTTGTCTTGTAATAAAGAGATATAAAGTGATATAGTTTTGAGAGAGCAAATGAGAGTAAATGTGAAGGAGGAGGAAGAAGAAAGACGACGAGACAGTACTATAAAATTACTATATAAAATGAAAGAAAGATAGTTTCAACTTTCAAAGCTTTCCGACGATCCTTCTTACTCATAAGAAGAAAGTACTATAAAATTCAGTATATATGGTGATGATTTAATATTACTATTGTCGAATAAACTTGCCCAAAAGTAACCCCGAATCAAGGTCCCCTCTTTTCAACCTCACTTATTATGGGTAAGTGTTGCTTGCTTAGACATCTTTTTTTTCCACCATGCATGCATACACTCATGCATACACTTATGAGTTTTATCAAGTAAAAATGGGTGTTTACGTACTACTCATGGATCACAATCGAAATTGAAGAGGAACTTGGGGATGTAGGTACTGAAACAGAAGATCGATCATATATATCCTTAAGTAAGTAAATCATTAAATTCTGTAAGATACAGTATTAGTATTGTTGGTAGATCATTTTTGTTTTAATGTTAAAATTTCAAATATAACTGGTGAATTTTAAGGTTAATAGAACAGATCGACCTATATCCGGAGATAAAGCCGACTGCTTTTGTTTCTAGACGAATCTGAAGACTTCGAAAAAAGAAGGAAACGAATCTGAAGACTTCTCCTTTAGTCTGAATGACGATTTCGAGTCTTCGTTCGACCATCATCACTCTTTCCATTAAAAATAGAGAAATACCCTAAAATAGCACTATTTTAGGTTTTTCTTCCAAAGTTAGCACACAAGTTCAATTGTTTCAAATTTAGCATTTTTTTAATATTAAGTATTTAAATTAGAAAACAAAATTGAGTTTTAAGAAAAAGAAAAAAAAAATCAATCTCACGATTCTTTTTAGCTTTCTCCTGTGAAGGTTGTGATGAATCTTCCAATATGAGATCTTCATTTGCGATGTTAGATCTATTAGTTAGGTGCTAAATCAATCGATAGAAGCTCCAGTGAAGTGATTTAAGCAGAGATTCATCGAGTCCATTACCAATCGAATTCAGATTCGTAGTCCTGTTTGGTGTTGGTGATTTTAAATAGCGATGAAGTAGAGACAAGACGGTTTGTTGTTGTTAGCTCAGTCTTCTACTCCAATGGTGAAATTGAGACCTCAAGAAATGACTAGGCGTGTGACTCCCACGTCTTAGTTGATGTTGAGAAAATGCTTCCCAAATCCCAACGGAGATCTCTACATCGAAAGCTTGTTCGATGGGTTTCAACACGGATCTGGCAAATATATCTAGAAAGATGGGTACAAAGGTTATTGGAAACGAGGCAAAGCTTCAGGGAAAGGTAAATTCTAAAGGTGATTAGCTTCAGGGAAAGGCAAATTCTAAAGGTGATTAGTGTTTTACTTTATTCATCTTATTAGGCTGCATTTCTCCCTATTCTAATACTAAAATAAAACATTGTTTCGTGATTGTTGGAGAATATGCAAATCATTGGGTGCTCTCACTGTAAGTTGGTTCTTCTGAGCATCTTGGATTTTACTTTTGGACTCTGTTTCTATTTTTTGTATGCTCATAACTTTAGTAATCTCTTATGGTGCCTTTAAACAGGTTATTGCATAAAAGCAATTGGAATTATGATAAAATTAACAACGGAGGGAGTAAGCCGGGTATCCACATATGTGGCTTTTCGTCATGGTTGCAGGAACTTGTTTTAACAATGGTGTAATTTTTTTTATGAAGATTTTCCTGAAATTCAAGAAATCCTTTCTAGATATCTAGGAATTCTTCATGAAATATTGATTCAGACCCTTCTTATATGTGTACCAGTGAAAACATAGTTACCTATCAAAATATCCAAATCTTTTAATACAAAATCTTCATGAATATGTTGTAAACAAGTTTTGTGGAGATACTTGAGTTGAGGAAGGTTATCCTGAATTTCAAAGAATTCTTCCTGAAAATTATTGAATCTTTCCTAAAATAAAGGTGTTTTCTAAAACATAAGCATGTGGATATCAAAGAGGGACACTATAGAGAGGAAAAATACCATATGATTTTATGAACATCAACACATTATTTTACAAAATACATCATCCAAAAAGAATTTTAACATAAAATCGTAACATCTCAACATGAAAAAGAAAACAAAATATATTCTTCTTGATGGAGCAATCTTCATAAATAAAAGCCAATGGATAGCTGGTTAGGGCTCTCCCCTATCTTGAACTGGAGCTTAGGCAATGCGACAATTGTATGAAAGAATCTTCCATGTCCTGTGATAAAAATTGAAATCAGTAAAACATGTTCAGGAAAGTCTTCATGAATTTTCATGAAATTTGTCCTGAATTTGAATAATGTTAGAAGTTAAAAAGCTCACCTAAATTTGAAAGAATCCTTCTTAAACATTATTCAATCCTTCCTGAATTTACAAGAATCTTAAAACATTTTCTTACCTGAATTTCAAGGAACCTTCATGAATCTAAAGAAACTACCATTTGCTTAATTTAACATCAAATTCAAATTATTTTACAAAACACACCATCCAAAATATACTTATCATAAAATCCTAATGTGTAAACAAAGACTACAAAGACTATACAACAAATAATCAAACCCTAAACATCAAAGAGAAGCAAAAAAAAAAAAAACCCTTTTTATGAAGGTTATCATGAAGTTCACATAAGCTTTCATGAATTTCCTGAATTCTTGAATTTCGTGTTCAAGATCCTTGTTAAAAGCACTTCAAACAAATTCAATGCTCTGAACATTAGAGATACTACATAACAATAAACTAGAGAATTACATTATTGTCTTCAAACAATTTTATGAAGTTCTTCTTGAATTTCAAACTAGTAAAGTCAATAAGAATGAAACAACCATTCATCTCATGTATCTATAAATTAACATGGAGTAAACCTAAGAACAACCTTTGTTATAATTCTAGAAGAACAAAAGTAGAGAAATAAATGCAATATGAGTCATGATAAACATTTAACCAAATCAGCAAACCAATCTTGATGTATAAACGAAACATAAGCTTAATGTATAAATTAAGTCTAATAACTATGATATGTATAAACTTATCTCCTGGGTAAACAAACAAAGGTAACTACGTTTAATATAATATAAGAAACAAAGGTAATAAACATGTTTTTCTTGAAATCAGAATCTAAAAAAAGTCATTTGAGTTCAAACAAAATCAATTTTAAGAAATCAGAACCTGTAAAAATACCATGAGATTATGTTAAGCCATCTATCTACTTTAAGATCGACACATAATGAAACATGAGCAAGTAAAAAATCAATCAGATTGCACTAAGTACAAGTTACAAAAATTAAACTAAACTTAACCAAAATCTAGTACTCGTTAAATCAATAAATCTAATGAACACAGAAAATGTGGAAAAGAAGCTTACCAGATAATTAAAGACGGTGTAGGCTCGCCAGTTTAGAAATTGAGAGACACAAATCACAAATCATCCCATCTACTGAAAAGCTGAAACTTTTGAAATTGAGAAAGACAAGTTAATTACAACATAGGTTTCAATCGGACAAATCAATGAGACTTAAGAATCAAAACTACAATCAATCTTCACATTTGAGAAATCCAAAAATATCGATCTTACCGTGAATTGAAACTCTGAGATTAAAGAAGCGTTACAGCAAGAGAGAAGTGATGAGTTAAAACATTGAGATAAACCCATCGGAAAACCCCATCGAATACCCTTCTCTCTCTTTCACTCTTACTCCCATCGGCGATTAACGGCTTCGGTGGTGGGATTATCTCCGATTTCATTCGCTGCTTCATTCGAAATTCATCACTGTTTCCTCTTCTATCCTCGCTTATTCCCCATACATACACTCTGTTGCTCTATCTCCTCCTCCTCCGAGCCTCTAGTATTCATCGGAAGTTTTTTTAGGTTTTGTGACTATGGTGGCTGCGTTTTCCTCTTTTTCTTTTGTTTTATTTAATATTTTTATTTTATTTAGATAACTTTTCTCAAAAATTAAAATTGTGCTAAATTTGGAACAATTAAAAAGGTGTACTAGTTTTGGAACAAAAACTCAAATTTGTGCTATTTTTAGAATCTCCCTTAAAAATAAATCCAAACTTTGAAACCAAACTTTGCTATAAACTCGTCAACATAATAAACACCTTTATCTACGCAACTATAGTTTTCCATTCAAACAAAATAATAGTAATCATGACCGTTAGATTACCTTTTTAGTCTGAGTGACGTGGACTGTTCTGATCAAACTGAAGCGCAAAATGTGTTTAGTCGTGTTTATGAAAGGTTTTGGTTTCATCTCATAACAACAGCTTCGTTGTTTGGTTTCATCTCTCTGAGATTGTCTCAATGGTAGGAACACAACAGTATATAAATGTGTTTTTATGTCTATTTCAAAAATGTAAATTAATTAATTCGTATGAGAATATCTATCTATCATTTCAAAAGATAAATTCATTTAAATATTTTTTTTTGATTTTCATAACATTAACTCGCTAAATTTCGTTTGTAACGAGAATCTTAGACATTAACTCTGATTTAAATTTGTTTATGTGCAGAACAGTTTCCTATACATTAACTCTGTTGAACCGTTTCCTACACATGTACGGAAGCGCGTGGAGCAAAACTTTGTTGGTTTTCTTCTTTATTCTTCTTCTAATTACTAGTAGTACCTAGGACGACACGGTCCTAACTAGTACCTGTTCGGCTGTTCCCTAAAACCCATCAGTACTTCATTTTTAAGAAAACAATTTTTTTACTAATAAATTGTAAATCAGAGTTGGTCACGCGAACCCCATCAGTACTCCCCTCAGTCAGTCAAGATTCAAAGTTTTGAAAGAAAAAAGTAAGCTCTCTCTCTCTCTCTCCGTTCATCGTCTGATTCCCTCTCTCTCCAACGACGGCGGCCGGAGCTCTCTCACTCTATCTGTCTATCTCTCTCTCTTTTCTGTCCATCTTTTTCCCGCAGGTTACACAGAGGGTTTTCTTACAAATGCTTTCGATTCTAGGTTTCATCTCCTGAGCTTCTTCTCTTCTCTTTTAACTAGCTTCCATCGTCTTCTCTCTCAAGATGGTTCCTCTGCACTCATTTTTCCTCCGCTACTCTCTCCTTATTTCTGCTTCACGAGATCTGATGTTCTCTCTCAGTGTTCTGATCTGATGTTCATAATTTGCAGTGATGCGTGGGATCCGTACGCTCCAAGAAGCTCGCCATCGCATTTTCCAAGGAACAAGGGTTAATCTTTTTTCTCTCTTTCTTTTTCTTAGGGTTTTCCGGTGTTTATTAGTTTAAAGTTTAAACAGATAACGTAATCAGGTTAGTAATCGAGTTTAGATATGTAATCGTAGGATGTTAATATGATTTGATTTATCTCTGTTTTAATTAAGACATCCACTTTTATTTCGGTCCAGTATTTTTCCGGCCCAGAATAACTAAAATAAATATGGCCCGGCCCATTTTCTCTGTCTTACCCTTCAAAACTGTCTCTCTGGTTTTGCTTACACCAGAGAATTTTAGATTTACTGATGAGTGTGACACACTGTTAAGTAAACATAATTCAGGTATTTTAGCCGTATTAGTTGTAATCGTCTCTCTGTTTTCAGGTTATAAAGGCTGCTATTATCTCCACGAAGGCAATTTCATCAGACGTCGACAAATCCCACTATTTCCAGGTTTTCTTTTTATATACAGTGTAGAAGACTCGTTAAATACAGAGTAGAAGATTGGTTAAAATATCTAATCTCTTTTCCTTTCTGGTTATCTTTTTACAAGGATGCTAAAACTCTAGTTCTGGTGGTTATCTGTTTTGCTGTTTCTATAGCTTCCTCACTTGAAATCAGGTATAAAGCAAAAAAGATTATGTTAATTAGCATTCAATTGTATAAGTATAAAGACTCCAAAAGGATAAATCATACCACTATGATTTCATCCACAACTTTTTTTTAATCTAAATTTATAGTTATAAATCCAAATCTTTGAATTTTGTGAGCGTCTATATTCAAATACAAGAAAATAATTAGACGTGAATATTAAATCATAGTTCAAAAACACGTTAATGATTGTTAGTAAGGCTTACCCGGTTAACCACTAGAAAGTATGTTGCTTTCAGTGGGTTCTACACTAATAACCTGAAATATGAAACATCAAATAAGTATGAATTTTACTGCTTCTTTTCTCTGTAAATGTACTCATTAAACTTTTATTTCTACTTTTACCTGTGAGTTGGGGTTTTTCTCTTTGATGAATCGACGAACTCCGGTTATAGTTCCACCAGTTCCAATTCCAGCAACAAATATATATCCACCTTGTCTTTTGTATCTTCCCATATCTCAGGGCCAGTGGTCTAGTAATGAATTGTATATATAATAAATATGACATAAATTAGCAGTTTACGAAAACGAAAACGGAATCGTTACCATAAAATTTCTAAAATTTGTGGTGACATAAATGTAAACAAATCCCTAAAAAATCGTTATTAAAATCACAATGACGACCAAGCCGATTTAGATTTATGCAACTAGGTTAAACCTATTTGAATAAGATATTCACTTGCCTCTTTACTTGCATCTATACCCTCACCTATTTGAAGGTAATGCAAGCAAAGAGGCAAGTGAATATCTTATTCAAATAGGTTTTAAAAAGTTGCATAAATCTAATTTGGTTTGATCGTCATTGTGATTTTAATAACGATTTTTTAGAGATTTGTTTACATTCATGTCACCATCATTTTTAGAGATTTTATAATAACGATTTTATTATCGTTATTGTAAACTGCTAATTATGTCATATTTATTAGATACGCAGATTCATTACTAGACCACTGGCCTGAGATCTGGGAAGATACAAAAGGCAAGGTGGATATATATTTGTTGTTGGAATTGGAACTGGTGGAAACTATAACCGTAGTTCGTCGATTCATCAAAGAGAAAAAACTCCAACTCACAGGTAAAAGTAGAAATAAAAGTTTTATGAGTACATTTGCAGAGGTAAGAAGCAGTAAAATTCATACTTATTTGATGTTTAATATTTCAGGTTATTGGTGTAGAACCCACTGAAAGCAACATCCTTTCTGGTGGTAAACCGGGTATGCCTTACTAACAATCATTAATGTGTTTTTGAACTATGATTTAATATTCACGTCTAATTATTTTCTTGTATTTGAACATAAACGCTCACAAAATTCAAAGATTTGGATTTATACCTATAAATTTAGATAAAAAAGTGTGGATGAATTCATAGCGGTATGATTTATCCTTGCGGAGTCTTTATACTTATACAATTGGATGCTAATTACCATATATTGTTTTTGCTTTATACCAGATTTCAAGGGAGGAAGCTATGGAAACAGCAAAGCAACTAGCTCTTTAAGGAAGGAGCTGCTCAGGGTCGCTAAGAGACTTGAGAATGCTCAAAAACTCATAGTGGTATAAGTTAATTAGTTATGTCTTGAAAACGGAAAAGGTGATGCATGAGTGTCTTTGAGCATCAAAATCTCTGGGTTGCTTTAGGAAAAAATAGGATTGACAAGTGTCTGTCTCTATTCCGTGATCCCAATACTAAGTTAGTAACTACAAAGAACCAACATGTAAAGTGTGATACAGCTTGTCTGGTGATTGAAAAGCTAAAACTGAATCTTAAAGAGAAGAAGAAATTGCAGAAGCAAACAAGAACCAAAGGTGGCTTCGTTCAAGTGTTGGAAAGCTTCTCAGAGAAACAGAGGGTTACATCTATTGTGTTGGCTCAGTGTCATCACACGGAGCTTCATGTCTGTTTGTCGGTGAGAGTATAAAACAGGACCTTTGGGTTCTCGGTCTAGTCCGTTTTTTCTGCGGCTATACTAAGGGTTTAGAGAGTGAGAGACCTAGAGAGAGTACGGGTGATAGATGTGTTCTCGGGTTCTAGGATTTCTCTGAAACTCTCTTCTCTTCTTCTTCATGTAATCTCATGGTGTAATGGGGTGTGAGAGCTAATCTTCATGTAAACCACATCGGAGGTGTTTTCCGATTCATTAGTGGAGGTTGAGAGCACCGTCTCTCCCCAGACGTAGCGACTGCGGTCGTGAACTGAGTTACCAAAGTTGTTGCGTTGTTCTTGTTGCGTGAATCGATCGAGAGGTCAAGTGAGGATTGAGGATTCGATTCTCTAACGCAACAGAACAGTCACTTGGTTAGCTTTTTTTAATCATCTTTGCTAAACGATCATCTGTGAAACCAGCAAAGATTTTTGATTATGTAACTAGATCTTCCCTAAGATGGAATCTATGAATCCGGTTTTTCAGATTGTTTTCCCGAGCTACGGAGAGCGATATTTGTCTACCCCGCTGTTCCAGTCGGTTCGAGAAAATGCAGCCGAACAAAAGCAACTTCGTTAAGTTAGCTCTTGAAATCTCAACAACTGAGGGGCTAAGCAATTTCTTTTATCAATAAGAGGGTATTAATGACAGTCGTTTGAATTCTATTTTGGACATCCATAATTAGTCTATGTATTTACTCAACATTTCAGTCGGAAATTCCCAACGATGGATTAGAGATTAAATTCGATTAGACAAATTATCCCTGACCAAAAAAAAAAATGTAGACTTTTCTGTGTTACGTTCTACATATGATCAAAACCATGACACATTCACTTTTTCTTGTAGACCAATAAATTTTTTTGTCAGAATATACACTTTGGATGTGAAACTTATAATTACTTTTAAAATTTTTTGATCCGTAATTTTTCTTATGCTCAGAAAAAAATGTCTCCTGAACTCAAAATCTTGCAAAGACTGTTTGTGACTCTGTTTTCATGTACGTACAACTCCCACGGCAAATATATACTGGAAGGATCTGCAGTTTACAACTCAAACAGTTAGTTGATTTTAACGAACTGATAAGCATGTGTGGGAGCTGATACAAGCAATGAGGAGGCACGTGCGGATAGAGACTAAGGATTGAAGAGAGGCTGATAAGAGAAGAAGAAGTTAGTTGGCAACAACAGTTCATGAGAATCACTATAAATAGTAAAGAGAGTGTTTAGTAAAAGATTATCCTGATGTTGTTGGAAGGTTAGAGAGCCTGCGTGCTCTGTTAGAGAGGATAAGAGATGGAGAACTGTAACTCACTCGGTAGATGAGGAGTAATTGTGGCGTGTATGCTTCTGGATTTACACGACGTAGACGATGAGGGACTCGGTAGATGCATGCAACGGTGCTCAGGATTTGTAGGAAACCACCACATCCCGGGAGCCGATTCGTTAAACTCAAGAATCGTGTCCGGTTCATGATTCAACCTTCGGTTCATTAATTATTTCCAAAATGTAATCCAGTGCCTTGTCTCTCTAGAATCTGAAGTTTGTCTTGTAATAAAGAGATATAAAGTGATAGTTTTGAGAGAGCAAATGAGAATAAATGTGAAGGAGGAGGAAGAAGAAAGACGACGAGACAGTACTTAACGTTCGTATTTTCCCTCTTTAGTAGGTAGTAAATGATGAGGAAGGAAAGGAGGAAATTTCCACACGAACGTGTCCATGTACATGAAAGTCAATTTATATATTAACATAGGTTTGTGGATTCAGAGCCCAATGTCGTTCGAGATCGAGTCTTTTTTTACTTTAATTTGTTGTGTTTTTCTAGATCTTCACAATAATGGATCCTTATTTTGAGGTCAAATATGTTTATTTCGGTTGATGTTCTTATTCTTGGGAATTATAGCTTAAGAAAAATCTTATACATGTGAATAGGAAAGTATTTTAATGATTTCACAGCTAACCAGTTAAAACTTATTCATTTATTTAAAGAGTTGTCTCCTCCTTAGTCTATGCTAATAGCTGCTAGTATATATATGATAGTTTCAACTTTCAAAGCTTTCCGACGATCCTTCTTACTCATAAGATAAAATTCAGTATATATGGTGATGATTGAATATTACTATTGTTGATAAACTTGCCCAAAAGTAACCCCGAATCCAGGTCCCCTCTTTTCAACCTCACTTATTATGGGTAAGTGTTGCTTGCTTAGACATCTTTTTTATCACCATGTATGCATACAGTTCTGAGTAGTTATCAAGTACAAATGGGTGTTTTCGTACTACTCATGGATCACAATCGAAATTGAAGAGGAACTTGAGGATGTAGGTAAGGTACTGAGACAGAAGATCGATCATATCCTTAAGTAAAGTAAGTAAATCAATAAATTCTCTACCATACAGTATTAGTATTGTTGGTAGATCAATCTTTGTTTTAATGTTAAATTTTCAAATATAACTGGTGAATATTAATTAAGGTTAATAGTTTTTTTTCTGGTTTAAGTTTCAAGATTTCACTCTATTATGTTATAGTATATGATACGATTTGACTATGAATTTGATGTACAACTCTTTGTACCTTTCATTTCTTTAGTAAATTTCTTTTAACTTTAAGTTAATTTCTCTATAGTTGAATGAGGCAGTACAGATTAGCTTATTGATTGTTATGACTCTCCGAATCAAACTCTACAACTTCACAATATTTCTGGACAAGAAATTAATAAAGTGATTTTTTAAAACAGACAACAAATCTAGCTAGTACTAGTAGCTAAATAATTCAAAGATGGGTGAAGAGTTTCACTTCTTTATAATTGGAATGATCGAAGACACTGTCTGGATAAGTCTTTGTTCATGTCTTACCCTAAAAAATTTCTCCTTAACAAGGTTTCTGCATACACTCGTGTTGTTGCTTCTTCCTGCTTCCAAACTCTGGTTCCAGTTCAAAGATTATAATTTTATATCCTTCTGACAGCGCTTTTAGCCCGATATACATATTATCAGATTGTATGTTTTTAGTTTATACTTATAGGTTTTTTTAAAGAAGGCCCATTTACGAAAGTGAGCTATGGACTTAGTCAGTAGTATTCGTTGCTATAAAACCGCTATACCCCTTCATTTTTTCTTACTAGAGATGAAACGCGCTTCTTTCTTATTCTCTTGTCATCTGTTGTTATTAAAATTGCCAAAGTGAAACCTTGTGAAATACATACTTATGCAGGCGGATGATGGATATATCCCCTGAGTCTAAAGCTGGAGGAAGAAGGAGATATCCCCAGAATCTAAAACCCTATGAAAGGGAAGCAACAACAGGCTAAATGCTACAATGACACCAGAGGAAACCCCTAACAAATACAGGACAAAGACCATATGAAACTGATAAGGTGGAGACATATCGAACCAACCAAGGAAACCAGGACTCCAGATATTCTTTGATAGAACGTATCGAAGATGCCCTCGGCCAACCATCGACACTCATAACCTCCTCTTGAGAAGCCAAACTGCCTAAATGAAACCGTAACAGAACTCCTAAAACTGTGCTTCATAACCCGGCAAGAAGAACTACTTCAAGTTCCACGCACTTTCTTCCGGATATGGGGATGTCGAACTCAAGGCGACAGATAACCACCTAGATAGAAGTCACACCAAAGGACTAGATCTCGATCAGATCTAAAATGCAGAGTCGAAGAGCGAAAAATCCAAGCTGGGTAACACCAATCTTGAAAGATCAAGAAGGGTAAAAGATCGAACCAGAATGAACCAGTGAATCAGAGAATCTCCAAAGAGTTAGCAGGCCTAAACATCTCCACTATCAAACAAATGATCAAAGTCACCTTGTAAAGAGGAAAACCAACAAAGTATCCAAAACAGCCAGGAGATTACGAAAGCTAGTCTTCTAGAACCGGAAGAACCTTGCCTGATCAAACTCCCGAACCGTGGTAGAAGATGAAATGCTAATCGACAAACATCACTGAAACTGCCGCAGCCTACACTTGAAAATAAAACGATTTTACCTAGATAAACAGAGAGGAGAAGTCCAATGCGTGGTTGAGCACCCAAGCCACCATCACCAGAGACGAAGCCACAGATGCAGAACATGAACCCGAACCATTGTGAACTCCGTGAATGGCGTGAAACGATGGCCTCCAAGGGAAAATCAGGAGGCTGTTGCAATTTGTAGACAACACAAAAGCGAGCCTAACCACTGCAAATACAACTTGATTTTAACTTCCAACCAAGCCCAGAAAGACAAAACTCCAATCAAAAACCCATCAAAAGAACAACAAGAAAGCAAAACGAAGTTAAAGCTGAAGAGAAACAGGAGGCCGGAGCCGGTGCTATAGAAGCCACCACAGTCCGACCTCAGATCTGAATTTTTTTTTTTCCTTGGCGGCTGCTAGAGAGAAAATTAGGGCGACTGGAGGAGATGAGAGGAGTTTCAATTTTAAGCTTCTTTCTTATTCTATTGACCATTCTATTTTATTTTTGAGAAAATATCAATAAAAGCATGAAGTTAGCAAAAATATTAATTAAATTGTCAATTTTTATTATTTTTTAACGTTAAATCGCAAACTTTTGTTAATTTTGCCAAATAAGACACATAGTTAAGTCAACTGACGGATATATTTTATAGGGTTAAGTCAACGTCGGTAAGATCCGTTAAACAGTAAAATGACGTCGATTTGTAATATTAAAAGAAAAAACATGATATGGTGATTCGAACCTGCCACATGTTGGATGAGTTAATCAATACTTAACCAAACACATATTTATATATTTTTTGGTAATCTCTTATTTGGACTTTCTCCTTCTCACGATCGATAGAACCGCGTACTTATCAGTAAAATTTTCTTTCTTCCTCATTTAAGCGTTTCCATTGACCAATTCCAATATGATTTTTTTTTTCTATTTCTCCATTACGATTTATCAAATTTTAATTCTATCTCACTTTCTAGATTTCGTGGCGGAGATCACCATCTCCTCGCTGAGACATTCCCAGGGATAGCGGTGGAGTTCAGATGACGATTCCCATGGAATCCATTGGCGGCTTAAATCTGAATTTGAGAAAAAGCTAAGGTTCAAATTCTTCGACAATATATATATTTTTTGTTATGTAAAATTGTCAATATACGCAGCGGCTCTGTTATTTTATTTTTAACTTACAAACGACGTCGTTTCACTGTTTAACAGAAGTTATCAACGTTGACTTACATTGTAAAATTCATATGTTAATTGACTTAACTATGTGTCTAATTTGGTAAAGTCAATAAACATTTGTGATTTAACTGAAAAAATAATAAAAGTTGACAATTTAATTCACCATAAGCAAAGTTGAGCCTTTTTAAAAACGTTTTTACTATATAACTTCATGCATTTAATGACATTTTTCTCTTTTATTTTTATTCACATTTTATTTATTTTTCCTTTCCTATGTGTTTGTGTATGGTGTAAGTTGTTATTCTCTTTCATATATATATCTATATTGTATTATTAAGGCCTCAATATATATGTGGCCAAAATGGGCCATTTTTACTTGGCGATTATCCAAAGATTATTTATTACCTTGTTGGGCAGTTCTTGTTTTATTATAGGATTTTACCGTATTTTTGTGTTAATTTTCTGGTAGCTTTGTTCTGAAATGAGAGTGTCCGTACTTAATTATCTTCTTCATCCAGTCATTCTTCGTGACTATTTTTGTCCTTTTCCTTTGAATTCGATTGTTCATCATCCACATATGCATTTTCTTTCAATTTAGGGGAGTGGTTGATTGTTTGATTGGTGATGCTTCTGGTAAGTCATGGGAAGACTGTTCATTGAGTCTATTTTGGTTTCGCTTGCTGGTGGAAGCTAAGTAGGTTGTTTAGTAGATTAGATTGTTGTTATTTTTATTTTGATGCTCGTTGATAGTGTATTATTCTATGTGTTGTTGTGAAGAGTTTCGTTTCTTTTTGTTTGGTTTATCTAGTTATTAAGTTGATTTCTATGAATCTAAAAGATTAAACTGTGTTGGTCCAACCTCCATTTTGTTTTCTATGAATCTAAAATATACATAGAAATACCATTTTGTTTTCTTTTCCTGTATATTTCGAAAAAATTTTACTGGTTTTGATGTTTTGGACTGATGGTTTATCTTAGAATCATGTCGATTAAAAATGTCTTGATAGTGATATTTCTACGTTTTTAATATTTTGTCATCAAAATACTTATGTTCTGGAAAATTAAATAAAAAAGAGTAGGCTTATAAAACTGGATAAAGCCCACATAATTTCAAATTAGAGACAAAGTCCACAAAATTTATAAAGAATTATGTTGAGGTGGAGCTCTCTAACGAGAGAAAACTCTGCTATTATATATATGATTGACATCATAAACCCTAATTCTCACTCTCTCTCTCTCTCGTCTTCCTTTTTGTTTCCGGCTCTTTCTTTCTCCTGTCAAAACACCATGTTTATGAGTCAATTTCGTAGCTGCAAGCCTTTGATCAACTCTCGTCTGCCTTTGTTCCGCCCCGTACTCTCCAAATGTTTCGAACAGTCCTTCAGTACCATGGCTGATACCGAAGACCTTGGTAATTTTAGAATTGTTTTATCTATCTCTTTTTTTAATTTTTTTTTTTTTGTTGAAGAAATTGCAAGTATACTACTGTGTTTCGATTCCTAAATCGTCCTTGTGCTTTAATGCGTCTTAATTGTTAAAATATATATATATATCCGCAGTGCCTAAAGTAGCAGGCATCTTCTGGGACGTCGAGGACTACAAGATCCCTGATGGTCTCACTGCTCGTGCTGTTTCGGAGAATATCAAAGCGAGACTTGCGGAAATTGGACATCGTGGTCCGATCACAATCAGGGCTTTTGCTAATGATAAGAATCGGATCCCGGACTATGAATTTGCTTACGCCGGAATCCACCTCAAGCGCGTAGCAAGAGGTGAATCATTAATAATTCTCTTATTTTACTTGTCTAGTGTTTATTATTATTCATATGTCTGCGTGTTTTTTATGGTTGGTTTCAGGTCCGAAAGGAGAGCATAAGCATCATCGGAGAGATATGTCTCTTTTATGTGACATGTGTTCTTTTGCTCTTAATGCTAGTCAGGATAAAGCACGAGCAACGATAATGTATATCTCAGATAGCAACTATGAATACATTGAAAAAGAGTTAAGGAGTCGGAATTATATTGTCCTTCGGACAAAACTATCTGCCGAGGGGAAGCCTATCCCCCAGACCAGAAGAACCGCTGCGCGTGATTGAATGAGACCCATACACTCTTTGGTTCTCGATTCACTTTTCTATAGTTTGTTTTTTAAAATTATTTAATAAAACAAAATTTTTTTAAAATATAAAAATATTTATTTTGTAATTGAGATATATTTTCTAAAAATAAATAGATAAATATTTTTAGTTATAGAGAAGTTTTTACTTTAATACACTAATTATATTCTTATATTTTAAAATTATTATTACAATTCTTACAATAACCTAAAGCTAAATTATCGACCACCAAAATATTTTTCAAACATTAACCATTACGTCTAACAACTTATTCACTAATTTTTTTACATGCAATCAACCCGTCAAAGCGTCATTTTATTAGCATACACGTACAATTTTCCTCTATGTTTTACCACTAATAATGTGTTCTTACATACTAAAATATTTTGTTGTTAAAATACTCAATTTATCACCACCTATAAAATATCTATGTGAATAAATTAAGTCAATTTTTGTCTCTTTACTTTCACTTTGACATAGTTTCTTTTCACCACTAAAATTTGTAGTGACAGCTTATTTGACCACTAAAATTATTTACCAAAAAAAAAGTTTTGGATGAAAAACTGAAAAAAAAATATCTACACGATTGCAATGAGTTTATGACCAACCCAATAAAATTTGAGAAACTAAAAGATAGTTACAAAAAGTTTATAACCACGATGATATATGAGTCTTAGATAATTTATAGATATAAAATATAAACTAAAATAAAAAAAATCTAAAAAAACTACAACATATAAAATTTAAAAAATTTATTTTGAAAGGAATAAATAAATATTGATCTTACATATTTTTAACTGAAAAATAAAAAAAATAAACTCATAATAATATAGAAAATTTTATTTTAAAATATCATGAATTTCTTATAAGAAAATCAAATTTAACTAAATAGTATAACTAAAATCTAAAAATAATACAACATAATTAAACTAAAATATTAAAAAGAAGGAATAAACAAATATTGATAGTATGTAGATTCGTCATCCCAAATTGTATAAGACAAACATAATAGAAGTCCTTACCATCGTCTAAGTTGCAAAGTTGTAATTTGAGAAACTTGTATTTTGGTAAACTATGTTACACAATGAAAATCAATAAAAAAAATTTTAAATAATATGATGTCTATTATTAATAATGTGAAAATAGTCAGAAGGTGGAAGTAGTCGAAGATATATGTGTAGCATTACATAAATATTTTACTTACATATGGATTTAGTTTGTCTATCCATATATGAAGTTTAGTTAAATCCAACCTTATATGAGGTTCATCTGCAAGTGTCTTTACGATCATAGCAATCTGATCAACAATCATTATACCCCTTTTTTTTTTTTGCTAACAAGGTTTTATGATCATGGTTTGTATTTGTTTCTTTGGTGTTCATGATTTTATAGCGTACTTAAAGTTTTGATTTGATATGAGATATCAATTAAGATACATCTTTATATAATAAAACATATGCTCTATTTCCTTACGGTGATAGGTAAACATTTTTTTTTTGCTTTTGGATTAGTTTTTTTTTGTTTGCTAAATATTTTTTTAACTTTTTTTAGTGATTAACTTATACATGTGTCAAAATCTAAAATCACTAAACTTAGACATGTGTCAAAATCTAAGATTGTTAATTCGACACATGTCGTGATCATATTAATTAGTAATCTGAACACGTGTCGATATTTTATCGATACAATTGATACGTGTCACGATCTCGTTAATGAGTAACTTTGACATCAAACTTTATATAATAAGATACACAAATTACCTTTATATGCTTATAAAATATTTTATATATTTTATAAATATTGTATAAATACCTTTTAAAATTGTTTAAATTTTTTTTTAAAACCCTTGTAAACCTCTTAAAAATCTTGTAAAAGCTTTTTAAAACCTTTTAAAACTTTATAATATTTGATTGAGTCTCCAAATAGTAGTTATTATCTAGAAGCACCTTATAAACCATATAAAACTTTACAATTTTTCATATTTAAAAAGGGGTGTTTTTTAAAATGGATAGATGAAAGAGTTATTTTTGAAAAGGGGTACACCAAAAGGAGTAGTAAGTGACACATTTTAGGAATATAAAAATTAAAAATATTTTCTAAATTCATACTATCGAGAACTATAAATGTGAAAAAGAAAATTTATATCTTTCAAACGTTCAAGATAAAATGAAAAATTTGACGTTGAAATTCGATGTATGTAAATAGAAATGAGTTCATGTGTGAGATTTGTTCTCTATAAGCAATTTTTTTTTTCTTTTAAATTACTAAGAGGCTCCGGGCCTAGGCCCGTACATCTCCTCAGGTCAGGGACCAGAGCATTTTATATGGTCCCCTCCCAAGCGCCATCCCTCGAACCGCTCTATAAGCAATTTTACATGCAACAAAACACAATAAAGAAACCTCATGACAAACATCTCCCCAAGATATTTTGACAATCACTATAACAAAAGAAAATCATGCAACTTATTAGAAAAATAAGTATTGAAAAATACTTTTTCCATTTCAAAATATATGATATTTTAACTAAAAACATGAAGATTAAGAAGTGTATAATTTTAAAAAGTTCAACCAATTATAAACAGCACTACATAATAGAATTGATATAAGATATCCTATTAAATTAAAAATTGCATAAAACTTGAAATCATCTTATATTATGACACAAATAAATTTCTCTAAAATATCTTATATTATTAACGGAGGGAGTAGTAAGGAGGAAATAGATATGATATTTCTTGAGAATCAATTCATATCGAATATATAACATGTGATCCAATAGAATGTGAAAAGAAAGTAGATATCGGGAGACGACGAGTGATTCGTAGAAGATAACGATGAGATTGTATAGTGAAAAGTGTTTATTTTTTCTACTAAACTCTTAGAAAATAATGCACATACATAAAGTAAAATCTTTTAAAAATTCTAACGATTATATTTATATTTAAAATTTTGTATTGATAAAAGTTTTAAATTAAAATCCCGCACAGCGTGTAGGTACCTAATCTAGTTTTTGGACAATGGTTTAGTGTGATATTATAAATAAAAGCAAAATGAATTATTTGAATGAGCATGAAATTTAACTAAACAAGCATCCAAATTTAAAAAAATATATTCGGTTTAATTTGTATATTTAGTCGAACCATTTAATTACTGGATATAAAAAATTTTAAACTATGAACATTTCTATTAGAAAAATTTTAAAATATTGTTAGACGAGATTATATGGTGAAACGGTTTGAATCGATATTAATATAAATTTAAGATATTAGTAACTGGGTCCTACACCACGGGCAAAAAATCTGTAATCCAAAAAACCAAACCAAACCAAACAAAAATAAATGGTTTGGTTTGGTTACGGTTTAGTCTAAAAATTCATTTGGTTGTCATATTTATCAACCAAATGGTTTGGGTCTGGTTTGGTTAAAAACCGTAAAACCAAATGGTTTTTTTGGTTCGATGAATATTTTGAATATCTATATAAATTTATTATATATGTGCACTTTATATTATATTTAATAATGTCTTTATATTATATTTAATAATTATTTGAATTATTTTGATTTGGTATTTATTTGGAAGTTTTGGGTTTCCTAAACTAGATTTAGACCCTATTATTTGAAATTATGTATAACTTATTGAATATATCTATTTTTTTGTTTATTTTATGCAACAAACTTAACTTTTTTGGTTGTAAAATATGGAATAATCTAATAAAACCGTAACCAAACCAAAATGAGATACATATGATTTTTATATGGTTCAATTTTTAATAAAACCGATAAACCGTCAAAACAAACCAAAATACATGTGGTTTCTATATGGTTTCAATTTTATAATACAAAAAAAAAAACCGTAAACCAAAAAAACCGAACCAAAACCAAACCGAACGCCCACCCCTAGGTAAATCATTAATTTGACTTTTGTTAATTAACACCATCAATATTAAATTATGATAATATAAACCATCAATATTAAATTATGATAATATAAAGAATAAAATTATGTCACAGTATACTACTCCAGGTTAAATCCTAATCTTTTTACATTCTTCCAGGTTAAATCCTAATCTTTTTACAATCTTTAAGAAGTTCAAAAATTATAATTTTATATTCCTTCCGGCAGCTTTTAGCCCGATATACATATTATCATATTGTATGTTTTTAGTTTATTCTTATAGGGTTTTTTTTTAAGAAGGGCCATTTACGAAAGTGAGCTATGGACTTAGTCAGTAGTATTCGTTAGCTATAAAACCGCTATACCCCTTCATTTTTCTTATATATTGACATCATAAACCCTAATTCTCACTCTCACTCGTCTTCCTTTTTGTTTCCGGCTGGCTCTTTCTCCTGTCAAAACACCATGTTTATGAGTCAATTTCGTAGCTGCAAGCCTTTGATCAACTCTCGTCTGCCTTTGATCAACTCTCGTCTGCCTTTGTTCCGCCCCTTTCTCTCCAAATGTTTCGATCAGTCCATTAGTACCATGGCTGATACCGAAGACCTTGGTGATTTTAGAATTGTTTTATCTATCTCTTTTTTTTTTCTTCTTTTTGTAGTTGAAGAAATTGCAAATATACTACCGTGTTTCGATTCCTAAATCGTCCTTGTGTTTTAATGCGTCTTAATTGATTGTTAAAAATAAAATAAAAATCTCCGCAGTGCCTAAAGCAGCAGGCGTCTTCTGGGACGTCGAGGACTACAAGATCCCTGATGGTCTCACTGCTCGTGATGTTGCAGAGAATATCAAAGCGACACTTGCGGAAGTTGGACATCGTGGTCCGATCACAATCAGGGCTTTTGCTAGTGATAAGAATCGGACCCCGGACTATGAATTTGCTTACGCCGGAATCAAACTCAAGCGCGTAGCAAGAGGTGAATATCATTAATTAATTATATCTTATTATTTTTCTTGTCTGGTGTTTATTATTATTCATATGTCTGCGTGTTTTTTATGGTTGGTTTCAGGCCCGAAAGGAGAGCATAAGCATCATCGGAGAGATATGGCTCTTTTAGGTGACATGGGTTTTTATGCTGGTAGTCACGGTAAAGCACGATCAATGATAATTTTTATCTCTGATAGCAACTATGACGACGCTGACAAAGAGTTTAGGAGTTGGAATCAAGTTGTCCTTTGGGCAAAACTATCTGCCGAGGGGAAGCCTATCCCCCAGACCAGAAGAACCTCTAAGCGTTGTTGAATGAGACCCAAAACATAGGGACGCAACCTTTTTGATCGCCGCAACTAATCGACGTTCAAAATTAGAATCAGCGTTCGCCGCAAGCACCTATCGCAACCAAACGAACAACAACACATGCGGCTGCCGCAGCCGCAGGTAATTGCGGCGACGAAACGAACAGGCTTACTCTTTAGTTCTCGATAGCTAATTAATGTAGTTTGTTTTTAATGTCGTTTGTGTGTGTATGAAAAACATTGACTTTTTATCAATGATTATGGAGAGGTTTTATTTCGTCCTAAAATGCATTTCTTCACTAAGGGCACAGCAACTGTTACTAATTTTTTCGCAATCATAATATTGGCAAATCTGTGAATTGATTCTTATAATAACAAATTCACTTTCACCTGCACCCATAAAACAAAACAGTCAGATGTTACGATCGATAGTTTAAACTTTCATAGCTTTCCGACGATCTTTCCTACTCATAAGAAGAAAGTTAAATTCGTTAAAAGTTAAATGAGTCAGTACAAATTAGCTTATTGATTGCGATAACTCTCCGAATCAAACTCTACAACTTCATAATATTTTTGGGACAAGAAATTAATAAAGTGATTATTTAGACGGACAACAAATCTAGCTAGTCACTACGTACTAGCTATATTAATTCGAACAAGGGTGAAAGAATTTCACTTCTTTATAACTGAAATGATCGAAAATACCGTCTGGACAAGAGTCATCAGCAGTAGACACGTAGCGGCTGCGGTGGCTGTCCCTGTCCACAGGTCGCTGCAATACACGCGCCTTAGGATGGCGTGTGACTTATTGCATTTGTTGTTGTAGTGTTCCATTACTTCCGTTGCGATATCACAATAGTAAGAGCCATCATGCATGACTCCTAGACAGAGCTTGTTCACCATCTTAGCTACCGCACGATGTTGCCCAAGCCAATTGTTTATTATTCCTTACAAAAACCAAAAACCATAATGAATCAATCAATACTCACTCGTACGTACACAAGTTGTTAGGATCTCACAACATATTAAAGTGTGAAGATACAAACACAAATAGACAAGATAAATAGGTCAATCTACTAATTTAAGTACCTTTCTCGACAAGCAAGTCGACGTCCTTCTCGGTGTCTATGAGAAAATCTAAGAACATGACGTAGTTACATACATGGGCGTTGAACGGATAATGGCATTGCTCAAGTGCCATTATGTTTCGAAGTATCATCTCTGCATCGTCATCAGCTAAAAAACATGGTATATTCAAAACACCTTTGGTGAATTTCACCTCGACCAACAGCTCGTCTTCCAGGACCTCGAATTTTACTCCCCCGTTGTCTAGCTTATCCGCATTATACATTTCATACATAGGCCTGAATATCCCATAACCATGTTCTGGAACTGTCTCCACGCGGACACACCTTGCCATATCAGTAAAATGTCTAAACTTTGAGTTGTTTCCAATCTTGTCTTGGACTCGAAAATGAGTGATGGTTAATTCACGGAACGTCTCGTGCGAGGAGAGTATTGAAACTATTGGATCGAAGAGTTTCTCGAGGATGAAGTAAGGAAGCTGGTTCTCGAGCAAGACGAGATCTCCAGTGACTGTGTGTACAAGACAAGGCTCGTCCATGAGAGGATCCCCTATTTTCTCTGGTCCTTTTACGTAAAACCTCAAAAAGAGCTCTAGTATGAAAACAGAGTCGTGCAAGATCATGTCCACGAACTCCTGAGATGGAATCCAAGCCGTTGATTCAGAGTAGCTTGCCCTGATAAGATCTTCGTCTTCTTCTATTATCTTCCTGAATCCATCAATGACTGCTTTCTTCCCTTCAACCCTTCGTGAGAACTCCATCAAGTAAACTTTCTTGTGGCCCTCCATGTTCAAGTAGCCCATGAGCTTCGTGTTTGTGATATCTCCACGAGACTTGAGAGCTTGAGATATTAAAGATCGGTGAAGAGGTCCAATGAGAACCAGTTGAGGCGTGTATGCTTCCGGGCTTACTTGACGTAAGCAGTTTGGGACTCTGTAGATACAACAAAGATCAGGATTTGTAGGAAAACGCCACATCCCAGGAGCAGGTGATTTCTTCGTCGACTCATCATGGTTTGAGCCCGATTCAAGATCCAAGGTTCGTTCCATTGTCTTGAGAATTTGACAGTCTCTCTTGAAAGTTTTAAGTTTATAGTGAAAGAAAGAAGACAACTTAAGTAGGCCATGAGTTCATGACCATAGTTGCTTAATCCGGATTAAAAATATATAATATACTGTAATTGATTCGAAACCAGAATCATATCCTAAATTGGTTAAATTATACTTACTTTTTCCGACCAAAAAGAAAACTATACTTAGGGTGCAAATGGTTGCACAATTGAAAAGGTTGGAGGAGTTGAAAAAAATTATTCAACCAACTTTCACCATTTGAATAGAAGAGGTTGAAGAAGTTGGAAAAAACTATTCAATCCGTTCAACCTAAAAAGTTGAAAAATAAAACTAATCCTACAGCAAATTTGTTCAACTTGTTCAACCACTATTTTGGAGATGAATAAGTTGAATAATGTTTAACCCAATTTTGTTCAGCTTAATATTTCTAACTCTTTTAATTTTATGCAACCATTTGCAGCCTTATTTTTTTATAGATTAAGAAAATTAATTTAAATTAAAGAACCGGTTCAGCCATTGTTTTTTGGTTAAAGAGAAGCAGATAAGTTAATTAATTACCGTAAAGAGGAAGGCATCAGATGCAGCTTTCGAAACCCACAGCTCAAGGCTGGTATCAACAGTATTAAAAAAATCAGTCATGTTCTAGCATTTTTTAATTTAATATTCGTTATCGTGTTGCTCATTGCAACTTATAAAGAAGAATACATTACTCTCTTTTATTCTCTTCTGTTTTCGTGTTTTCTGAATACGTATAAAATAGAATTTGGCACGTTTTGAGTAAAACAATGCGGATAAAGACTAAAGAGGCACAACTCTTTCACACGCACATTCAACGCACTAATCTCCACATATATTAAGAAAATTAGTAGTCATAAATCACAACCCACGTGCATGTACAAAATAAGGGGGCCTTAGACGGGCTCACTTGATTTGGGCTTAGTATTGGGCTAATAATGTAAAGTAAAAAAACACGAGGGTAGTTTAGTAAAATTAGCAAATTCGAAATGTGAGAGAGAGAAACTTGGGGAGTGGGGTACTGAGAGAGTTGAGGGGGTAATGGGTAAATGTGGGTGATAACCGCATCCAACCGTCACTACAAAACCCAAAGAGAAGAAGAAGAAGAACAGAGAGAAGAGTAACACCAACAAAATTAGAAAACAAGCCGAGAGATCAGTGAGAGTTAGAGAGATGAGGAAAATGGAAACGAATAATAAGAAGGAAGAGATAAAGAAAGGGCCATGGAAAGCCGAAGAAGACGAAGTATTGATCAACCATGTTAAGAGATACGGTCCTCGTGACTGGAGCTCCATTCGATCCAAAGGTCTTCTTCACCGCACTGGCAAATCTTGTCGTCTCCGTTGGGTCAACAAACTCCGTCCCAATCTCAAAAAGTACACATCTTTCTCCTCTCTCTCTGTTCAATTTTGGTGTATTTGCTTGCTTTAAAAATTTAGGGTTTTGTTTTGTTGTTTTGGGGGTTGATTGAAGTGGATGCAAGTTCTCGGCTGATGAAGAGAGGGTTGTGATTGAGTTGCAATCTGAGTTTGGGAACAAATGGGCTAGAATCGCTACGTATCTACCTGGAAGAACTGATAACGATGTTAAGAACTTCTGGAGTAGCAGACAAAAGAGACTCGCTAGGATTCTTCATAACTCCTCCTCTGATGCTTCCACTTCTTCTTCTCATCGATGCAAGGGCAAACACGTCAAACCAATCCGTCAATCTTGCAATCCCACTCAGGTTATCTACTGACTACAAATTCACAAGTTTTTTACTTTGTTTTTGAGTTTTGAGTTTTTTAACTTTGTGGTTTCAGGGTTTTAGTTTGGTTGAGGAAGAAGATATTACAGTTTCTTCTTCTTCATCGTTGATGAAGGTTCCTTATTCTTCTTCTGATCAAGTTGATGATAAAGGCTTGAGATTGCCTGATTTGGGTATTAAGTTAGAGCATCAGCCTTTCACTTTTGGCACTGATCTTGTTATAGCTGAGTTCTCTGACTCACATAACGATGCAGCAAATCAGCAAGCTCTTATCCCTTTTTCTCCGGAAAGCAGAGAGCTTTTGGCTAGACTTGACGACCCTTTTTACTACGATATACTTGGACCTGCTGATTCTTCTGAGCCATTGTTCGCTCTTCCTCAGCCGTTTTCTGAGCCCTCCCCTGCCCCGAGAAGATGCAGACATGTTTCAAAGGATGAAGAAGCTGATGTTTTCTTAGACGATTTCCCTGCTGATATGTTTGATCAAGTTGATCCGATCCGGACTCCTTAGATTGTCCTTCTTGCCTGTAGATTGGTCTTCCTTTGTGTTGTGTTTAGGTCTAATTTGATGCCGTTCTATTAACTATATGAAGAACTGTTTCTAGATGTTTCAAGCAACAATCTAACTATGTAATGACAATTCTTGCTTCCTTGTTAATATGATTGTATTGTTTTTTTTTTTGGCAGAAGTATAAAATCTTATTCGATTGAATGAAAACTTTGAAACATAATTCATACAAAAGCAGTTCAAATACAATCAAAAGTACAGAAACAGAGGACACTGAAGACAAATTGATGACTAAACCGGTGATTGGCTTCATGACTGGGCAGGATCATGACTGAACCTGATTCCAGCTTTACCATGACTCAAAACCACCTCATACTCCCCAGCTTTAGCAGACCCATCTTTACTTGAAACCTCTCTTCTCAATTCAACATAAGCACAGTAGTCTACTTCATACACAGTTGTATCTTTATAGAACGTTGAAAATGTAGTTCCAACTCCTTCCCCTGAAAAAATTTCATCAAAGAAGTTTAGAAGTTAACAACAACATTGAAACGGCGGATAGTTCATCAGAGAAGGGAACTGATTAACATCTGACTGAGTTAAGACGGATTGAAATTGATCAATGCCAAAGGAGGAAGTTATACAAGATCCATACAAGAGTGTTATTTGACAGATACAGAACCTAAAAGTCAGAAACTTGCATACCGTGAGTGACTAAGAGCAAATTCTCTGAAGGATACTTATCAGCAAGAGCTTTTACAACTTTAACATATCGATCTCTGCAGCCTTCAACAGACTCTTCCCATTTTGGCAACTGAACATAAGGAACCAAGGATCAATGTTTTTAATCAAGTAAAAAATCAAAACTTGGAAGGTCCTAAAGAGAGTAAAAAAGCACCTCTTTATAAACCATATCCACATTACGATCAACCATTCCCTCAGGAAACATAGCTTCAAGATCTGAAATACTAAAGTCAAAGTTTCCATCTTTAGGAGCAAACTCACGCCTAATAGCCACTGCGTTCAGCATCTCACACAAACCTAGCTCAATAGAAACCTGAGAAGAGAAAGCACACATAAATAAACATCTCAGCTGATTTGAACGATGATGGTATTGGTTATCACAGTTCGATTCAACTTCCTAGACTCAAAAAAATTGAAACCCAACAAAAAAGGAGAAGACTTTTGTGGTTTAAGATGATGATTTGGGTATGATCTGACGGACCTTGAGCTTAGATGTATCAATGGAAGGGACGTCTGGGGAAGACATGGCGTTTGGATCGACATTGACGGCAGAGAGAGCAGAGACGACTTCGGAAGCAGTCTGGACGCATCGGAGAAAAGGGGAGACGAAGACGCGGTGAATCGGAAACGCGATCTGAGATCGGATCCTTTGACCGGTACGAAACGCTCGGATCATACCGTCTTGAACGAGAGGAGGATCCCAAGGTCTCTCGGCTGTTGAAACCCAGAGTGGCTCGAAATTGTCGATTCGATCACCGTGACGCATCACGAAGATGTTTTGGTAGCTGCCATCATCCATGTTGTTTGATTTGGGAGACTCCATTGTTTTTGTTTCTTTCTTCTTCTTCTTTCTCTTCGTTTTTTTTGCGACTGTTATGGATTCGTATTTATAAGGGGAATTATATTTTATTTTTGTTTTTTAATTTTTTGTGGATATGTCATTAACATTAATAAGTGCCACTCACTCCTAGTAAATTGTTGAGAAATAATACCCTTAAAATTAATTGTTTTTATAACAACTGGTTGTGATCTTTTTCAAAAGAGTAGGAAACTGCAAAGGTTTTTCTCATTCGAGAATATGATGTGTTCATAGCACCATTACACAATAGTAATATTTTCTTTTTGTATTGGAAAAAGTGCTATAAACTCTTTGTTGTTTTAAATGCAAATTGTATAAAATATACAATATGACTTGGAAACTACTTATTTGATACTTTGTCTCTCCATCGATATATACTGATATACATATGTCGAGATCGTATTAACACGACTAGTCATTCATATTTTACAAGAAGATAATATATATTTGTGAACAAAAGAAGATAATGTTTTTTTGTAGCTTTTATTTTAGAAAGAAAGATTGGGTAAACAAGAAAAAAAGAAGAAGCAAATACATGTATAGGTGGGTGGTGAACTGGTGATGAATTGAATGACGTGACAAAACAAGGCTATGATCTTTCAAATAAACTAAATGGGATGATGCAATATAGTGACCCGATTACTTATTAATACAATTTGGATGTTAATATCTCCCTGTCATATCATATGATTTGCAACTTATTTTAACTAGTTTAATTAGAAATCGAACAATTCCTTAATGGAGGGGGTTGTTGGTCACAAACCCCACGCTAATGACTTTCTTTAAAATCTTATTTAATATAGTTTGACCAATCATATTTAGAAATCATTTGTTAGATAGACAAATTCCAAAAAAGTTATTCTCAAAAATAAGGATGTCATAGTAAAATACTGAGAATATGTCTTTACTTTGACGTTAAGTTTACTCGTTCAGTTAAAAGTTTTATTGGCTTATTCAATGAAACAACACATAAGTTTCCACAAATCCATGTGTTAAATATAATAATGGTTGAATGAATCATCAGCCCTTTTTTCCTTGGTATGACTACAATATTGTTCTTGTTGTATACGTAACGTTCCCATTTGTAGTGAAGGTCATGTCCGGTTAACCAGAAGTTTCTAGATAACCATTAGCCAGTATCCTGTTTTATAATGCCATGATCATCCGGAACACACACACCTGAGTTAAACAGAAGTTTGGTCTGTGGTAATCAAGGAATGGTACTTGATTCCACTTTGACTAAGACTTGTAATCACCTCGAATTCTCCTCCAGGTAAAGTAGATCCATCTTTACTCAAGACCTGTCTTCTCAGTTCAGCACAAGCACAATACTCTACGTCGTACACATCTACGCCTTTAAAAGTTGCAAATGTTGTCCTTACTCCTTCCCCTGCATTTTCCCAACCAAAACATGAACTGATTGAAGAAAGGGACTGACTTAGATTCATAGACTCATAAGGAAACGAGGCAGAAAGAATTATAGATTGATAATTGATAAAAAGTAAAGAATGTGTAGTAGTACCGTGAGTGACTAAGAGCAAGTTCTCAGAAGGATACTTATCAGCAAGAGTCTTTATCACATTAAGAAATCTATCTGTACATCCTTCCACTGTCTCTTCCCATTGCGGCATCTAAAACACACCCAACAAGTCAGATATCAAAGTCTATACTCATCAAGATTGCTTCCAAGATTAAAAAAGATAGTCAGAAACAGAACAAGACAAGTCTCTAGAGACTAGATAGATATGTCCTAAAGCGCACCTCTTTATAAACAGGATCCACACTACGATCAACCATACCATCAGGAAACATAGCTTCAAGATCTGAAATCATGAAATCAAACTTCCCATCTTTTGGAGCAATCTCAGGGCTAATAGCAATTGAGTTCAACATCTCACTCAATCCAAACTCAATAGAAACCTGAGAGAAGCATACAAGAATCACCTTAAACAACGCTTATCTCCGATTCAAATCAACATTCTAGAGACTAGAGATTGAATCAAAGTTCATTCAGACCCTGACCTTAAACTTAGACTTATCAATCGAAACGACGTCTTTAGAAGAAGTAGCGTTAGGATCGAAATCGACGGCTGAGAGAGCAGCGATAACTTCGGAAGCAGTCTGAACGCAGCGGATGAAAGGAGAGACGAAAACACGGTGAATCGGAAAGTGGATCTGAGATCGAATACGTTGACCAGTTTGAAACGCTCGAACCATACCGTCTTGAACGAGTGGAGGATCCCATGGTCTGGTGGCTGTATCGAGCCAGAGTGGATCGATTTTGTCAATGCGATCACCGTGACGCATCATCAAGATGTTTTGGTAGCCGTCGAGGTTAGGTTTAGCAGACTCCATTGTTGCTCTTGCTCTGATTGTTCCTGGTGTGACCTTTGAGAGTACGTTGGAAGTAATTGTATACATTGTCTCGTTTTTTATTTTTACGTAAAAAGGTATAGTATATAATATTTTTATTATTTTGTCAAAAGGATCTAATCTAATTAAGCTGTAATGGACAAAACCAGCTAAACCAATGAGATTTGGTTGGGTTATAAACACGATCATGGATTGGGATTGGGACGTTGTGGTCCAGGACTATATAGTAACCACAAATTAATAAAGACTGAATCGAATCAGTCAAGAGACGGCTAACTTCGGTTTAATCCGGTTCGACGTGACTGGTGTTTTCCTTTTTTTTTTTTTTTTGGACAGAGTGTATATCTGGGTTTTTCCTTTTTACAACAAGTCAACAAATATGAACGGTAACTTTTTAAAAACGGTGTAACAGTGTATGTATGTAACGGTAATATTTTTGTAAAATTAAAAGATAAAATTTAATTAATTAACCCCTTCTCTTTAAATACGGTTCTCGATATCAAAACTAGGAGAGGAAAAAAAAAACCCTAAAGCGATCTAGAATCATCTCTCTCTGTTTCTCTCTATCTTACTTGAGTCCTAAAGTTCCTCTGTTTTTAAATAAATACATGGTTTCTTCTTCATCATGGCTGCGGTGGTATTATTTCTGGCTGTTTCGTGAATATGCTAAGCTCCGGTCCGGTCTATCAACGCTCAGAGGTTCGTTCCATAGTATTTGAATCATTCTATAGTTTAGGATCTATGTTCATTCTTTCGGAAAAACGGCTTTTTCATACCCCGACAATAGTCCTGTGTTGAATTCATACATTTGACTAATAATCTGGCCTAAACATACCTTATGTTTCTATATATTTGAATTCCACACCCCAACTTCGAAACTAATACACCAAGTATAATTTATGTGCCAAAAAATACAAAAACGTGTTTCACGACTAACTCTGTTAAGCTTCCGTTTAAGCGTTCTGACGTGGATTCCACATGTGCACAGCGATCCAGACGACGTCGTCTTGGCAAAACGGAGAATGAAAAATTTTGGCCAAAACGACGTCGTTTTTTATTTGTCTCAAAAAATCTCTCTTCATCTCTCCCGAAACTCTCTCTACGGCGGAAGAACCCTAGAATTTGGGGGTTTTCAATTTCGACCCAATCTGAAGGAGATGCATCCAATGTATTCATCATCTAGTTCGGGTAAGTAATAATTTGTGTTTTGGTTGATTTTAGTTATTTAATTTCGATAAAATATATGCGAATTTTGATTTGGGAATTTGGCTAAGGGTTGAAAGCAAGCTACAGTCGTCGTGGACAAGAAAGAGGGATACCTAGAAAATGTAGATGTGGTGCAGTGTCTGTAATCAAGACTTCAGAAACATTGAAGAATCCAGGGAGGATATTTTATTGTTGTCCTTATGGCTCAAAGGAGAATAGTGGTCATTTGTTCAAATGGACTGATTTATCTATGGTGGAAGAGATGGAAGAGGTTGAGAGTGTTGTTGAGAAGATACAAGTAGATGTGGGAAGCTTAGAGAAAGGCTTACATGATGTGGAAGCTGAGATGAAGAGTCTAGCAATGAAAAGCAATGGAAGTGAAATAGAAGGCATAAAAGCTGTTGCACAAGGATGTGAGAAGGAGATTGGAGAACTCAAAGCCATGATCGTTTGTTGTGAGAAAGAGATTCAAGCATTACGTAGCTTCAAAAATTTGATTGTGTGTATTGTAGTCATGTTTGTGCTATATGCTTTAATCTTTTAAGCAATAAGCAAAACCCGTTTATGTAATGGTAATGGAGCTAAAATGCTATAAAGAAATGCGATAAAGAGAGTTGTTTTAGATGATTCCATTTAGATGACAAAGATTTTAAAAACATCTGATTCAATAAGCAGACAAAAAACAAGCATCCTACATCTTAAACCATATACCAAAAAACCATCATCCTAAACATTCAATCCAAACAACATGATCCAAAAAACCATCATCCTAAACATTCAATCGAAACAACATCATCCTAATCATAAGCTATAAAACAACTAATCAGCAAGTGAAATCTGTGATGGTTGGCTTGATTGGCTTGGTTGACTTGCTTGACTTGCTTCACTTGGACCTTCCCCTTGTGTTTTCCTTGGCTTATAGCGATGGACTCCAATATTAGGACAACTTCTTGCGTTATGTCCTACCGTGCTACAATTAGCACAACGCAAAGTAATTCCTGCTCTGCTAATTTTCATCTTCTTTGGTGGAGCGACATCTTCTACAACCTTTGCTTTCTTTTTCCTTTTCTTTGGAGATTCATTTTTGCCCTTGATTCGTTTTTGTATCTTCTTCCGCCCTTTAGTTGGCTCTCTAGGTGGTGGTTGAAGCTCTGTTTCACCAGATTTTCTCCAGAAGTACATACCATTAACTCCCCTCATTGTCTCATTGTATTGAGCCACCCATCTTGATGTCAAATACCAGTCAGAGTTAACAAAATCCTCAGGCTTCAGATTCTTCTTCATCCCAATTACACGCAATACATGACGGCAAGGAATTCCTGTCATACTCCACCTTCTACATGCGCATGTTTTCGCATTCATATCAACCCTGAAACCATGATGAACATGTTCGGTCACCTCATAATGGATGCATCTCCTTCAGATTGGGTCGAAATTGAAAACCCCCAAATTCTAGGGTTCTTCCGCCGTAGAGAGAGTTTCGGGAGAGATGAAGAGAGATTTTTTGAGACAAATAAAAAACGACGTCGTTTTGGCCAAAATTTTTCATTCTCCGTTTTGCCAAAACGACGTCGTCTGGATCGCTGTGCACATGTGGAATCCACGTCAGAACGCTTAAACGGAAGCTTAACAGAGTTAGTCGTGAAACACGTTTTTGTATTTTTTGGCACATAAATTATACTTGGTGTATTAGTTTCGAAGTTGGGGTGTGGAATTCAAATATATAGAAACATAAGGTATGTTTAGGCCAGATTATTAGTCAAATGTATGAATTCAACACAGGACTATTGTCGGGGTATGAAAAAGCCGTTTTTCCGGCTGTTTCGTGAATATGCTAAGCTCCGGTCCGGTCTATCAACGCTCAGAGGTTCGTTCCATAGTATTTGAATCATTCTATAGTTTAGGGTCTATGTTCATTCTTTCTGACTTTAGTTTGTTGTTTATTCTGATGGTTTCAGATCGGGTGCAAGAACCTAAAGGTCTAGCCTTGATCAAATTACGTCATCGTTCTCCGCTGGGGTCTCCGGTTCAAGTTGGATCTTTAATTTTTATCTGGATCTTCAAACTCTTCTCTAAAACAAATCTATGGTGTTAGTGATTCTACTAATTTTCTTTCCCCCTGTCGATTTTTTATTTTTGATATGTTAGATTTTCAAAATTCGTTTATATATTATCATGCGTGTGATCGATTATAAATTTGCAATATGGAATTTTATTTTGTAGGTTGCAATATACAAGTCAATAAACTGGTGAAGTGAAGGGGTTTGTTTCCTCTGTTTCCACAATTTGATTGAGGTACGTTTGACTCTCTCACCAATTCTCTACTAAACTACTACTGATGATTTCTCTAGTCAATAGGATGAACTATGTATGTATTTTGTATCGATTTGTGTGCTTATTGTCTGTAGGTTATATACTTATATTGATGTTGATATATGAATGAGTATATAGGATGTAATATGTGTTGACGTGTTATATCGGTAGGCTAGGAGAAATAATAAATAATGATGATGATGTGTAGATGAAGAATTGTTTTTTTAGGACGTGTCATATATATTTCTTTGGTTTTCAGTTTTGGTATATGCTTTTTAAACTTCATGTAATATACTATTACTAATTTACTATCAAAACATCTATTTACGCATCTCATGGAAAATTTCCAGGTCTATTTGGATTTGGATGCGCGTAAAGACTGCTTCGAGTTTCCTCATTCGCTCTACTTGATTCAGGTAAGTCACAAACATTCACCATGCATAATATTAGAATTATATAATAATTAAGGAAATAAATACCAAAATTATTTCATTAATTAAATAAAAATACAAAAAATCATTCATTAATTAAAATATGATCTTATATAGTCGGGTAGTAAAAGAATTTTAAGTGTTAAATTATAATAGAATGAAGAATAATCGAGCTTGATGTCCTATCCATTATTGTATCGTCTTTGGTTCGTAAATTTGATATCACTTGTTCAATTTTTTTTCAAGTTAATGTAATTTTAACACTTAACAGTTAACCCTTATTGTTTAATGTAATTTTAACACTTAACACTTAAAAACCAAAATGCATCACTTGTTCAATCTTTTTTCAAGTTAATGTAATTTTAACACATAAATATCTTAATATTAATTTCATAAAAGGAAGAAAACTACTATATATAAACTTAGATGGTTAGATTAATAAAAGAAATTTGATTGTTAAATTGCAATACAGTGAAGAATAACCGAGCTTGGTGTCCTATCCATTGCATCGTCTTTGGTTTGTAAGTTTGGCATCACTTGTTCAATCTTTTTTCAAGTTAATGTAATTTTAACACTTAAATATCTTAATATTAATTTCATAAAATGAAGAAAACTACTATATATATAATATTCTAAACAAAATAAATTAATACAAAATTTACTCACTAATAATAAAATATATAAACTTAGATGGTCAGATTAATAAAAGAAATTTGAGTGTTAAATTGCAATATAATGAAGATTAACCAAGCTTGGTGTCCTATCCGCTGCATCGTCTTTGGTTCGTAAGTTTGGCATCAATTGTTCAATCTTTTTTCAAGTTAATGTAATTTTAACACTTAAATATCTTAATATTAATTTCATAAAATGAAGAAAACTACTATATATATAATATTCTAAACAAAATAAATTAATACAAAATTTACTCACTAATAATAAAATATATAAACTTAGATGGTCAGATTAATAAAAGCAATTTGAGTGTTAAATTGCAATATAATGAAGAATAACCGAGCTTGGTATCCTATCCATTGCATCGTCTTTGGTTCGTAAGTTTGGCATCACTTATTCAATCTTTTCTCAAGTTAATGTAATTTTAACACTTAAATATCTTAATATTAATTTCATAAAATGAAGAAAACTACTATATATATAATATTCTAAACAAAATAAATTAATACAAAATTTACTCACTAATAATAAAATATATAAACTTAGATAGTTGTTGGATTAATAAAAGAAATTTAAGTGTTAAATTGCAATACAATGAAGAATAACCGAGCTTGGTGTCCTATCCATTGCATCGTCTTTGTTTCATAAGTTTGGCATCACTTGTTCAATCTTTTTTCAAGTTAATGTAATTTTAACACTTAAATATCTTAATATTAATTTCATAAAAGGAAAAAAACTACTATATATATAATATTCTAAACAAAATAAATTAATACAAAATTTACTAACTAATAATAAAATATAAAAACTTAGATGGTCAGATTAATAAAAGAAATTTGAGTGTTAAATTGCAATATAATGAAGATTAATCGAGCTTGGTGTCCTATCCGCTGCATCGTCTTTGGTTCGTAAGTTTGGCATCAATTGTTCAATCTTTTTTCAAGTTAATGTAATTTTAACAATTAAATATCTTAATATTAATTTCATAAAATGAAGAAAACTACTATATATATAATATTCTAAACAAAATAAATTAATACAAAATTTACTCACTAATAATAAAATATATAAACTTAGATGGTCAGATTAATAAAAGCAATTTGAATGTTAAATTGCAATATAATGAAAAATAACCGAGCTTGGTGTCCTATCCATTGCATCGTCTTTGGTTCGTAAGTTTGGCATCACTTATTCAATCTTTTCTCAAGTTAATGTAATTTTAACACTTAAATATCTTAATATTAATTTCATAAAATGAAGAAAACTACTATATATATAATATTCTAGACAAAATAAATTAATACAAAATTTACTCACTAATAATAAAATATATAAACTTAGATAGTTGTTGGATTAATAAAAGAAATTTAAGTGTTAAATAGCAATACAATGAAGAATAACCGAGCTTGGTGTCCTATCTATTGCATCGTCTTTGGTTCATAAGTTTGGCATCACTTGTTCAATCTTTTTTCAAGTTAATGTAATTTTAACACTTAAATATCTTAATATTAATTTCATAAAAGGAAAAAAACTACTATATATATAATATTCTAAACAAAATAAATTAATACAAAATTTACTAACTAATAATAAAATATAAAAACTTAGATGGTCAGATTAATAAAAGAAATTTAAGTGTTAAATTGCAATACAATGAAGAATAACCGAGCTTGGTGTCCTATCCATTGCATCGCCTTTGGTTCATAAGTTTGGCATCACTTGTTCAATCTTTTTTCAAGTTAATGTAATTTTGACACTTAAATATCTTAATATTAATTTCATAAAAGGAAAAAACTACTATATATATAATATTCTAAACAAAATAAATTAATACAAAATTTACTAACTAATAATAAAATATAAAAACTTAGATGGTCAGATTAATAAAAGAAATTTGAGTGTTAAATTGCAATACAATGAAGATTAACCGAGCTTGGTGTCCTATCCGCTGCATCGTCTTTGGTTCGTAAGTTTGGCATCAATTGTTCAATCTTTTTTCAAGTTAATGTAATTTTAACACTTAAATATCTTAATATTAATTTCATAAAATGAAGAAAACTACTATATATATAATATTCTAAAGAAAAAAAATTAATACAAAATTTACTCACTAATAATAAAATATATAAACTTAGATGGTTGGATTAATAAAAGAAATTTAAGTGTTAAATTGCAATACAATGAAGAATAACCGAGCTTGGTGTCCTATCCATTGCATCGTCTTTGGTTCATAAGTTTGGCATCACTTGTTCAATCTTTTTTCAAGTTAATGTAATTTTAACACTTAAATATCTTAATATTAATTTCATAAAAGGAAAAAAACTACTATATATATAATATTCTAAACAAAATAAATTAATACAAAATTTACTAACTAATAATAAAATAGAAAAACTTAGATGGTCAGATTAATAAATGAAATTTGAGTGTTAAATTGCAATATAATGAAGAATAACCGAGCTTGGTGTCCTATCCGTTGCATCGTCTTTGGTTCGTAAGTTTGGCATCAATTGTTCAATCTTTTTTCAAGTTAATGTAATTTTAACACTTAAATATCTTAATATTAATTTCATAAAATGAAGAAAACTACTATATATATAATATTCTAAAGAAAATAAATTAATACAAAATTTACTCACTAATAATAAAATATATAAACTTAGATGGTTGGATTAATAAAAGAAATTTGAGTGTTAAATTGCAATACAATGAAGAATAACCGAGCTTGGTGTCCTATACATTGCATCGTCTTTGGTTCGTAAGTTTGGCATCACTTGTTCAATCTTTTTTCAAGTTAATGTAATTTTAACACTTAAATATCTTAATATTAATTTCATAAAATGAATAAACTACTATATATAATATTCTAAACAAAATAAATTAATACAAAATTTACTCACTAAAAATAAAATATATAAACTTAGATGGTCGGATTAATAAAAGAAATTTGAGTGTTAAATTGCAATACAATGAAGAATAACCGAGCTTGGTGTCCTATCCATTGCATCGTCTTTGGTTCATAAGTTTGGCATCACTTGTTCAATCTTTTTTCAAGTTAATGTAATTTTAACACTTAAATATCTTAATATTAATTTCATAAAAGGAAAAAAACTACTATATATATAATAATATTCTAAACAAAATAAATTAATACAAAATTTACTCACTAATAATAAAATATATAAACTTAGATGGTTGGATTAATAAAAGAAATTTGAGTGTTAAATTGCAATACAATGAAGAATAATCGAGTTTGGTGTCCTATCCATTGCATCGTCTTTGGTTCGTAAGTTTGGCATCGTTCAATCTTTTTTCAAGTTGATGTAATTTTAACACTTAAATATCTTAATATTAATTTCAGAAAAGGAAGAAAACTACTATATATATAATACTCTAAACAACATAAATTAATACAAAATTTACTCACTAATAATAAAATATATAAACTTAGATGGTTGGATTAATAAAAGAAATTTTGATTGTTAAATTGCAATACAATGAAGAATAACCGAGCTTGGTGTCCTATTCATTGCATCATCTTTGGTTCGTAAGTTTGGCATCACTTGTTCAATCTTTTTTCAAGTTAATGTAATTTTAACACTTAAATATCTTAATATTAATTTATAAAAGGAAGAAAACTACTATATATATATATATATTATATATACACTATATATATTATATATACACAAAATAAATTAATACAAAATTTACTCACTAATAATAAAATATATAAACTTAGATGGTCGGATTAATAAAAGAAATTTGAGTGTTAAATTGCAATACAATGAAGAATAAACGAGCTTGGTGTCCAATCCATTGCATCGTCTTTAGTTCGTAAGTTTGGCATCACTTATTCAATCTTTTCTCAAGTTAATGTAATTTTAACACTTAAATATCTTAATATTAATTTCATAAAATGAAGAAAACTACTATATATATAATATTCTAAACAAAATAAATTAATACAAAATTTACTCACTAATAATAAAATATATAAACTTAGATAGTTGTTGGATTAATAAAAGAAATTTAAGTGTTAAATTGCAATACAATGAAGAATAACCGAGTTTGGTGTCCTATCCATTGCATCGTCTTTGGTTCATAAGTTTGGCATCACTTGTTCAATCTTTTTTCAAGTTAATGTAATTTTAACACTTAAATATCTTAATATTAATTTCATAAAAGGAAAAAAACTACTATATATATAATATTCTAAACAAAATAAATTAATACAAAATTTACTCACTAATAATAAAATATATAAACTTAGATGGTCGGATTAATAAAAGAAATTTGGGTGTTAAATTGCAATACAATGAAGAATTACCGAGCTTGGTGTCCAATCTATTGCAACGTCTTTGGTTCGTAAGTTTGGCATCACTTGTTCAATTTTTTTTCAAGTTAATGTAATTTTAATACTTAAATATCTTAATAATAATTCAAAAAATAAAAAAATTTAATATATATAATTCTAAATAAATTAATTAATACAAATTTTACTCACTAATTAGTTATTATAATCTTAGATGGTCGGATTAATAAAATTAATACAAGAAAACCGAGTTTGATATCTTCTCTATTGTATCCCTTTTGGTTTGCAAGTTTGACATTACTAGTTCAATTTTTAAAAAATATTTTAATATAATAATTCAAGAAAACAACTATTTCTGTATATAGTATTCTATTTAAAAAAATAATACAAAATTTAATCACTATTAAATATGACTTTAGATCAAATCTGAACGCATTTACCATTTCCTTCTTAAACTTGTCGTGGAAACGTTGGTTAATCTAATTTTTTTATAAGCTTTTTTTTTGTCTTCGTCAAGCCTTATAAAAGAGATTTAAAAAAAAAAAATAATAATAAAACAGTTAGAGTGAGAGAGATATTTTTTTGTCTTCATGTTCTGAGTTCTGACAAATTTTTGTAGAATGAATTTTCTTATCATACAAAACAAATTACAACACTTTTTCTTATGTTAGCTACTTTTGTAAATTTTGTGGAAGAAAAGGAAAATAACTGTAACATCATAATACTTCTTTTTTTTACCAACTCTGTAACATCATAATTCTTGTGTTGTGTATATATTGAATAAAAAAGAGTGAAACCAAAAATTCACAAACAAACCAGCTAAACCGGAGATTGGCTTACAACAGGATCATGGATTGGGCAGTTGTTGTCCTTGTAAGACACTCCATGACTAGTAACCACCTCAAATTTGGCAAACCCATCATCATCACTATTCAAAATCTGCCTTCTCATTTCAACAGAACCACAATAATCTACCATGTACTTAGTTGCATCTTTGAAGTAGTTGTAAAGTGCAACACTTACTCCTCCCCCTGCAATTTTCCACCCACAAAGAAATGGTCTCAAAGATTAGAAAAAGTCAGTCTTGGTTTAAAAGTAAAAAAAAAAAAAAAACATAACTGTTTTTGCTTACAATGAGTGACTAAGAGCAAGTTCTCAGAAGGATACTTCTCCGCAAGAGTCTTCACTGTATTAAAATATCGGTCCTTGAAGCCTTCTGAAGATTCTCCCCATTGTGGCAACTAAGGAATTCAGAAATATAGAAATTAAGTTTACATATACATCGTCGTCACACCAAACAAAATATAAAGAAAGAAAAAATATATCACCTCTGTACAAACCATATCCACATTAGAATCTACTGTTCCCTTAGGAAACATAGCTTCAAGATCTGAAATCTTGAAATCAAATTTCCCATCTTTGGGAACAACTTCACTATCCATACAGCTTGTGTTCAGTACCTCGCACAATCCAAATTCAATCGATACCTGAAGCAGAGGAGATCAGGAGACAAGGCATATAAGCACAAAGCATATCGATTCCTAGCATAAACCATAAACACCACTAGACTACAAACATGGGTCTGGTCCTTTCAACAAATATATAGAGCGGTCGATATTCTGACTGACCTTGAGCTTAGTGTTGTCCATGCAAAGGACGTCTTTAGACGACATGGCTTTGGGATCTAAACCGACGGCGGAGAGAGCGGCAACGACTTCGTAAGCGGTCTGGATGCAGCGTAGGAAAGGGGAGACGAAGACACGGTGAATCGGAAACCCAATCTGAGATCGGATTCTCTGGCCGGTTCTAAAGGCACGATCCTTACCGCCCTGAGCAAGCGGTGGATCCCACGGTCTCTCAGCTTTTGAAGTCCAGAGTGACTCGGAACGGTCGAGTCGATCACCATGACGCATCACGATGACATTTTGGTGGCTATAGATGTTTGATGATTTAGCAGACTCCATTGCTCTCTTTCTCTGTGTGGCCTTTGGCAGTAGAAATGGGATGTATTTATACACACATACAGATGCAAGGAGAGAGTTTGAGTTCCTTCTGTTTTACGTTAAACTTGTTAAGGAAGTGCAATGGGATATTTTTTTTCCACACTAGGAAATTGCGAGGAAGCTAGCTTATAACACAAGAAAGTTACTAAGTTTATTCTTAAACATCACGACTCATTGACTTGATAGTACAGTACTAGGAACTTTACATCTATAAAAATCCAACATGATAAGAAACCACTACGAATGATCTCCGATATAAATATATAATAGATACAAAACATCAATTGAACTCCTAGTTAAAACCTTTTACAGCGTTAAGCATGGACATAATAATACTACAGTCCAACGGCTAATGGGATTATATTTAACAAAGTTAACTTATTGTTTTGTTGTTAGATTTTGACAATTTACAGCATTAAGCTATATGGTTCACCTTTTGGATGATTTATTTATTTATTTTTACTTTAGAATATAAAAGGTCCACTAATAAATCTCTTATTACTAAATGTAATTAATGCATAACCGAAGGACCAATATGTAAAAACTAGTCCAAACAGTCTAAATGCTGTTATTAACCCGTAAATTTTTGGTTTTACTGCATCAAGAGTTGGATAAACCAAGGGACTAAAGCGAGTGGAGGTGATGAACTGATGATGAATGGAGTGACGAAGCAAGCCTGTGGTCCTTGTATAAAAAGTATAAAGATTTATTAATAATACTTGATCGTTAAACTCCAGATTATATATATACTTTATTTACAGGATTCGAGTTTCAATTTTGAACTTGTAAGGGTGGGTAAATTTACACCACACTATAGATATTGATGACATTACTGTTACATAGTTGACTTATTAACGAAAAAAATAGATGAATTATTAAATAATGAAAGGTTACTATCTTAAAAAAAAAAAATTACGTTGATAATTCTGATTTTAATTTCCACCTTTACAATTAGGTCAGGCACTCAGGCTATTCACTAATCTTTTATTACAAAACAGTCCACAAGTGAATTAAACAGAAGTAAAAAAATAAAAGGCCGTATGAACTCAGATCAGTGACAACAAATAAGACGGCTTGGATCAGAACTAGTCTGGACTGCCGCCGGAGAACCGAATCTGAAGCTGAAGCTGAAGTTGGAAGTTGAATTGAAAGCACGAGACAGAGTATTCACAAGTCCAGCGCAATGAAGCCAAAGAAACGAATCATTCCCAGTTCTACATCATCACAGTACAGTGAGAGAGTAAGAAGGTGAAGGTGAAGATACTAAGTGACTCCATTTATCTAAGTCTAGAACCTCGAAACTTCAAGAGTTCAGACCACCAGATCTTTATTAACCAGGATTTCAAAATACAATGTTTAGACGCAAATGGCAAATCATTAACCTTAAGGATTGATATCATATCAATTCATATATCCCTAACAAATCTAAGAAACCATCATGGAAATCTGATTCTCATGCGAATTTGCACTCATGTATATATACAATTTTGTTGTACTGTGAAAAGCCAGTAAGGTACACAACAAGATAACCAAGGAGAAAGTCTAACTCAAAGATGACAAACAACATTGAATCACTACCTTTTTATACCTCAAATCTGTGCAAAAAGACTTCTTCGACCGACGCCTCCCTATCTAGTTCCCGTCGACGCCAATTCAACAAGATTAACTTCACATCATCATCCTCAATCAGTCCTACACAGTGTACTCAGAGAAGATTACATTTTGTCCCACTTATACAACAAATAAACATACAAGGACTTTAGAATCCATCCATTTTCAAATGTTAATATACCTTTCAAGCATGTTCTGAGACCTTGTAAGCGTCAGAAGAAACGTTACCCATCCACAAACCTGGGAAAAGAACCTGAAATAAATAAACACAAGCCACAATTTTGTTAGGTTTTGATCCAGGGAGATTCATGGAGAGAGATGTGTGAAATCAATCTTACATCGAGCTGCTTCTGAACGTTCTTAGCTCTCTTCTTTGGTCTTCTACTAGGTTTTGATCCAGTCAACGCGTAGATATCTTCATCTATCTCCAGCTTCGAAAGCGAGATCGATAACCTCGGTTTCTTCTCCTTTCTCTCCGTCGTCGTCGTAGTCGCCGCCATCTTAGCATCTACACCGTTCCTGGATCGAATCGACTCAGTTCTAACCGTTCCAAGAGTTTTATTCTCCGGTAATGAACCGTTACAGCTCTTCAATATCCCACCGGCGTGTCCAATCGAACGCTTCTTCGTCGGCGGTGGTTTCCTCGGCCTCAGATTCCAAGTCTTGGGACCAAACTCGTCTGCTTCTTGACCACAACCATCGTAGATCCGTTCACTATCAGCATCGATCGCCGGACTAGCTGAATCATCAGCCGCATGGACATCGGCGACGGCGGGAGGGTTATTATTATCGGTGGTGGCGATATCAGCTGTATCTTCGTTGTTCTTGGTGCGGATCCGGATAAAGATCTTCGATCTACCGTCCGGCGTCGTTGACTTCGTCCCGGATCGATCTACGGCGGAGTCCCCCTTCTTCTTCTTCTTATCCGGTCTCAATTCGAAAGACGAAGAACCTGAAGCTTCGTTTACATCCTCCGTCACCAAACTCCCTTTCCCATGATTAGGTTCACGAAGCGGAGATCTACTCGATGCTTTGCGGAGCCTATGTGTATTAGCGTGATTCATAGCCCATCTGAGATCAGATAACGGGAAGTTATGAAGCGGATGAGACTTCACCGGCGAAGACGAATCTGCTGCTGCTGCAGAAATCTGCCGTCTGGAAGTTTCACTGACGGTCACCACCGGCGGCGGTTGTGACGGCGGCGGTGCATCAGAGCCGTGGATCGGTGGAGGAAACGCCATGGATTGACGGAACATCTATAATTCAATCGATCGTGAGAAAGTGGAAAACCCTAATGAGATAATGAGAATTCAAAAAAACACACAGAGCCAATGTTGCTGAGAGAAAGAGAGCATCAAGAGAGAGAGAGAGAGAGAGCGGCAGTTATGTTATTTTGCTCATGAAACCCCAAACTAAACCAAAGTGTTAACAAAAAGGAAAAAAAGGAGATAGAATGACTATGTTACCCTTCCTATATCGTCGGAATTACTGCCGCTACCACACTGAAGAGGAATCCAAACGTAAGACGCACGTGACTTGCACGCACTCCTATTGCTTGCTTTACAAGACTTTTTAAAGCTGAAATGTGTAGTCAAAACTCTCCGCCGGACGTATATATCAACGAAGCTCGATAAAAATAACCACTGGCACGTGTACGATTTGGTCCCACGTTTTTGCAATCAAGTCATTACCACTACTCACCGACACGTGCTGGTTGACTGGGAAGCTCGAAACCAACCAAACCAATTGCAATAAGTTAAAAGTTGTCTGATTAAGAAAAAACGTACTCTATACAAATGTTAACTGTAATCTTTCAAGAGCCCCAAAAATGGAATATACCGAGTGGTGTAGATAAGTTATTCCCACAACAAATCGGGTAAACCACAAAAATAATCCAAAAGTGCCCCATCATTTCTACATCCCGCAAACAAACAAACGTTTCCATCTGCAATATCCACAAGCTGTTGTTACCATTTGGAGATTTTTTGTAACGTTTTTAAGTTGAAACAATAAGGTTCTTTGTGCTCTTCAGGTTCAGATATCTGAGGAACCTCAAGGGCATATTGCTCCAAGCTGCTGCAAGATCCAAACTCCAAAGAGTCCTTTGTTTTCAGTTAGGATACAGTGTATCTGGTTTTTCTGTTGGAGAAGCGTTCAAACCAATGTTTCGGGATTGCTGGATGAATCCCATATAGACGAGCTATGAAGGCCTTTTCGCTCGTAGCTACAATGCTTGCAATTGAATAGCTTTTCTCGCTCAACCCTTTCTCCACAAGCCATTTATGGAATCTGAACCTTGGATTGATTCTGTTCTCCAGGTCAAAACATAGATAAGCTGGGAAAACATCTAGGTATTCCAAAGAATCTCCCATCTCGCCACAGAGGAACCTTAGCTTATCCTGTATGCTATGCGGTTTCTGGTTCAAGATCTTTGGTGCTGATCTTATCAACATACATATCTTTGACAAAACGATTCCATTATTTAGTAAGACTTGGAATCTATCTTGTAGCTCTATGGCGGTACCATGGACATGCTGTAGTACCTTCATGGTTATACCGTTTTCGCCAAACCCTATTTCATGAAGGAAGTCCAGTTTTTGAACATGGTGTGTTTTGGTTCTTGAGTTCTGAAGCTCCTCCAAGCCTTCTTGATATTCTCTGTCTAAATCTTCTTCGGGATCCATCAATGAATAGCTCGCAAGTAAATGATGATTCCCATTCTTCAATCTATCAAAGATCCTTTCATGTAGATCTAATGCTCTTAACACATAAGGCAGATTCTTCAGTTTGTTTCTACCTAAAACGTATGGGTATCTCTGAGCAACACCATCCACTTCATCCTGACTCAATCCAAAATGCTTAAGCATCCCCGTAACTGAGATCACCGGTTTCTCAAGATCAAAATCCATAATACCTGGATTACGAAGAATCAAAAGAGCAACATCTTCTTTCCTAACACCAAACCTACAAAAATATTCCACCTTTCTCATCAGAGCTTCTTCAGAGTATTCAACAAAAACTGACTTATTTCTACACATCAACTCCCACATCTCTTCATTCTCACAACAACCCAAATCGTAAAAAACCCTAACTTTCCTACTAATGTCGTGCCAAGACTCCACATTTTCTTCAAAAAGATGCAGTGAATCAAATTCATCAAAAAGCCTCTTCAGCTTAACAAACAAACAACGTATCTCCGAACCCAATTCACCACCTCCACATAGAGTACGAGGCATCGCTAAACAAACACCAATCACCGCAACGGAAGTGAATCCCATATCTTTAAACTTAAACAGCCTAGATTCAATCTCTCCAGGACTCTGCACAAAAACAAACCTTTCCTCTTTATACAACTTACCAAGCTTGTTCCAAGGAAACCCGAATTTAGATAAAGCACAAGCTGCATCCAACACACTCCGATCCTCATAGAAGAAAAATTTCTTCTCAGGTAAAAACTCGTTGACCTCGCTGTAATCAATGCCAATGCTCTCGAAGAAAAACTCGAATTCGTTAATCGGGTGGTAACTGAGATGCTTCCGAAGCGATTTTGAGAAGGTGGGAACAGAGAAATCAAGCTTTAAGATGAGGTTTCGAATCGAAACAGAGGCGTTTGTGGCAATGTGTTCGGCGTGAGTGTAGGAGAGAGACCTGGTTGTGTGGAGATAGTCTGTGATGGCTTGCTGGGCTTGTCCGATGGCTAGTGACTTGTACTTGGACGGCACTCTTCTATGTTTCGCCGCCGCCGTACTAAAATTGTGAGAGATCGATGAGAATTTTAATCTAACCATGAACATGGTCCAATTTGGGGAGGGGATTAGGGTTTTTCTCCACCGGTGTGTCGTGTTTCTCTACCCCGTGGCCGTCTATACGTTTAACATAAATTACTGGAAGACCTAGGATTTTTCAAGAAATTACTCTTTTGCCATATGTAGTTCGAATCTTATAAGAAATTGAACCGGACCAGGATGAAAATATATAACCGGGATAAATATACCGGTTAAGTCGAGATTGAAAAGTTCTCATATTTTATTGTATCTCTATCCGCAACAGACCACCGTATGGACCAGAACAGAATCTCACAAAGTTGTTGACAAAACTACTTGTCTTTGTGTCTTTCTTTGAGTTTATCAGTTTCACTTCTAATTGAACATTTCATCTTCTGGTAAACTCAGTAATTCACCTTTAGTGTTTTATCAAACAGCAGCACCACTAATAGTATGCATAGGTTTATTTCTAGCTTAAACAAACATCTACATTTGACGGGAAAGTAGTAAAACTGCAAAATCGTTTGAATTCAAAAACAGAGCTTTTTAGTAAAGAGAGATGAAACAAAAAAAATGTCAATTACTGCATGATTTCAAACACAAACCCAAAGCCTTTTCTTTTTATAAAGAAAACAAAAGTATCATTTTTAAATACTACCAGTTATCACATAATCAAATATTATTAGTCTTGATACGTGTCACACACCTTGTGAGCTTCCTTCATGCTTCTTGAAAACGATTAACCGCTTTTGGAAGCTTCTAATAATATTTGTGGAGCTTTGAACTGACTTCCTTCATAAATTATATGACTTCCTTTCGAGATCACAGCATTTCCAAATATGTGATATAAATTTTCAAGTGTGTAATGTGAATGTTCATGTTAGCTAGAAGAAAGAATTAAATCCCCCTTACCAAGGACATTGTATTCGCAAAATCAGCGAGCAGTGATCACTAAAAAAGTATCATCAGGTGGGACAATCTACAGATGCTTTAGTTTAGACACACAAAAAAAAAACAATGTCTGATTTTGAAAACAGTTTGATGTGTTCAATTTACTGCGGATTGAAAGAAAAAAAAATTGGTTGAAAGTGAATTTTCGTAAATCTAGTAGTATCTTTTAAGTACTAAATGGGCTGATAAAGGCCCAAATAAAATTCCTCGACTTTAGTTAAGATTTGATGTAAAATCTTTAGTGGCCGACGAGTGTTTTTGTTTTTTCTGAGGTCACGTGCGAGTCACGCGGGAAGTACAGCTGTAAAAATAAGGCCATCATAAGAAATGATTGAGGCTTTGATAAGCTCATGAGTGGGTGATGGCCCAATGGTATGGTAAAAAACGTAATTTATGATCAACTTCACAAGTAAAAAAATAAGAAAAGGGCAAATCGCATCGAATAATTGGGAAGAAATTGAGTGTGTCCGGTGAGGGAGGGACAAATGAGCCACGCGCGATAACGTAATACCACGTGTCCTTTTCTTTTTTCCTTGTTTCTTTGACACGTGGACTTTATCTCATGTGACTACCCACGTGATTACTCTGACATACAAAAGTTTTTTTTTTTCTTTCACTCACGTGGCTTTCACTCGCTCCTGTCCCTTTTTTTTTTAAGTGAATTAAGTTTCCTTAATCCTTTATATAGATAAGTCTGATTATACCTTAAATAGGTTAGTCACTACCTATAATATATACTTCTGATAATCTCTTAGCACAAATATGATTGTGTGTTTGACTGTTTTCAATCATTTCCACACGAGTTTGAGGTTAAGGTGTTTGCGTTATCTAGATATACAGTAAAAACTAAAAACTAAACATTTCAAGTTCGAGACAAAAGCCACACATTGATTTCAAAAGTTTGTTGCAAGATCTTCTTTCTTCTTTGTAGAAAAAAAATCTTAAAAGCTAAAGATTCCATCGATCCATATAATCAATAAGCGCAAGACTTTTTTTGATAAAGATGACAATCTTTTAAGTCATGCGTGAGGTTGTATTTCAAGTTTCATTTCATGGGATCACATATTAATTGTTTTTCAAGATTCATTTTATGAGACTTTGCAAGGGCCCAAAACACACATGCAAAACCGCTTAGTAATTGTCCCTTGTAATTGTACTGTCCCAATATGTTCATTTTCTATTGAAAATTTGAAATTGACAGTATACAATTAAAAACAATTACAAATGTCCGATCTCAACATTAAATGAATCATACTGTGAAAAAACATCCCAAAAAATGAATTATGCTTTTTGATCGTTTCATGGTACTGGTGTGTGTAAGTGTAAATTGAGGATACGAAAACGAAAGAGGAAAGTTTGAAAGAGCTTTAGCACATGGTTGGGCACGCACGTGGGACCATATATTAATATGATGTGATCATAATATTTGATTTGTGGTTAAGACTTACTCCTATATATGGATGTAATTAAGTATTAAAATGATAAGCTAATTATTTTAAAATGAAGCATTTTATACTAATCTAACGACCTCATTATTGGGTAAACATGATAGGTTTGTTGGTCGGCTGACATTGGATCCCCATCGTCATATTTGTTTCTTACCAAAGTCATGATGATATATATGACTAAACTTTCAGACCTATATCTCTCTAGGTTTCTCTTATCTATTTTTTAAAAAACTGTCCCATTGAAATGTCAAAAGAAGCGGGATATATATGGTTTAAAAACAACTTTAATTTATATATACAGAAATAACATGTTATATATACTTTGGCATTGACTTCAATAAAACCCACTTATAATATTTCCGGTCACATATATTAAGGTTCTAAATTACATTTTTATAGTTATAAGTTTAGAAAGTCTACACACTAATTTAGTTAAAAACAAATATGCAGCTGGCATATAAAATCAGTGATGAGAGAGTATAACAGTTTATGGTCTTTTGATCTTATATTCTTATCTAACATAATTAATGATTAGCACAAATGGCAAAACCATCATCATATATTATCAATAGAAATGCACATTTTCACATATACATATGATTTAAATTCATTACGTTATATTGATCTAGTAGTACTACTAAATTAATTGCAAACTATAAAGTCACACATGTGGAGATCTTGATATATATCATTTGGACCTAGTACTAGAATTTTACTATAATAAGGCGTCGTGATGTACACGCTAAAGATAAAAAGCGCGTGGGAGATTAGTTCAAATGATTGTTGAGAAGTGGGATGTCTGGTCGTGGAGGAACAACGTTACACCGCACGAGTGTGGTCACTTGGGACCACGTGTTGCCACGTCTACAGAGTCTCACATGCTCATGCACGTGAACGTAGTGTGACCTTTTTATTTTTCCCTCCCATGGCCTCCCCACTCCACGTCTTTCTTGTTCGTAGATCTCTTCCCTGTCATGCTCACTTGCTTTTTGTTCCAGATTCATTTGTTTATAATTTGCTTTTTAAATATCCACACACAAACTTTAATCCATGTATCACATAAAAAAAGAATCATATCCCTGTATTTGATTTAAATATCCCACTAATTAACATCTATTTTCATAAACATAGAAGGGGATCTATACTTTCTTTTGAAAATTTGAGCTACTATTTCATTAGATCGGTTACGTTGACATGCATCAACGGAATACGTCGATCAATCAAAGTTTTCTTTATGTTCATATTTGGTCTAATGATTTATCGAAAACAAGATGGACCTACTACTTTTTATTTATTTATCAAATATATACTCAACTACTCATCTGTATTGGATACTTCGTTTCATCAACGGGTCCAACATCTTTTTTTTTTTTTTGGTAAACAAATACTATAATAATTCGTATCGCTCCATTAATAGGCGGTGCTATAACGTACGTGATGTCTGAAAATATCTGTAAATACCCATCCTTGTTAAATTTATTGTAAAACATGATCTCTCCACTATAGTATGTACGTATTAATAAAGAACTGAATCCAGCTTTTATATTTGTCGAGATATCAACACGTCTCTTTCTCACGTGAGGATAAAATATTCGTATATACTAACGGAATACTAGATAAACATCTGACGTACGTATACAATATTTAAGAAGTATCTGATTTCCGCAAAACATATAAACTTTAAATCCTCAGTAAAATATATGTAAGTTTAGGAACCGTAAGTTTATCTTTGATCAGGTATGCGTTGAGAAAACCAAAAATCCTAGCTTCCTAGCTCATATAGTCATATATATTTTGTTCTCATGTTATATATCGTACTAGCGATGCCACAATTAGGTGATAGGTGTTTCATTAGTTAACTCATCGCTATGGACTAGTGTAGTAACCAAATTAACAAAGACAGAAATCTAAAGTTTCGTACTTTTGAGGGTAAACTCAAGTCCTTTACACTACAAGAAAACATGGTGAAATCCTACCAAATTTCCTTCAAAAATTTTGGTAGGAAAAATTTCCTACAAAAAACTTACGACTATTTTACGAAAAATAGTTATCGTAGGAAATTAGTATGAAATTTTCTACGACGTATAATCTTGAGAAAATCGTAGGAAATTTCCTACGAAATTCTTTCAAAATTTAAAGTCATAAGAAAATTCGTAAAAAAATAGAAAAAATTAAATAAGAATCATAGCGGTACGAATTTGGTAGGAAAATTTCCTTCCAATTTCTTACAAAAGCTGTACTGAAACAATTTTGTAATTAAATAGTAAGAAACTTTTCTTACCAATTTCCTACTAAATTTTATTTCCTACTAAATTCCTACTAATTTCCTATAAAAAAAACATATCCTACAGAATTCCTACAAACTAAATAAACCTAGATTTATTTTCTTCTCTCAAAACATTTCAGGCCTCCACCCAAACCTAGATTTACTAATCTTCGTCTCTTTATTTTTTTTCTTCTTTGGCTAAGTTCTTCTCGTCTCGTCTTTTTTTTTCTTAATAGATTTTTAAGGCTTTAAGCAAGAACACGTGAAGCGCCTAATCAAGAAAAATGGAGGTTGCAGTAGGAGAGACGAGGAGATCAGTATGTTACAAGGATTCTGTCTCGGAAGATTTGGTATATGCTCTAATCCTTAGTATCGATTCATTTGTTCAAGTTCGATCTGATCTTTCCTGAAACTTTGATATCTTTGAATCGAAGATTTGGTTTCGTTGGTTGAAACTCCCTTCCCAGCGGCGGCGTAGCTTGGATAGCGGCTCCGATGTGGCGAGGCCAGTAAGCTACGGCGAGGAAACAAAAGAATCTATGGCAAGGAAGGAAATCTTCACGGAGGCGATACTTTCTTCGGCTTCTCCGGTGATGGATCGTTTATTTCAGTTTAGGCCGGTTTATAGTCTTAACCAGACCAGTTGGGTTGATTTGGTTATCTTTTATGTTTAAAAGAATAATAATTTGATATAAATTGATTTTAGATTTACTTGTTTGTAAATAAATGATTTTATATATATCATTCAGATTAATCGTTAATGATTATTTTATTTTAATTCAATTTCAAAATTAATATTAATATTGAAAAAAATATTTTATATATTATTTATTAATTTGGAAGGAAAATCATAGGAATCTCACAAGTATATTTTGGTAGAAAAATAGAAGGAAACATATGGTAGGAAAATTGTAATATAGATTTGGTAGGAAAATAGTAAGAAATAATTTTTTTACGAACATTTTGGCAGGAAAATGGTTAAAAAGTTTTTTTCCATTTTCCTACAAAATTCTTACGAAAACTTTTTTTGTAGGAAATTGGTAAGATTTTTTCTACGAAATTCCTACCAAAAATGATTTCCTTCGGGCTATTACCTCCAACATGTTTTTGTAGGAAAATGGAAGGAAACACCTCTTTTTTTCTATTTTCCTTCGAAATCTGCAGTAGGAAAACAACATGTTTTCTTGTAATGTTAAATATGCATGGACGCGAATTGAATTTTATGTAAAAAAATACTTCTAGAGATGCCTAAATCATGCCACGCCCATGTTCATGGATTGTTAATATATGGTCCTTCATGTACATTATTAATCATTTTTTCGGCAAATATTATTTATATTTTATCTTAGAAAAATTTTACCCAAAAAAGCAGTTAAAAAGAAAAAAAAAACGAACAAGGATTTCAACTACAATTTGTTTACCTTTTTCTTTAGTAAAGAACAGTTTAACTATGAAAAATGTTTTCACAATCTGGGAACAAAATTACAACTATTTCAAAGATTTTCTAGAATCCGTTTTTTACTTACCAAATAGTAGTAAAAATGGTAAGATGAACTAAAAAAAGTTGTTCATGCAAACAAAAGAAGGAAAACAATAAAGAAATTATACTTTTTTGTTAGTAAGCACCCCCTTTTATAGTTTATGATGAGATATAGATAGTCTCTCTCTCTCTTTCTTTTTCTTTATTTTCAAAACTATAATTATATAAAGCATGAAACCGAAACACTAGTGAAATGTCCTTTTCTCATATCTTCCTGTAAAAAGTAAAAACAAACCAAGAGAGGTTATTATGTAATGTAATGGAAGTCACATGGTTAAATTACGACGCTTTCTCGAGATATGGACCGTTCAACTTCAGATCCACAATTATAATCTGTACCGTATATACGACCTGGCGTACGTATGCATCCGTGCTTTCGTTTATAATTTACTTGGCTTCTCTTTGTATTCTTTTTTTTCTTGGCTCATTACAAAACCACATAAACAATACAATTTGTCAACTAAAAAGTATTGAAACTCGCTAGGATAAATATAAGAACAGCGTAGATTTTGGTTAAGTGATTTTGGTTAAACACGAGAACAAACTAAATGAGTTACGTTATAAAACTAAAATAATAAAAAGCTGACCTGTCTTGTCTGTGTAACTGCCGAAAGTCTTGAAGAGACTGAAGGCAGAAGAAGTAATGATGGCAATATCAATAACATATTGTAAGAGTCATTAATTGAATGATTTTAATACAACTAGCCATAAAAATCTACCAACAACAACACTTGTCGTGCGTTTTTATTTATTAATGTTTTGACTGACAGATGAAATTAATTAAATCTTTTGGTAGTATTAATACTGTAGTAGTAACTCTTTAGTAGTATTAAAATAAAATAAAAAAAAACATTGGGAAAAAGTAACAATAAATGAAGGAGGGAGGCATGGAATGGGAATGCATGTTGGATTTGCAGACAACTCAAATCCCATGCAGTGTTTAGGGCTTTTCTAGGCTCTCTGTAACCTATCTATACGACACCGTATCTCTGCCCCCCCCCCCCCCCCTTCCCTTCCTCTCTGATTCCATACCCATTTTGAGCCCACCGCCTTATTCCCCACCCCCACCTCACACGCACCCTATTCGCGCGTATACCTTCACGTTACCTATACTAATTTATTACTACTATTCAACATAGTCACATTTTTTTTATAAAACCATTGTAAGAATATTACTCTAATAGGAATGTTTGTAAATATATATATAAATTCATTTCTATATAATATAGGTCAACTAAAGAGAATTTTAGTGACTAACTAATAACAACTTAATATATGAGTGATCGAGAATTTGTGTTAAAATGGAAAGTATATAGACTATATAAAGTACTATTACATGGTTTTGAATTTGTTATACAAATTGCAAATGATGTTAAAACTAAAAAGCAAAGCTGCAAGAAAAAAAAAAGGTTATCTTTGAAAAAACGTAGGACCCCCTCAGTGGTCAGTGAGAGAGAAATAGATAGAGATATGCTGATGATAACAATAAGGCATGATGTGATGATGATGATGTTCTCTTATATTTATGATGATGATCATCATTTAAAAATTATTAGTATGATATTATTATTCACACTCACGAGCGCGTGGATTTTACCGTCTGGTTTGGTCGCCAGCTTTTTTAATCCTTTCTAATATGGTCAACGGTCAACGAGCGAGAAAGCCGCTTTCGTAATGAAAGCCACACAATTAAGCTCTTCTTGTGTGTGTGTGTGTGTGGGGGTTTTTTAATTTTGAAACTCGGGTTAAATTAATCTCTTTATTTACTTATCTTTTATACTTAGTGTTCTGTTTTTTTTTATTGAAAATAATTGTTGCTTCTCACTACTATCTTCTAAAGTAGAAACTCAGCTTTTCTATTTTAGTAAAGATAAAGAAAGGTATTCTTCTTAAATCAATAAAAAAACTTCACATGAAGGGATTTGGTAGAGTTTATTATACATGGAAGAATCTAATAATATATGAAAAAACGGTCATGTTCTTTTATGATTATAAGAATAGTTACAACTTACAAAATACAAAACGGAAAATGAGATAAAGAAAGAACAAGAGAGACTTGGACTTTTTTTTTGTTTTTGCTTTAATAATTAACGTAACCATGGTTGAAAAGGGAGGTGTGGTGAAAGCAAGTAATAACTCTCTTCCCTGGTACTATTAATTTTTAACCATGGTTAAGTTTTGAATAAAGAAGAGAGAGAGAGAAGGAAGCAGGTTTTTTTATGCAGTATATATCATCATTGAGGTAACAGAGGTCTCTCTGACACAAGTCATCATTGAAACCCTAAGCCTCCCCACAACCCCATATCTCTTTGTCTGAAAAAACTCTTTTGCATATAAATATAGTCACATATTAGCCATATCTTTCAAACTGTACTGCTGCACAAGTGTAGAGACAGTGGCACAACATCTTTAAAGACCTATAGAGAGAGAGAGAGAGAGAGAGAACAAAAGAGAGAAGTCATTTATTCATTTTCTCGCTACAAATTCTTGAGAACCCGGACAACTTTTTCTTTCTTCTTTCTGTTTTTGGGTTAGGGAAAAATAAAATGGGTGAAAGAGATCACGGATTGGGGCTAAGTTTGAGCTTGAGTTTAGGCTTTAATCAGAAGGAGCCGTCTTCACCACACATGCATATGCATATGCAGCAGCAGCAGAGCAATAATAATTATAGCCATCCTCAAAAGATTCAGAACAGTTGGATTAACATGTTTCAATCTTCAGGTACATCCTCTCAAATCAATCCATATTTCCCCTGATTTAGCAATAAATATTTTTTCAACCTTCTTTAAAATGATTTCTTACTATTCATATGAATCATATCCTGTTACTTTCTAATTAGTCAATATATATATATTCATGTATAAGATGATATGTTTTAGATCCGATCTTATTCTTCTTAATATATATATATAATTTTCTTGATATTTATGTGATTTTTAATCCTATTTGCGTGATAATCCAATAATTTTGATTCTGTTAACGTGTAACGTGTGCAGAGAGAAACTCCGACATGAGATCGTTTCTCCGGGGAATCGACGTGAACAGAGCACCATCGACGGTGGTGGTTGACGTGGAGGATGACGCCGCCGGAGTATCGTCTCCGAACAGCACCGTCTCAAGCGTGATGAGCGGGAAGAGGAGCGAGCGGGAGCTAATGGCTGCGGCAGCTGCAGCCGGAGGAGGTAGTAGAGTAGAAGACAACGAGATGGAGAGAGCTTCTTGTTCGCTCGGCGGTGGTAGCGACGATGAAGACGGTAGTGGTAACGGAGACGACGGTTCCAGGAAGAAACTCCGTTTATCTAAAGAACAAGCTTTGGTTCTTGAAGAGACTTTTAAAGAACATAGCACACTCAATCCGGTCAGTGGCATTTCCGTAATTTATTTCAAAAAGTTGACTTTTTTTTTTAATTTTTTTTTGTTTGTCCATTGACTTTTTTTCTTTCTTTCTGGGGCGGCGAATGCAGAAGCAAAAGATGGCGTTGGCTAAGCAATTGAATCTGAGGACGAGGCAAGTGGAAGTGTGGTTCCAAAACCGAAGGGCAAGGTACTAGAAATTTTTTGTCTTACTTTTAAGGGTTAGCTTCGTAAATTCAGATAGTCTAGAAAACAAAAACATTACTTATTGCTATGATGGTGATATGTGTAAATGGTCCATTTTCTGACCCATAAAGATTATCCTGAAGGATCTTAATTAGGAGGGTTTAGTTCGAGTTCTTTTTTTTTGTTCCGGTTTAAGAATAGAAAACCACTAATGTAAATCCGGTGTGGGGAGAATTGTAATTCAGGTTTAAAGTATTGGGTAATTTAATTAAGGTGATTGGACTGATGTGTGTGTGTAGGACGAAACTGAAGCAAACGGAAGTAGACTGTGAATATCTGAAGAGATGTTGCGAGAATCTAACGGAGGAGAATCGAAGATTGCAAAAGGAAGTGAGTGAGCTAAGGGCTTTAAAGCTTTCGCCACATTTATACATGCACATGAAACCTCCAACTACGCTAACAATGTGCCCTTCTTGCGAACGAGTCGCTGTTACGTCATCTCCCTCATCGGTGGCTCCTAGTGTGATTACGTCTTCGTCTCCGATGGGGCCAATGAGTCCGTGGGCTGCTATTCCCCTCCGACAACGACCTGCTGCTGGTTCTCATTAGAGAATTTGTCTCTTTATTTTTTAATAGTAGTAGAATTTAATTAGTCTAAAGATAATATAGGTTTTGGTGATTTGTTTTTCTATTATAATGTCAAACGATCTTTGGAAGTTTTTTTTTCAAGAGTTGTTGGTCCATGCTTTTTCTTTCCTTTGTTTTACTCAGTTTGTTTTTTTATGGCTGAATTACGGAAATTGGAAAAAAACTACTAATACTATTGTCTAATGATTAACAAAAGACTTATATAGTTTGGAGAAAGGCTTATGTTTGTCTTAATATAGTTGTAATTGTTTAATTGGGTTTGTTCCTTGGTACTTACTTAAGAAAGGGAATTTTGTAAAGATGATTTAGTTAGTTAGACTTGGAAGTATATAAAGTAAAAGAAGCAATGAGGGGGCTGTGATTGATGGGGCAAGCGTGTGTTGTTTGCATATGGAAGTAAATGTTTTAGCCAATACGAATATCGAGACATGTACGTGACATAACATAGCATTTGGTCTGTATTCGGAGATTTTTGGGTCCACATAGACGAAGTCAGACCCATTAGAATCTCTTGCAGAGGACTGAAGATACGAAATATGTATATATTTTTATCTCCCTTATGTCAAAAAATCTCAACCGACAGAGAAATAGAAAATGAGAGGTACGACGAAGATATCTCAATACATAAATTATTGGCAGAGGCCAGCTAAAAGAAAAAAAAAATATACTACGGAAAATAGTAAATGGGCCTCACTTTCCACAAGTGGAGTATAGGCTTTAGGGGGACGGTTAAATCAAAATGAGTGAAGCCCTGATTGATTCTACACACATCAAAGAAATCAGACTAAACCATAACAATCAAGTTAGTTTTCAACTCAACCAAAATTCGAAGCTGCTGCTTGGGAAAGCCAAAGCAATGCAAGCCATGATCCTAATGAGGTTGATAGAAAAGCCAGCGAGTTCATAGCGAAATTCCGGGAACAAATCCGGTTGCAGAAGCTCATATCCGGTAAACAATCTAAAGGAGGAGAATGAGGAGGCAATAGTATGATCAGAAATAGCCATTTCAGATGACACTTACCACCATTTATTGCTTCATTACTTGTATTATTATTGTAATTTTGTATCTATGGGCTTTATTGATGAGAATCTTCAGTCGTCACTCTATTAGTTTCAAGTTTATATTCTTGAATAAAATGAAATTATAACTTATCACATTGGACTATTGGAGTCAAAGTTATGGATACGTGGACTAATTGGTTATAAAAAGGAACTCCTGCTATAAATTATAATAAACTGAAAAAGTGGGGGCAAAACATAATATGTGGGAACTCATCGCCCGTGCTCAGTTTGTCCCAACACTGTGTTTCCCCTGATATGTGGTGAACAAGAAATATGTGAAATATATATATATATATATAGTTATAAAATTTGGAACTCATGGGTGAATCTCTACAGGTTCGTGGCTTGTCGATCACCTTGAGCCAACTTTGAGCCAAACTTTGGAAATCTCATAATCTCATATTGGAGTATCTGCAGCTCGCTGTAACTTAGACTGTCGAGCTCTTTACCGAGCATTCTCCTACGAGGATCCATGACAGAAAACATCGATATGAGTAAAAGAAATAATGAAAAGACAGCAAGAAAAAAGGGAAGTGTTAATGCATTACTTGTTCAAAAGCCGAACTCTCTCGCTTTTGCTCCTCAAATGCTCAATGTTTAGCAGCAGCTGCAAGAACAGAAGCACTGTAAAAAAATAAATTAATAATAATAACATGACAAGAAGTGAATTATAGATGCACTAGCCAGAGCTTCACCATCATGCTCCTCTAGTCTTTCTCCATAGCTAAAGCTGTGTGGTCAAGACAAATTACAAAAAAATTAGAACCTAGATTGGATGCATCCTAGATCGTTAACTAATTAGCCAACAAAATATAAAATTATATGCAAAAGCGTGTTTATGTACCTGCTCTGAAGCTCTATGGAAATCTCAGATTCGAGTTTCTTCAGTTCCTGGTAACTTACATTGTCCAGCTCTTTACCAAACATTCTCCTACGAGGATCCATGAAAGAAAACATCAATATGAGTAAAAGAAACAATGAAAAGACAGCAATAATAAGTGTTATGCATTACTCGTTCAAAAACCGGACTCTCTCGATTTTGCTCTTCAAATGCTCTGCACTAACCAGAGCTTCACCATCATGTTCCTCTAGTCTTTCTCCATCGCTAGAGCTGTGTGGTCAAGACAAATTAAAAAAAAATTAGAACCTAGACTGGATGCATCCTAGATCGGTAACTAATTAGCCAATCACGACGAAGACCCAGGTTCTGGATTTTTATTTCTATCCCACCTTTGAGGACAAGGTGGTTCTTGGAGGGAACGGTATTGATAAGTAATCATTTGGGACTCAGCTTAATTTTTGCTTAAAATGTAGTAATTTTTGCTTAGTTTTTGAGGACAAGGTGGTGGTTCTTGCTTAAAAAAATGTTGTAATTTTTGGGCTCCTTATAGCAAAGATTATATCAGGTTAAAAGCTGGTCAGTTGGTCTATATGACTAAGGCATTCAATGCCAATTCAATTTGATGGCAATGGTGTTTCGTCTAGTATAAAAAGACAACATGAAAAGGGAGAATTTTTATATCTAAGCTATGACACAGAATCTAAGTATCAAAGTCATGATGAAGAGTCAGTTTCACATGAAAAATTTGGTGGACCGCAGATGACAATGAAGTGGATGTGAACTTAAGTAGATGGAGCTACGATCGAGAGACAAAATTTAGTATGAAGCGTTCAGGTTCCAGGTGGAGTCAGTGAGATTACAGTCTCGGGGTTTTGATTTTAGGTGGAGCACTCGTCTCAGAAGTTGTCTCGGACATTTCAGATCTTAAGTGTAAGATGCATATGTTGGTCTACGAATCTGTTAAGGATGATTCATGGGAGTTAATATGGTTAAAAGAAGAAAGGAAAGCTAAGGGAAAAAAGTGAGAGTCAACAGGATCATAGCTAAACCAAGGTTACATTCTGAAGGAAGTAGGAAATAAACGTTTTTGACATTCTTCTTTCAACAGTTTCTTTTTAATGATCCACACAAATCAGCCTTTGTAAGACTGGGGAAAGGAATCGGTTGGGAAGGAATAGCTGAGTACAGCATAAGTCAATCCACATCTCATTACTAAATTTCCATGTAAAATAAATAATCAGTCAATAATGCCATGAAGGAAATCCGCGTAGAGACTTCACACGAATGAATGTTTTTACGATAATTATTAGTGTTTTTTAAGACTTCATACGTAGTGTGTTATAATAAAATATGTTTAGAAATAAACAGACGATAGAGACATAAACAGACATAAACAAACGATAGAGTTTATCACTCGACTCTCATAATATGCTCTTCCCATGAAGAAGATCGATCATCTCCTAGAACCTGCAGAGAAAAAGATTAACGTTAAAAACAGGGTTCAAGAGGGGGGAAAAAGAGTAAACCCAAAAGGTAAAGCAGCAGTGTAAAATAAGTTAGGGTTTTTGGGCTACCTAATTCACGAGGAAGTTGTGGTGTGGCGCCCGTGCTAATTCACGAGACTGAGTTTCCCCTGATATGTGGTGAAAAAGAAATATGTGAGAAATATGTATACAGTTATAAAATTTGGAACTCATGGGTGAATCTTTACCTCGAAGTACAGGTTCGTGGCTTGTCCATCGGCCATCGCCTTGAGCCAAACTGAGCCAAACTGTGGAAATCTCATAATCTCGAATTGGAGTACCTGCAGTTCGCTGTAACTCAGACTGTGGAGCTCTTTACCGAGCATTCTCCTACAGAAAACATTGATATGGGTAAAACAATTAATATGAAAAGACAACAAGGAAAGAGGGGGAAGGGTTAATGCATTACTCGTTCAAAAGCCGGACTCTCTCGATTTTGCTCCTCAAATGCTCAATGTGTAGCAGCAGCTGCAAGAACAGAAGCATTGTAAAAACGAAAAAAAGAAAAAAAAAAAAGAACATGACAGGAAGTGAGTTATATAGATGCACTAACCAGAGCTTCACCATCATGCTCATCTAGTCTTTCTCCATAGCTAAAGCTGTGTTGTCAAGACAAATTAAAAAAAAAAATTAGAACCTAGATTGGATGCATCCTAAATCGGTAACTAATTAGCCAACAACATATAAAATTATAATGCAAAAGCGTGTTTATGTACCTGCTCCGGAGCTCTCTGGAAATCTCAGATTCAAGTTTCTTAAGTTGCTGGTAACTTACATTGTCGAGCTCTTTACCAAACATTCTCCTACGAGGATCCATGAAAGAAAACATTGATATGAGTAAGAGAAACAATGAAAAGACAGCAATAAAGTGTTAATGCATTACTCGTTCAAAAACAGATTTTGCTCCTCAAATACTCAATGTTTGGCAGCTGCTGCAAAAACAGGAGCACTGTAAAAAAAAAGAAAAAAAAAAGAACATGAGAGGAAGTGATTTTTTTTATAGATGCACTAACCAGAGCATCACCATCATGTTCCTCTAGTCTTTCTCCATCGCTAGAGCTGTGTGGTGAAGAGAAATTAAAAAAGAAAGAAAGATTAGAACCTAGATTGGATGCATCCTAGATCGGTTACTAAATAAGCCAATTATATGCAAAAGCGTGTGTTAATATACCTGCTCCGGAGCTCTCTGTCCTGCTTCCTCAAATCTCTTAGTCTACCCTGTAGAACCAATTCAATGTGAATTTTCTCTTTGTCGTCATAGTTGTCCAGATCGTCTCCCTCTGGATCGTTCAACTAGGGGAAAAAAAATAACAAAAGACAGAAACACTTTGAAGTTAATTATTCTGAAATTAATCAAAAGAAAAACTCAAAACCGGGTTCTGAATAACTAATGATATAAATATCTTACCAGCCTGGCTTGCAACTCATCTTCAACCTGTAATAGTTAAAAAAACATATCAGTAGTAATTCAAATAGTTTGAGAATTACAAGCATAATCAATTTATATATAATGCATGGGTGAGTGCCATAGGAAATGTTTAAAATAAGATAAAATTTGGTGTCTCACGTTGAGACGGCCCTGCTTTAACTGCTCTGCAAGGGAACCCAGCTCGTGGAAACTCAGACCGTAGAGACTCTCACCATGCAATCTCCTGGAAAAAAACAAAACCAAAAGTAAGTTTGTTAAGGATCAGGAGGGGAGGGACACAATGTTTGTTAATGGGTCAGGAGAGACACAATGTCTGTTAATGGGTCATACTCGTTCAAAAGCTGTAGGCTCTCGAGCTCGCCCTTTAGAGTCTCAGCGGTTCGCAGCTTCAAAAAAAAAAAAAAAAAACACAGTGTAAGCATGGAAAATAACTTTTAATGGCAATGGTTGAGAAGAGGAAAGCAAGAGTGCATATGTAACAACATACTAGTGATTCAGAATCTTCTTTTTCGTCTATCCTTTTCCCAGAGCTGTATCAATTGCAAACACAGAAGAAGAAAGTCATAAATCATAATTTTCCATAACATGACTAAAACCTTAAAACTGAAAGGAGGAAGAAGTTAGGCCGTCAAATAACACACAGCTAGTTGAATCAACAAAACGAAAATAAAAGAAAGCATAACGTAAGATTTGGCGATGGTTTTTCAATATTCCAATCACGACCTAGGAACTAATTTACAGATTCTCAGATCCAAACCCTAGAAAACGCAAAAAGAGAGAATCCAGGTTTTAAAATTACTTGGACAACTGCGTCGCCTTTGTCGTTCGGTTAACGCTAGAATTCGACATCCTTAAACTTCTCTCCCACTTCTCTTTGGGCAAACTCGCGTGCCTTTCTCTCTCTATCGTATTTTTTTCCTCACCGATTTCTTTTTTTCATCAACTTTATAAAAGTAAAAGTAAAAAGGGCCAAAGCAGAAATAGGATATAAATTCGTTAAGATTGTGACATGTGTTACTTAAAAGTAAAAGTTCTAAATCTAGTATAATAAAATCTACTAATTATCAATATTTTTTATTCCCCTTTTTAATATTTTAATTTAATTTCTCTATATAGTAATAGAAAATCAATCTCACAAAAATGTTGAAGTGTCGCGCTCACATATCATATGTACCTTTTAAAATACATGTTCTTACATTTTATTATTATTTACATAAATATGTCACTGACATATATCTAAGGCAATGTTCTTTTCTATTAATCTTTAAAAGTGAAAGATTTAATGAACAATTAAAATCCACAAATGTATGTAATTATCAATTTCATAATATATTTAATTATTATAAGTAAATTACATTTTACAAACAATAAAAAAATATTTAATATATTAATAGAGAAATAATCTCACAAAAAAGTTGAAGTGTCGCACTCACATAGCTTATGTACCTTTTCAAATAAGTGTTCTTACATCTTTTTATGATTTACATCAAATAAGTGTTTTTATGATTTAAGGCAATGTTATTTTCTATTAGCTTTTAGAAGTGAAAGATTTAATCAACAATTAAATTCCAGAAATATATTTAATTATCAATTTCATAACATATTTAAATATTAGAAGTAGATTACATTTCACAAGTAATAAAAAAATAATTTATTTATTTATCACTTTTATACATTTTTCTCATTACATTTTTAAACTTCGGATTAGTTTAAATTAAATCGATTAATCTATAAAGTATTGCTTTTGACAAATTTCCTAACTTTGTTAGTGAAGGTTTAGCTTTTTTTACTAAGTTAGGGTTTTTGGGCGGCCTAATTCGAGAGAAAGTTGCGGTGGCGGGAGCCAGACTTGGCCCCATTGACTTGAAGCATTGCAATGGAGCTCCCACATTTTCTGAATTCTTTTTTTGTTACAATGAGGCCTCCAAATACCCCAAAAAATATTATTTTCAGAAATTTAAGGGTTTGTTACATTTTTTAGGATATTTTGTATTCTGTTTTAAAAAAAGAGTGTTTTGTTTAACTGAATTTTCTTTTTAGTCTATAGCTTTTATGCTATGAAAATTATATTATAACTGCCCCCCCCCCCCTCCCCTAAATGCTTTGGTCCGGCTCATTCTCAATCAGTACACACACGAGAAAGCAGTCACCTATTGGTCCTAGTCTCATCGCCCGTGCTCAGTCTGTCCCGAGAATGTGTTTCCCCTAATATGTGGTGAACAAGAAATATGTGAGAAAAGAAGAAGATATATGTATATATAATTATAAAATTTGGAACTCATGGGTGAATCTTTACCTCTAAGTACAGGTCCGTGGCCTCGTTCATTGCCTTGACCCAACCTCTGGAATTCTCAATATCGAGTGACTTCAGTTCGGTGTAACTTAGACTGTCGAGCTCTTTACCGAGCATTCTCCTACGAGGATCCATGACAGAAAACAACGATATGAGTAAAAGAAATAATGAAAAGACAGCAAGAAAGAAGGGGTAAGTGTTAATGCATTACTTGTTCAAAAGCCGAACTCTCTCGATTTTGCTCCTCAAATGCTCAATGTGTAGCAGCAGCTGCAAGAACAAAAGCACTGTAAAAACAAAAAAAAACAAAAAAAAAAAGAAAGAACATGACAGGAAGTGAGTTATATAGATGCGCTCACCAGAGCTTTACCATCATGCTCCTCTAGTCTTTCTCCATAGCTGGAGCTGTGTGGTCAAGACAATTTTTTTTTAAAAAAAATTAGAACCTAGATTGGATGCATCCTAATCGGTAACTAATTAGCCAACAAAATACAAAATTTTATGTACCAACAAAATACAAAATTTTATGTACCTGCTCCGGAGCTCTCTGCGGAGAGAGCTGGAAATCTCAGACTCGAGTTTCTTCAGTTCCTGGTAACTGTTTCTTCAGTTCCTGGTAACTTACGTTGTCGAGCTCTTTACTGAAAATTCTCCTACAAGGATCCATGAAAGAAAACAATATGAGTAAAAGAAATAATGAAAAGACAGCAAGGGAAAAGGGGAAAGTGTTAATGCATTACTCGTTCAAAAGCTGGACTCTCTCGATTTTGCTCCTCAAATGCTCAATAACCAGAGCTTCACCATCATGTTCCTCTAGTCTTTCTCCATGGCTAGAGCTGTGTGGTCAAGAGAAATTAAAAAAAAAATAATAAGAACCTAGACTGGATGCATCGGTAACTAAATTAGCCAACAAAATATAAAATTATAAGCAAGAGCGTGTTAATATACCTGCTCCGGAGCTCTCTGTCCTGCTTCCTCAAATCTCTTAGTCTACCCTGGAAAACCAATTCAATGTGAAATTTCTCATCGTCGTCATAGGTGTCCGGATCGTCTCCCTCTGGATCGTTCAACTAGGGGGAAAACAAAAAAAAACAAAAGACGGAAACACTTTGAAGTTAATTATTATGAAATTAATCAAAAGAAAAACTCAAAACCGGGTTCTGAATAACTAATGATATAAATCTCTTACCAGCCTGTCTTGCACCTCATCTTTGACCTGTAATAGTTAAAAAAGCATATCAGTAGTAATTCAAATAGTTTGAGAATAATTACAAGCATAATCAATTTATATATAATGCATGGGTGAGTGTCATGGGAAATGTTTAAAATAAGATAAAATTTGGTGTCTCACGTTGAGACGGCCTTGCTTTAACTGATCTTCAAGGGAACGCAGCTCGGGGTAACTCAGACCGTAGAGACTCTCACCATGCAATCTCCTGAAAAAACAAAACCAAAAGTTTGTTAAGGATCAGGAGGGGAGGGACACAATGTTTGTTAATGATCAGGAGAGACACAATGTTTGTTAAATGGGTCATACTCGTTCAAAAGCTGTAGCCTCTCGAGCTCGCCCTTGAGAGTCTCAGCGGTTCGCAGCTGCAAAAACACAGTGTAAGCATGGAAAATAACTTTAATGGCAATGGTTGAGAAGAGGAAAGCAAGAGTGCATATGTAAAAACATACCAGTGCTTCATAATCTTCTTTCTCGTCTAGCCTTTTCACAGAGCTGTATCAATTGCAAAGACAGAAGGAGAAAGTCATAAATCATAAATTTCCTTTTAACATGATTAAAAACTTAAAACTGAAAAGGATCAGAATCAGATATTTCAAGGAGGAAGGAGTTAGGCCGTCAAATAACACACAGCTAGTTGAATCAACAAAACCAGAAGAGATGGTTTTTCAATATCCCAAATCACGACCTAGAACTAATTTACAGATTCTCGGATTCAAGCCGCTATTACACACGAAAATACAAGAAAAACCCTAGAAAACAGAATAAGAGAGAGAATCCAGGTTTTAAAATTACTTGGACAACTGCGTTGCCTTTGTCGTTGGGTTAACCCTAGAATTCCACATCCTTCTTTTTTTATCTTCCTTAAAATTCTCTCCCACTTTTCTTATGGCAAACTCGCGTTCCCTTCTCTCCCACTTAAGTTGATGATTTTATTAACTCCTCTCTTTCAGCAGTTTTTACTCCAAAATACTTTTTGGAAAGTTTTTACATTTAATGCATTGACATTAATATTAGTTACCAAAAATTTCAAAATTAATTATAGGTAAGATTTAAAAAAATAAAAAAATATTTCTACCTCATTCAAACATAACTATATGATTCCTTTTCATTTTTATTTGAATTTATATTTAAATTATTTTGAATTATTCTATAATACATTTAGTTAATAAAAATTTTGATTTTTACGATGTAATTCAAATTTTTAAAAACGGACATATATTACTCAATAGATAAATTAAAAAATACGGGTACGATGTCCCATATCGCCTAAAAAGATTGGGAAATAGTTCATAGTCACACTATAAAAAAGAGCAAAATGATTCATAATACAATTGAAACAACCCTTCCTTTTTTTTTTTAAATACCTTAATTTACTAGTGGTCTCATATCCACTAACATCCTATCAACAATCAACAACCGCGGGTAATCAAATAGCAACTTCCATTAAACCAATAAAATTCCAACAATCCAAAACAATAACCAATACCATAATCCAATAAAGAAATAGCCAACAACTAACATCCTACAATGTTCCGTTGACTTAATCTAGCAACCTAACAATAGCTAAATCGCAATCAATCAAGCCTCTAGAACATCCCTTCCTCATCGCCTTGATTCCACGATCACACTTTGCCTTTACCTGCACCACAAACACATATTGCAATGCATGAATATTTTATAAACACTCAGTAAGGCAATCCTCCCATCTACTGGGCTATACAAACAAACAATAGAGTAACCAATAACCACACACCACAATCAACACACAACGATCAACGAACCAGGACTCAGCATCGACCGATGCCAACATGCATCGACCGATGCCAACTGAGGAAACATCGATCGACGCAGAAGCTGCATCGATCGATGCAAGTGCAACCTGCATCGACCAATACCCAGTCTGCATCGACCGACGCATGCTCGACGCAACACAAAAACCCTAAAGTTTATCGCGCCGTCCTCGCACTTGCATTGACCGACGCAAGCAATGCATCGATCGACGCAACGTCGAGCACCGTGATTTCCCCGAAGCTTCTCGCCGGATCTCGTTCCTACAACCACAGAAACTCATTCCCAAGCCACAAGAAAGCTTCCTAACGTCCTTAACTACGATCTAACACATCTAACAACACCAAACAGGCAAGTTAAAGGTTCCTCTAGCTTAGATAAGCCATGGTCATGCACTTACCTGTGCCAAGACGAAACTGAACAATAAACAAGCAAGAACAAGCCTCTAGGAAGCTCCTACAACGATCCCAGCTACAGATCTCTACAGGAACCCACCAAAACTCCAAGAAATCTCCAGAAACTCTCAAGAACTTTTCCTCTCTTTCGTTTTCTCTCAAAAACGGCCAAACAACACGAATGGAACAAAAAGTCGACTTAAGGGTTTTTCCCTAACCCAAAACGCAGCGTTTTACTTAAGTCAAAAACGCACAGGAACAACCTTGCATCGACCGATGCACAACTTGCATCGACCGACGCAGAACCTAAACCGGGATTTTGGTTCACGGATGTTACAATTCTCCCCCACCAATAAGGATTCGTCCCCGAATCCCGCAATACCGTCCATCCTCCAAGGACCTCCGTGCCACCGTCAACACGGCCCGCACGTCCCTAGACCGGACCAACACCGTCAGCCAAGGTTTCCCGTGCCACTGTCGCAACAGCCCGCACACCTCCGACTGACCCTCGAGGTCTCCCTCTAGCCAATATACTCGCATCATAACACTATTTGCTCACAACTCAGTGCTTCCCCCGTTCGTGGTCGCAACCAACGAATCATGCCGGCTCGCTATCAGGCCAACCGCCTTAAGCTACGGCATCCAGAAAGTCACTCACACACACTCCCCCCGCTCTCGGGTCGCAACCCTCGAGACATACCGGCTCACTGCCGAGCCTCGGCTCACAGCTACGGTATCCAAGGAGCCCCACATATCCCGCTCTTGGGTCGTCATCCTCAAGCGCGCTCTCGGATCGTCATCCGAAGCAACATACCACTCCCATTATCTGGCCACAAAATCCATCGAGCTATCGGTATCACGTGAGTTGGGCCCACACGGCCTTGAGCAAAACAAATACTGATGCCAACGAGTATCTCCCGACTAAATCTACCTCAACCTTTCCACAAAACTTTCCTTTCTAGAAAACTTTCTAATTCTGGAAACTTTCCTTTTGTGGAAACTTTCTATTTATGGAAACTTCCAAAAATAGAATCCGAACTATTTCTCTTTTCCCATGACAACAACAGTCAAACACAAAGAAAAAAATACTCATCTTATTAATCTCAAAAATGTCATAATCGTTACAATCTCAACGAAAATACATCAGAAAAAGCCAAAAATACAACAACCGGAGCCAACAACCCGCATCCCGAGCACCACCTCATCTTGATACTTAGTCGCACAACCAACCACCCCTAAGCGACCAAAAATCAAGAGAGATGGGCTGGAATACTCCGTACCCGCTCCAACCACGGACTACAACTCGGACCCGGCTAGACAACTCATGTCGCGGTCTGCTTCTCAAACCACTTCTTAAACCTTGCCTTCATCCTCGCCTCGGGCTCCCAAGTCTGCTCCTCTACTCCGTCACAGTCCCACAGGACTCTCATCAAAGGAATCTTCTTCTTCCGAAGTTCCTTGACTCTCCTCTCGAGCACCCTCAATGGTCTCGCCTCTAAAGTCATGTTAGGCTGAAGATCCTCAGGAATCTTAGCCAACAACTGATCACCCTCGTGAAGACACTTCCTCAGCATCGACACATGAAATACCTTGTGGAACGCACGCATAATCTCAGGCAACTCCAGCCTATATGCCACTGGTCCCACCCGCTCAACCACTCTGAACGGACCTATGTACCTCAGACTCAACTTAGTCTCTGTCAATGACCTGTTCGGACCCCGCAACATGGCCATCTTGAGGTACACTCTATCACCAACCTGAAACTCAAGATCCTTTCTCCTCCTATCAGCATAGCTCTTCTGCCGATCCTGAGCCTCCTTCATGTTCAGCCTCAAAACCCGAATCTTCTCCGAGGTCTCCTGAACAAAATCTGCACCAAAAATGCTCCTCTCCCCCACATGAGTCCAACACAAAGGTGTACGACACGACCTCCCATATAAAGCCTCATAAGGAGCCATCCCAATACTAGCCTGGTAACTGTTGTTATAAGCAAACTCCACCAAGCTCAAATGATCTGCCCAATGACCACCTCAATCCAGCACACACATCCTCAATAAATCCTCCAAAATCTGGATCGTCCTCTCTGACTGACCGTCCGTCTGAGGATGATAGGCTGTACTCATATGCACCTTCGTGCCCATCTCCGCCTGAAATGCCCTCCAGAACACCGAAGTGAACTTGGAATCTCTATCAGACACAATACTAGCAGGCACACCATGCAATCTGACTATCTCCCTCACATACTTCTTGGCCAAAACCGCTGCTCCATCAGTTTTCTTGATGGCCAGAAAATGCGCGGACTTAGTCAAACGGTCCACAATGACCCAAATAGCATCAAACGTCCTCGACACAGGCAAACCTACAACGAAGTCCATCGTGATCAAATCCCACTTCCACTCAGGAATGGGCAAACTCTGAAGTAATCCTCCAGGAACCTGATGCTCTGCCTTCACCAGTTGGCAAGTATCACACTTCGCCACCTAGTCAGCTACATCCTTCTTCATCCCGACCCAATGATAATACCGCTTGAGGTCACGGTACATCTTGGTCGCCCCTGGATGAATAGAGAACTTGCTCGAATGAGCCTCTCTCAGTATCTCCTGCCTCAAATCCTCACCCTTGGGCACACAGATCCGACCATGCACAAGGATAGTACCATTAGCAGAAACCTGATATTCTGCACCCGCAGCCGTAGAGGCATTCATCAGCCCCTCATCGCTCTCCTGAGCTAACCTCACTCTGCTCAACAAGTCCGCTCTATCAGCTGCCTCCAAACCCAGAGGTTCCTGTGAGATAGCACACAAACTCAATGCACTAGTCTCACCTACCAATGCCTCCATATCCTGCTCCTGAGCCGAAGCCACCCGCTTCCGACTCAAGGCATCTGCAACCAAATTAGCTTTACCAGGATGGTAAGCTATATCCAGAACATAATCCGCTACCAACTCCATCCAACGCCTCTGCCTCAAATTCAGCTCAGGCTGAGTAAAAATGTACTTCAGACTCTTGTGATCTGTAAATACCTGCACCTTCCCACCATACAGATAGGATCTCCAAATCTTAAGAGCAAAGATCACTGCTGCCATCTCCAAATCATGAGTAGGGTAATTAGCTTCATGCTTCCGCAACTGCCGCGAAGCATAGGCTATAACCTTCCCATGCTGCATAAGTACACAACCCAACCCCACTCTAGAAGCGTCTGTATACACAACATAAGGCTCGTCCTGCTCAGGCAATGCTAACACCGGCGTGGTAGTCAACATCTGCTTGAGACTTGCAAAACTTGCCTCACACTCTGGTGACCACACAAACGGGACATCCTTCCCTGTAAGCTTAGTCATCGGCTGAGCCATACTCGCAATACCCCGAACAAACCTCCTGTAGTAACCTGCTAATCCCAGGAAACTCCGAATCTCAGTGGCGCTCTGCGGCCTCAGCCACTCCCTGATGGACTGAATCTTCTCTGGATCCACTGAAACTCCCTCTGCAGAAACAATGTGTCCTAAGAACCCCATCTCACGCTGCCAGAAACTGCACTTACTCAGCTTAGCAAACAACTTCTGCTCCCGCAGCTTCTCCAACACTGCTCTCAAATGTACTGCATGCTCCTCAGGACTCTTAGAATATACCAGGATGTCGTCGATGAAAATGATGACTGACACGTCCAGAAACTCCTGGAACACGCTGTTCATCAATCTCATAAACGCAGCTGGCGCATTTGTCAACCCAAACGGCATCACCACAAACTCGTAGTGCCCATATCTCGTCCTGAAGGCTGTCTTCCTCACATCTGCCTCATGAATAGATATCTGATGATAACCTGAAGCCAAGTCGATCTTGGAGAACCAAGTAGCACCCCTCAACTGATCCAACAACTCATCAATCCTCGGGAGAGGGTACTTGTTCTTCACAGTAACTCGGTTCAAACCCCGATAGTCAATACACAACCGAAAACTCCCATCCTTCTTCTTAACAAACAACACCGGAGCTCCCCACGGTGAACAACTAGGACGGATAATACCCTTGCCCAACAAATCCTCCAGCTGCTTCTTCAGCTCTGCCATCTCTGCTAGAGCCATCCGGTAAGGAGCCTTGGATAACGGCATCGTTCCCGGTTCCAGCTCAATAGTAAAAGGATCCGACCAAGATGGTGGTAATCCCTGCAATGACTGGAACACATCCTCAAAGTCCTCCACAATCGGAATACCGCTAACCGTAGACTTCCCCACTGACTCTGGCATAGATATGGTAACCAGATAGGCCTCACGCCCCTTCTCGATCATCTTCCCTGCCTGAACGGCTGAGATCACGAGACTCCCCGAAGTCGGTCTAATACCCTGAAAAACCAACTTCCCTCCTGGACGCTCAAACTCCACTCTACCCCGATAGCAATCCAAATGCACCTTATACCGATGCAACCAATCCATACCCAGAATAACATCATACAACTCCACTGGACTGATAAGCAAATCCGCTGGCCACGACTCTCCTGCGATCTGAATATCAACTCCTCCAGCTCGTCCAATAACCCTTAGAAACTTGCCTCCAGCAACTCTGACAACTCCTGAACGCTCTCCAGAATCCCCTCTGATCCCCGCACTCTCGGCACACCCCGGAGTAATGAAGCTATGAGAAGCTCCAGAATCAAACATAACATGGGACTTAAACCCGCCCACCAACAAGGTCCCTACACAAACCTCATGTGTTGAGAACCTAACACTTGACCACAAACAAAAACAAATATAATCTGAACTTTTGAATTGACTAAGTTCGAATCTCAGAAGTTATACCTGTGATCGCTCCTGCAATAGTGCCACCGGGCTCCTGAGTCGAGTACACCTGAGACGTCGGCTCAATCCAACCCACCGGCTGCACACCGTGCTGCACAACCTGCTGCACCCCTGGCTGAGCTCCAGCCTGCAACACTGCTACTGCTCTCTGCTGCAACTTGGGATAACGAGGCTTGATGTGCCCCGTCTCTCTGCAGTAGTAACACACTCGAGTATCTATCCGCGGCTCCGTCACCGCCCGCTGCTCTGTCACTGCCCGCTGCTCACCTCTCTGTGGACAGCTAGTCACCTTGTGGTCCCTGCTACCACACCCAAAGCATCTCGCACCACCGTGCCTCGACCTCTGCATAACATCAAACTTCCGTTTCTGCCCTTGCGCAGGCTTGCCGCCCTTGCTAGGAACAGAAAACGGCTGAGACTGCTGTGGCTGCACTGAAGGACTGACCACGACAACCTGTGCCCTCAAATCATCCTCTATCCCAGCTGCAACCTCAACCAACTCCGCTCTCGTAGCATAACTCCTCACTCTGCACCGAGTCCTCAAATCATCCCGCAGAGCCAACAAAAACCTCCGCACCTGAGCCGACTCTGGCTCCCAAGCCCTGCCTGCATACCCCACAAGCCGACTGAACTCTGCATCCAGCTCCCGCACTGTACGGTCTCCCTGAGCCAACCCCAAGAACCGTGCCTCCATGCGATCAAGAGCCTCCTGAGGAAAATACTTGGGGTTAAACTCCTCCACAAAATCTCCCCAAGACATACCCCGCTGCACCCTCCGTGCTGTCACCGACCTCCACCACACACGTGCATCTCCTGACAAGTAAAACACTGCCAGATCCACCCTGTACCGGTCGGGACACCTAAGCGAAAGGAAAATATCCTCCATCCGCTCTCTCCACTCATCCGCTACACTCGGATCGGTACTTCCTGAGAAATACCCTGCTCCCACATGCCGCAGCTGCTCCATCATCCGCACATACTGAGCATCCACTGCCTCGGCCCCCGGCTGCACACCTGCCTGCAAACCCGCCGCAGGCTGCACCTCTGGAACCTGCCCACCAACCCCTGGCGGCACTACTGGAACCTGCCCACCAACCACTGGCGGCACCACTGGACCCTGACCACCACCCACTGGCGGCACTACTGCTGGAAGTCGCTGCAAAACCTGAGCTAGCAAGTCCATCAAGACATCCTCCCTGCCTGGAGCACCTCCTGCTGCAACCCCCACACCCGGGGCAACACCGTGACCGACACCGGGCCCATCCGCCCTGCCGTCACCCAAACCAGCCTGGTCTCCAGACACACTAGGATGAACCTGTGACTCCGCCACCTCCTCACTGGCCATGCTCTGGGCTACACTCACACTGGCCTCAGGAACCTGACCTCGTCCCCGACCACGACCACGACCACGCCCACTACCAAGACCGCGACCAACAGCATCCTCACCTCTAACCATATGTGCCATCCAAGAACAGAAGGCTAAGCAAACAATAATTCTAATACACAAAACACAACTCACCGTGGAATCACAAACAGGCTCGAAGGGGATGTTCTAGGACTTCATGCCACACACAATTGACCCACTCACACAATCAATCTTAGCATGGAATCCTAAACATCAACAGCAAAAGCACAATGAACCCTAGACCTAGAACCGTAAGGACTCTGATACCAAAATGAAACAACCCTTCCTTTTTTTTTTTTTTTTAATACCTTAATTTACTAGTGGTCCCATACCCACTAACATCCTATCAACAATCAACAACCGCGGATAATCAAATAGCAACTTCCATTAAACCAATAAAATTCCAACAATCCAAAACAATAACCAATACCATAATCCAATAAAGAAATAGCCAACAACTAACATCCTACAATGTTCCGTTGACTTAATCTAGCAACCTAACAATAGCTAAATTGCAATCAATCAAGCCTCTAGAACATCCCTTCCTCATCGCCTTGATTCCACGATCACACTTTGCCTTTACCTGCACCACAAACACATATTGCAATGCATGAGTATTTTATAAACACTCAGTAAGGCAATCCTCCCATCTACTGGGCTATACACACAAGCAATAGAGTAACCAATAACCACACACCACAATCAACACACAACGATCAACGAACCAGGACTCAGCATCGACCGATGCCAACATGCATCGACCGATGCCAACTGAGGAAACATCGATCGACGCAGAAGCTGCATCGACCGATGCAAGTGCAACCTGCATCGACCAATACCCAGTCTGCATCGACCGACGCATGCTCGACGCAACACGAAAACCCTAAAGTTTATCGCGCCGTCCTCGCACTTGCATCGACCGACGCAAGCAATGCATCGATCGACGCAACGTCGAGCACCGTGATTTCCCCGAAGCTTCTCGCCGGATCTCGTTCCTACAACCACAGAAACTCATTCCCAAGCCACAAGAAAGCTTCCTAACGTCCTTAACTACGATCTAACACATCTAACAACACCAAACAGGCAAGTTAAAGGTTCCTCTAGCTTAGATAAGCCATGGTCATGCACTTACCTGTGCCAAGACGAAACTGAACAATAAACAAGCAAGAACAAGCCTCTAGGAAGCTCCTACAACGATCCCAGCTACAGATCTCTACAGGAACCCACCAAAACTCCAAGAAATCTCCAGAAACTCTCAAGAACTTTTCCTCTCTTTCGTTTTCTCTCAAAAACGGCCAAACAACACGAATTGAACAAAAAGTCGACTTAAGGGTTTTTCCCTAACCCAAAACGCAGCGTTTTACTTAAGTCAAAAACGCACAGGAACAACCTTGCATCGACCGATGCACAACTTGCATCGACCGACGCAGAACCTAAACCGGGATTTTGGTTCACGGATGTTACAACAATTGAGTAGAAAGCTTGATTTATCAGACATTCAAACTTAAAAAACTTTTATTTGGTTTATTCCGGTTCTTTATTTTAAAGATTTTTAAAAAGTTAAATGTTATAAATATTTATATTTTATAAAAAGTATAAATATTTATATTGTTAGAAAGTTAAACTTTATAAAATAGTAAAAATATTAATAATATTTAAACGTTTATGAAGTTTCAAATATTATAAATATTTAAACTTTATAAGAATTTTAAATATTATAAATATTTCAACTTTTTAAAAAAGTTAGAAGATCTTTAAAATATTAATAATATATTTAAACTTTTAGGAAACTTGAATATGAGAAATACTCAACCATTAAGAATTTCAAGTATTATAAATATTTAAACTTTATAAGAAGCGCCAATCTTATAAAATGTAAACGGTTACAACATTAATAAATAACATATCAACTCAATCTAATATTTATAATAAAAAACAATAAATATTAAAAATTAAGATTATATAGTGCGAGTTAAAATATCTCGAGACGGAATTATATAGCTGGACAAGTTTTGTCGATATTTATATAAATTTAAAATATCATTAATTTGGTGTTAAACGGGTAAAACATCATTTTATTATTTTGTTAACACTATCGGTATCCGAGAATAGATATATCTAATTAAATTAATTAACAAATATTATGTAAAAATAAATTATATTGCAGTGTTATATGGTTTAAACTTTAAACCATAAAATTAACAATTATTATATAATTATAACATATTTAACCAACAAATATAATTGATAATTTAAATATTTTAGTTATAAATAATTTATCCCGCGGTGTACCGCGGGTCCTTGTATTTATTTCCTCGACCACTCCTTTTTTCATCATCTTTATAAAAAAAAAGTAATAACAAAACAAAACTCTAATGGGCCGTGTCCTATGGCCCAAATCAAAAATAGGAGAAGACGAACTTTTTTTTTTGGGGTCAAATTATGATTTTTATATACAACAAAACTTAGGCCTTTGTTGGATTTAACATTTATCGAAAGTAAAAACTTATCTATAACTAAAAATATTTGTATATTTATTTCTGGAAAATATATTTCATTTATAAAAAAAAATATTATTCTTTTTAATTTTTTTTATTTAGACATTCTTGAAATATTGGGATAGTTTTTGCAGTATTAACTATCCTTCTAATAATAAATTAGATCACGGGTTGAAATTTTAATTAGACATTCTTGAAATATTAACAATCCCCTTTATAATAAAACGGAAGTACACAATCTTTTTTTGTAGACTATATAATATGTGTTATAAGATTACTTATTTGATTATTTGATAGATTATAGGTTATATGAGTTATAACCATTAGTTAAATCTCGATTTCAAATCCTCTTAAAAAGAATATTCCAAAAAATAAAATAAAATCTCCACAGAATATTTAATTAACCATATATAGGCAACAAAATCTCAAAAATTAATCACTCTTCCGCGGATTATACTAGCACGGATCCTAATCTAGCATAACCATGTATAGGACACTATAAATTAACCATATTATTTATGTTTTATTATATAAATAAAAAGAATTTCAATCCGTACTCTAGCACGGATCCTAATCTAGTTATATTTTAAAGGGCTAACATTGTTGGAAAACATTTGACTTCAGAACTTAATAAGCTAAAATTAATAAGGATAAACTGAGATAAAAAGTTTATCATAATTGAAAAATCCGATCTTGTTCCAATATCAGCGTGTTTTGGTTTGGATATTATTATTTGGGTGAAATATTTCAGATAATTAAACCGAAGAAGAAATCGGTTTCAGCAAACATTAAACAACAAAATTAAATCCTAACCATAAATTATACTCGGTGTCTAATTTCAAAATGAAAACTTCGGGTCCAAATCCTAATAAATTAAAAATAGAGGGGGCAAAACATAATATTATCGATGAAATTAAAACGCAGAAGAAGAACCAAAAGGTATGCCGGAGGGAGGAAAGCTATGTTGTTGTTCACTAAGTGAAGAACCAAAAGACCAAATGTAAATTTGCAATTTTGAGAGATTCTGGAGATAAAGAATTTCTCCAAGGAGCTGTTGACATTTAACCTCTTCATTATTGTTTGATTTTCATTTAATACTTTCTAAATTTTTTATTTGTTTTCTAATTGTTTAATTGTTTTAAATAATATTTAAGACCCAATTAACACAAAACATTTAACTCACACATTAAAATAAAATTATAACTGAAAATAAAATAAATTATTTATTAATCATATTCCACCACCCAATTAGAATAATAATCATTATATTCAGTTTGTGATTCAACATATAATGATAGAAAATCACTATTTTTTTAATTTAATTCAAATATGTACTTTAAAGATTTTTCTATATAAAGAAAATTGATTTTTTTTTTTTACTTTCTATCTAGCTTTCTATTACAAGGATTAAAAATTATAACTAAACCTAGCAATATATCTTAAAGTAAGAGAAATATAAAAAAAACATTCTTTTAATTGTATTTTAACACTTTGATGCACTTCATATGAATTTATAGGAAATATGTATTTTTTTTTTAACTTTCAAAATAGTTTAGCTTTTAATTATTAAATAGTTTAGGTTATGTGTTAGTTTATATAAAAACTTAAACTATATATTTAAATCACATAGTAAATTTTTTTATTATTAAATAATATTTTATTACCTCAAATGCTCAAAAATACTAATGAAAATTATTATCAAAGTTGAACAATAAAAATAAATAACTTTAAGAGATATGTATAATGTATGTATGATTATTTTTAAATAAGTTATATATTTTTTGATATTGTACGATTTGAATAAATAAAAGTGTAAAAAATGTTAATGAAATTTTAATTAATTTGTTAAGTTTTTTTTTTCTCATGTCTCGGCACCGTCTTAGTAAACCCTAATCTTTTTACAGATCTAGAGATCTCTCTCCAACACCCTTCGACAACAAACTTCACCGTCAGAGCCATGAACATGAATATTTCTTATGGGAATTGGGAGACGGCCCTGCGTACCGCCGTTGATAGTCTTGCCGTGGTCTGCGGATCAGAAGTTGCTATATTCTCATACTGTGAAGATGGTGTGAGAACTCTGATTCATGGCCATTCGAGTTATTTGTTTTTAATTTATGAATTTTTTTTTGGTTTTTTTTTAGGATCATTATCAATTCTAATATAAATTCTGGTTAGTGTCGAAAATGTTTTGCAGAGATTCTATGCTCCTGAGGCTAATCCTCCAGATCTTACAATCAGAAAACAACGCAAATGATTGCAATCAGAAAAGCAATGCAAATGTACTGTCCTTGCACTCAGGTAACATATGCATAATTTCTTACCCGCCGCCGGTTTGATATTCTCTTATAGGGCAACTTATGTAATGGGATTTGATCTGATTTAAAGTTTAATTTATGTAATAGAATTTGATATGATTTAAGGTTTAATTTATGTAATAGGATTTGATCCGATTTAAAGTTTATTTTATGTAAAGGGATTTGATCTGATTTAAGGTTTATGTAAGTAATCTTATTATATAAACTTTGGATTTCAAAGTTAGTAATTCATATAGTCGCGATATGTGTCAAGTACATCAATAATATTTTAACTTGAAAAGACATTTCATTTAATAATTATTAGGAAAATTAAAAAAAATCCTAAAAATAAAAGGATTACAAAATATTTTTAAAAGGTATATGAAATCAAAAGTAATCTATTATATCATTAATTCGAATAGGAAAGTTATCTATTAAATTACTAATTTCAATAGGAAAACATGTGCAATTAATAAGAAAAATATTTGCAATTTAATTGCAATTAATATTTATTGTAATCATATAGTAAAAATAAATTTAAAAATAAAAGTGATTAAAGTATAAAAGATTTCATGTGTTAAAATTAGTGATGCTGAAATAAAGTGTTACAATTAGTGATTAACATAATAGAAGAAAAATAAGATAATCAAAATAAGAAATTCATGTAATTTTCTTAAGTTTTTCAATTCGTGAATGATTTTGATAGTGTATTCAATGTTATGTTATTATATAAACCTTGGTTTTCAAAGTTATAACGCATGTGATCGCGACACGTGTCAATTTTAACAATTAAAGATTTTGTTATGTGTTATACAATAACTTTGTTTTAACATATTTGTAAATTATAAGAAATTAAAATTTTAAACAATTTAATAAATATAAAAGATACTTCATATATTACTAATTCTATAAGAAAAAGAAATAAGAAAATTATACAATTAATTACTATAATACCATAATTAAATAATTTATATTGTCAATTATTAATCCTAAAAGAAAAATGAACGTCTTTGAATTTTTGATTAATGTATGGTAATGTTAGAATAATTTTATTCAAAATTAGTTGGACAAGTAGTAAAACTATTACGTATGAGATTACAAAATATGAAACAAATATATTTAAGATATTGTTACTTTTTCAAATATGAGATAAAATTAGATTTCATTTTTTTATTTGAAAATTATGTTTTATTAATTTTTGGTTTAAAAAAAAAAAAGTAAGATATAAATTTGATGCAATGCACATTTTTTTTTGATATGAAAATTATAAATGTTACTAATTGGGAATGAGTGCATAGAATTAAAATCTAATTTTATTATCATGTAATATACAAAGAAATTGTATTGCAAGATAGAGTGTGTGAACTAAATCCGGTTTAAAAAAAATGAAATAAAAATAATGTTTAAATATAACTTAAAAAATTCACATATTTTTCTTATATTCGCGTTTATACACGGACCTAATCTAGTTATCTATAGATTATAAATTGAGTAATCTTTATTTATCTCCAAAATGTAAATAATTATTATATAATAACTAATTGATATCTGAAAGTAGGATCAATCCTCACAAATTTTATATGTTTGGTTAGTTACGAAATTTTAAAATGTGGCAGTTCAAAAAATAATTTGAACATCACGAGATTGGTTTTTGTTTAATATTCTTGAAATATTGGGATATTTTTTTGCAGTATTAACAATTATATTTTAAAGAGCTAACATTGTTGGAAAACATTTGACTTCAGAACTTAAAAAGCTAAAATTAATAAGGATAAACTGTGATAAAAAGTTTATCATAATTGAAAAATCCGAATAGACAGTACTTATATATGTGAAAAGAAAATTTATTTAATAATTATAGGAAAATTAAAAAATCTTAAAAATAAAAGGATTACAATTAATATTTTTGAAAGTATATAAAACAAAAGTAATCTATTATATCACTAATTCTAATAGGAAAATTATCTATTAAGTTACTAATTTCAATAGGAAAATATGTGCAATTAATAAGGAAAATATTTACAATTTTAATTGCAATTATTATTCATTATAATCATATAGTAAAAAGAAATATATACAGAAAGTGATTAAAGTAGGAAAAGGTTTAATGTGTTAAAATTAGTGATTAACATAATGTAAGAAAATATCTCAAAATAAGAAATTAATGTAATTTTCTTAAGTTTTATAATCAGTGAATGATTTGATAACGTATTCAATATAATGTTATTATATAATCTTTGGTTTTCAAAGTTAGTAACTCATGTGATCGCGACATGTGTCAATTTAACAATTAAAATTTTTGTCATGTGTTATACAAAAAAACTTTGTTTTAACATATTTGTAAATTATAAAAAATTGAAAATTTAAACAATTTAATAATTATAAAAAGATAGTTTCAGCGTGTTTTGGTTTGGATATTATTTGGGTGAAATATTTCAGATAATTAAACCGAAGAAGAAATCGGTTTCATCAAACATTAAACAACAAAAATAAATCCTAAACCAGAAACTAACTATACTTGGTGTCAAATTTCAATATGAAAACTCCGAGTCCAAATCTTAATAAATTAAAAATAGAGGGGGCAAAACATAATATTATCCATGAAATTAAAACGCGGAAGAACTTAGGATAAAATTGGATTCTGCAAGAATCGCCGGAGGGAGAAAGCTATGGTGATGATTTTATCAACTCCTCTCTATCCAAGTCTTACACTTCTACGTGAGTTCCTCTCTCTCTCTCTCTCTCTCAAAACTTCCATTGATTTCCCGATTTAGTAAGCTGGGCTTCTTGGGCAAAATAGGATTAAAGCTTGTAAAAATCTTGTAGGTGAAACAAAAGTATCGTTATCTCGTAACAAACGCTCAGTATGTTCACTGAGTGAAGAACCAAAAGACCAAAGGTAAATTTTGCAACTTTGAGAGATTCTGGAGATAAAGCCAGGTTTTTTTTTTAATAGTATAAAATAAAAATTGCAGCTTGAGGAGGAGAAGTGTTGTTTATGTATTGGCTACTACGCCGTGTTTGTTGTTTCCGGCGTTGTTTTCATATGCGAAGACTAAATCTAAGAGCCCTTATGATGAGAGACGGTTACTAGAACAGAACAAGAGGATCCAAAGAGAGAACAATGCTCCTGACGAGTTTCCTAACTTTGTTAGAGAAGGTTTAAGCTTTTTTTACTACACTTTTTCTTGTTTTTTATTGAAAGAGTATTGGTTCTTATTGAATGAACATGGGGAGCTTATTGGTCTTTTTGTTTGTGTTTATGTTTTTGTTGATATAGTGCAGGTTTTGAGGTTAAGGTTGTAGCTTCAGATAATTATGTTAAGGCTGATTCTGGCCTCATATATCGGGACTTCAATGTTGGTCAAGGTGATTGCCCTAAAGATGGTCAGCAGGTACTAACTTTTCTCTATGTTCCATTGAACAAACAACAACTTATTCTGGAGTTAGATTTGTTTATGGAATTGGTTATACAACTTTGTTGGTATTTGGATAGGTGATTTTTCACTATATTGGCTATAATGAGTCCGGAAGGCGAATAGACAGTACTTATATACAGGGCTCTCCTGCTAGAATTCGCATGGGAACCAATGCACTTGTTCCAGGCAAGTTACGAAGACATTAACCTGCCCTTTTAGTAATATGATGTTAATGATGAATCTTCTCTGAAAGGAAACAGATTGAAGATTGTTTTTTGTGGATGCAGGATTTGAAATGGGAATTCGTGACATGAAGCCTGGTGGGAGAAGAAGGATTATCATCCCTCCAGAATTGGGACCTCCGGTTAGTTTCTACTTTCTACTCTATCCTTAACACTCACTTCCTAAGTGTAAATGTGTTTAAACTGTAAACATGATTAGTAGTTCATAGTTAGGTTTAGACATCAGGATCATCCTCTACCATTACCAACAATGTTTTTAAATGGAATTACTAGCTTGAGGCTGCTCGTTAGGACAACCGAAGCTCGTCTAAGACATATGTAAATCGATGTACATTAGTCTTTACAGTGTAAAAACTGTCTTCACCTTGGTTGATCGTCTTTTTGACAAAACTATGTTCATTGTCTTTGATCATTGGGCTCTCTAACCAGGTGGGACCTTCGACCTTCTTCAGCTCGAAACAATTTGAAGTTTTCGACGTGGAGTTGCTCAGCATCCAGAATTGTGAGAGGAGGACAATAATAGGGTTCTACTCAGATGTCACATGCAGTTAACTTTGCAAGTAATCTACATCACTAAGCTTTTTCCATTGAATCTGCAAAGAAACAAGAAAAAACCAAAATATTCTTTGCTTAGGCATCATTATTATCGTATGGGAGGGTTTCTTGGAGAGATGGAAATTACATTACATAGAGAGAGGTAAAGAACATGTATTGTAAAGTTTCGACCTTTTGTCATAATCATAGTTTACTTTTGATACTTTGGTTGATCACGCTCTAAGCGTTTGAAGCATTTTTGTCATATTCCGTATCTCTGTTTCGTTTCCAAATCTGTGCGTTCGTCAAGATTGAAGGCTTGAAGCAATGGCATCCCAAACTTTTTCTCTACCTCCTTTTCCTTCTTTATTTTATATTTTCTACCCCAACTTTTGGCACTCTTTAGGAAACATCCCAAACAATTCAATAAGTTGTCTAAAGATAAATTAAAATTGGGAACGGTAGATGCTCAAGGCTCCTCACATTTGGGAAAGTTAATTACTACAAAAATTTCATCGAAAGACCCGTTCGTTAAACATCAATTATCTAACGTTTGTAATAACTCTTCAATGAGTATTATTAACGCAACAAATTTTATCATTATGTGTGGAAACTATAATTTGCAAGTACGTAGTAGAGAGAGCAGCCAAATCGATTACAAGGGTAAATAAGTAATTGAGACAACGCCTCCATTGAAATTAAACCTTTAGTCTCAGCCAGAAGGTTTCGGTTTCAGTTGTCTTTTATCCCTCAAAAACCCTAAACTCTTGGTCTGTCTCGCCGACTTCTCTACCCCTCTCCAGAAATCGAGTTTCAGGTCATCGGTGTTCCCGGCGATTGCTTCTTCTACTTTCATCTTTTTATCCTGGACGTCATCTAACTTCTAGGGTTCCCCTGTAATTCACGTGAGATAATACTTTGGCTTTTTGCCTTTTTCCCTTTTCCTCTTTTCTCAATTCAGCATCAGTTCATAGTTAGGTTTAGACTTTAGGATGTTCAGACTTGTAATTAGGTTTTAGTATAAAATTCATTAAGTTCATGAACTCGAGTAGGTTTAGACGTTTAAGATGATGTTTAAGCTCTCTCTTAATCCTAGAGTTTTCGTGTGACTGTATTTGCAGAGTTAAGAGCCATCAAACATGTCGTCTCTGCGTAATTGTGTTCCACGGCCTGCTCATAAGGAGCGATCTCAGCCGTAAGTTTGGATTTGCTCTTCTTCTTTCTTCGTTTTTGTTTTGCCAAATTTCTCTTTTTTATATTAAAGTTTGGATTTTTATATGTATCAGGCAAGCGAGAAAGAAGTTTGGTCTCCTCGAGAAGCATAAGGATTATGTTATCCGAGCTAAAGCTTATCACAAAAAGCAGGATACTTTAAAGGTACCACTTACACACACTCTCTGTTTTGCAATTGTATCTTTGCTATGATTCTGCTGTTGAGAGGTCTCAGGGCTTTAGCAGAATATGTTTATGTAGTAGTCTTTCAAGTATAGACATTTGTTGGTTTAAGTGATTGATTGACTGGTTTATATCTGTGAGATAGCTAAAGAAACTCAAAACCATTCAAGGCATTATTCTTAGCTAGCTTGTGTTGTAGAGTTCAGCTTCTCTAACGCCGTTTTTATTCTTAATTTTACTGTAGATACTTAGGCAGAAGGCGGCATTCAAGAATCCAGATGAATTCAACTTTAAGATGATCAATAGTAAAACAGAACGTGGAAATCATAGACCAAAGTAAACATATCTAATTTTGTCGTTTTCACCATTTCTTTTGTTACTCTCATGGTTCCTCGCCTTTTCTCCTTGGTCTGTATATTTTGACAAAGATATTGTTTTCAGGGATGAGGTAAATAAATACTCTGCGGAAGAGCTCATGATAATGAAGACCCAAGATATAGGATATGTGTTCCAAAAATGGCAGAGTGAGAAAAACGTAAGTAGTCTTTCCTCATTCACTGCCCGAGAGCTTTCTGGTTGCAATCATATTCATCCATTATTCTCTTTATCTTTTGTAGAAAATTGACAAGCTTACTTCATCACTTCAATGTACTGAGGGTCAGTCAAGCCGTAGACATGTTTACTATGCAGAAGACAGGTTAATCCCAACGTTTTAGTCCTTTCTTACTTGGTGCAGCTTTTTCATACTTTTCTCTTTCAATGTGATTCTTCATATTAGACACTGGAAAACCTCGTTTCCTCAAGATTCAAAAGACATTAATGGTACCACGTTAATTACGTTGTGTTATGATCTGTAACGCTGGTGCTTCTTTATCAGAGAGGAGGCTAGAGAACTGGAGTCAGAAAGTAGAAGCAGAAGTGATATCTCTGCGAGAGGGATCCCGAGAGATATTAAAAAGTATGTCTCTGAAATGCATTAGATGTTTCCAAGGGTATCATAGGTATAAGCAATACTCATCATCTTCTATTTCTTGAAACAGGAAAATGGATAGGTCTTATAGAGACCTTGAGGCACGGAGGAGCAGGGCTAATAATTTGGAAAAGTTATACGCGGATATGTCAATGCAGAAGGAATTACAGGTAATAATATCATCAGTCTCCAAATGTTTAATGCAACTAGAAGTAGAACAATCTCTGATTAAGAGGCTTTTTAAATGGACAGAAAAAGGGTCGCAAACGTAAGCTGCGTGAAGACGAGATACTCAATCCAAATGGTAAACCAGTATACAAATGGCGGGCAGATAGAAAGCGTTGAAGAAAAGCAGAGTTTTAATTATAAGTTTTTGATCTCCCTTCCCTGCAAACGTTAGATGCAAACTTTGATGGGACATTTTTTGTTTACTTTAAAACTTTTCTTGTTGCATATCTGGAAAAGTTTGCTAATGGGATTGACGAAATTGAAACACATGGAGCCAAAATAGTTATGATATCGAAGATTGAAGACTTTGAATGTTTTCCCCTCTTAACATAAAGTTCTCGTTACAAAAAAAGAGACTGTTTATTAATAGCAATAGTTAATGTGCACTTTTCTCTTTTATAATTTGGCTTTTACCTAAAATGTGCAAATCTTACTCTAAACGACTGTTGTTGAACTCGGTTCTTATTTTGGTCTTCGATTTCTGAAAGAAGACTTTTTCGACTTTTGTGAGAGAGAGATAAAAAGTAATGGGATTTTTAAAATCTACATGATTTGGTATGAGTTTAGATTTTGAATTAAATCCTTAACTATTAAAGAAAAACATCCCTCTTTGGCATAAAACACATGTCATACATGGTTTATGATTGTTTCTGCTTAAAAACAAATTAGTCTTAAAAATTATATAAGAAGTATCATAAAAGCCACTACTTAATTATGAAATAATCTTCACTATTAAAGGCATAAGACACATGTCGCCCTGTGTTGATGATATGCGTTATTAGTACTTAAATTTAAGTCTAAAATTAGTAAAACCTATTACTAAATTATAAAACAAAGTTATATTAGATATGTAATTAATTATTTACCAAAAAGTTAATTATATTGACATATGAAATTAATGATTAAAAAGTATTTGATTGATCATACAAAAAGTTGTGTTACTTTTTTTTTTTACAATTCAATGTAAATGTGACAAAAAACGGTTAATTCGTTAAAATGTCATTATATTTTTCGAATCAAAATTTAAATAAGTTTTGATATAATATACATATTACCCACGAAAACTCGATTAACATTAGTACCATTACATTATTTTTATAACGATCCATGGCGATATTACTTATCTTTATTCATAAACAAGGTTTACCACATTTTAGAACACTAGTCAAACAAAAAAAAAGTGAAAAATAACATATATCAAAAATATTCAAAAGAAAATGGTAACATAGTAAAAAATCTTAATTAACTTTGAAAGAAAAAAAAAGAAAAGAAAAAAGAAAAAAGAAGAAAAGAGGAGTGGTAATTAGTAATATATAATGTACCGTGCAAAGGAGGTGATTGAAGCTCTCTTACAATTTGCAAATTCCTCCTATATGAGCTGTGGTTTCAACACCGCCCTTCTCGTCTCTTTCTCTTTCTCTCTCTCTCTTTCTTCATCTTCATTACCCAATTCCTCAAATTCTCCCTTCTTTCTCTGTCTCTCGGAATAAGAGAAGAGAAAGGTCCTCTCTTTTTTCTCGAAAGGTGATTACTTTAAGGTGTGTTTTGCCCTCTTCCTCTCTTTTGTGTGTTAAAAATACAGTTTCTTTAGCCTTCGCCTGAATTCTCTCCGACCATCATCATCATCACTCTTTTCACTTTTTCCAATGGAGCTTTGTCTGAATTGAATTCGAATAGTTAAAGGCCAGAGATTTGTGTTTCTTTTTTTAAGTCTGTCTTGTCTATTCGAGGGTTTTTGTTCTCATTCTCAGTTCTGTCCATTTTTGTTGAATTTGGTTTCTCTAGTTTTGGGAGCTAACCATTGGGTTATTCTAAATTTTACAAATTGGTGGACTTGTTTTGATCTTTTATGTTTCTTCTTGTTTCTACAGGTTTGGATTATATCTATTGCGGAGTAGGATCTGTTTTAATTTTGGTAGCTGCTAGAGGGATTTCTCATTTAGAGTGTGTGTATTTATACATCTGATCAAAGATATGAGTCGTAGGGTGCGGCAGAGAGTGGAGGAAAAAGGAAAGAACAAGCTTGAGTCACCAAGTTATCGTTATCCTCTGATTGGTAACGACGAGGATGTTGCACCTAAGGTTGAAGATTATGCGGATTGGACTAGTTTGCCTTATGATACAGTACTTTATCTGTTTACTCGATTGAATTATCGCGATAGAGCTAGCTTAGCATCCACTTGTAGGACATGGAGAAGCCTTGGTGCTTCTTCTTGTCTGTGGAATTCGTTGGATCTTCGTGCTCACAAGTTTGATCTTTCGATGGCACCTACTCTTGCAACTAGGTGTGCTCATCTTCAGAAGATTAGGTTTCGTGGCGTTGACTCTGCTGATGCCATCATTCATTTGAGAGCAAGGAAACTGCTTGAAATTAGCGGCGACTATTGTAGGAAGATTACGGATGCTACATTGTCTATGATTGCTGCACGACATGAAGCTCTTGAGAGCCTTCAACTTGGACCTGACTTCTGTGAGAAGATCACTAGTGATGCTATAAGAGTTATAGCCTTTTGCTGTCCTAAACTGAAAAAGCTACGGGTTTCTGGCATGAGGGATATTACTTCTGAGGCTATAGAGTCTTTGGCGAAACATTGTCCACAGCTCAGTGATCTTGGATTCATAGATTGTCTGAACATTAACGAAGAAGCACTGGGAAAAGTTGTGTCTGTTCGCTACCTCTCTGTTGCCGGGACATCAAACATAAAGTGGAAAGTTGCATTAGATAATTGGGAGAAGCTACCGAAATTGACCTGTTTGGATGTCTCCAGAACCACCATTGACCATATTGCAGTTTCGCGGCTGTTGAAATCATCGCAGAGCTTGAAAGTTTTGTGTGCTTTAAACTGCCCTTTTCTCGAAGAGGATAAAAGTTTCAGCTCCAATAAATTCAAAGGGAAGGTCTTGCTTGCTATGTTTACCAATACTTTTGATGAGCTGGCTTCTATATTTGCCGACAACTCAAAGAAACCAAAGGATATATTTGCTTACTGGAGAGATTTGATTAAAAAGGATAAAAGCATCGATGAAATAATGCTTTGGATTGAGTGGATCATTTCTCATACACTTCTACGAATTGCAGAGAGCAGTTCACAAGGAGTTAACGAGTTCTGGCTGAATCAGGGAGCTACATTGCTTCTTAGTTTAATGCAAAGCACACAAGAGGATGTCCAAGAGCGAGCAGCCACAGGACTTGCAACTTTCATCGTTGTTGATGATGAGAATGCTAGTATAGACTGTGGAAGAGCCGAAGCAGTTATGCGAGATGGAGGGATCCGACTTCTTCTAGAACTTGCTAAATCTTGGCGAGAAGGTCTTCAGTCAGAAGCTGCAAAGGCTATTGCAAACTTGTCAGTAAATGCTAAAGTTGCAAAGGCCGTTGCCGACGAAGGAGGGATCAGTGTTCTTGCTGGTTTGGCAAAGTCTATGAATAGACTTGTGGCTGAAGAAGCTGCTGGTGGGCTATGGAATCTCTCTGTTGGAGAGGAGCATAAGGTAAGGTCCTCTTGTAAAGAGTTAAACACACTTGAACCTTTTGCTCTTTTTAACTAACATGGTTGTTTCTTGTTTATTTTTTATTAGAACGCGATTGCTCAAGCTGGAGGAGTGAATGCGTTAGTCGATCTTATCTTTAGATGGCCAACTGGCTGTGATGGAGTTCTGGTACACGCTTGCCACCTTTAAAACCTTGCACTTTTGATTTGGAAATATCCAAAATTAACACTTCTGGCTACTTATTATGGTGCGAAGATTGATTATAAAAACTACTACGTGTTCACACAGGGATTTATAATGTAAACCTTTAGTTTATCCGTTTGTGTTATGGTTCACGAAAAATACAAAGATTTGCTAGATTTGGTAGTCTTAATTTGTGGTGCTAGTTGTTAGTAGTTACTATGTTCTTTTAGTGTTATTATTGGTTCTTTCTAAAAGAAGATATCTACCTTTTTTGTGTGATTAGGAACGTGCTGCTGGGGCGTTAGCGAACTTAGCAGCAGACGACAAATGCAGCACGGAAGTTGCAAAAGCAGGAGGTGTTCATGCCTTGGTGATGTTAGCTCGGAATTGCAAGTATGAAGGGGCTCAAGAACAGGTACGTCATTGTTTTCGAATGCACCTCATTATTATTTTTTAATTAACTTTGCTTGTGAAATTTTGAGTGACGGATTTCTGACAAATTGTCCTTTTTCAGGCGGCTCGTGCTTTGGCTAATCTAGCTGCTCATGGTGATAGCAACAATAATAATGCTGCTGTTGGACAAGAGGCTGGTGCATTAGATGCTCTTGTTCAGCTTACGCAATCGCTACATGATGGTGTTAAACAGGAAGCTGCTGGCGCTCTTTGGAATTTATCATTCGATGACAAGAATCGAGAATCCATTGCTGCATTTGGTGGTGTTGAAGCCTTGGTAATATGTTTCCTTTTCTATCTGTTTTAATTTTGTATATTTCATTTATGTGTTTCAGCTTCACCTTCAGGCAACTTATCACTTCTTTCTGATCATATAATTTATAATAGGTGGCACTTGCGAAGTCCTGTTCAAATGCATCCACAGGTCTCCAAGAGAGAGCAGCTGGTGCTCTTTGGGGACTATCTGTCTCAGAAGCAAACAGGTGCAACCCTTTGAATTTATTTATTAATTTGTTATCGTATGCTTGGATGTGTGCATATGTTGATGCAGCTTGTATATATCAATGCAGCTTTCGAGCTGCATCAAAGCAATTTACGTAAAACCTTAATTGTTTATTTATTTTATGATATTTTTCTATCAGCATTGCAATTGGTCGTGATGGTGGTATACCGCCTCTGATTGCTCTTGCAGGATCTGAAGCTGAGGTAATTTGTTTCCTTGTAAGTTCCCATGTCCTACCCTTTAAAGTTCATCTAATCTTGCTTTTACCTTTTCCAGGATGTACATGAAACTGCTGCAGGAGCTCTGTGGAATCTTGCTTTTAACCCTGGTAACGCTCTGCGGATTGTGGAGGAAGGGGGAGTTAAATCACTTGTTCACCTCTGCTTGACTTCTGTTTCCAAAATGGCTCGTTTCATGGCAGCATTAGCATTGGCTTACATGTTTGATGGAAGGTAATGAAAGCTTAATTAATATCACATTAAAGATACATATTTGGCATATTTCTCTGTTATACTAAATCTGACTTTGATCTTATCTATCTATTTTATTATACAGGATGGATGAATACGCGATGATAGGGACTTCATCGGAAAGTGCATCTAAAAGTGTTACCTTAAATGGTGCTAGAATGATGGCTCTTAAACACATTGGAGCATTTATTAAAACTTTCATGGAGCACCAAATCTTTACAGGTGGTGCTTTATCATTTGCTCCATCTATGTTAGCACAAGTCGCAGAGAAAGCTCGAATCCCAGAAGCTGGCCACTTGAGATGCAGTGGTTCCGAAATTGGAAGATTTGTTGCAATGTTGCGAAACCATGATGATACACTCAAAGCTTGTGCAGCTTTTGCGCTTCTTCAGGTATTTTTCACTTTTTATTTTGTTTTGTTTTGTTTGTCTGTGTTTTTTTCAGTCAGTTGCACTTTAATACTAACCGATGAAATTGCAGTTTACAATACCTGGAGGTCGTCACGCAATGCATCACGCAAGCTTGATGCAGAACGCTGGAGAAGCAAGAGCCTTGCGTTCAGCAGCTGCAGCTGCGAATGTGCCTCGTGGAGCCAGGATCTTTGCGAAAATTGTGCTTCGCAATCTCGAGCATCATCAGGCAGAATCTTCTAAAGGAAAGAAAGTATCTTATAATAGGATTTGATCCTTTTTCTTAGCAAATCATAGTGATAGAATACCTCTGCATCTCTCGAACTATACAAGTCAAGCTTCAGGCTCATGCTGCAAAGAATCAGAATTTGCCTCAGAAGATGTTTGATTGGATTGAAGACAGAAAGCTGTTGTGATATATATATGTGGACTTATGTTTCTTTGTCTCGTTCGGAGATTTTCTGTAATAACATCAATGGCGTTCTTACATCCCTTTTTCTTTTAAGGCTCTATCCATTTCTTGTGACATATATATTTGACATTTTATCATTAATATAAGAACCTTTTGAGAAGGATTTTGGAATACTTTTCTTGTTTTACCGTCAAGTTACAGATTTATCACATGACGAATGTGTTTAGTAAGAAGACATACAACAACAGAGAACATCAGAATCAGACATGACGCAGCACAAGCTGAAGCTGATCAACTTCTGGACCAATCAGATCCATAATAACAGTCCCTACACTTGGAAGCCACTGGGGTGAGGAAGATGACTCGGAAACTGACATTGTTGTGAATGATGACGATGATGCTTTGTCAGAGAGGTATGGCACTATATGCTTCTTCATGTCTGCTTGAGATATCTGAAGATGATTTCCAGAGACGTTAACGAACTTCACCTTTCCAGCTTCATCCAAGGTTCTCAAACCGATCCAGTCCTCAGTATAGAGCTTGGTCTACAAAAGGAAAAAAATCCAAACATTTACCATACCCGGATGTAACTGCAGAACCAAGCCATTTGAAACAATGATTGAAGAGTTTAAATTACCTCTTGCGGCGGAAGAATGGTCTTAAAAGACCCATCAGGATAATATCCAAACCATGAGGTCTCTTTAGGAATCAGTATTGTGTCATGCTCAAACTGATATTCAATATAAAAAGCATTACCATCAATAGAAACTTGTACGTTAATAGCAGAGAAGCGGGCTTCGATGACTCACCATAATAAGCACAAGATTTTCCAAGCTTGAGAACCTCTCTTTATAAGTAGAGTTCTTGACTGGATATTCATTGTTTAGCTTTGGGAGAAACCTACAACCTTCCATGTAACCAGCTATGTCCTATATGAAGGCATTAAGTTATAACAAGAATGACAAGCCCGACACTTCTAAACCTTTAACAGGAAAACAACTTACAGTTGGGATTTTGAGAAAACCACTAGGAGCCAAATGTTCCTGAAACTCAAAACAGATGTACTTAGTTTAACAGAAAAACTCACGCAGAAGCAGATAAAATACTCCTTCATACCTGCAAATAGTCGCTATAGATCTCTGCTTTGATCATACTGTCCAACATGATGCAAATCCATGTAGCCTGCAAAAATCAAGACAACATTAACAAAAAAAAGTTCCCATGTCAATGGCAGTGTTATTATTCTAGAAGAAACCAAAATGTTGGAAGGAGTTAAGTTAAGTTACTTACGCCGCAGAAAGGAATCGATGCAGTACCCGCATGAGGACCCGCCACCGATACAAAATTCTTAACCTATTAACCGCAAACAATCATTAGAGGATAATATATTATATATGATTGAGAAAGGAAACCTAATACAAATATATTAAGGATTCATACACATATATAGGCATATGCACGTTTATGGGACTTACAGGTGGTGCTCCATCACAAAACTCAATGAGAGCACGGCCGATCATGTTACCCTGAGAAAGCCCCACAATGCTGTAACCATCACTAAGCTCAGGCATACTTTTCACCTGTAGGATTAAAACATTACATATATAATGAAAATAGTACTTTCGAAAGCCAAAACTTAGCAAACAAACACTTGATGCAGTATTAGTATATATCTGACCTTGTCACAAACAGCAGACGTCTGCAAAAACACACAAAGAAAAAAAAACCAAAAAATCAGATACTTATTTTATTTCCAGCATAGAATCATACAGTTTCCAACATGTAACAAAATCACTACCTGATCAAGGAGGGGCATGGTCCATGAGTCCCATGAGCCATTCCCAATCTCCCTGAATTTTACCAAAAAAAACACAATAAAAACCAAAATTTTGAGCCATATCTGAATGTGTTTGGTGGTATAATAAATAAAGAGGGAGAACATACAAGCAATATCCTTGAGAACCAGACCAATCACTTAAAAGCTCTGTGAATTGTTTCACTCCTCCATTACTGCATTTATCCCCAATTCCTGATGAAAGCAAAACACACACACAAACAAACCCCTTTTTACTTTCTTTTTCCGGAGATTTGGGAATTCCAAAACCTAAAATACCCTTAGAGAAAGCGATTGAATGTTTAATTAACTAAAAAAAGAAGATGATTGTTGCTGTATCTATCTACTCATTCAAAAACGATCCCAATGACTTAAAAAGAAGAAAAGGGGGAAAATTGATAATTACCATGCAGAACTATGAAAGGAACAGAAGAAGCAACTGAGAGGTAACTGCAGAAGATTAGGGCAACAATAATCGCTTCCTTAAGAAACGCCATTTTTGTTTCTTCCTCTGATTTGATTTGATGAATTTTAAGACACAACAACAAACCGATCAAACTCAACTACTTCCTTATCCGAAAACAGAATCTCTAAATCTAGGGGGGTTTTGTTTGGTGGGAGAAGAAACTAAAGAAAACAAGATTTTGTAAAAGATAAAACTCCGGTACCGGAACAAACTCCCCCGGCGAAGTCTTTTTTAGTCTCGTCGTCTCCGACCGGATTTAATAATATTATTATCTCCAAAGATCGCTCTGTACTTTGTACGATGAGATTTTATTTAACTCTTGTGTGGGCGTGTTCTTCTTATCTGCAGTTAAGCACGTGCGTACCACGCGTTAGTAAGTTAGTTGACTTTTAGTTGGCTTGTCTTATCCACGCGCGGCTTAAGCGTGTGGTGAGTGTTATATAAATTAGACAGAACAGTAGTCGCAGTTCCAATTTGATTATTAGAGAAACAAAACAAAACAAATCAACGTTGCGTGTCTTTTTGATTCTCTCTCTTTTAATTGCTGTGCTTACGTACGAATGGTATAAACTCTGTAAAGTTAATCTTCGAATGATGATGGTTAAAAACAATTATCTAGTAACTTTGAATTCTTTTACAATAAGGTAAATCCATTACAAAATCAAAGACAGTCAACTAGATCCCACAGTTACAAGATCAACACATCGGGCGTGTTCGTTTCGTTGACGCAGGCGGCAGCGGCAGCGGCAGCAACTGCGGCAAACGCAACTTTTTTTATCGCCGCAACTAATCGATGTCCAAAATTAGAATTAGCGTTCGCCGCAGCGTCTTGCCGCAAGCACCTGCGGCAACCAAACGAATAACAATACATGCGGCTGCCGCAACCGCAGGTACTTGCGGCAACGAAACGAACAGGCTCATCTAATATTAATTTCTCTTCCTTCTTTTAGCAACTCATCTCGAGAATCTTTAATGTTATACGATGATTGAATAGAACTAAAAATTTAGTTACTATATTCTAAACACTTTCTTTTCTTTCCAATGTATGAAGAGAGACCGAATCAAGAGCTAACATTAAAAGAGTGTGTGCTGCTTTATAAAGGGCCGAACAAAAAACCCATCAAAATATGAATTTTCATCAAATAAAAAAGTAGTAAAGTTACAGGCATCAAATGAAAGATTACAACATGAGACATCTTCCAACAAGATATCAAATTTAATGTCATTATCAAGAAGAATTAGTAATACATATATAGAAGAAGAAAAAAAGAAATGATAAAATGAATTAAGAGCAGAGATCGAGACTCTCTCTCTCTCTCTCTCTCAGATTGTGTAGTTGTTGTTGTTGACATCGTTAAGATCATAGCCTTTCAGCTTTGCAGATGATTCGACTTTCCCCTTCAATGTCTGAAGCTCTCTCATTCTGCAGTTTTCATCAGAAATTTAAAACACCCATGAGATTGATACCAACAACACTCTCTACTATACATGTTAGTTAAAACTATCAGATATCTAACCTTGCAATTTCTGCGCGTCTTTTTGCTTCTTCAGCCATATTGTTAAGCTCCGTTGGGCTATTATTTCTCTCATACACTGGCTTTTGACCCGTCTCTAGACCATGTTGTGTACGCTTCTCGGTGGCCCACGCAGCCATCCGTTCTTCTTTGCCAAAATCCTTCTTGCCTGTGAGTGCAATCTGGAAACAAATCACGAGTTCTAGACTAGTTAGGCAAATGTAATTGTCAAGTACTCAAATTTTTTAGTAAAGAGATTTCGTCTTTGTATTCTACTACATACCCTCCCCTCGACCATTCGGTTCCATGATTTGCCACTAAGAGCATAACGGACTAGGAATTTGATAGGATCAAGTAACATGTAAGTTACTATGTTGAATATCCAGATAACTCCAGTCCAACCCCATCCAATGCTTCTGATTCCAGCAAAAGGCCATGTTGCCATTGCTGATATCCCAGATGCAATCTATTTAAAAATACACAATTTGATTTCATTAACAAATTGTATTATGAAGAGGGTTATAAGCAATTATGGGAGAGGATAAGAGAGTTGAGGAAAGTCTCTTTACCAGCTGAGCAATTAGGAAAGCAACTACAAGAAGAAAACCGGGACGCTCAACAAATGACCAGCTCCTGGAACGGGTCACGAAGATCAACGCTTGGCTGATTGTGCTGATTTGAAGATAGACCGCGGAAGCCATCTGTTCATTCAAATGTGCAGCCACTTTCTTGTCTTTCATGTCAAAATGGTGCTGGTTGAAGTTTCTCACATGGAAAATGTTCTACCACAAAAAGGGAAAGTTATATTCTGCTGACACTTGAAATTAGAGTCAAAACAAAGAGAAGGATAATTAATGTGTAGCTTACAGGGAAGAAGTTGGTTTCGTATGCTGCCCAGAAAAACACAACAGTCATGATTGCCAAGTAAGTTCCAAGTACAACACCAGTAGCGAAAATTTCCTTGAGTTTCCAACAATCTGGAGTTGGAGAAGGCTTGACTCTGTCCTTAGATATGGTCATGATCGTACCTTTTTAACATAAAACCAAATTTATCAGAGTTAATGCTTCAAGAACCAGCAAATCCTTAAGCTGAATCATAAAAAAAAAGTTAACAGTAACTAACCATCGTTAAGGATTGCAATCACAAGAACCATGAATGGAGGGAAGTCAAACTCCCAGAAGACACAGAGAAGCATGAAACCCATCTGTAACACAGACATTGAAAAAATGTGTTATCAGATGAAAAATACGACCACGTAGTTGTGAAAATCTGATGCCTTTTCGATGTAGAAACTTACCACAATACGAATAGTGATAGAAACAGCGTATATCTGCAAAATGAAGGTTAAAAAATTATCAATTTAAGCATCTTAAATTTAAACTGTCAGGTAAATAAGTCACTGAGGCTGAAGCATTTATGTACCGTGTAATTTTTCATTCTCTGGAAAATTGCACGGCTAGTCAAGACAGCACTGATGATAACACTAAGCCCGGGTTCTGTTAAGACAATATCAGAAGCACTCCGAGCAGCATCAGTTGCATCATCCACAGCAATTCCAATATCAGCTTTCTTCAAGGCAGGTGCGTCATTCACTCCATCACCAGTCATACCGCATATGTGTTTTCGGGATTGTAATCTCTTCACAATTTCATACTTATGTTCTAACAATTAGAAAAAAAAAGGTGTTTGTCAGATATTTCCGAAAGATCATAGTTACAAATGTAGTTTTAAAGTAAGTAACTTTACCAGGAAAGACTCCTGCAAAACCGTCTGCTTTCTCAATAAGTTCATCAATGTTAACTCCTTCAGCGTTGTTCTCAGTGAGTAAAGATGAAGACGGGTACATGTTAGTGCCCATTCCGAGCCTTCTTCCTGTTTCTTTGGCAATTGCAAGCTGGTCACCTGTAATAATTTTGATTTTTGACAATTTAGTAAGGTAGTAGGAGCTAAATATATATAGAAAGGAGCTAAAGACTGGCTTCGTACCTGTGATCATTTTAACACTGACTCCAAGATGAAGTGCTCGCTCAATTGTCTGTGCACTGTCATGACGAGGAGGATCAAACAGAGGAAGAAGAGCTACGAAGTCCCATGGACCACCTTCGCCTTTAACATCACCATCTGGTACTTCCTATTATTGAATAAGGATTTTTACAACGTAATCACATCAGGAGATATTCCATTAAAAACAAGTGCAGATTTTACTTGTAAAACTAGTTAATCATGTCTCACCTGGTATGCCAACCCAAGGGATCTTAGGCCACGTTCTGCAAATTTGTCGATTGTAGCATGTACCTTGTCCTTGATTTCTGATTTGTTGTGTGCCATATCCAAAATCTAGAGAAGGAAAAATTGTCAGAATGATCTCTCAGAAAACAATGGGTAAACTTAAGGTAAAGTTGTAACCTCCTCAGGAGCGCCTTTGCTGACACGGTGCATTTTGCCTTCTCCGTCTAAGTACGTTAATGCAGTTCTTCTATTAGCTGGACTGAATGGAAGAAAATGAAGTTCTTGAATTCCGGCACGTGCCTGAAGACAAAGTATCAGATCAATACATCATAGTTTATATACGAGTTAGTTGTATCTAGTTTACGGAAAGTTGAGTCTTGAGTCAATACCTCTTTCGGGTCTGACAACATTGAAACAATTGCAGTATCGATAGCATCTTGGTTCTCTAAACGTGCAGCTCTTGCAGCCATAAGCACAGCCATATCTTTGTCAATACCCCTCTTAAACACCTGTAACAAAAGAGATAAAAGTGCTTTTATTACATCATCGTCCCCAACCTATCAGGATCTGTAACTATCAAGTAAGTAGAAAGAAAGATGCAAACCTCGATCAGATTCTTATCCACGGAAAGCTTGTTTAGCGTGAGAGTACCTGTTTTGTCACTACACAAAACATCCATTCCTGCCATTTCTTCAATGGCTGTCATTCTCTTTGTTATGGCACCCTGAAATGGATTGTAAAGTCATTATACTGAATCACTAAATCAACAAAAATTAACTGACTCTGTCTTTAAGACTTGTACTGACCTGTTGAGCCAAGCGATGAGCACCAATTGCCATTGTAACAGATAGAACAGTAGGCATAGCAATGGGGATTCCACCAATCAACAAGACAAGAAGGTTATCAATACCAACACGGTACCCTCTCTTTTGGAGACCGTATATAACGACGATTTCAATCGCCATTCCTACTGCAATAGAGCAGATACAGAAATTTCCTATTGCTGTCAAAACCTGGAAACCAATAGACAAAAGTTTATATTTAGTCACTGACTCCAAATACCTTTGAAATTTTTATTTTACTCTTAAGTGTGAACAAACCTTTTGGAAGTGGCCAACATGGGTGGTACTGTCCACAAGATGAGCCGCCTTTCCAAAGAAAGTGTGGACACCAGTCGCAATAACAACTGCTTCAATTTCACCTTGCTTGCAAGTTGAACCAGAGTACACTGAAGAACCGGGATTTTTGGTCACTGGAAGAGATTCACCTGTGAGTGCTGACTGGAGAGAATATAAAACTAGCCAAGATTAGCCGAAAGAGAGATAAGGATACAGAGCTATGATATCCTCATATATAGAAGTTGAACTTGCCTGGTCAATCTTTAAAGGGTCTCCTTCAAGAAGACGAGCATCAGCAGGAATGATATCTCCCAGTTTGATACTAACTATATCTCCTGGAACCAACTCAGCTGCATCTATCTCGTTCCATTTCCCATCGCGGATGGACTAAAACAGTTGAATAATAAATAAGTAATCTACTACAATCAAATTTTTAAATGAACACAACTAAAAGGAATAAATACCTTCGCTTTAGGGGCTAACTGAGCCATGAGAGCCGCAGCTGCATTTCCAGCATTGTTTTCTTCTACAAAACTGATTGTCGAGTTTATCAAAAGTAAAACCACAATACCAACGAAGTCGTGATAATCCGGTGGCTTGCCCTGAACAGTTGAGACAAATTAGTTTCATCAGTCTTAAAATTGTTTTAAGAATCTGCGGTAAGCCGAGACCATCAACAATTCATGTATTTATGTATTGTTGAATAATGAACGGAGTCATGAGAAGGAACAAAAGACGTACTCCTCCATGTGCAAGACCAATGGCCATCAGGGCTGCAGCTTCCATGACCCATGAAAGTGGATTCCACATAAACCCCAAGAACTTGAGTATCTTACTCTCCTGCAGAACCAAATATAAAGAGAGATCAACATAAGATTTAAAAGAGAGAGAACAAGAAAAGTAATGGATAAATGTGAGACTGAAAAGTTGTATCTTTTAACCTTTTTCTCCTCAAGTTTGTTGTAACCAAACAAGGTAAGTCTCTCCTGCACTTCATTGGTGGTCAACCCTTCTTTCGTGCATTTGAGATGTTGAAAAACCTCTTCAACGGGAACATTTTCCTGCAACGATCCATGAGAAATAGCAATCAGTCATAGTTTCTATAATTACTTCTTAAATAGCTATCCAAAGCAAATATCTGCAAACAAAAAAAGTGGCGATGTATAAAAAAATCACATACCAGATCAACGCTCTCCGTGGTGATAGCCTTGAGAGATTCTGATATGTCCGTCATATCGAACTTCCTTTTTGCTTGAGCCGGAAGTTACTAAAACTCAGTTATGAAATCTACAATGGCAGCAGGTAATTATTTAATTAACGCATCATTAAAAGACTACATATTTTGCTTCTTCCTGAAGATAATACAAGACCACTTTTTTTTATCATCAAGCATAACACTTTCTTCTACATACTCAACTCAGACGAAAAGTTATAATTTGAAATCTATGCAGACGTTAAATCAAAAACAAGAAATGCAGAATAAACACTTACCAGGAGGACCAGAAAAAACCTTCACCAAAGCATCACCCGTTAGCCCTTTCACAAAGGAAACAAGACAAGCTTTTAAAACCAGGGGCAAATCGGGGAGTTGAGACGAATGTGTAATGGAGGCAAACATATAAAGAAGACAATAAGGTCTATATAATAACGAGTTCAAAGATTTGCCGGCCAAATTAACCCAATGCAGGAAGAAAGCTGACTCATTCATAACGCCACTAATTCAATATTTCTTCTTTTTTTAATTTGTCATTGTTGTTACCGTAAAAATGTAAACTAAAATAAGGATTTAAAAAAAAAAACACACACAAGATCTGAGAAATTCCTTTACCAATGTACATTTGAAGACGTAGAAGGAGTAGCCTCTCTCACCATCTACCGACATTAGGGTAGTAATTAATCTAAACTACACTACTTGATATAATAAAAGATTAGCCCTATTCCTTAAGTTTGTTTTCTCTTTGTTAACATTTTACCTCTCCGTAAGAAACCTAGATTGTAACTCGTGCTCCTAGCAATCAGGAGAAGAAAAATTCTCAAAAGTCAAAAAGATTCTGACTAAGAAGAAGATGTTAATGTCTAAGGTCGAGCTAAGCAAAGAAGCATTGACCTCTGTTTTTGCCTATTGAAAAGATTAGAGGGACAAAAAAATCAAAAGAAAACAATTGGCACACGCGTCGAATAATTTGATCAAAAAATTCTTTATTTCACCGTTAATCGCATTATTGTAGCATAACAAACGGTCCTATTCTTAGAACGTGAAAGGAAACTCTCTCAAAATGTAAAAATTTCTATAATAAAACAATTCAAGATAGTAGTGGTAATCCATGATGTTGGGATATATTTTTAATTGTCTACGCTAATCAGGATATTCGGAGATTCTTGAGAGCTTAAACACCATCCATTATAGCAAAAAATCAAGAATATTAAAATATATAACAAGTTTATATTTGACCATATAAGTCTTCAGAAGACAAAAGAACCATTTAGTGGACAACAACAATTTTTATAGCCGGACGTCTTTTGGACAAGTTTCTTGCCTTCTGTTTTCTTATAGTTTAATTAGATAGATTCTAAAGAGAAAGATCCATGGCCGTACCAAATTACGTGAAGATAATTAAATTAAGGGGTGAAATGTGGTGTACCTTGTTGGATGTGACATCAGGGTCAAGAAGTATACATAGGCATCAATAATGTCAAGTGGAGAAAGCCTGTTAACAACATAAAGCTTCCTATGGTCCTGTAGTTTTTCCATTGAACTATTTTGGAGCTGTAGACCTCCAGTAGCTGAAGCCGAAAACAATGGTTTCTGTGCCACTCGTGAACTGGTCTTAGCTTCTTTGCCTGATAAAGAAAAGAGTACGCCAATTGAGAAGTTACATATATCCAACAAGTGGTTGTAAAAGATGTTAAACAATACAAGTTGTCAGACTCTAGATTGGTCTTAACTCTAAACTCAGTAAAAAAGCAAAATTTGGAGAAGAATGAGACACAGTTCATGAAGAATAAAGATTTTCTTGTACTACATTAACGAAGTAGCAGAATGTAGTAAACATAATCTCCACACAAAACATAGGGTGATTTGACGAAAATTTCATTTGGGAATTTTGACGAACAACTGGTGGGCAGATTAATTAAGTCAAGGCAATTTTTATCTATGTAACGCGAGATGTTGTTAGACGAGTGAGAAGACTACTACACATAAAAAAAAAAACTTGATCATTGCCAAAATTGGATTGAAGGCTTTAAAGTAAATAACAAACGCGATCGATCAAAGCCACAATGATTTCACGTGTTATTAACATGTTCATAGCATTAACACGTTTAAGACGTTCGGTGGTCCTTTTACTACTTACAAATACATACATTACCTGTAGATGTCGTCGTAACGGTCACTTGCCTAATTCCCTTCTTTTTATTCAGTTTTTTTATTTGGATGTTCGATTTAATATGGAAATGAAATTAAAATTGAATAATTTCCAATTGAGTTTTAAGTAGAGTTTTTTATGGCAACCTGTATTACAAATTTTCGTTAGGTATTTTTGTATGAAATGGTCATCCACTATTACGTACATTAGACATATAATAAGTGTCACACTCACACATCACATTTTCTCAACCAAAATATGACTACTTCAAGATTGTCAAAAAAGAAAAAAAAAAAAAAAAAAAAAAGATGACTACTTCAAGGGGTTCAGTCGAAAGATGAATCATTCTCTTTGTTTGTTGGGGCCTCCACTTCCTGGACTCTGTCTTTATTATTTTCTTCCCCCCCCCCCCCCAAGGACCCATTCTACTAAAGTCATTATTAATGTGTTTGCCTAGTTTGTAAATACTTATGTATTTGCAACATTTCTATGCACTTTTCAAAAAATAGCAATTCATTTATTTTCTCTATATTTCACTATACTTATTAAGAAAACCCACATGTAATGAATTGAAATGAATACATTATAAGTAATTTGTGTACAATTTTAAAATAAAAGACATTTTGGTAGTTTTGTCTAGCGAGCAAATAATAGTATTGGAGAAGAAGATACACAAGAGAACGAGACGGGACACATGTATTTTCGAAGCAGACGAATTAGATGCCTGTTTGGTCCTTTTATAAATAAGTTTATAATTACCTCCAAAGACTCACTTTAAAAGTGTCTCTTTAAAGGAAGGTCGGTCATATAGGCGGTGATGATGACTCTTTTGGAACAAAGTGATTGGTAAAGAAGAAAAACTAGAAAGCTTAAAAAAGGAAAAAAAGAAAAAATGCACGTGGTTTTGTTCTATTCATTTTAAAGACATCTTTTTCCGATGAGGAAAAATAACACTTTTCACCGTTTTTAGCTCCAGCTTTTCACCATCCTGCCGTTTTTTCCCCCACTTTTATCGATGCTTTTTCTTCATCTTGGACCTTAGCTCAGAAGCTTTCAGATCCACGACCCTTTGGCTTCGCAATAATTAGATTTGTTTTAAGTAATTAGAGAGATAATTTACTAATCGCAAATGACTATTTTCAATGTAATTACAACTTGTCCTTTTGTGTTTACGGTTGCAATATAATAGAGGTTCTTTTGATGAACAATTAAATAATTATGATTAACCGTAATATTGTAATGTAAGTTCTGGTAACCGTTAATCAATGTGTCAGAAAATGTCGTATTTTTTTTTCTAATTTTATAAAGTTTTCAATTTTTAACTAACAGAAAAAAAGAAACCGAAAAAGGTAAATAAACTTTTCTTTTTGTCGGTTATGTTTTTTTTTTGGCCGATAAATATGAGAAAAATAGACAGTAGAGTACACTGTAGTGTAGTGGCAAAATCTGGAAAACAGCTATATAGCTTTCTCTCTGCTGTGAACTATGCAGAGCCGACGTGAGCTTCACGCGCCCCCACCGTAACAAAGAAGAAACCTGAAGGAGAAGAAGAAGAATAAGCCGCCAGCCATGGGATGTGCGGCGTCCAAACTCGACAACGAAGATTCTGTACGGCGTTGTAAAGATCGCCGCCGTCTCATGAAAGAAGCTGTCTACGCTCGTCATCATCTCGCCGCTTCTCACGCCGATTACTGTCGATCTCTTCGTCTCACTGGATCTGCTCTCTCCTCATTCGCCGCCGGTGAGCCTCTCTCTGTCTCCGATCAAACTCCGGCGGTTTTCCTCCATCCTCATCCTCCTCCGCTTTCTGAACCATCTCCGGCTAAATTTATCCCTCCGTCGCCTCCTCCGATGTCTCCTTCTGTTGCTAGTAGTACCAAACAGTCTTCTTCTTCAGTCAATTCCGTTTCTTCAAATCGACGGCGGAAACAGCCACCGAAACCTAAGCTGCCTCATATACTCTCGGAGTCAAGCCCTTCGTCTTCTCCGAGGAGTGAGAGATCCAATTTCATGCCGAGCTTTTATCCCGGAGCTGCTGCTTATCAGAACTCTACTTACTCCGCTACTCCGGCCTCCTCCGTCTGGAACTGGGAGAATTTTTACCCTCCTTCACCTCCGGACTCCGAATTCTTCAATCGGAAGGCTCAAGAGAAGAAGAAACACAACTCCGATGATCGCTTCTTCGATACTGAAACAGAGAGGTCAGAGTATGATTTCTTCGATCCTAGTAAGCAGAAGCTGAAGCAGTTCGAATCAGTGAGCAATGCGGTGGATGAGGAGACGGAGACGGAGACTGAGAGAGAGGAAGTACATTGTAGTGAATGGGATGATCACGATCATTACAGCACCACGAGCTCCGATGATGACGATAGAGAGTCGATCTCTGAGGTAGGGACTCGCTCCGAGTTTGGTGGATCTAATTCGATGAGACAGCATCATCAGCAACCTTCACCAATGCCGCGAGAATATGACAAAGCAGATGATGCTGCGACGATATCTTCTGGTAGCTATAGAGGAGGAAGAGAGATCACTGACATGAACATGGTGGTTAGGCATAGGGATTTGAAAGAAATCGTTGATGCCATTAAGGAGAATTTCGATAAGGCGGCTGCTTCGGGTGATCAAGTGTCTCAGATGCTTGAGCTTGGTAGAGCTGAGCTCGATCGCAGTTTCAGCCACTTGAAGAGTGAGTTCTGTTTTCTTGCTTTTTTTGGTAATGCTTTGATGAGTTTGTGACATTTGTGAATTTTGTGTGTTATTAGAAACGGTGATTCATTCTAGTAGCATATTAAGCACCTTGAGCTCGACATGGACCTCGAAGCCACCATTGTCAGTCAAGTACAGGATAGACACGACGGCGTTGGATCAACCAAACAGTTCGAAGAGCCTTTGTTCCACTCTTGACCGTCTCTTGGCATGGGAGAAGAAGCTCTATGAAGAAATTAAGGTTCTTTACAGTTTGTCCAAATCAAAGCGTTTGTAGGTTTTGATGAATTTTGTCAACTGACTGTTGGTAACTGATGAATTTTATTCAGGCTAGAGAAGGCTTCAAGATTGAGCATGAGAAGAAGTTAGCGCAACTTCAAAGCCAAGAGTATAAAGGGGAGGATGAAGCTAAACTAGACAAGACAAAGGCCTCTATAACGAGGTTACAGTCATTGATAATTGTTACTTCTCAAGCTGTTACAACCACATCTACTGCCATAATCCGTCTTCGTGATACCGACCTTGTTCCACAACTCGTTGAGCTCTGTCATGGGTAATTTTTTCTCTATCTATATAACTGAATCACTCCCTTGCTTGATGTTATCTTGTGATCCAACATGTTTCTTGAATTTGACATTTTGGCAAGCAATCATTACTTGCCCATTTGCTGTCTTAAATTTGGTGTCCTATTTATTTCCACCTACTTTTCTTATCTTTAGAAGAATCTTGTGGACTTGGTAAGTGTGGACTTGGTAAGTGTAGGTGAACAATAATGACCTCATGCGTTTAGAATTTTGTGGTCCTTGACATGCTTAGAGTGAGACAAAAAGGTCTCTTACCTCTCTTATCTATTGTTACAGTTTAGTTCTTAGCCTTTTGAAGTTTTATAGCTTATTATCTTGCCAAAGTAACTACTAAGTTGCTGAAATTGGTAATTATGTCTCATAGTTAAGAGGCTGTATAGGCAATAACCTATAAGAAGCAGTATACTATTGCAGACATTAATCTGTGTTTTTTTTTTTTCACCTGATGCAGCTTTATGTACATGTGGAAATCTATGCATCAATACCATGAGACTCAGAACAGCATTGTGGAGCAAGTCCGGGGACTCATTAACAGATCAGGCAAAGGTGAATCAACCTCTGAGTTACACCGACAAGCAACACGTGACTTGGAATCAGCTGTCTCTTCTTGGCACACCAGTTTCAGCCGTCTAATTAAATTCCAACGTGACTTCATACTCTCAGTTCACACCTGGTTCAAGCTAACCCTTCTCCCAGTTTGCCAAGAAGATGCCACCGATCATCATAAAGAGCCGCTCAATGCTTTCGCCTTCTGCGATGAGTGGAAACTCGCTCTAGACCGTGTTCCCGATACAGTCGCATCTGAGGCAATCAAAAGCTTCATCAACGTTGTGCATGTGATATCCGCAAAACAAGCTGATGAACATAAGATAAAGAAAAGAACAGAATCAGCATCAAAAGAGCTCGAGAAGAAAGCTTCTTCGCTTAGAAACCTAGAGAGGAAATATTACCAGTCATACTCAATGGTCGGTGCCGGTTTACCAGATTCAGGACCCGATAGCGAACACATGTTAGACGCTCGAGACCCGTTAAGCGATAAAAAAGTCGAGCTTGCAGCTTGCCAAAGGAGAGTAGAGGAAGAGATGCTGAAATACTCAAAGGCAATAGAAGTGACAAGAGCCATGACTTTGAATAATCTGCAGACAGGGTTGCCTGGTGTGTTCCAGTCGTTAACAAGTTTTTCTGCTTTGTTCATGGAGTCTCTCCAAACGGTATGCACTCGCTCATACTCTATCAAATAGGACTTTAAATTATATACACATATATCTTGATAGTCTTACAGAGTTACAGTAACAAAGCTTCAACTCTTTAAAATTGAAAGTATGGCTTTTGTTTTATTGCCCTTAATTATGTATTTTAGCATTAATGTGAGGTCAGTTATTGTGTTTCCCCAAGAAATTGTTGAGTACATTTTTATTTATTATAAGGAGAATGTAAATAAACGAAATTTTGAAACTGAGGGCGTCGCTTTGATTCTGGATATGTCTTTAACTTCTAATATGCTCTTATTCAGACAAAATTTGGGTAACCTTTTGTAGATTTTGTGGTTTATTTACTGAAAAATGAAGGGTAAAAAACCTGTAACTGTAAGCAAGAAACTTAAGAGGGGGTAAATAATCTCTGTGATATAATTTATCTTCAATTCCAAGTGGCTGGGGTGTGGGGTCTGTTTCCATCGGATTCTCTCTCTAGTTCGCATCTGACAACTCTTCATCTCTTGTCTGAAAGTGAAACCACCACATGGTTTTGTTAAAATCAGGATTTTACCGGATCTTCTCTGTGTCTTCTTCTTACCTTGTGTCCCTCCCAGAACCTAATAGACAGAATCTCTCCCATGTCCCCTCTTGTCTTTATCCCTTTACTGTTTGAGGATAAAAAGATCCACACAACGGAAACAAACAAAAAGCCTGGAAAAGATTTTATCTCTTTCCATATGAAAGCCTAGACCTGGCTGGCGTCCATACAGTTAGTCTGAAGGTCAATGTAATGACTATTTTAAGCATAAGGTCTGATAACAAATATTTAACAACATGATTAAAACAGCCTCAGCGGGATCATATGCCTTTTGCAACTCTCAGGGGCTTGGGATAACGAAACTCAGACGCCCTGGCTAGCAGAAGGCACTGTGCCCGGCAGTTATGGCATCATTGAGTTGGTGCGCATACCTAGCCAAGAAATCCAAGAAACAAATTACAATTTGAACCTAGGTAAAATCATGATAATGAAGCTACATTATCCATTTCAGTAGGGAATCCGGTCAAAACTGTTGAAAACCTTATTGTTTTGTGGTTGTCAAGTGAAGTGGCTCCGAGGCTCACCATTATATTGTCCACAATCCTCTGGTCCAGTCCAGGCAGATCAAATACTTTCAGTTGTGGAGCTGAAATATTAAGGGTAAAGGTAAATATGTCATTATGATCACAACCAAAAAAAAGAAAAATTGCAGGTCATATGTCTCATCACCCATGTGCAGAACAGCAGAAGAGTAATACATTCAATTTAGAGCTCCCTTGATAATAAAATATGATAGCCAGCAACTTAAAACTTTAGGCTCTAAACAAACTAGTGCACTAAATCCTATTTAGAGGTAGCAACATATTATAGACACCAACGACATTCAGGCACCCAACTTAAAATTTGCCGAGAATGTTGCTACTTTGAGAAGACTAAACTGGCTTATCACGTATGATTTTGTTACTATTTAGAAATTAGACCAAAGAAGGCATTCAATTTCAATTACCTGTAGTACACCATCTTCATACCAGTCGTGTGAGTGCTTTAAGCAATTCACCTCTGATCACAATGTTCCCAAAAATTATGTGCACCACCAAATATGACATAGGTCAGGCTAAATGGTGACAGTTATACAGGAAAGAATCTGCAGGCTAACTTAGCAGCGATATCATCAAGAACTTTGTTGAAATGTGGATCTTCTAGACCTTTTATTTTCCATTGTAGAAGTCTGATATTAATGTCACTTAGTATTGGATCTCCATCTTCTTTACAGTGGAGTTGTATTAGGCGATCTATGCATTTGACCAAGTACTTGCTGGATCTTAGCTTAAAGTGGTTAATAAACTCCTCGCCGTCTTCTTCAGCTTCAAAACTTGATACACACATACTCTCCAAAGTGTCGGTTAAGTTGAAAACAAGAAGTGTGCCTTCAATAGCCTCCTCCTTGGTAATTTCATTCGACAGTAAAGCAGATATTCTACAGAATCCCTTTCCTTGTTTAGATCCGGTACTCCGTGATTTCTTAAAGGCGAGAATCTTCCCAGTTGCAGCATAGTGCAGTACCAGTTCATACTCCTCATCTGTTACTGGATATGGAGAACCAAACAGTACGCCAACCACCACTCTTCTTACCAAAAAATTGTTTTGGAGGCCAGAGCTGAAAGATGGACGTGTTTTCTGAGAATCCAATTCATAAGAAACTGAACTGCTGATTTTGTTTTCATATTCTCTCAATAGGTCTTCCACAATACTGGAAGCCTTTATTTTGCCAGAAACGAGCTTATCTGGTTTCTTTCTCTTGCCAGTTATAGTCTCACTACGATGTGCTTCTTCGCCGCAACTTTTGCTGATACATATCTCTGAGACTCTAATGAGAGACTTACTTAGTGATTCTTGAATGGTTCCAGTTACAGGGTTTAGAATCCAAGCAATGTATGTAGCCGCAGCAATGGAGAGATCTTCCACATCACATGCTTGTCTACAATCAGTCACTTTTGAAGTGTATATATGGTGGATATTTTCCAACGATTTTCCATTCGAGAAGAGCATAGCAGAAGCAAAATAAAACCAATCTGGGAAGTTAATAGCCAAAGCCCTGCCAGAAGATACAACATCAGTCAAAAACGACTCGCACACACACACGTATATGTTAGTAGATCAAACGTGAGGAAATCAATTTGCATTATCATGTAAAGTTACCATTCGGTTTTGTCATCTAATGCTTGAACTTTTATCGGAGTAGGCTTACAATAAGCATCCCGTCCTTGTTTCCCAGGAACAGCAGATGGTTTACTGACAGTATGAGCTAACATTACGAGGGACTTGGAGGTGAGAGGACCAGCCAAGATTCTCAGAAATTGACACTGGAAGGGAAAATATGTATCAGAGAATGGCAACATGGAAGCTAGTTCCACCGGTATACCCCACAACGACGGTCTTGAAATAGTGTCCACTATAGCAGAGACCAAACCAGCAAGTATTTCAAAGACAGAAGCAAGTCCCCTGGCGTTAAGCATGAAATTGCATCAGAAAGTAAGACATATGTCAGCATAAGGTTACATGTGTATATTACTGCAAATTTCCATGACATGAATTGGATAGGAACTCACGTAAGCAAAAGCCACTTATGTAAAAGCGCTCTGGTGTTGATAAACATAGAAGGGGATAGCGCTAAGCAGATGACAATATCGCGCCACTCTGCCCTCTCGAAAAGCTCCTTCTTTAGACAAAGGAAAGGCCTTTCCACCACATCTTTCAAGACTCTGGAAACATCTTCCTTCAAAGACAACGGATCTTGATACCAGAACAGGATCCTGATCATCAAAAAGTGTCAGAGACCGGTCTACCTTTATTTTCTGAAACAACAGAGAAAAAAATCTCAGAAGCTGCAGCTTCAGTTCCACAAGTTATCTGTAGACTAACGTAGCTTAGGATAGAACCAGTACAAGAGGTCAAACCTCAGAGGTATCTCGTGGTTGTCTATAGATGATTCTCTCGGTAAGAAAGGAAGAAGCTTTGAGACAGCCCTATCTCTTCCATCCTCTAACTTTCTATACACGCTGCATGATGTTGAAGCTGCCGATCTTACAACAGCTTGGAACAATTCTGTAGCCAATCTTCCTATAAACAGTTCCAAGTCAGATAAAAATATGAAAGAAGAAGAAGAGATTAAAGATAAAATCTTGGAAATCCCAAATCAAAAAACTCACCGTTTGATCCTCCCAATTTATCAATAATATCCTTAGAGACTTTGATCAATTCTTCAGAGCAGCGAGGTAAATAAGAGCTACCAAACTGTAACGTTTCCTCGTTTCGATACCTAAGTACCTTACAATTCCTTGAAGATGATAAAGCGCAAACAATGGTTCGCACCAGATACTCAATCGCCGAATCAAATACCTGAGGGGATGAAATTTTTTGAATAAGAGAATCACTCACGCACATATGCCAAAATCCATAATTTCAATCAAAATAACTAACCTGAGGTGCCTTGAAGCACATTAGAGATAACGCTGCGTCCATAACCTTAACCCCAGACTCGTCGCCGCCGATGTCCAGAGTCAGAGTTCGGTTAAGCTTCGAGATAGCTAGTCCCATAGAGGAAGTAGACTCTTCCAGTTCTTCTTCGAACAATTGGTTTCTGTTCTTAAGCCGGTAAGCAAGCGCGGCCAAAAGGTCGGCGACCGCAGACGGAGAGGACATCGAACAGATGAGCAGAAATCGCCGGCGATTTCGAATTCCGAACTCAGATCACTAACCGGTTAAGCTATAATAATCTCTGATCATAATACCGGTTAAGCTATGTGTTCAAGCTATGTCTATTAACACTTTGTAAGCCATTAAGCTCAAGCCCAATGGACACTCAGGCCCAATTTTAATACGACACCGTATTTCTTCTTCCTCTTCTTCTTCTAATCCTTTTCTCAGTTCTCACATGTTTTGTAATTACTAAAGCTAAATTGACAAAAACAAATATGCATATGCTCCGAGAAAACTTACAAATTGGTAAAAGAGAAACATTAATAAATTTCTCCCGCCAGTTTATGAAGTTATATACTCTTGTGTTTGAGTTTGAGTTTGAAGCATCATACAAGATTCGAATAATAAATTAGTTGTCACCTTCTCTTGTTCTCTGCACCCATTGCCTCGTTGGTTTTGTTGGATCTTGCAAGGTCTGCTTCCTTCTGTTGCCATTATGTCCCCGGCCTCGGCCTCTCCCTCTGCCTCTGCCTCTGCCTCGACCACTTCTGTTGGCGGAGCTGCTAGAGTTTGTCTCTGATTCAGCTTCTTTGGGTTCTTCTTCTCCTTGTTCTTGGCTTTGACCAGCTTCTTCTTCTTCGTTGGGTGACGATGATGCAGGGGGTGGCGGAGGAAGATACATACCAGGCACAACCGATATGTTTTTCTTTGGCTGAACCAAACCGCCTTTTTCTTCCTGCAACTTTAGAATAGACTCAAACCGCTCTCTTCTAATGTTCTCTGAGTCTGACTGGAGCAGCGGATCTTCGTCCTCACCTTGTATTAAACCAGAATCCTGTTTGGTCCAAAGCATGTAAGCTGATACAGTCAATAGAGGAAAGAATAAAAGTTGAATCTTGAATTGTGGATAAAAGGTCGAAACAATGCAAACACACATAAATGATCTGGTGTAGATGGCTCGCTCACCTGTTGAGGTGATTGAGTACCAACCAAGTCAAGAACATGTTCAATATCACTCGCATGAAATACTTTGCGGCACACTGGACAGTTTCCCAAGCTTTTATCTGTTGATCCAGAATGACCTGCAATACTTATTTCTTTGGATTATTTTGTCAAACTCCCTTTCGGAGAACCACTATCTTTTTCAGCTTTCTGTCAAAAAAAGACCTTATAATACGAACCTTCTCGAGCACTTGATCCTCTACGCGTGTGTACAGCGTCACCAGATTTCGAATCAGCATCTTTCTGTGCATGAAGCCAGTTCCACCACCTAATGGCGCACTCACTGATCACTTGAAATCAACAAAGAACAATTAGACATCTTAAACATTGAAAAATAATCCCAAACTAGGAAAGATAAGAGGCTAACAATTCCTCACCAGTGAAAACAATGAAAACAAGACATCAGCTTCATAAATGGCATTTGTTTAGTCCCGTCATCCTCAGGGAATAATGGATACAAACAAAGTGGACAATCTCCATCCGGGTGATTCATAATTGTGAGCCTCTCAACTGCTTCCTAGAAACATATAAGTTTAGTACACTACAAGATATTCTAATCTTAACCAGATTACATATGCATATCTACGCACAAACAAATACACATACACACATTGTCTGCTTGTGATTCAGCAAACTTTAAGTCTTTTTTTTTTAATCTGCATACGACTTATTTCCTTTACATAACGCTAAATCTACTAATCGTTAATAATGAGATTCAACATAAACATGGTGCAATGACACGGCACAGTAGTTGTTAGTATACAAGAAAACATAAAGAGTTGCTTACCTCACAAAGTTCAACAAGCATTAAAGAAGATGATAACTCAGAAGCTTTCTCTTGAACTATGTCAATCAAATGCTTTTGCCTATGATCATCCAGACCCTTGGATTCAATCAGACTAATTCGAGGTGGCTCATCTGGATACTGTTACAACAAAAGAACATACTTTTAGCTCAAAAAAAAGCTCAAGGATAATGACATCGACACCATAACATACCTTAGAACATGCTTGGATTCTCAAAACCGCTTCCACAAACTGCAGAGAGCATTAACAATGTTAATATACGGTAGAAATTTCAAATTTACTGATTTGGACGATCGCATAAACAAAGCCGGAACCCTAATCGCAAAATCTCAATGAGAAAATTACGGGTTCTCAGATTGTCCTCGATCCTGAAGAACAAATCAGGAGGGAAACGGAGAAAAGAGAAACCTGCTGAGAAGAGATCTCGGCGGTACGGGGCTTCATGTGGAGGTGAAGATGAGGAGGATATGAATCCAATATGACGCAGTCTTCGCCGTAAATAGCTTCTACAGCTTCCACTTCCATCGCTACCTCTTCCTCCGTCATTGTTATTAGTTAAGAAGAGGAAGAGCACTCTCGTCGTGCCGCACAGAGACGGCGAAGAAGAAGCAGAGGCAGAAGCAGAAGCAGAAGACCCTTTCTGTTTCTGATGTCGTCCAAATTTAACAAAAATTTCTCAATTCACCCTCTTGCGAAAAGTGGCCTTTTATGTTTAATTAGTTCTTACATCCACAATAAGTAAATCTTTAAGAACTGCTATTAAAAAGGTAAATAAGAAAAAGATTCGCAATAAAATAAAATAAAAAAAGACGTGGCGGTGACGGAGTAAATTTTACCGCCGATGGGACCAATTTACATACGTAGAGTAGAGAGAGAGCTTGACTGTAAGTATGTTATGAGTAGAGAGAGAGCTTGACTCGAGCTTCTTTGCTCTTACCATTCGAGAAATTTTACAGATTTTTGTACGATTTATCTCGTTTCATCGAACATGTTTACTCACTTTATTTCAGGATACGTGGCTGTGGTTTAGGGAACATGTGTTGCTTCCTTCCCTGTATTGTACGGGTTTCAAAGATCGAGTATTTAAGCTGTTAGTGAATGATGGTAATTTTTCAAATCCCATACATTTGTGTCCGGGTTGTTGCTGTTTCCATACATAATACATTGTGGCTAGTCTAACCGTCTAAGCTTCAGGACAATTCTTGTTTATTTATTTATTTTTTTTTTTAATTTTTGCTCAACATCAACTTTTCATTAACCAAGAGATTACAACCAAATCCAAGGCACATTACATTCGCCTCTATAGAATTGGACCAAAAGCAAATGCAATGGTTGATCAAGTACAACCCTGGAACACTAGGCGGATCCAACGCTACCTAATCGAATACCAATGCATTTTTTAACCACAACGAGATAGATAACACACCACAACTTGGTGTGAAATCATCTCTTAAACTACCTAAATAAACTCTATGACACGAAAACAACTAACAACACAGAAAAATCCAAATCTTATACTGAATAACAAATCAAATCCAAGCTATTAGAACCTTATGATCTGCAAGTAGAGCTTGTCCCCATAGCATCAACGCCCAAAAGCGCAATATCAGAAGAATTTGGTTTCTCCGGCTTTTCATTGTCTCGGTCCTAAGCCTAAAACGGACCGAACGTCCGACTGAACCGACCAAGAGAAACAAAGCAAAACTAGCAGGAACAGAGGCTTCTCCAATCTAACCACACAACAACCAGAATGCTAATCACCTAATATTAAGAAGTTGGAGCACAGATTAGCATAGCTTCACCTCAACGGTGCATATTCGGATTGACCACATCGCTCCTGCATTGTTGCCCCGCATCTTGGCCGGACTGGAACCAGAAGATGGAAGAGGCTCTCGAGAAACGCCAGCTTTGAGGAAGTCCTCAAATCTCAGCCGCCAACGCACAAGGAGAGCTCGCCAACAACCGGTAAAAGAAAAATAAACCCCGACTCCACCATAAACTTCGGTCAGCTAGGTCCTCCGGCAGACGGTTAGAGAAGCAGGAGGTCGCGACCCAACAAACCTAGATCTGACACCTTGAAACTGCAGAGAAGGCCGTCCTAAGCTGCTTCGAACCACCACCATTCTCCCGGAGAGGAAAGCGAGCTGAGATCTCACTCCATCTTGTAGGCCTCCGCATCGTCGCGACGCAGCCGCCGGCAGATGAACCTTCCTCAGCGCGACCAGAGAAGTAGAGATCGAGTTTCCACTACAACAACTAGAAATAAAGAAGAAAAACGGAAAGAGTAGAGCCCTCTCACACCGCCGGCGAAGCCCCGGACGGCGGAGAGGCAATCGAACATTTGGCGGCGGCTGTCTTGAAAACTAGGGTTTTGAGAGAAAAAAGGGTTTTTTTTTTTCCACGTTCGACTTTGTTGCATCTTTTGACAATTCTTGTTTATAGAGTTCAAAGAATTGTCTTTTACTCTTAAATTTTCTAGTTCTCTTTGAGAAATTCAGAGTTAGTTTTGTAGAACGTATTTTCAAATTCTTATTTTCCGGAAGTTTGTAAGAGTTTTGACCAAGTGACTATTGATTTCTTCCCCCAAAACTACTTAAACTTGGTACTTATGTTATATTTGATATGTTGATTTGTACCTGTATCTATTATTAATATAGATAATTATATATGAATTTTGTCAATTGGTCATGTGAGATACTGTTGTTCAGGTTACAGAGACATATTTACACCAATGACCAGAGTTAGTGCATGATGAAACAAAGTTACTTCGGTTTGGTAGTAGTCCACAAGGGGGAAAATATCTTTCCTGATCCTAACTCTTTAGTGGTGGATGAAAAAGAAAACTAATACTAGTAAACTCTATTATGGGTTTATTGATGAAGGTAAGACTCTGCCTATGTTCTCTTTGGTGCTTTTGAAGTTGGACATTGTGGTGCTGTTGCTAAAAAAATGAATATATCTATTCCTAGTCTTTTTGTTGACCTTGTCAAAATATAATTATCTTGCTTTTTCGTCCACTACCCGTTTATCTTTTGGAAAAATTCCAAAAAAAAACTTCAACTTATTTTAATTTGAACGTTTAATACCCATTTTGATTGGAATAATAATATCTGATATATTAAACTGATGTCAAATAAAATTTTATAAAAAATTGGTCGAATTGAACGCACGACTTAACAGATGTTAATTAACCTGCGTGACGGAATCACTAAACCGGAGTGAAATTTCAATAACACGTTTTTAAATAGATTAAGTGGCTTGGTGCAATGAGTGTTCATTATTTAAAAAAACTGGTAATACTATCCAGAAAGTTATTGAAAGCTTTGAGGAGAGACTGGACTTCAGTGGCATGCGTCGTCTGTTTTCTTCTTCTCACTTGCAGTTTGCTACGACCAAAACTTAAACCTAGACGACGATTTCAACCAAGATCCAAGGGAAACGCCGAAAATATCTTAAACACACACATAGAGCGAATTTGATTTTGAACAAATCCGAAAATATCTTAAACACACAGAGAGCGAGATTGATTTTGAACAAATCCGAAAATATCTTAAACACACACAGAGAGCGAGATTGATTTTGAAGAAATCCGAAAATATCTCAAACACATAGAGAACGAGATTGATTTTGAACAAATCCGAAAATATTTTAAACACATACAGAGAGCGAGATTGATTTTGAACAAATCCGAAAATATCTTAAACAAATTATGCTTCTATGTGATATATAAACAAGTTCAATTTTACTTGCAAGGATTTTGCTCATGTTGTTATGCGATAATCTAGTGATGTTAAGCCATATATATTATAAACAAGATGCATGTAACCTAGATCCGCATAATCCAACATGTGAATAGCCGGAGTCATTAACACCCATCTTCAGTAATTTTTCTTCCTGATCAGTGAAGCTTTGTTGTGTAATTGAGACTAGTTGCATGCTTTGCTTTTTCGGATATTTTATGGAAAGAAGAGTAATACGACGTCGTGTATTTTTAATATAATGGAGCAGATAAAGCCAAGGTCAATTCCGTAAATCACGGATGTTTGTGACAAGCGGGGGGCTTCGTCTTCTTCTTTTGCTTTATAGTTCAGAAGATAGTTTCCATTCTCACTCTTTCTCTCTCTCTCTCTCTCTCACACAGCTTTTTATTAATGTTAGATCTGTCTCTTACGTCGCTTCGAAGTCTTCTTCATTCCTTCTTCACATACCCCCAACGAATCCCTAATTTATCCAATTCCACACTCCGCTCCAGAGAAAGAGAGAGATCTATCTCAATCAAATTCCACGACAATGGCGTCTCCCAATCCCTACACCAAGCGTCGCTCTCCTCCTCCGCCGCCGTCTACCACTCAAGCCCGTTCCAAATCCACCGGAGGAGGAGGAGGATTCTTCTGTAAGTCTGTTCTATTCGCTCTCTTTCTCCTCGCCTTGCCTTTATTCCCTTCCCAAGCCCCCGATTTCGTCGGCGAGACTGTGCTCACCAAGTTCTGGGAACTCATTCACCTCCTATTCGTCGGCATTGCTGTTGCTTATGGTTTGTTTAGCCGTAGAACTGTTGAATCCCCTCTTGATTTTAGTCTAGATGAGTCTTCTTCTTCTTTGTCTTATGTTTCCACAATCTTCCAGTTTGATGAGAATCATCATCATTCTTCTGATTTTGTTGATGTGAGGAGGAGTGAGACTCGTTTGATTAATAATGATAATGTCAGTGCTCGAGCTCCTGTGGTTCTTAAATCCGAGTCTTTTGTTGTTGAAACCGAATCGGAAGATTCGTCTGGTGGTGGTAGTCAAACCAATGAAGTCAGAGCTTGGAGTTCCCAGTATTTTCAAGGTAAATCTAAGGTTGTGGTTGCTAGACCAGCTTATGGTCTTGATGGTCACGTTGTTCACCAACCTTTAGGCTTGCCGATTAGGAGTTTAAGGTCTGCTCTGAGAGATACTACTCCAGCTCCTGAAGATAACAATAACTCCTTTGCTGATGGAGCTGTAAATGGGGAAGCTGAGTCTTTGTTATTGCCTGATGAGGTCGTGGCTCCTCCCACTCCACCTGTTCCATGGCATTTTACACCTGAAATGATGGGAATGGGAGACAACTATCCTTCTGAGTTTTATCCTCAATCTGTAGATGAAACTCAATTTACGACTCGCAAATCGGCATCTTCTTCCCGGTCTTCTGCTTCATCGCAAACTAGTCTTGCATCCCATACTGAGAACAGATTCTCTCCTTCTCGTTCTGTTTCTCAGGAGTCTCTTAACTCAAATGTGGAAGAATTGGTTAAGGAACAGAGTCTTCAGGGTTCAACACGGTCTAGTTCGCCATCCTTGCCCCCGTCACCGTCTTTGTCTTCATCTCCACCATCGCCACAATTAGTGATCGATGATACTCACAGGCGTTTGCCAGAATTAGAAGTAACCGATGAGACTCACAGGCGTGCCTCACATTCTCGGCATTACAGTGATGGTTCATTGTTAGAGGAGGGTGTAAGGAAAGGCTTTGAAGATGAACTTGAAGGGAGCAAAGTCAGAGACAGATACAGGAGGATGGAACGGGGATCTAAATCACTTAATTTGACTGCTGAAAGTTCCCGCAGAGGGAACAAATCTCGCAGATCCTACCCTCCTGAGTCCATCTCATCTCCCGTGGATGACTCCACAACTAGGAGACGGAATCTTCAGCAGAAGAGTAATGGCCATTTGCTTGAAGACAATATCGGGAAAGGTTTGGAGGCCAACAATAACAATCTGAGAGTCAAAAAGGGAAGGAGTCACGACTCTTTGGAGCTACCAGCGGAAGACTCTGCAAAAGATGAATCTTTTCCTGCACTGGAGGTATCGCTCCGGCCAACGAATGCTAAAGCTTCAAGGCGTGCAATGTATTCTTCACGAGGGGAACGTGACGCTTTGCCGGAGAAGGATGTCACAAGAAACTTAAAAGATGACACTGTGCATTCAGATAAGCCCAGGAAAAAGGACCTTCGTGGTAATAATGATAAGGAATTGAACACAAATAGTCCGAGACTTGAATCACGTTCTTGGAGAGCTTCTAGTAATGTATTACTGAGAGGAAAGTCTGTGAGGACCATAAGATCTGATCGCCAAGGGAAAGATCTAAAGGCAGATGGAGATTCATCTGATGATCGGGCAGAAGCTAAAGTAGAGAGCCGAGGAAGAACTAAATCGAGAAGACAACGAAAAGAAGAACTATCAATTGTACTGCACCAGGATAAGAGTTCAGAGACTCGCGCTAAATCTGAGCCAGAAGAAGTTGCGATGGAAGAGACAGAGGCCGAGCAGCAACCTCAAGTAACTTTAGAGGAAGAGGAAGAAGCTGCTTGGGAAAGCCAAAGCAATGCGAGCCATGACCATAATGAGGTTGATAGAAAAGCCGGCGAGTTCATAGCGAAATTCCGGGAACAAATCCGGTTGCAGAAGCTCATATCCGGTGAACAACCTAGAGGAGGAGGAGGAGGAGGAGGCACTGGTATGATCAGAAACAGCCATTTCAGATGACACTTACCACCATTTATTGCTTCATTACTTGTATTATTATTGTAATTTTTATCTATCGGCATTGTTGATGAGAATCTTGAGTTGTCACTCTCTTTGTTTCAAGTTTATATTGTTGAATAAAATGAATTTCTAACTTATTAAATTGGAGTCAAAGTTATGAAGATGTGGACGTATTGGTTACAAAAAGGAAACTCGGGGGCAAAACATAATTATCCATGATATTAAACGCAGAGAGAACTCAATTGGATTTTGCAGGAATCGCCGGAGGGAGAAGCTATGGTGATGATTTCATCAACTCCTCTCTATCCAAGACTTACAGTTCTATACGTGAGTTCTTCTCTCTCTCTCTGAATATTTAGTAAGCTGGCTTCTTGGGCTAAGTAGGATTAAGCTTGTAAAATCTTGTAGGTGAAACAAAAGTGCAAACGATCGTTATGTTGCTCACTGAGTGAAGAACCAAAAGACCAAAGGTAAATTTGCAATTTTGAGTGATGGTTTTCTTGCTTTTTGGTTTGATTCTGGAGATAGAGCAAGGTACTGTGTGTGTGTTGGAACGAAATCGAGCTTTGCTCTTACATTCGGGTTTGGGAACATGTTTGCTTCCCTGTATAGTACAGATTGCAAGCATCGAGTATTTATGCTGTATATGATGGTAATTGTTCAAATCCCATACATTTGTGTTTTATCTGGTTGATGCAGTTTCCAAAATTGGTTTTTGCTTAGCTGTTTCAGTATCTAGTCAAGCTTCAGAAAAATTCGTGTTTATACAGTTTAAAGGATGTCTTTTACTTTTTAGTCTGTAGTTCTCTTTTTGAGAATTCAGAGTTAGTTTGTAGAATGTATTTTCAAATTCTTAGGTGGAAGTATGTAAGAGTTTTACCAAGTGACTACATTGATTTCTTCCCCAAACCTACTTAGGTTGGAACTTATGTGAGATTTGATCAAAAAACAAAAATTTGATAAACTTGTATCAATAATTCTACTACTTCTGATCTTTCTACGGAAGTCTTGTCACTTTGCTTTGTTGATCTTGTAAACGCCTATCTATTATAAACATTGATAATTAGATATAAATTTTGTCAACCAATTAAGAATCTAAGATTGGTCATGTGAGATAGGTTGTAAAGGTTATGAGACATTGGTAGACCAAGGACCTAACTAGTAAAAGTAGTAGAGTTTGTGCATGATAAAACAATGAAACAAAGTTACTTTGTTTTGGTGGTCCAGAAGGGAGAAAATAGCTCTTTCCTTCTCTACGGACCAAACTAGTACCTCTGTTATGGATTTATTGATAGAGGTAAGACTATGCCTATGTTCTCTTTGGTACTTTTGTTGTTGGACATGGTGCTGCTATTACTCTGCGTTTACTAAAAAAAGGAATACCTATTATTTCTAGTCTTTCTGTTGACCTGAAATAAGTTCTCAAAATATTAGTATCTTGCTTTTTCTTCCACTACCTATTATCTTTTCAGTTGAGTCTTTTACCCTTGCTGTTTTGATCCATTTATCAAACCTTGCTCTTAGATAAAAAAAACTAATATGACTCTTAACTTGGATAGAAGAAAAATTCTGGAATTTAGGTGGAGTACTTTAGCTTCATTCCCGGAGCATAATGATACACGTATATGATAACAGAGTATGCTTTTATGTGATAAAACAAGTGTAATTTACTTACAGGGATTTTGCTCATGTTGTTATGTGATATTAAGCCATAGATCATAAACAAGATGCATGCTACCTAGGTCTGCATAATCCAATATGGGAATAGCCGAGTCGAATTGTATGATTTTGGGGAGAGTCATGAACACCATCTTCAGAATTTGTTCTTCCTGAGTGTATCAATGAATCTTTGTTGTGTAATATCATTGCTAGAGATATAGTCAAGGAAATCTTTGAAGCTGAATTCTCCATAGGCAGCTGGTTTGTTTTCATTGACGAGCTGAGATGCTGGACTTATTTTCTTGTGCATAGGTAGACTGTGAAGACTTGCAAAAGATAGTCGCTTGAAATCTTTGTTCACTGTTACACGATGAACCACACTCTTGTATATGCCATTGCTCATGACTTCTACCTGATCACCCAACTGAACTATCAGAGCTCCTTCAATATATGGCACAGAAACCCAGTTGTTGTTGGAGTCCATTATCTGCAGCCCTTGGCTACTCTGGAGTAATATGGTCAGTGAGCCAAAGTCCGAGTGTGGTGGCATTCCCAAAGCAATATCTGGTTCGGGACAAGCTGGATAGCAGTTCACCGCCATGACTTGTGAGCCTTCTTCAATTTCTTCTTCTAAGTAATTTTTTTCCAGTCCTAGACTTTCTGAGATAGCTTCAATTAGTTGCTTATGTAGCACATGCGCTGCTTCTGCATATTTCCCCACTTTTTCCCTGACAAGAAAGGATATTTTTAAGAGATCACATCAGTTCGGAGTCCCAATGTTTTGATACATTTTGCTGCAAATAGGATTCTTATACCCGTCAAAAGGATAACAAGTTTTGTAGATAGTGCAGATGGCCAGATAGGTTTACTTACTTGTAGCATTGAGGGTTGGATGGCCACAAATCAATCCACTTTGAGAGAGGATGGGAGTAATGTTTGATGAAATCTCTCCAGTAATGAACTTTGTCTGTTGAATGGTTGAAGCTGGTGCCATACCGTACTGGCGTATGAACATTACCAGAACCCAGAAGCATCTTCTCTTCGACAGGTAAGTCAAAGAACTTTGTAGCTGCATCTAGCGCATCTTTCACCACTGATGATGATATTCCATGGTTTATAATCTGTAGAGAAATAAGTTTGGATCTGAGAGTTATGTGCTGAATTAAAGGGATGCAAATGATACAGTAGTGTAGTGTGCTTTTAATGAAACCGAGATACTGACAGTTTCATAAAATAAGAAGATAAGCATCTTCACATGGCTACATTTCTTATTGTCAATAAAGACAGTAACTAAGGACTTTGTTTTATTTGACGGTTTTTATTTGATTAGGGACTTTGTTGAGTTTGATATAAATGCTAAAAGACAAAACTGCCTTTCTCATAAAGCATACATCTAGTGTGACTGGTAGATGCTTCATGTACATTCCAGACTAGTCTTAGGGCCCGAGGAATGAAACACATGACTGAATTTAATGAAATGAGAAATGTAGACACATGAATAAGACATTTAAGCACCAAACATCTTCTTCATTTGGATTGTAATAATGCAGGACATGGAGTTACATAAATTGTATAGTGTATGTAGCCCAAAAAGAGTATTACATTACCTGAAAGAAACCAAATCCCTTGCAGGCCATTTTAATCTCATGGATGACACAGGGTCTAAGCAAAGGATCGTGTAAGAGGGAGAGATCAATGACTGGGAGTGTGATGGTATCTGTGCCACTGCTTGAACCGAGCATTGGTCGTTGTGAAGGTGGAAGAATGTAACGGGTAGGCACGCGAAGGACACCTGACTCGGTAAGTGCCATAGCACTGGTAAAGCAGTCATCAAGCACACTCTTATTTGATTCCTCCATTGGAATCTGTTTTGGTACTTGAGTTTATGTTTGTTGATCCCACCGTGTCCCAAGTTATAGTAAGCAAGCATGCCAAACCCATTTTTATATACACATGAAGATAACCTGATTTGAAAAAAGGTCAACATTACTACTTCTCTCTATAGAATACGGTTTTGGAAACTACCTGCTTTGTGTTCATATACATAAGCCATAAATGAATGGTTAGATCACTAGTCCAAATAAAGAATTCCCATTTGCTTATAGATAGGCCACGTTGGATTGAAAGGTATCTGTGAAGGGTGGATGACTAGTTGCATGTTTTGCTTTTTTGGATATTTTATGAAAAAAAGAGTCATCAATATATTATTGATAACACTATTCTATGCTTACAACTTAACGGTTTCTCTCTTTTTCCCTTTTATGCTATAAAAATATATATATGTATATTAAATATCTTTGAATTGTTTGTTTTGTTCTGTGTAAATGAAACTAGTACTGGTATAGATTCATGGGGGTATTACTTAAAAGTATGAACAATCAATGGGTTTTGGAGTTATATGAAGTTGAATGATGTTATCTGTATTTGGCTCAAAATCAATGAGGTGAAAAAGTGATGATTTGTTTTCTTGTGCCTCAGGGGAGACAAAGAAGATAGAGTAGAAAGAAAGTGGTGAGATTCAATGGAAGGAGGAAGGAGGAAGAAGGAAATGAACAAAAATAATAGAAAATAGGAAGTGGTGACAATTGAGAGATAGTTTCAACTTGGTGTGTGTGGTTCCAAAATTCAATCTGCCACTTCTTTTCCCAAAAAACAAAAAAACTTTCGTAAGCATCTTAAACTTTGAGAAGTCCCTTCTGAAACGCGTCAAGTTTGGCTTATGTCGGTGTTTGGGCCAAAGAATAGTAGCCCATCGTTTTTGTTATTCTATTGACCATTCTATTTTATTTTTGAGAAAATATCAATAAAAGCATGAAGTTAGCAAAAATATTAATTAAATTGACAATTTTTATTATTTTTTAACGTTAAATCGCAAATTTTTGTTAATTTTGCCAAATAAGACACATAGTTAAGTCAACTGACGGATATATTTTATAGGGTTAAGTCAACGTCGGTAAGATCCGTTAAACAGTAAAATGACGTCGATTTGTAATATTAAAAAAAAAACATGATATGGTGATTCGAACCTGCCACATGTTGGATGAGTTAATCAATACTTAACCAAACACATATTTATATATTTTTTGGTAATCTCTTATTTGGACTTTCTCCTTCTCACGATCGATAGAACCGCGTACTTATCAGTAAAATTTTCTTTCTTCCTCATTTAAGCGTTTCCATTGACCAATTCCAATATGATTTTTTTTTTCTATTTCTCTAATATGATTTATCAAATTTTAATTCTATCTCACTTTCTAGATTTCGTGGCGGAGATCACCATCTCCTCGCTGAGACATTCCAAGGGATAGCGGTGGAGTTCAGATGACGATTCCCACGGAATCCATTGGCGGCTTAAATCTGAATTTGAGAAAAAGCTAAGGTTCAAATTCTTCGACAATATATATATTTTTTGTTATGTATAATTGTCAATATACGCAGCGGCTCTGTTATTTTATTTTTAACTTACAAACGACGTCGTTTTACTGTTTAACAGAAGTTATCAACGTTGACTTACATTGTAAAATTCATCTGTTAATTGACTTAACTATGTGTCTAATTTGGTAAAGTCAATAAACATTTGTGATTTAACTGAAAAAATAATAAAAGTTGACAATTTAATTCACCATAAGCAAAGTTGAGCCTTTTTAAAAACGTTTTTACTATATAACTTCATGCATTTAATGACATTTTTCTCTTTTATTTTTATACACATTTTATTTATTTTTCCTTTCCTATGTGTTTGTGTATGGTGTAAGCTGTTATTCTCTTTCATATATATCTATATTGTATTATTAAGGCCTCAATATATATGTGGCCAAAATGGGCCATTTTTACTTGGCGATTATCCAAAGATTATTTATTACCTTGTTGGGCAGTTCTTGTTTTATTATAGGATTTTACCGTATTTTTGTGTTAATTTTCTGGTAGCTTTGTTCTGAAATGAGAGTGTCCGTACTTAATTATCTTCTTCATCCAGTCATTCTTCGTGACTATTTTTGTCCTTTTCCTTTGAATTCGATTGTTCATCATCCACGTATGCATTTTTCTTTCAATTTAGGAGAGTGGTTGATTGTTTGATTGGTGATGCTTCTGGTAAGTCATGGGAAGACTGTTCATTGAGTCTATTTTGGTTTCGCTTGCTGGTGGAAGCTAAGTAGGTTGTTTAGTAGATTAGATTGTTGTTATTTTTATTTTGATGCTCGTTGATAGTGTATTATTCTATGTGTTGTTGTGAAGAGTTTCGTTTCTTTTTGTTTGGTTTATCTAGTTATTAAGTTGATTTCTATGAATCTAAAAGATTAAACTGTGTTGGTCCAACCTCCATTTTGTTTTCTATGAATTTAAAATATACATAGAAATACCATTTTGTTTTCTTTTCCTGTATATTTCAAAAATTTTTTACTGGTTTTGATGTTTTGGGCTGATGGTTTATCTTAGAATCATGTCGATTAAAAATGTCTTGATAGTGATATTTCTACGTTTTTAATATTTTGTCATCAAAATACTTATGTTCTGGAAAATTAAATAAAAAAAAGTAGGCTTATAAAACTGGATAAAGCCCACATAATTTCAAATTAGAGACAAAGTCCACAAAATTTATAAAAAATTATGCTGAGGTGGAGCTCTCTAACGAGAGAAAACTCTGCTATTATATATATGATTTTCGAATAACATTTTTTTTGGTTTTGTTGATCAAACAACATGTCAACCATTTATATTTCTCTGGTAGGTTTGGTTTCACACGTTTTTATAATAAAACAGCCGCATTTCAAAGATTACAATATTCAGAGAAATTTTTGGATTTTCTTACTAATATTGTGTTTTAGTCAGCGAATCCTAATTATTATTATTTATTTTATGGGATTCTTTCTTGTTCTGTCATTGACCATTCTATAGTAGGCATCCAAAATTTGCAAAATGGTTTTTGTCATGAAACACCGTATCGAATCTCTGTACTTCTAGTTTTACTAATTATAAAAGAGATGAGACAACGTGGTAGCCATTTCCCTGGTTTTTTATTTGTTTTCTAACCATATGTTAAAGGTTTCATTTCGATCATTTACTGCTCTTAAGTCTAATATATGCGACATTGTCGGAAAAAAATTTACCAGACATATAAGGTATCTCCAAACATTCTAATTCAAGATTTGATCAAAGTGATACAGTTTTTTGAACTGGTTTACGTACGGTAAATATACTTTTACAACAATGAAATTTAAATAAAGATATAAATCAATAGCTGACGATTTTGATGAACTGAGAGTTGGCAAATTGATCAAAGCCACGACTTCTTCAAACATTGCTCTTTATTAACAACTCTCTCTCTCTCTCAGTAATCGTCATCGTCGTCCTCATAGCCATTTCACCCTCTCCCTCATCTCTCTATCAATATATAAGTCACCTCTCCCTCATCTCTCTTCATCAACTATCGTTTTACATTATATATCTCAATGGGATCAACAGCGACGGCCGCTCTCTTTCTCCTCTTAGCGGCAGTCCCTGCCGTCTTCGCCGTAACTTTCAAGGTCGGCGATACTTCTGGCTGGACCGGTGGTATCGATTACACGACTTGGGTCACGGGAAAGACTTTCAGAGTGGGTGACACTCTAGGTAAATTAATAATAATGCTTGTGTTTTTCACCCCACATAGATTACTTGCTTTACAAGAAACGCTTTTTTCCCCTAACAAAAGATAATTATTTAATTCTTTCAGAATTCATATATGGTCCTTCACACTCGGTGTCCGTGGTTGATAAAGCCGGCTACGATGGCTGCGACAGTAGCGGATCGACACAGAGCTTCGCCGATGGAGACACTAAGATCGATCTTAAAACCGTAGGAACAAAGTACTTCCTTTGCCCTACTTTTGGTCACTGCCTTGGTGGCATGAAACTCGCTGTTCTTGTCCTTCCCACCCCTTCTTCTCCACCTTCCCCTCCTTCTCCATCATCCTCGCCTCCTTCTCCACCGCTTTCCCCTCGCACTCCGCCCAAAACCAGTTCGCCTCCTCCATCTACATCTCCGTCCAAAACCGGTTCGCCACCTCCATCTGCATCTCCACCAGCCAGTGGCACACCGGAGTCAGACGAATCAATGACCCCTCCACCGTCTCCATTGACGCCTACGCTGTCTCCATCGCCGCCAAACGCGGCCTCTAAGGGAGTCATGAGCTATGGACTGATTGGAGTGACGATAATATTGATGTACGGTGTTATGACCTAACTAAATCACTGCATGGTGGAAACAGAGCATTTTTTGCTCGATACATCTTTTTGTTCTCGCTCGGTCTTTGGAATCAGAGCATTTTTTGCTCTTTGTGTGTAAACGTAATTTTAGTTTTTCATTGGCCATTTTTTTTTATCTATTTATATTTTATTCTTATCATTTTTCCATATTTCACTTTAAAAGAATATATATGTCACACTTTTTCAAAAAAAACAAAGAACTATAATGTTTCCCAACATTCAAGATCGTGTTTCATGATAACAAAGGCTGGCCAGTTGAACTAGTCATGTTCACGTATGACTTAAAAATACTAGTTGAGGATTTAAGAGTAATTAGGTCAAACGATTCCAATTGTCAAATCTTCTAATTGCATCTAAACAAACTCCCAAAACATTGATGTAAAGCTAACGAAACCCAACACTGATAGAATAAAATGAAAATCTGTAGAGCATAAAACATATATAGAGATAACATAACTTACCGGGTTTATTGATAATATTTTGTTCAGACGAAACTCACTCTAATTTATCAAATAATAAAATAAAAAAACGAAATATTTCTGTTTCACAACAAAGGTTGTGTTTTTGAGTGGGAGAATTTCATATGCTTATGAAATATTATTTTGAGTGCGTTTCTGATAGTAAAAGAACTCATGAATCTTCTAATCTTACTTTCTAACGCATTTTATATGGTAAACTTTCGTGTCTTCAATACATCATATATATATATATTCATTTTTTAAATTTTAAATATCGATTTTACAAGAAATAAAATTATCTCCCCTACATGTCAACATGTCATGATTAGAAAAGACTATTGAACGATTAAAATTGACTCATGGATTGTTCGCCATTACAAATAGAAAAAAATATTTGAAAAGAACAAAGATTTGGTAAACATCATAATACCAAAGAGTTTAGAGCAATATATATATATATATATATATATATATATATCAAAGGTATGACATTTTCAAATATCTCACGTCACAATTTAGCCTCTTCCTCGTGATCTCTTATCTCTATATATCTTTCACTTTCTTTATCTATCTCATACATTATATATCTCGATGAGATCAATCACGGAGGCTGCTCTCATCCTCCTCCTCCTAGCGGCAGTCCCTGCCGTCTGCGCCGTAACTTTCCAAGTCGGAGATAATGCTGGTTGGGCCGCTGGTGTCAATTACACGACTTGGGTTAGTGGAAAGACTTTCAGAGTCGGTGACACTCTAGGTAAAGGATTTTTTTTTTTTTTTTTTCATTTAGGTTAAAATTTGTTCATACCGATCACTTGCTACACAAGCTAATGATTTTTTTGGTTTACTCTTTATGGATCAATCAGAGTTCAAATATGGTCCATCACACTCGGTGTCCGTCGTGGATAAACCCGACTACGATGGTTGCGACAGTAGCAGACCGACGCAGAGTTTTTCCGAAAGAGACACAAAGATCAATCTAACAAGAGTAGGAAATATACACTTCATTTGCCCTACTTTTGGTCACTGCCTCGGTGGCATGAAACTCGCTGTTCCCGTACTTGCCGCCGTTTCATCAGCGCCTTCACCGTCTCCATCGGCGCTTTCGCCGTCTCCATCCTCGGGAAACTCAAAAAACGCTAAAAACGCGGCGTCTAAGAGAATCATGAGTTATGGAAAGATTGGGGTGACGATGGTGTTGATGTACGGTGTGATTGGATAATTCCTACCAGTCGAACTAGTCTATCTTCAACTGCTCTTCTTGTGTGTAATAAATTATTTCCTTTCTTCATTACTTTTTTGTTTACTGTTTATCTTTTCTCTTATTCTTTTTTTCTTTAACTGGTCATGGACGTAGCACAATGCGTCATTGTTATCATGTTATACATGCTTACTGCGTAAAGTAAAATCGTAGCTCATTACCAAAAAAATCTGAGAATTCCACTTTTGTCCTGTGGGTTCTTAATAATATTTGCCTAATAAACTGTGGAACATAATTTAAGGAAATACAAGTTGAAATATATCTACTCCAAATTAGCGGGTCAAAGGACGGCTTCAAGTGATTTAAAAAAACCAAATTGTATAAAGACAGAGAGCGTTGTATTATATTAACCCATAGTACACTGTAATCTAATAATCGCAACTTGCATTTTGTGTAAAAAATAAACAAATTTAGTTCCAACAGCAACATTTACATTTGACTACTGTGAAATATGCACATCTATGCGGACTCGGTTTTATTAGTAATATATACGAACTGGTAAAAGATAAACAATCAGTGTGGCCAATATAGACTAGTTCACTGTTTAATTGATTGTACGAGTACGGTAAATGATACCTATTGTACGGTCTAGGGATTGAGCCAGTCCATCGCAGCACACAACTTTGATTTGAAGCAGAGCCGATCAACCAATAAAAAAGGTGTGTGTGAAAAGTTAATTCGAGAGAGATAAAATCAAATCATATTGAATAAGGTCATGAATCAAAAACATTTGGTCGAGAATCATATTTTAAGACCTTTTTGGGGTCTTCTGAGTACTACTGGAAATGTAACCAAATGTATTATTAGCCCAAACACCAACTAACCAACAACGTTTTGCAAACGCCGCAAGTTAGAAAAATTGACCCCATACGAATCAAAATTTAAACGTTGTCTCATAGAAATAACAACCTAATGTCCCAGATTTCATGGAACCAACACTAATATAGAGGAAACCGCAGAAACCAGGACAGGAAGATGAAGTGATGAGCGACCGAGAGCTAGAAAGAAAGAGAGGATAGACAAGCCTTGTCTTCTTTTTGCTTGTTTGCTCTGTTGTTGTTTTTAGGCTTTGATATAGTGTTTCTGAGGTGTTAGATCTTTCTACTTACATGGTAAAGCTATTTTGCTACTGACTGAGAAGACTGTATGATGGCAAATCTTCAAGGCGTGTAATGTCTTCAACCATAATCTCTCTCTCCAGTTGCCGCCTTGTCGATTTCATTACAGTCTGTCATTCAGACGATTATCAGTTTAGCCACAATTCATTTGGTGAACTTATGTATAGGCCAAGATAAAAACACCAAGAAAGTCAAAATATATGAAAATTAAAGCCATGGTTCTTCAAATCTAAAAAACTTTCTGCGACATTAGAATAGGTTACAGGAATACACTTACATTAAATTCCATGTATGACGCCCGCATGGAAAGCCACTGCTGATCCATCAGCTTGAAGGCAATGCAATAAAGAAGGTCAAACGCAGATTCGTTCACTGCTTACAATACAACACAAGTCGTAGGACATAAGCTTAGTAATCTAACTCGTGACAAGAGAAATAGTCATGAGATATAATCAGAATTATCAGAAATTTACCCGAAAGGAATCTCAGAAATGTTTCCCCAACAATACTTCGTGGTTTCACTGTAATATCACAGGGTATCTATTGTTAGTATACACAACTAGACTAAATGTTCCTGAACATGAGTATCTCAAATAGTTTCCCCAACAATACGTCGTGGTTTCACTGTAATATCTATTGATGTTACTGAACATGAGTATCTCAAATAGGGTACTCAAAATTAACTACCAAATGCCCAAGGCAAATACCCAATTAGAAGATCAAAACTAGGAGTGGTTATGCTAATTAAACTAGCTGTTGCCATATTGCTGCCTAAAGCAAATAACCAAAAAAAACAGCAGGTTCACGATCTATGCAATCATGGAAATAAATAAATGTGGTTATACCTGCTTCTAAGTCAAGCATCTGGATGAGCATGAACGTAATATTGATTCCAGCAACAGCAAAGGGGTATTCCCACACAGAACGATCCCCAACCTGTTTCCTCAAAAGGTCCTGGAAGGATTTCTACAGGAAACAAACAAGTAGCACAGAAACTTTACAATGTCATAAACTAGTAAAAATATTATATGTGATGGTAACAAACAATCTACAGATACGGTGCCATTGGAATTTAATTTAAAGTCGAGACAGCTTTATAGAGGCTTACCGGGAATTTCCTAGCAAAGTACAACAAGTTTTCAAGAGATATGAAACCACCACCCCTGCGAGATGCAGTACCGGTGAGTCAATTGGAAGAGGAAAAAAACGTAAGGATAATGACAATGAGATGAGAGACTTTGACATTACCTAAAATCTGTTGACGGATCTTTGCCCTGCCAACCCATTTCTTTCCACTGATTGGATACAACACCGTGTAGCTCTTTTTCAGGGAAGGCAAGTTTCCAAAGGTCCTTCAAAGCTTCCTACACGCATATTGAAATAGCAGCCAATATTTTAAGTAACGCAGGTACAGTCTAACTTATGAAGCGCAGGTAAACTTGAAACAGCTACCATATCTATTGAGTGGCATAATAAATTCGTTTCGAGCAGTCGTTACAAATAAACAATCCTCTAAAGGAAAAAAAAGCATACCTGATGATGAGGTATTGAGCTGTCATAGGCAACATCAATGCGGTTCTGCAACCTCTCAAGGCAATCCTCCTGAAACAATTCGACAAATAAGGCTAGTAAGTTATAAAAGCTGCTATTAGAAAACATCAGAAAAACCAGACGCGAAGATTGAAAATGGATTGAAGAGAAGAAAGAAAAAAAAGAGGAAAAGGAAACCTGAGCAGGTGTAAGATCAAAAGAAGGACGGGCATCGCTATCTCTTCCCTGAGCACAAACACATGAAAGGCCACGGCCTAACCATGCTGCGGATCCAGCAACAACCTCAGCTGCAATTTAATAATTAAAAAATTGAGAATAATGACTAAGTCAAACAACAGATTAAAGAGAGCTTAAAGACAGAAGAAATGATATATTAAAAAATGTCTCTAAGAAAACGTGAGACGCAAATTCTTATTCGGTTTAAAAGCATAAAAAAAAAACATACTCAAAGACAGAACGGTGAAAACTTTCAAAGTAGTGAATTCCCAATAGAAATGGTTAACATTATCATCATCCATTATGATGAGCTTTGGTTTCGTTTGACAAATCAAAAACGGAAGCATTGAAACTCTAAAAGTAACATAAAAAAAAAAAGACGGGAAACGCGAATTATAGTAATCTCAACTGGCGGCTATACACCTCCTCTTAAACAAACAAGAGAAAACGAAACGAAAACAAAGCCATGGAAACAATTCGTTAGTAGAATTAAGAGATATATGGATTTTGACTAAAAGTAGCACTTACAGAGAAGATCCACACACATAATTAATCTTTATGAGATGAGCAACAGAAGCAAATCGCGAAACATATAGATAGATCTCTAAAAATCTCTAATCTCTAATCTCCAAATTAAAAAAAAAAAAAAAAAAAAAAAAAAGGCAATCGCCAGCGAAGAGAGAGAGAGGGAGAGAGCTTAAGAAAGAGAAAACGTGGATAAAGTGAAAGAGATAGAGAGAGAGAGAGAGAGAGAGAGAGAGAGAGAGAGAGAGAGATGAAAAACGCGTTTGTTTGTTCCATTAAGAGAAGAAAAAAAAAAAAAAAAAAAAAGAGTGATGATGAAATAATATGTAATTTACCAGATGAAGAATGATAAACGCTTCCTCGTTCGAGACCTTGTGAAATCCGCCTCACTGCTACGAACGATCCTCCTCTATCATTCATCTCTCTCTCTCTCTCACTCTCAATCACTCCCTTCCACTGCTCAATCACCAAATCTCTTCAATCAGAAAACAAATACAGTTTTCGAATCAATCAGAATCTGATCGAACACAGTCGCCAAATGCGAATCGCGTTAAAAAAAAAAAAAAAAAAAAAACTCAATCCATAGATAGAAATAGAGAGAGAAAAGAAAGTAAATTACCGCCGGAAACGAACAAATCGGGCGTCACTGCTTCCGAGATCTACCGATCGAGTATCGCTGGAAAGCCTCGTTTAAGGCGGCGATTAAGCTTTTTTAATCAGATTCGCTGGAATTTATTATTATGAAGAAGATTCGGCCGTTTCGTTTCTTCTTCTTCTTCTTCTTCTTCTTATTTGGGTTTAAGTGACACAGAGGGAGGAGTGTGGAACAATCGCTATTAAGGAAAAAAAAAAATAATAATAAAAAAAAAAAAAGGGAGAGAGAGCTTCTTTGTAACGGAAAAGTGTGAATGACTCTCTCGTGCGTGCGGTCATCTTGGGGTATTTAAATTCCGGGTCGTCAACAACAACAACAATCTTTCTACTAATTTGCATTTTTTATTACTAGTCTTTTATTTTTAACCAATTTCTTCTAGAATCTGTGATGTGTGCACATCGTTCGTTATTACTGTTGTGTAACATAATACTAGTAATTACTAGTATATGAAAACGTTACAAATATATAACTGAAACTAGTACTATTGGTTTGAGTTTCTTCTAGAATAGAATACATACAAACATCCTTGGTGATTTTTGGATCTATTTAATTCGGTTTAACCAACAATATGTTTAATTTTGGCTATTTTTGTTTTTCCTTCTTCTATTATACACTAACAAACCATTGAAGAGTTTTAACCAAAATATCTTCAGCGGTTATGCAAATGATTAGGCTATTACATTTTTATTACCTTCTCGAATAAAAGAAAAAAAAAATCCCATTTGAGTAAATAAGACAAAATACTACAAATCTAACAAATGCTATTCGCTTTCGATCTAGTTTTTTGTGTGATTTTTGAATAGTAATAAAGAAAGATATCGAATCTGAAACTGGATTTTCGTCAGAAGATAATACTAGGGTTTGTATAGAAGTAATAATGTTGTCTTACAAAGCTAATCACATGGAGTAAGTGCGATCTTGGTCTCATCTCTCATGGGGGAGAGGGAGACAGTTTCATTACGGCGTGGGCCAATACTATGACCGGTATGGTTTTACTATAGCCGACCCGCGTGTTAGCAGTAGATTGCCTTTTCCTTTTTGTTCGTGTGATTAGAGACATTCACTTACTTATTTGCATATAAGTACTATATCTCAATTATTTGATCCTTACGTTTACTGCTAAAAAATATAAAATAAAAGATAGTATAGGATTAGTTCATTACGTTTAATGCAAATACATTTACGATTGGAGTATACTAAAACTCAACTCGGGAATTGTCAAAAGTCGGTGTCACGAGGCATGGCCGCATGGCTACTTTCTCCGACAAAGTCTCCGTTTTGCATAAAATGTTTCTAGATCCCAAAGATTATGGGTGTCAAAAGTATATTACAGTGTTTTAAATTAAAAAAAAAAAAAAAATTGTACAGGATACAGAAAAATAATCACCATATTCAAATCATTATCTTATCAATCAAATTTGTATATTATAGAGAAAAACAAACTTATTTAACACATAAACGAAGAAATAAAAGATATTATTTGATGCTGAACCCAAAATATACATAACTTCTCTAGTATAGACTCAAGAGTCAAGAGTCTTCAAAATAACGATTTGCTAAGAAAATATACGTCGATCGTTTCACTACTTTTGATTTTTAGTATTTAGCAGCGACAAAAATATTCATAATATATAACAAGTTTTTATGCAGAGTCGTGAACCACGTACGCCAGCACAAACTCGAGTACCTTTGATTGAAACACGATTTAACTCTAGACTACATTTTGTATAGCTCAGTTCGTGCTATTCATGTCCGATTTTTTAATCAACTAGTATCATTAACTTACTTTCCTTGATGTTCACGATAAATTTATTATTCGATGACCTTTGTTCTGTACTCCGGTCTAGCTCTGTTGACCAATGCATGATAAAACCTTTCGTTTTGGTTAAAAATTTAGGGAATCCATATTGTGTGGCCGACCAGTATTGGCCGACTTTGATGGAAGCAATAACTACCTGATTCTAGCTAATCACAGTTTTTTTAGTTAGGCCCATATATATGTACACGCTATCTAACAAGTTCGCAATTCTGACGAGTAATCCAGTTCAGTTTTAACTTCCAAAACTAATGTTTTTAGTAGTTCATCATACCCCAAGTGGTACCAACAACGGCTACAAGTTACAACATTCAAACAAAGCAAAGTAAAGAAGCCTGTTTATAGCTTTTAGCAAATAGTATCGACACAAACTATTTGCTTACAATAAATTATCATCATCACACACACAAGGCCCAATCAGAGAAGCCCATTGTATAATAAAACTAACAAGAAAAGAAAAAAAAGACAAAGAGTGGGAGAAAAATCAAGAAAGAGAGACTATCTTTACATCTCCTATGTCCTGTCTTCCACTCTGTAACCAAAAAAGTTGATATAAAAAATTTAAAATTAAAAATTTTAAAATTAAAATTAAAAAAACCAAAAAATGAGAAAACCCTAGATTTCTCCGTCTCTCTTCATGCCTTTCTATCAAAGCTTGAGAAAGTTTGAGACTTTGAGAATCTAAAGCTCCAATTTTTTTGTTCTGGAGGAATCGAATTATGTACAAGGAACGTAATGGAGGAGGAGGAGGTGGGTCGTCGAGATCGGAGATCCTCGGTGGAGCAATTGATCGGAAACGAATCAACGATGCACTCAACAAGAAACTAGAGAAATCTTCAGCTTCCAACACCACATCTAGGGTTCTCACTTCTTCTAAAGACAAAGATCCCTTTTCATTCACATCTACCTCCACTGCTAAATCTCAGCTTCCCGATGGTTTGTTTCTTTCTTTCCTTCTTTCACATCTTGTTGTGGTAGGTTTAATTTTAATAGCATTGTTCTTAATGATTCTTGTTTTTTTTTTTTTGGGCAGTGGAATCTGAAAGTGATAGTGAAGGGTCTGATGTAAGTGGATCGGAAGGTGATGATACATCATGGATCTCTTGGTTTTGTAATTTGAGAGGCAATGATTTCTTCTGTGAAGTCGATGAAGATTATATTCAAGATGACTTCAATCTTTGTGGATTAAGTGGTCAAGTTCCTTACTATGATTATGCTCTTGATCTCATTTTAGATGTTGAATCTTCCAACAGTAAGTGTCACCCCTCTCTCCCTCTCTCTTTTTGCTTAAACTACATTCTAAAAGTTAGAGAGTATCTTATTCTTTTGTGTGGGGGGGGGGGGGGGGGGGGGGATTTAGGTGAGATGTTTACGGAAGAACAGAATGAAATGGTTGAATCAGCTGCTGAGATGCTTTATGGTCTTATTCATGTTCGTTACATTTTGACAACTAAAGGAATGGCTGCTATGGTTTGTGTTTACGTTTTGGTGCTTTTTTGAAACTTTCTTTGTTGTTTGCTTAACGAGTAACGACCTCTCTCTCTTGTTACTGATCTCTCTGTCTAGACTGACAAGTACAAGAACTGTGATTTCGGGAGATGCCCGAGAGTTTTCTGTTGTGGTCAGTCTTGTCTCCCTGTTGGACAATCCGACATCCCGAGATCGAGTACTGTTAAGATATACTGCCCAAAATGCGAAGACATTTCTTACCCGCGATCTAAATTCCAAGGCAGTATCCTTTTTCTCTGTTCATAATTTTGCTTTAGCTCGGCTTTTGCTTGAGTTGAGAACACACTCTGATGATCTTGAGTGTGTTATTGTATCTTAGCGTTTTTCCCTTAAATGACTTATGCAGATATTGATGGAGCTTACTTTGGAACCACATTCCCTCACTTGTTCCTGATGACTTACGGGAACTTAAAGCCGCAGAAACCGACTCAAAACTACGTCCCTAAAATCTTTGGTTTTAAGGTACACAAACCATGATGCCTTACCGCGCTGCATTCTCAATGGTGACTCGGTTTTTGCATCCGGATGAGCAACGGAAAACGATAGCTGCGGTTTGAATGAACGAACATACATCAATCATTGAGTAAGAAGAGGATGAGAGCTAAAATGAAGTTGGAAGATGGAATCTTGAAATAATCTACTATGAATGAAGTTCCAAGAAAACTTGTAAGCGCAACACAACAGCCTGGCTCTTTGAGGGAAATGAAAAGACACACTTATCGGGGTTTGTCTCCGAAAAGTTTATCCCCAGTTAATTGGGTTTTTGTTTTTTAACTGTTGTTTCCCTTCTCAGCTTATTATTATTTGTCTTTCTAATTTCATGTAAAACCTCAGAAATTGTTTCTAATCAGAAGAGCCTCTTAGTTTATCAGTCAAAAAGCGTGTAACTTTTTTTTTCCAGTAAGAGATCGTTACCAAGTTCAACTAAATTTTGTTTGTTTAAGACAAGCGCATCCCGGTTTGAACAATTTCATTTTAGAACAAATCAAAAATTAAGAATTTATTCACCGTTTCTGTTTAGGTCCTTAGGAAATGATCTGAACTACATATGTGATAATCCAACATTTGTAATAGGTTGGTAGGTAGTATCCCAAAGCCTGAAAGGGGTGTTATTTATAACGTTTGTCTAGTTCTAATGCTAATATCAGAATCAGAATTGGGGAAAGAAAGCAAAAACATCAAATTCGCAGATACACTTAGTAATGACGCTTTATATAGATTGATCGGTAAAGTATTAATTAGTACGAGGGAGAGTACTGTAACGAAGTTAACCTAAAACTCTTGTTGCGGTTTCATCAGTCCTAGACCAAATAAGTATTCAAGAAAATCAAGGTTGGTTTAAGTTACAATTAACAAATCCTATATCAAAATAGTTCTTTAACATCAAGGTTGGATTGAGTGTAAACTTTAAATGATATCAGTACTGATTCAAAGCTAGTTAAAGGATATAATATCCTAAGAACTTAATAAAAGCCAACTCAAAAATTGAATAAAAACATGCTTCACTGCTTAATGTAATAATAAAGTCTTGATTCAAAACCACAAAAGCATAGAGTCTACAAAACTCAATTATCAAAACGAAGAAACAAAATATAAAAGCCACCAGGTTTAACCCTCGATCTGCTCCCTCAACCTTCTGATTGTGCTTCTAACAGTGACCGCACTGGCGGTGCTGCAATTAACACAAGGGATCAAAGACTTGTCAGAAAACAGATACTAAATGATTAATAAAACACAAAGCAAAAAATTTATAAAAAATCAGGATTCACTTACTTCATGGTGTAAGCACCACCAGCCTTGACCTTTCCACAATCCTTGCATCCCCAGATACCAACAGCCTTTCGCTTCACTCCGTACTGCAACCATTAATCAAAAACCCACATTCAATACACATAAGAGATTCAGGAAACCATAAGCAAAAGAGAAAGATGAACCCTTTACCTTGCCGCAGAACTCACAGAAGTACTTGCTGTGCTGACTGACCTCCATCTTCTTGATCTGCTTCCTGATACTCGCACCATAACGTGTTCCTGAATCATATAACCATTCGATGTGTTAAGAAGAGAACTCACAATACATATACAATACCCACTGAGCCCCAAACAAAAAAACAATAGCGTAAATCGAAACCATAGAAGACAGATCTCTCACGTATACACATCGCACTATGAGAAATGAACGAATCTAATAATATTCATTACGAGACAATATACCAAATGAGCTAAGAACTAAGCAAACGGCAGATCCTATTCTATGGAATCGACCATCCAAATAGAAATCAAAACTGAGGAAGCTTACCGTATTTGCCGACGATTCCGACCTTCTTCGTTCTCTTCGCCTGTGGGAAGATTCAAGAGAGTGAAGAAGTTAGAAGAGGTAACCACAAACTAGAATAATATCAGAATACTCAGATCAACTACAAAACTTGCAATATAACAAAAACAAAAGCTCGAACGAGAGAACAGAAGGAGGCTACTGAAGATAATAAGAACAATAACGAAGAGAAAAAAGGAGAGGCGTCTCACCATTTTCAGAGCAAGCAGGAAGGGAACACCACGCCGTAAGATAAGAAACCCTAGTGAACAATCCTTTGCCCACTCTAAGCTACTCTTTATATACGAATCATGTTAGGGCATTTTCTTGATATGGGCCTTTTGACCATCATCATATATGGGCCATCAACTTAGCCCAACTAACATAAGAGCCCTTTTTGCTTTTTTTTTCTTTCACATGGATTGCAGAATATTTTTGTTTAAACCACACACATCCTAAAAAGTAAAAACCTTATGCCACACATATCACCGATCTCATCTAATTTAATCAAGTTTGTTAAATTATAACGATTTTGTAAGTTAGTATTGAGCTCTCTGTGCTCTTAAAACTTTCGTTATATATGAAAGGTTAACTAAAAAATGAAATATTTTGGAAGGTTTTGCTATATAATAAAATAGAGAAACTCCTTTTTTAACAAATTAGTTTTGTCGAAGCACTTAAAAAAAAGTGAAAAGACTTTTAAGAGAAAAGAACGAAAAAAAAAAAGAAGAAGAAAAGGAACTCAAAAGATGAGTTCCAATTGTTTTTTTTTTTTCCTAAGTAAATTTCTCTAATATCTTAGACCGGTTAGGTGCAGGAGGTTTGAAATCTTCAATCCTCAGACCTGAGCTCCGGCGAATCTCAACCAAAGCATCTTCTCCAGCTTCTGTCTTTATCATCTCCAAAACACTCCCAAGAACATCTCCGCCTAATCCAAACTCTATTAGACTTCCTGGTTCCTCTCCTCCTTCTCTTATTAACCGACCAATCTCTGTCAATGTCACTACTTTCTCTGTCACACTTTTACCAAAGATTCTACCAAGAAACTCTGCTGCTTTCGGAGCATCATTTACGGCATCCTCCAGGGTTGTCAAAACAGATTCAAACCTGTAAACAACAACACAGCAACATATTTAAGCCCATTTGATTGGAGTGCGACTTAGAGAGATTTATGGGGGGGGATTCGTTTTACTTACCCTTTCACTAGTTGGACTTCGGTTAAGGCGTTGTCAGCAGATTTCACAAGGTTAACAAGGAGCTCTGCTAATAGATTCCTTTCTTTGTCTTTTCTCTCAAACGAATCAGATACCCACAGAGAAATCATTGTTGGGTGATAAGCTGGTGAATTCATATCTTTCATGCACAAACCAATCTCCTTCTCATCTCGGGCACTGCATAACAAACTCACCAAAGTGTTTATCAATAAAAAAAAATAGGTGACCACAATACGGCAAAAAGTATAGAAACTAACAACACAACACTTCATTCAGTATCAAAAGGGACAGACTGACTTTAAACTATCACATGTGGTATATGACGCACAAAAACCAGTCAGATGTTCACCATTTATTAGAGATTCTATCAAAACCAAGGAACAATGTCTCTCATAAGTATTATTAAACGGTTAGCAACCAATTCTAATTGACCTACTTCACGTATTATATACACTTTATCAGAACCCTTGTAAAACAAACGTGCGAACTGTAAACGAATCAACTGTAGTTTGATCCAACTGTACCTACGTAGGTTTTCATATACTATTATGCTAAATGTGGCAGTATCTGATCACTATGCAGAGAACGTAACAAACGACCAGCAAGAAAGGAGAGATATAGTACCTGTAATATTCCTTAATTGCAGACAATGACATATTTTGTAACCGTTCCTCAGACAAAGCATTTTCTCGAGGACTGTTTACTGTGGACGATGGCCCATGTACTACTTGCCTAGCAGATGAAACTTCTGGTGACGGATCAGAAGCACGAGACAGACTTGCAAATTCCCTGTGGACATATGCTGTTCCCCGCTCTTGAGAACTTGACCGTCCGTGAGTAACAGGACTTGCAGGTCTTTGTGAGCCAAAACCATTCAAACCACCAGCCTGTCGCCTATAATCTCCACCACCGGCCTGAGTAGCATCAGACTGATAAGTGTTTGATACTAGTGCAGGCCTTCTAGACATTCCCTGACCAAGACCACCTTGCGGACCCAAGGTAATAGGCTCATCACCTACTGACCTTTGAGGCATTGGAACCATCCTAGGCTCATAAGGTGGCCTTTCATCAAATCGAATGTCCTGATTACTAAAGCCACGACCTTGAGGTGGTCCATGGAAACCACCCATTTGGGCACTTGGAGGTGATAGCATTCCTCCTCCCCCCCTAGGACTAAACTCCATATGTCCTCTTCTTGCTGATGAATTCATCGAGGGTCCACGTGAAAGCCTGTTAGCTTGAGTTTGGCGTTCTTGTGCAGCATCTCTGTGCACTTCCTCAATTTTTTTTGGTCCTTCGACCTTCATTCTCTCTTGCCATTTGTTCTTTCGCAAATCGATGGCATTAATCAACATGAACCTCACCCTAGACGACAATTCTTGTTTGCATGATAGCATTTTCATTTTATCAAAATACCCATCCATAAGGCCCTTGGCTTTCTGATGATCGATCATAACTCCTATCGTACTCATTAGTTTACAAAGAGCTTCAATGTTCTCTTCATGAGGATCTTGATTAAACCCGAGCAACTTCTGGATGCATGCGTGCATGATTTTCTCAGTCAACATCTTTTTCTTGTATAACTCACCAATAAGTCTAATATTACCGAGCATTCTCCTTCGCACCTGAAGTCTTTTCTCTTCCCGTTCCTCCTCGGTTTGTTCTACTTGTCCTTCTTCGGCTACTCTACTGGCTTCCTCCTCTTCTTTCTCCCCTCTCTCAAATTCTTCCTGACATTTATTGAGAAGCAATCTTTTGAAGGTAATCTTTTCACCATTCTCATTAAAATCAGGTAACGCCCCAGAAAGATGTACACAGAAATCTGCATACATCTCACAGAAGGTAGGCTCCATCAAGGCTTTGTCAAATATCTGTGAAATGACTCCAGAAAGTGTAACAGCGTTGTCAATGTTGACACTTTTAACTTGCTCAAACAGTTTCTCAAAGTTTTGCGGGGTCAACTTGTTCAGGATTCCCTTTAATAGCCTTTGTTTTGCTTGTTCTTCATCTGCAACTGTACCGACTTGGTATTTTCTCTCAGCTTTGTGCATCACCTGCATAGGAGCATGTGGAGAAGGAAAAAGTCCCTTTTGTTGGAAATTTGAACCACGTTGCCATAAGTCGGGGGTATTTCTGCCCATTCCTCCCATAGGACCCACAGGTTGCATCGGTCTAGACATAATCGGTCCCTGCATACGAGGGTTTCTTAAAACTCCTGAGTTTCCTCCTTGACCAGGTCGGAAACCTACGTTACCCCCATATCCTGCTGGAACAGAACCCTGATTCTTTGTCCATCTATCGTCAACCATATTGGTAGGACGACGATCTAATCGAGCACTACTCCCTTGGCGATCCATAACCTTTCCAGGAGTAGGATAAGAATCATGTTCATGATGAGATGCACCCATATTAGCAAAAATCAAGGCACTAGCAATATCAGGCGCAAGATCAAATCCCACAGGGAGAGTAGTACACAGGTCCGCAAACTTAAGAAGGAAATCACGGGAGTACTTCTTTTCTGTATTGCTGCAGCTGTCTCTGGCCTCATCTGAGGAACCTCTCTTAGCATTCACAGAATTATCTGCAGTTTCCAACTTTGGTGTAGAAACATCGGCCGCATCTTCCCAGTCTTCTGGTTCATTTTTCACTGGTTCAGCATCCACAGTGGCTTCAGCAACAGCCTGAGGAATGACAGGTGCCGGCTTCTGGTTTGAAACATCATGAACAACATTTGAGCTCTCTAACGGCTCTTTCTTTTCTTCAGGTCCTTTGTACGCATTATAAAGATCAGAAGTTGTCCCTGCAGCATCTGCTTTTTGAAGGATTTCTTTGATCTTCTTTTTTCCTTTTGTAGAAGTATTTCTTCTTGTGTTCGATTCAAATGCGGATTTATCTTTTGAAAGAGTAGCTGGGGCAGAGGTCAAACTATCACCAGAATTTTCTACACCATGATGTCTCGATGACGTTTCCGAATGTCCAAGAGGAATAGTAGAAGACTGAATATGCGTAGAATGTGGAAGCTCAGAGCTCGTACCGTCTGTTACTTCAGCCAAGTTTTCAGAGTCAGGACAGACGTCTGTGGCACTATCTACCTCATTCTGTGCCTTCTCAAGCACACCTGACACTGTTTCGTGTTTTTCATCAGAAATTGCAGACCTTTCAACAACCATATCAGAAACAGTCTGTTCATCACATTTTAAGTCTTTCTCTGGAGTTGAAGAACCAGAAATCTCTGATGAGGCATGGCTTGACCCTTGCGTATATTCGTCAATATTTGTATCTACTGAATCAGACGCTGGAGCATCAGATGTAGGAGACACCTCCATGAGTTGCTTCTTAAACCCGTTGGTAGCTGGGAGTGATGAATTTTCCTTGGCAGCAACAGTTTCTGTTTCGGGAACAGAGACCAGAGAGCCTGGCATAGTCTGTCCACGATCCTGAGTGAAACAGCGCCAAACAAAAATAAAGTAATTTAATTAAGTAATAAACAAGAAAAAATGAATAATACCCAAAATCAAAACACAGTATCATACCTCAGTCAGATTATGAGGGGATTCCACCCTACATGTCTGATTCTCAGCTGTGATCGACTCACTCACCATTTCCGCTCTTCTAATTTCAGTCGCTGGTCGAGCAGACGAATTAGGTACTACAGAGACAAAACCAGGTTTAGGCTGCTGTGAAGAGCTCAATGAACCTGCATCCACGTCCTTTTGTGACAGAGAAATGTTAACTTCTCCATGTGACTTGGCTTTTGGTGATCCAAGCTTTTCAGACGCCCCTGCTGGCTTCACTGATACCTTCGCATTAGCAGGTAGAGCAGATGACATCACATTTTGGGCATTGCGTGCTTTCACGGAGGAAGAAGAATCAGATGAAACATGTGGCAGAGCTGCAGGTCTGATATGTTGTGGAGCGGTATGAGCAGGTTGGTTGATAATTTGTACTCTCTGGGACCCATCAATAACTGGGAAAGGATATCTTGGTGCCTGAGCAGATGACATTGGACCACTATTTAAGGGTACAGAAACCGGAGGATATATCATAGTATTGGAGTTAAACGAGGGTTGCACCAAATTGACTGGTCGTGGGGCATATGATCTGGGAGGTGTGTTAGAATGCAGTTTTAAAGCCGCTGATTCGCCTTCTGGATATGGGTCACCACGTCGATCAAGCCTCAGCTCTTCGTGTGTGTCAGGATGAGTAATCTTTACAGGCGTCGTCTTGCGTGCCCCACCATATTTTCCTCCTTGTTGCTGGGGATATTGTGGGCTCAAACCCACACCAACGTGGCCTAACTGTGGGTGAATCTGAGCACCCATTGGAGTTGCAAAACCATGTCCCTGAGCCTGATGCATCATACCCTGATGATGCATCGGATGTGATGGAAGACCCTGGAAAAACACCTGCGGCTGGATTTGAGGTGAATTTCCCATAGATAATCCCATTGGCATTGGCATTTGAAACGAGGTTGCAGTCACTGGAGGCTGCATATGCATGTTTGGCCCACCGAAGTGTACAGGGTGAGGAACCGGAGCATGCTGATATGGTGTCTGCACAGCAGGCATGCGAATATTTGTAATTGGAGACTTCTGCGTTTGACTTGGAGGGGATATATGTGGGACTTTAATATCTGCTTTTTCACTCGTTGGATTGTGCCCCTCTTTCCTCATCAACTGATTATCTGCAACCTTATTTGATAAATCTTTTTTGGGTACAGAAGCTGGCACATTTGGCGCCGTTCTTAAAGAAGCTTGCTGCATCTGCAAAACAATAGTTGGATGTGTCAAAGGCAAAGTTCAGAACAAAATGTAATAAAAGTCATCAAATTATATGATCACATCAAGCCCAGCAAACACAATACAAATAACAGAGCATTTAGAATCACAGAACAAAAGTTTGAGACACTGACTAGTGGCCATCCTATAACCAAGAACCATTCATGTAGGCAACAATCAAATTAACAGCAGATGTAAAATACTACAAGGTGGACCTGGGCACGTTTCTGCTCATCCATATTCGGAGGTGCTGAGCTAGTTCGAGCAGGAATCTATAAAAACCAACAGGGCAGATGGTTTAGGTGTTGATGGACAAATCTAAAAAACAGAAGGAAGGAAGAACAACATACCTTCATCAGATCAATAGACCCAAATTGGAACGCAAATGCTTGAGAAGCGTCTCCAGAGGCTGCCACAAAAAAACAAAATCATGATAAAAAAAAAAACTTATACCTTTACAGATGTACAGAGGAATTAAGTCAAAGCTTCAACGCTCAGTGACAAATTAAAAAAAGAGCTACCTTTAGCTGAGTTGGGCGTATCATGGTTCTTGAAAGTCATGGCGGTAGACTGAGAAGTTGGAGCCTTTGGAATAGGTCCTCCACTGTTTCTGTTGATTGATTCAGTTGTTCCACCAACAACCTGTTCACCAGACACTCCTGTAACTAACAAAACAGTGTTATAAGATAAGTTGGACTTAAAAAAACCAAACGATCACTCACACAGTGACCAAATTCATCTGAAAAAATTATCCAATTTAAAAACTTTTGATCAAATAAAAGCTAATCCGTGATTAAAGATCATACCTTGAGAGCGAGAGTGTGCATTGGGACCATTGTGATTGTTAACCGAATGATTCACAGGTGGCAAATTCACCCTAGGCTGCCCTCCTCCTCCTCCTCCTTGAGCATTGCTGGGCTTCTTAAAACTGCAATAAAGGATCAAAATGTTCATATCCCTTCCAAATTAAACAAAATCGAATTTGATTAGAAGAAGGAAAACAAAAAAAGAACCTGCGATTGGAAGAATCAACGAAAGGGGCAGGGGAAGGGGAAGGGGCAGGGGCAGGGGAAGGGGAAGGAGGAGCGCCGGCTCCCTTACCATAACCGGCGGCGGGAGAAGATCGGTGTTGTTGTTGCTGTTGCTGTTGGTGTTGGTGGTGGTTACCGGTGGATCGACCAGTTCTACGGTATTGAGTCTCGGGCCTTGATTGATTGTAGGACATCTATAACAAACCCTAAATAATCTTCACACTGTTTTTTTGTGTGCAAAGCTAAAAATTCTAACAGCTCTGTAATGGAGTGAAACGAAACGATAAAATTAGGGTTTTATTGGACGGACATGATTATAGGACCAAGAAAAGACGGGGAGAGAAGAGATGAATGTAGTTTGTAGAGAGCAGCAGCAACTCAATATCAATTATAAAAAAAAAAAAAAAAAAAAAATGGAAAAATTTGTATAGTGAAAAAAAAAAAAAAAAAAAAAAAGACTAGTATGGTAAAGAAGTACCAGAATAGTAAATAATCTGAAATCTTAAGGGTATAATCGATAATTAAATTAAGTTAATCTCGTAGCTTAAAAAGTACTTTGTTCCGGTCAATGCTAAAGAATATATCAAAATAGAGGTAGAGGTTTCAGGCGCAGAAACTGAACTAACTTTTTTTAAGCCAATTTTTTTTTTTATTCAATAATTAATTGTTTTTTAAATGATAATTTAGAGAAAAAATGTAATTATAATAGGTCAGGATGGAAGATATTTTTGTTATTTTGTTTGAATAGAAAAAGCTTGTGTTGACATAACCAAAAAAAAACTTAATGTTGAATTTTCCACATTTCTAAAATAAAAGAAGCTAATCAATAACGAATTTAAAATGACGTATAACAAATTCTAAGAATTAATATATGAAATCATTAATGTATGTATATCATCGGTATTGTTGTGGAAATTTACTCATGATATGAAATTTATATCCACAGTCTTAACTTTTGTTATAAAAAAAAAAGTGTTATTTATTGAATAATTTTTCATTTTTTGTGTTGATACATCAAATCATACCTTGATTGAGTTTGAGGTGTAGGTGCCCTGAAGTCCACAGAGTAAGAGCATGCTAGGCAAATCACTTCTGTAATTGGGCTAAGAAAATATCAAAATAGAGGTTTCAGGCAATCGCGCAGAAAATGACCTAACTCTTTTTAAGCCAAAATTTTTTAAAATTCAATAACTAATTGTTTTTTAAAAACAAAAACTTGATAATTTAGAAAAAAAAAATAATTATCATAGGTCAGGGTAGAATATTTTTGTTATTTCGTTTGAATAGAAAAGGTTTGCGTTGACATAACAAAAAAAAACTTAATGTTGAATTTTCCACATTTCTAAAATAAAAGAAGCTAATAATGAATTTATAACGACATGTAACGAATTCATTATTGGAAAAAAATAATGTGTTATTTAATGAATAATTTTTCAACTTTTATGTTGATACATCAAATCATACCTTTTTTTTTGACTGAATATAAATACAAGCCTTGTCCATATAATTAGGTGATTTCGGAGTTAAGCTGTGACAGAATTACTAGAAATATTCATTGTGTTCATAATAAAGCTTTCCTCATAGTAGAAAGTTAGGTGATCGCTCTATGTGTCCAATTAGGTGGTTTACTTTATTGTCTACTTTAGAATTTGCTTTTTTGGGGAGAGTATTAACTTGAGTTTTTTTTTTCAAAAAAAAGAGTTACTTGTTCAAGTACCTCATAACATCTTAAAAACGATGGATGTACGTAATCTTATTCCTCTCTATGAAAAAGGCCCAATACTGAGAATCTAATAAATAGACCACAAAGGTTCACACTGGGCCACGTATTTTTAAGAGAAGCCCAGCTGAATTGTAAAATGCTTTTTTTGTTTTTTTTGGGCAAAAAGAGAAAGAAACTTCGGTTTTGCATTATTTTCTTCTCTTTAAACAGAGAGAATCATCAAGAAACACACACAAAGATCTCTCTTCTCGTCTCTCAGTGGTAAAAAGTAAAAATAGAACCAAAAATTTAAGCAGATAGAACAAAAAAAAAACTTCACAGCCAATAATATACTTTGGCTTCTCTGTTCTCTCTTTCTCTCTCTCTTTATTAAGGTCGGATGAAAAGGCAATTAATAAGTTTACTAATTAAGCCATGATGAGAGTTTTTGTCCGTATGGTTTCGCCGGCTACAGAATCTTTCGGATCAGACGAGTTCCGGAGAGATGATCTGGAAGACGACGAGTTTTTTCTCCAGCTCTTTGATTTAATTTCATCATACTCAATCTGTTCTTGCCTACACTCTTGGCTACAGAATGCCATGTCTCCGCTGCAATAACAAAACAGAAAAATCGATCAGAATAAAATATGCAAAACCATTAACTTAATTAATCACTTGATCCGATGGTTAAAGTTCTTTGATTTGTTTGGATCGCAAGAAACGAATTAAGTACCTGTACATGAAAATGTCAGAGTTGATAGAAAGGGTTTTGCAACAAAGAGAGCAAGATTCTAGAAAGTGTGGTTCCTCGTTGTCCAAATACCCAACGTAATACGAATCCATTACGATGTTTTCGGATTCTTGATGACAGCTAATGGAATCAAGAAGAAGAGATGGGACGTTCCAAGGAGGAATAAGAAGAAGAAGCTCATAAACCATGGTGGAGTGTTGGGTCTTATATAGAAAGCCAGCGTTTTGATCGCCTGTGTCACGGACCATTATAGCTTCTGTAGTTGTCCATCAATTATTATTCGTGACCGTTTATTTAAAACTCAAATGTTTCCAATGATCATCACATTTTTTTTATTTTATCCGTGATTTAAGTTATAATTCAATGATTAAAATTAAAAAGGGAGTTAGGGTGAGTGCTTTTTAACTCCCTAGCTAAAAAAACGTTATCATAGACACACACACTATCACGTAACAACATTTTCTTTATAAATAGGGTCCTTAAATTTTGGTTTTGCGTGTGTAAACGACAACACGAGAGTCGATATAGCATGAGAAGCTATCGGATGATAGATTTACGAAAATATATAAACTAGCATAATATTCAAGTTTTTATTATAAGAAGAGTAGGATTTTATATATATTGGCCCTGTTCGTTTCCCTGTTGCTGGCGACAGGAACCAGCGACAGCAACTAAAAGCTGTTCGTTTGTTTGTCGCTGGTTCAGCGACCAGTCGCAGCGACAGAGAACTAGCGACAGAGAACTAGCGACAGCGATCATGATGTGTGTAGAAGAGCATACAATAGGTTTAAGATCTTGCTCCATAATAGAACTGGAATGAACTTTGATGCTTTTGGAAGAATAGACATGTCTGATGATTAGTGGAATGAACGAATTAAGGTAACTTCTCTCTCTCTTTCTTTCTTCACTATCCACATGTATTTTCATTTATGTCTCGCTAGTCTCCACATATCTCTTCATTCTTTCGTAGTTAAGTGAATTAAGCTAACTTATCTCTTTGCTTCTCTTTATATAGGAATGGCCTGACGCTGTAAAGTATAAGAACAAACTCCTGCCCAACATGGATGTTTTTAGAGATTTGTTTTCTTCAGTTATTGTTACTGGAGCAGAGGGATGGAGCGCCCAACAAGGAGAAACAAGTTTAGATTCTAGAGTGGAGGCAGAAAATGGTGATGAAGCAGATTCAGTTGATACAAGTATGGCACCACCAGTGGTAGGAACACAATTTAGAGCGGGAAGTTCTGGATCAAAAAGAAAGCGGAAGGAGGTTGACATAGCTGCAGAGACTTCTTCTTCCAGAAACTTGATTCTTACTCGTAAGAATGAATTAGTTGAGAAGATGTTGGAGCGTGATGATATTTGCAGTGTTGTGCGTGTAGTAGAGATTCTGAATGAGTTGCCTGGAGTGAGGATGTGGTCACGTTTCCACAAAGCTTCGGTTGACCATCTTCTGGCTGATTTCGCCAATCGACAGGGTTTCATTGCTTTTTCTAGTATTGAGGATAAGATTAGTTATTTGGAGCATAGGACTGGAATAAGTATTGATGACTAAACTTGCTTATTTGTTGATCACTTTGCTATGATTATATGAAAATTTGAGAACTTGTTTATTTGTGACTTTTGGTTATGATTAAATGAAAGTTTATTTTTGTTTATGACTACATGATTTTTTTTCTTGGTTTATGGTTACATGATTTTTTTTTTTGGTTTATGGCAACATGATTTTTTTGTACATGTATAATGGTTTTGCAGATGCTTAGATGGATGTTGGAAGATGATGATGATGATGTTGATGATGTTGAGTTGTTAGAAAGGCTTAATAATGAGAGGTTGATTCACATAACAGATAGAGGAGGAGGATGGCGTCATGTTCAACAACTAATGCATGGATCAGACCAACAGTGTTACGATATTCTGCGGATGAATCAAAGAACGTTTGAAGCATTATGCATGATGCTTACTACAAGATATGGTTTAGAAGAGAACAGAGATAGAGGTTGCAATGTTCACACTGAAGAAGCAGTTGCTATGTTTTTTGAGATGGTTGGTCAAGATAAAACCGTGAGAGAGATTGCTGTAAGGTATCAAAGATCATTGGATACAGTGAAAAGGAAACTTGATGAAGTCTTGAGCGTTATTCTGAAGTTTGCAGCAGATACAATAAAACCGGTAGAAGGAGAATTCACAAGGGTAAGCTCAGTTCTGAGAAATGATGATCGATATTGGCCTTATTTTAAGGATTGCATTGGAGCACTTGATGGAACGCACATCCCAGTTCGTCCTCCAAGTACAAATGCAGAAGCTTACAGAGGAAGAAAATTGGAACCAACTATGAATATCCTTGCTATATGTAACTTCGATATGAATTTCATATATGCATATGTTGGAGTACCAGGTAGAGCACACGATACAAAGGTTTTGACTTATTGTGCGAAGAATGAAGTTTCTTTTCCACATCCGCCAAATGGGAAGTATTATTTGGTTGACTCCGGATATCCCACAAGGACAGGGTATCTTGGCCCACATCATAGTGTTAGATATCACCTTGATCAGTTTACTAGAGGAGGACCACCACAAAACACGCGGGAGTTGTTTAACAGGAAACATTCAGGACTACGATCAGTGATTGAGAGAACTTTTGGAGTTTGGAAAGCAAAATGGAGAATCTTAGACCGTAAGCATCCTAAGTATGGTTTGACTAAGTGGATCAAGATTGTGACAGCAACCATGGCACTACACAACTTCATACGTGAATCACATCGAGAGGATAATGATTTTATGCGTTGGCAACAAGCAGAAGAATATCATATTCATGGCAATGAAGATGATGATGATGATGATGATGATGATGATGATGATGATGATGATGATGATGATGATGATGATGATGATGATCTTCATGGTGGATACACTCCATATGAACCTACTGGAGACAGAGCAATGGAAGGGTTGCGTGATACTATCACCGGTCAGATTGGTAGAGGACGTCAATTGCCTTACTAAAAAGTTTTAGTGTGAAACTTTATTTTGTATGAGAATAATACTTATGTAATTAATGGTATTAGAATAATACTTTATTTTATTAATTTAAATCTACATAATTTAAAATTTTCATCAATACACATATTTATTATACATTTAAAAAGTAAAATTTTTTAAAATTTTTTTAAAAAAATTTAGTCTCTAGCGACAGGAAAACGAACAACAAAGCGCAGTCGCTGATTCAGCGACAGTATTTAGCGACAGGAAAACGAACAATATAGCGACAGTTGTTAACGACTGTCGCTGAATCAGCGATAGAATTCAGAGACAGGGAAACGAACAACAAACAGTGTCGCTGTCGCTGATCGCTGTCGCTCAAACCAGCTACAGGAAAACGAACAGGGCCATTATCTGATTTAATAAATTATGAATAGTTGAGTGGACCTCGTTCGTCGAGAGAATCAAATGAGTCTGCCCTAATTCCTTTTTCCGGGTTCCATTATTATATCTCTTGGCCAACAACATCATGTATTGTGCATGATCGATGGACTTTTCGAATACAAAATTTGACAATTGTGAAAAGCCAAAAGAAACAAGTGTACATGTATTTTAAATCAGAGATTACAAGATTGTTATATTTATAACTTTAAAAACAGTTTGTTTAATTTAATATTTTTCCATAACCAATAATTTTTTAGTTTCTGAATAATTATAAATCTAGTTGGAGTAATAATAAAATTTTAAGCTCCAATTATTTGCATTAGTTTTGTATTTTGTTCATTGTATCATAAACAAAATAATTATTATAATTAAAATAAAATAAAAACTTATATTCGTCACTACACATGATTTATTAGTTTGGCCCACAAAAAAAGCCGTCAAGTCGGAGTTTTAGAGTGACCCACATTGTCCGGAATCGAACTGGGATCTGACGAGGCAAACCTTGCAACACGACAAAAGGAATCACTAAAAAGATGAATGATGATGACCCACTTTATACCAAGGCCCAATTCATTTGTGTCTCTTGGGCCCATTACAGCTATCTTCTGTAATTTCTGTTCCCCGTGAGTGACTCACCCCCTAACTATGAACTATCTTTGATGTGGCACGAACGGCGCTCGTGTCGTCCGTGCGCCAGCTAAGGTCATAGTCTATGATACGTGGTAACCTGACAGCAACTGACTGAACTGACACCCGCGAGTGTTTGAGAGTTGAGACTCGCGTCGTCTACCATTTGCATGCAATTAAATTTGTTGTCCAGGATTTGTCATTCCATAACCTTTTACAGTTCTTTTTTTTAGATTAAAATTCTATTTTGGTCAAAAATATTAAATTCTTTTTTGACAGTTTTGCAACTTATTCATTGTTTTGTCTTATTCCGTTTTACATTTTTCAATTGTAAGTTAAAAGTTAAAACCGCAGTGATCTTATTTCGTATAATACTCGTTAAGCTAATGTGTTACTACTGTCATGAGAAATGCTTATTTTTTAAAAAAGTATCTAAATACAAATGCAAACGGATTTTAAAAGAAACTAGATTCGGATCCGCACATACGTGCGGGATTGATTTCAAAAACTATGTTTGCTTTATAATATATTACATATATATGAAGTTATGTTTGTAAATGTATTTTTTTTTAGAAATGTTAAACACATTCAATATCCATATTCTACCAATTTTGATTTGTTTTTAATTCGGTTTAGACAAAAGAGTGATCGGATTTGTTTCTGTTATCAACAAAGATAATCACATTAAAAAAAATAGTAAGAGAAATGTGGTATGTTTTGGGACAGTAAATATGTCACGCCCATTATATGTTAAGTTTTTATTTAACTATTTGATATTATATATTTTAGTCCAACGAATAAGGAATATGTAAGAGATTCAAACATGCACGTATGTGCCTAGATACGGACCCGCACGTATGTGCGGTGTTGTTTTCATAAGTAATATTTGATTTCTTGTAACATATACATAGTTGTGCCAAGAGGAAAACTTTGTTTACTGAGTTCTGTTCAGAAAAGAGGAGAAAGTGATATATATTTCTTTGCTTACCCTAAATATTTATTAACTTTTTAAAAAACCTTAATTGTTGAAGTAATTGTTTTCTAATTACGTAATTAAGTCCATATCAAAGCCCAATATTTGTTTCGTATTTATCTATATTATTAACACATTATTTTAGCATAACCATTAAGTCTCATATAAACATAAGTCTATTAGGACTAAAGTCTAAATAATATATGCTTCTAATATTTTCTCCAAAATTTGATGCCCTAAGCGAATGTTTCTTTTTTCCTAACTATGGCACGGTTCTGAACATATAGTTATGTTGTTGTTAATAGAAATGGTTATGGAAACTTCTTAAATATAATTTTCATAAATATTGGGTATGACATTATTGATATACAATAAGTTTATTTCAAATAGTTTAATATGTGTGGATGGATGCACTTGCTCCTTAATACGATTACATGTTTTCCCATTTAAAAGTCTTAACACAATAAAATCAATCACGAGTAGTATAGTCTTCACGTCACAATTAAAGTCTCTTAATTGTACTACACCCTGGTAAAATGGTTTTGTACTTGTTTCTTGTGTGATCCAACATTCTCCTTGGCTAAAACCCTTCATAAACATACCCTAATTATTAGCTAATTTAAATACCAAACAATAAATTTCTTAATGTGTTTAATTCCCAAGTCCAAAATATCAAACCAAAGTTTGCCATCCTCAAAAACAAATCTTCAAAAACAAAACACACAAATTAATGATACATTAAAAATGATCTTTACTATAATTAATTCAAACCATAATTGATGAAATTTTATTAAAGTTTTTAAATTATACTATTATTCGTTATTTATTTTAATTAAATATAATATTTTTTATAAAAATAGATTTTAGACAAAAATAGAATTTAGTAGCTCTATTATTTAAGAACAATAAAATATTTTCATAAGTTTTAAAACAATAATTTTCGGATATATATATTACCTATAATTTAAATATATTCTTTTTAATCAGTTTGAAATCAATATAAAAGAGCATATTCCTTTTATAGTTGTTTCATTAGTCATTTTATTATTATTAATTATTGTTTCATTTTCATAAAAAAATATGATTAAATTTTAAAACAAATTTGAAAATCTAACCTTTAAACAAAATGAAAAAACCAGAATGATGTAGTCATACTTCAAACCATCTAGCTCCATTACTTGATTTGAGGATCCATGTTCTACCAACTTCTCTTCCTTCTCTTATCAATATCCTGATTAGTATTTAATATGAACACGATATTTAAGATTTTTCAATCAAGGGTGTGTCATAAAAAAGAAAGATCAAACTTTAACATAATATAAAATCTACAAAGTCAATAAACTAAGTAAATTTAAAGAATAAATAGATCAAAGTACCATTGATTTGAAGAAACAGTGATACACAAAGTGGAGAAACAACCATTTCCATGCTCTATTAAAACGCTGAAATCAAGAATATAAAACTCAAATTAGATCTTCAGTTAGCAAAAAGAACAAAAAATTATGTGCTATTAAAATTGAAAAACGAAAAAATATATTCTAGGCTTAAACAAAAAATTTCGTTATACATAGGAAAATGGTATAGAAAAAGTTCAATATCTGTTTCTGATTTTTCATTTATTATTAAAATATTGTTTGCCAAATATATTGCTTAAATTTCGTAATTGTTCATTGATAGTTTCCACAAAATTAGCCATCATATCGCCTATATTTTGTTTGAATATTTGTTTCATAACTCAAAATAACAAAATAGCAGCTCCGATTATGGCAGAATACAGATTTTAGGGTATATTCTTAGATTTTAGGGTATTTATTGTATAATTAATTAGGTAATACTTATATTCTTTACTATGTAGATATTTTCTTCAAAGTTAGTTAAGGATATTACGATTTGGAAATCAATTAGATTACTAAAAAAACGGTTTAGTAAGATTTGTCGAATATTCTATACGGATTAATATCTCCTAAATTGAAAGATATTCATATAATCTAATTTGACGTCGCATTAAATAGCGTAATGATTCACGTAATTGTCGTGATATGACAATGAATTAAAGATTAAGCTATATATTTTTTTATTAAAAGGTTAAGCTTTTTAAAATCTCGTAAATGGGTAAAAACCAAACCCATTTAAGATTCGACTACAGTACTAAGTATCCGATTGCTAGATTTCGGGTAATTGCACAATTTTGACCCGATCCGAAACACAGTTATAGACTAATTTACCCTTAATGACTTTGAATTCTATACTAAATTACAGTGGCATTATCGGCATAGGCAAAATTGTACTTCTCTTTTACTAATATAGGGATTATTTATTTTCTTATTATTAATTTTTGTTATATTTTCATAAAAAATATTGTTAATTTTAAAGAAATTTGAAAATCTAATGTTATCTATTTTCATTTTTGATAATTCTATATTTACTTTCTTTAATTAACCACGTCATTTATAATATCAAATTAGGTTTGACCAATTCAATTCCTTATATAATAAATTGTTGTTTCCAGAAATATATCTAAATATATTACCAAGTTAAATATGTTTACACATATATAATTCTGAATTTAAGTGTTCGATTTTTATAGTAATAAATTTAATTTTCATAAATATTATGTAATTTTTATTATTAGACTGTGATCTGTTTGGAAACCGATTTAGAATCCATCTTAATTGCACACGATTTTTTAGGGTTATATCTTTTAATTTCGGTTCAGCTAATACCACTAACTAGGAGAGTTACCCGCACGCTTGTGCGGGCAAGAACTGAATAGAGAAAAAAACTAATTTAATTCTTCATAATGTTGAATCAAATTTTTATTATATTTTAAAAACCTGTTTAATTTTTTTAATTTTTATAGTAGTTCGTATGTTCAAATTTTTTTTTTTTTTAAGTTTCATATTAAATATTATTATTTTCACTTTTTAAAATAACAGAATGAATAGTTAATAAAATGTTTATAGTATTACTCTACATATGCAAAATATAAATTGAAATTTTAAAGTCCATTTTAAAAGTTTAATTGAAATTTTAAAGGCTATTTTCAAAGTTTAAGCCCAATTTGACCATAACAAAGTTTTAAATGAACCAAATACAATTGTTACGGTCAATTTTAATTACCTTGATATAATAATTTCGGATAATATAATATGTAATTTCGTTTAGACTATTAAAATAATATTTTAAGCAACTCATAAATATACTTCTATTTAGACCATTGTATTTGGTACTATAAACATTCAAAATTATATTAAAGTTTGCATATACAAAAATTTCATTAAGCCACTGTATCTTTATTTCTGAGTCTATTCTTTATGACTGAGTCTCTGAGCTCTCACTTTGATGCTCCATCACATGGTTTATATAATAACGTCCAGCAAACTCAGACTTGTAAATATATAAAGTGTATGAAACAAAATTATTTTAACATCATACATAATCATATATAAAGTGTATAAAGTTATTTTTACATAATCAAATCTTACATAGCCTGGTGATTCTCCAGTCCTTCGAACTGTGGTTTTATAAACATTTGCAGTTTAAGATTAATATATTGGTTACCTTATGATGATTATATCAGAACTATTTTATGTTACACACCTTCATATTCTCCGAGTTTCACAAACCGCATTACACAAAAAAAAGGTTTGGATTTGTATATGAGATGGCACCCGTTTGATTGCCATTTAGACATGAATTCAGAAGTGTAGTTGTTTTTGACACGACATTTCAAAGTTTCATTCCTACATGTTTATCAAATTAATAAATAATCTTAATAGAGACAACTTTAAAACGTAACTGTCCTAAAGGTAGATTAAATGTCTTTTACCTGCCATTCAACAACGTGAGAACATCATTACTATTATTGGCACTCTCAGGTCTTCTTTTATCTTCCACATCTACTATACACTCACAGACAACTAATTTGGGAAAAAGACAGAATTTAGCTTTCCAAAGTGTTGCAAATCTATATTTGGTAAAAGTTTAATTCATACTTTTCTAAGGGAGGGACCAATACGCAAAGTTACAACAAATCCTATAAAGATTCTAGATTCTCGAACACAAAGTTACAATTAACTATACTCACATATTGTACCATATCAATATTAAATTAATTAACGAAACACTTACCGAAAGAGATGGGATGATTTATTTTTCCATGATATATATCATCCAAATACTCAAATCAAAAGTAATTCTTTGGACTCAATTGTTGGACCAGCGTCATAGTGGTATCGTCCGTGAATTTAATTTGATAAGGATGATGAGTATTCCTCTCATTCATGGTTGGATTGATTACTTTGAAATTTCTAATATCATACCATTCACCATCGTCGATATATTTCTGGAGTTTAGCGAGTGTATTTGGTAAAAAAGTAGTTTTGATTGTGTTACTCTTCACAGTTTAATAACAATTGTAGGAAGTCGTATATATAAGAATTGTTAAAAAATGAACTTTAAGTAAGAATGATGTTCAATTAACGATACTAACCTCTACATCCACAAGAAGCAGTACTCTTTTTGTAAAGAACTCGCTGATACTCCAAGAATGTAAGACCTTGGCGTGTATACGCCAATTAGTTCTTTTGGGAAGAAGATCAATTAGACCTTGACCTTGGCGCTAATCGAATCTCATGATTTTCTCCAATTAGGGTTTTTCCTGTTTCTTCTCTGTTATCGAAAACGAAAAGGGGATTCCAGATTTGTAAGAATACAAACAGTCACGATTAAACGTTGCCTCTTAATCGTTTTAGTGTCTCACCTTTTGTTTGACTATTAAATATTTTTAATATTTATTATTATATATATAATTACAGATTAAAGGTAAATTTTGTAGTTAATAGTTATTATGTAAAATTATATATACATTTTATGACACAGCTAACAATTATATGTTTTCAAACAACATTGTTGAAACCAAATAAAATATAATCATGTGAATTTTTTTAATAAAATGTTCTTAGACCATCTACAATGTATTTATCTTTTATTTTATAATATAAAATAAGTCAAAATTAGAAAATGGGTTTTTCCAATGTGAAAGTCTATATATGACTATTAAATAGAGGTAGTTTTAAAGATATTAAAAATTACTTTATTTAAGAGAAGAAATATTATTCAAGTCTAAATATCCAAAACAATTATCCAACTACAAACCATAATTATACAGTCTCAAATACCTCTTTGAAAACAACATTAAGTGTTTTATTCTGGCATTTCCCATATTTATCTGTAATTAATACCTTTAAGCATTTTCTGGTTGTGACTCGAGAGAAGGCAACATAAAGCTGTCCATGTGTGAAAACCGGTTTCGGTAGAAACAATCCAACATGTTCTAGCGTCTGACCTTGACTTTTGTTTATAGTAATTGCAAACTCCACGGTAACAGAAAACTTTCTTCACCTCATACGAAAGGGAAACTTTGCATCAGGTGGACTAACATACATCCTAGAGATAAGTACTTTATCACCAACCTTTTTCCTGTCACGATTCTTGCTTCGATTATATGATTGGTCATCTGAGTAATAATTAACCTCGTACGGTTACTCAAACCTCCCTTAGGGTCTATATTCCTTAGCAACATGACATGTGCTCCTATTTTCAACGTTAAAGCATGGCTTGACAATCCAGAAACTTGTATATTGTTTAGGAAATCCTGAGTGTAGATCATATTATCATGAGCACTTTTATCTGACGTTTCAATACTATCAAAGTTAAGATATCGTCTCTCCTCACCTGTAAATAGAAAAATAAAGAAGGAATTTTAGATATGTGATATCTTGTTTTTTGTTGGGTTTTAAGCCTTGTTTTTGGTTAGTTTTGTTGCATAGTCTTGTCATTCTAGGTTGTTTTAGGAGCATATGAGGTTCTTAGATTAATATCATCACATTTGGAGCATTTGGACTTGTTTTGATGCAAAGAAGCAAAGTAAAGTGAACTGGAGAAGAGGCACTTGATCACCACCATCAGCGGCCAAGACCATCGGCCAAACGGTGGCCGAGTGAAGCAAGCGGTCAAGACCAGCAGCCAAACACAAGCCGATGGAACAGGAGACGCACTTGATCGCCACCATCAGCGGCCACCTCCCGCGGCCAAACCTTTTCCGCGTGAAGCCCGCGGCCACCTCCCGTGGCCAAACCATGCCTGCGTGAAGCCATCGGCCACCTCCCATCAGCCAAACCTTGCCCGCATGAACCAAGCGGTCAAGACCAACAGCCAAACAAAAGCCGAAGGAGATGCACTTGATCGCCACCATCAGCGGCCCTCCCGCAGCCAAACCTTTTCCGCGTGAAGCCAGCGTCCACCTCCCGCGGCCAAACCATGCCTGCGTGAAGCCATCGGCCACCTCCCATCAGCCAAACCTTGCCCGCGTGAAGCAAGCGGTCAAGACCAGCAGCCAAACAAAAGCTGATGGAACAGGAGACGCACTTGATCGCCACCATCACTGGCCACCTCCCGCGGCCAAACCTTTTCCATGTGAAGCCAGCGGCCAAACCATGCCCGCGTGAAGCCATCGGCCACCTCCCATCAGCCACCCCCCGTCGGCCAAACCTTGCCCGCGTGAAGCCAGCGGCCACCTCCTGCGGCCAAACCATGCCTGCGTGAAGCCATCGGCCACCTCCCATCAGCCAAACCTTGCCCGCATGAAGCAAGCGGTCAAGACCATCAGCCAAACAAAAGCCGAAGGAGACGCACTTGATCGCCACCATCAGCAGCCACCTCCCGCGGCCAAACCTTTTCCGCGTGAAGCCAGCGGCCACCTCCCGCGACAAAACCATGCCTGCGTGAAGCCATCGGCCACCTCCCATCAGCCAAACCTTGCCTGCATGAAGCAAGCGGTCAAGACCAGCAGCCAAACAAAAGCCAAAGGAGACGCACTTGATCGCCACCATCAGCGGCCCTCCCGCGGCCAAACCTTTTCCGCGTGAAGCCAGCGGCCACCTCCCGCGGCCAAATCATGCCTGCGTGAAGCCATCGGCCACCTCCCATCAGCCAAACCTTGCCCGCGTGAAGCAAGCGGTCAAGACCAGCAGCCAAACAAAAGCTGATGGAACAGGAGACGCACTTGATCGCCACCATCAGCGGCCACCTCCCGCGGCCAAACCTTTTCCATGTGAAGCCGGCGGCCACCTCCCACGGCCAAACCATGCCCGCATGAAGCCATCGGCCACCTCCCATTGGCCACCCCCCATCGGCCAAACCTTGCCCGCGTGAAGCCATCGGCCACCTCCCATCGGCCAAACCCTGCCCGCGTGGAGCCGCCAGGCTCCTCACTTGTTTTAGTTTTGATCCGGGTTTAAACCGGTTTGAACTGGATTGACCCGGCTCCCTTTTATCCTTTATCTTATATTTTGTTTAGCAGCCACTTAGGGTTCTTAAGCTTATCTACTTTGGTTTGTTGAATGATTGAGTACTTCTAAGTTTTTAATAGCAATTTCTCCTTTAAATCTCTTATTATGATTTCACAAAGATCAAACTCTTTATGTTGTGTGATCATGATGATGAGTGAGTAGATCCTTAAAACTTTGGGCTAGGTAGATTAAGGAGATAGATGATTGATCTTTGATGTCTAAGGCTTTATTTATGTGTTTCCTATCTTGATTAGTGTTATAATGCTAGATAGCCTTGATCATGCTTGAATCTAGACATTAGGATTTTCATGCCCATAAGGTGTTTGATGAAATTCCCGAACCAAATTAATCAAGAGCTTTGTATTCCTAGCCAATGGAAATTGATGATTAGGGTGCTTAGTGGTATTTAGACTTGTTCTTAATGCATGCTTGCCTTGTGATTGCCTTTGGAAATTATTGATTATCACTTGATTAGCATAGGAATCTCTATCATGGAAATGAATTGATTTACATAAGTGTTCTTCGCCATAGGATTGTTCTTGATTGTTGCTTAGACATCTAGGATTGGTTAGCTATCTCCCAAGTCAATTACCTTGCCTAAAGTTCACTTGTTTAATCTTGATTTAAAGTTTGTTGCTAGTTGTGTTATGTTTCTTTGAGTTTGCATTGTTTGAATTGTCTTGTTTTCTTTCTTTGAATCAGGTTGTTAGTTATGATTGTTACAAAAGAACATTTTCCTTTTTAAGAATAGATTAAGCATCTTTGTATATTCTTAGTGAGTTGATTAATGCAAATTGTAGATTGATAATTTAATTGATAGAAAATACTACATCAATATGTATTTAATATTAGTATTTTTAAAAATTATTACTTCAATATCCATATTCCATATCCTATTTAATTTGCATACCTGGTAGCTTGCTAAGCATAAATTGATTTATCTTATCTACATCACCATTTCTTGGACTTAGAATAGCTCTTCCCTAAAGAACTTTGGATCAGTTCTCCTTGCAAAATTTTCACCTTAGATTTTTGTAACTATTGCTTGAATAGAATTTCCACTTGTATTCAATAATAAATCATCCGGAATTTCTATCTCCACATCTCTACTATTTGTTTCGTTGATTTTGCCATCCCCGATATCAAAAAGCCACTTTGAAAAAGTGGCGAGAGCACCCGCATCCATACTATTATGTGCCTTGCCAAGTCTCAAATTTTCGGTAAGTTTAAGAACCTTACAACTATTCCAAAGAACAGATGAGTTGATAGATGCTAAAACTGTCGCTACTCTTCCTCCTTCTGTAATAACATGTAGAATCTGTCACACACCTCATGATATCTCGCAAACTCCTATCCAAAGTTTCGTAACAAAGCTTGTTCATCATTGGAGCCTCGTCCCATATTATGAGCTTTGCTTCTCTAATTAAGTCAGCAAGATCAGATTCGGCATCGATCGTACACACAGAATATTCATTAAGATTGATTGGAATACCAAATATTGAATGAGCCGTTCTACCACCTTCCAAAAGTAAAGCAGCTATACCACTTGAAGCAACATTCATAACAATATTATCTTTAGACCTTATATCAGCACCAAGAATAGTCCACAAAAAAGTTTTCCTACTACCACCAAATCTATGAACAACAAACATACCACCTTTGTCGTGATTCACAGAGTGAATGATTTCTTCATAAACACGTCTTTGCTCCTCAGTTAGCATAGCTAACAACTCATTGTACAATTCTTGTTGTTTATGAGGCTTATATATTCTCTCATCTGCGATAAGCCTATTTACACATGTGTTCATCATACTATTATCTGGTTTAGGAATTTTCTCAACAGCCGTAAGAGATGTCCTATTCGATCGCAACATCAGTTCTATTTCAGTTAAACATATATTTTTTATCTGAACATGTGTCAACATTAGACCTACAACAGTAAAATTAAACACTTCTTTATAGTTTTGTTTGCGAAAAAATAAATTACATTCAATTAACAAAATAACAATTTGACTTGTGCGGGCAAAAACTTTTTAAAAACAATTTTTGGCTAAACTTTTTGTGGTCAAATATAACACTAATTCAATTCTTTTATAAATTTGTGTAGGCAAATATATTTTTAAATAATAGTTCAACTAATTTAACAAAATAAAAAGTAAATTAATTATAGGGCTAAAAAGGATTCCAACAAAAATGTAAATAGAAAAGAATTAACTAAAAGAGAAGCTATAATTTTATCTTCAAAAATAGTATTCATTTTGAGAATTTGTTAGAAATGCCCTTTTTGGCATACCATTTTCAAAAATGTCACTTTTTTGAATACTTTCACTTTTGTCATCTTTTACACAATTTCCCTATGTTAAATTAATTTAAGAATTTGTTTTTTTTTTGTTTGGGTTCCCAATTTACACATTTAGGGTATAGTTTTTAAGGGATAGGGTTTAGTATTTGGGGTTTAGGGTTTATAATTTTGTCATTTTATATACTAAAATGGGGTATTTTTGAAAATGGACACCATCAAATGGTAATTTTTAAAAGTGACATAGAAAAAGGGGTATTTTTGAAAACCCTCCATTTATTTTTCATTTTTTAATAATTTAAAATGGGATAAGATTATTTTCTTTCTAAGATTTTCTAATTTTAGTTTAAAAAATAATAATTCGTTTTTTTAAACATTTTATTTTTAAAAGTGAAAGAAAATAATTTGTTAAAATTACTCATATACATATTAATTGTCATGACCTTTTGTCTTATTTAGAATCTTTGTTCTTCCTTTTGGTGATAGAATATTCAGCCGGAATAACATGGTTTTTCCAGAGATTTACAGCAATCCTATGAGATTTTGTCGAGATCACAAAAAATGTGTCATATCTTCAAATTAAATGGATGTTTGTGGTATATCCTCACGAGATTTTCAGTTCCTTCAATCCAAATCAAACCGTTATAGTTATCTATAGAAATTTAATATTTTAGAAAATATAAATTTTCTGGAAACAAATATTTACAAAAGATTTTATTATTGAATATTTGATTTCTATTTTTTTAATTTTTGTTTTAAAAAAAAAATTAGAGTAAAAAATAAAAGGTCTGTAGAAATTTAATAATTTTAAAAACAGAAATATTCTCAAAGAAATATTTGCAATATTTTGTACAGTATTTATTTTCTTTTACTTTAGTATAATACATTAATTTGCTGTGCACATGTGACTATGCCTTTTTTTCCGATATATATAGGAACAAAATTTGTAATCCGTATCCACCACATTCCAACATATTTATAATATGACCGCAACTTAGCTTGATTTTATTTTTATTTTGGGTCAAAACCGCAACTTAGCTTGATTTGTGTTTCTTTTATCAACTTCAACCTTACGTATTAAAAATCCCATTTAATTAGGAACTTGTTTGTTCCTCGTTAAATCAGTTACGCATTGAAATTTTGATTGCTGGTGATATTGTAATGAATGTACTTTATATATATATATAAATATATATATATATATACGTAATAAATGTTACTTTATATAGGTTCTATCTTAAATAATATTTTGTTAAAATTTGTCAACTTTCAAGTTTTATTTTCTAAATTACGAATGTAAAATAATAAAAATATACAGGCGTTAGCAAATATTTACATAAATGGTAATATTTCTATAAATATATATTTATATACATATACGTAATAAATGTTACTTTATATAGGTTCTATCTTAAATAATATTTTGTTAAAATTTGTCAACTTTCAAGTTTTATTTTCTAAATTACGAATGTAAAATAATAAAAATATACAGATGTTAGCAAATATTTACAGAAATGGTGATATTTCTAAAATTACTAATTCTTCTAACTTTTTTTTGTTCATACAAAACTTGCAGAGTAGTTTGCTTCAATTGGTTAACTTGTAATTGTATGCCCTTGTATGTATAGTCGAATAAAAAAACCACTAACCAAAATGGTGCTCCGACACACATATAACATAACCAATCGAAGAACACAAACATTAACTAAAACTTTAACAGGAAACACTGTATTTTTCGTGTTTATAAGTGAAACAAAAGATCTTTAGAAATTTAATAATTTTAAAAACAGGAATATTCTCAGAGAAATATTTGCAATATATTCTAGTATTTATTTTCTATTACTTTTAAATTTTAAATAAGATATAAAATTTAGATTTTAGATTTTTTTATTAAACTAGATGCGAAATTTACAATTTGTAATATAGATTATTTATCCATCTAAAGCAATTTCAAATAAATAATAATTGTAAATTGTTAAAAAAGCTTTTCCTAATCTTCCTTAATCTCTTTCTTTCTTGAAAAACCTGAAGATATAAAGTCCTGAATCCAATTAATATTTCTTCCTTCTTCTTTCTATCAATTTAAGAGGAAGAATAAATATTAATCACAAATATTTATGAAGAAATATTTAATCTATTTGTAAATGGAAAGAAATCAATTTTTTTAAGAAATTACCATATTTTTTATGAATAGAATCCACCATAGTTTTTGTCCAACTATAATCATTACAAAAAATATTAGCAACAATTTTATTTTTTAAAATTAAGGATTCGGGTTATCAAAAATTAATACCTGAATTTCATTATATTCAATTTTGTAGATCCACAATTATGATCAATGATCATCCATGAATTCAACTGAAACAAAAAAAAATTATGTAATAGGTTACATATAAATAGAATTCTAGTTTAAATGTATTTGTAAACAGAACGAAATCCAAGTTCTTAGAAAATTACCATATATTTGTTATAAACAGAATCCATCATAATTTTCAGCAACTATAATCATTACAAAAAAAACATTAGCAACAATATTATTTAAAAAAATTAAAGATTCAGATTAGCAAAAATTAATATATGAATTTTATTATATTCAGTTTTGTAGATCCACAATTATGATCAATGATCATCCATAAATTCAACTGAAACAAAAAAAAATATGTATTAGGTTACATATAAAAGTTTTTCAAATTACTAAACTACAAAAAAAAAATATAAAAAATAATACAATATATATGTTTAAACAGATGGAGAAACCACATACAAAGTCTATGATTGCTTGATCTTGCTTTCCAAACAACCACTACAAAAAAAGCATAAAAATTAGAATCTGATGAACCATATAAAATTGCTTGTAGAATAAAAAATCATCGAATAAAAATATGATCATGTTTAGCCAAGAGAATAAAATTGAATAACAATCACCACTTAAAAAACACACAATTATTAATAATAATTTACCGATTTGATTATTTTTGTTTGCGTCATCAACTTGTTCGTCCAATCTTGTTGATATACAAAAAAACATCCATGGTCCATGGCAAGTACACCTAAAACACAATCAAACAGAACAAAATGAGTAAAACTTTTGATATGATTCCACATAATAATTAAAAATTATAGCAGCATAAAATTTAATTATGCAAAGCACCAAAGCATATAGATAGTACATCAACATGAAAAAAAAAAATCAAAATCATACAATAGTAAAGTTGATTCATTAGAAACAAAATAATACAAAAGAAAAATTATACTCTCAAAACTATATGTTTAGCTTATTGAATCCGACTTCTACTGTTTTGGCTGAGCGTCTATATATATAGCTTAGAAGGAAAATCATCATAATTATCTTTACCATTTTAATATTTTAAAAAATAGAAATTTTCTTTAAACAAATATTCGTAATATATTGTAATATTTATCTTCTATTTTTTTAAAGATAGATATTGCGTAAATATATTAGATTTCCGATTCTGTAAACAAATTTCGTTTTTTTTTTTAATTTTCGTTTTTTTATTTTTTAAAAAAAAATTAAAACTTAGAAAAAGGGTAAAATTGTCTAGTTTTGAATTTCATTAATGGCAAATTAGTAATCTTAAGTCTGAGGATGAATGTGGTGCGTTTCAGCAACCTAAATAGAGAGTAAAAGCTTGTCCGAAATATTTATAAGGGTATTTTTCATTAAGGGCAAAGGAGGTCAATTTTTGTGAGATTGGCTGTGAGCTCTCTCGACTTCTCCTTTAATATATTAGATATCAATATGTTTGGCTCCTATTAAATATCAATCTGTTTGGATACATGATTTATATATATCCTTGTTCTGTTTTCAGTGGCATTTCATGTAATAATCTTTTAACCTATGTCTATTTATTAAAAATGCTTACCTTTTAATAGTATAGATTCAGCTAATACCACTAATATCAATATGTTTGGCTCCTATTAAATATCAATCTGTTTGGATACATGATTTATATATATCCTTATTCTGTTTTCAGTGGTATTTCATGTAATAATCTTTTAACCTATGTCTATTTATTAAAAATGCTTCCCTTTTAATAGTATAGATAAATAATAGAGAATATGCATTGGATAGCATAATAATGAAACATATTAAAGGAAATACCATAATCACTACAGTATTACTGTTGGTAGATAGATGTATTTACTTTCTTCTCCTTGCGTAGGTGAGCATAATAGGGGGGACAAGGATAGGTAGAAATAATTTTTTTTTTCAAAATTCATATTATTCTATGTCTCCCCTCTCTCTCCCACTCTTTCCCTTCTTCTCTCTCTCCCCTATCTCTCTCTCTCCCTACGTCTCTCTCTCCCCCTCTCTCCCTTCTTCTCTCTCTCCCTTCTCTCTCTCCCTTCTCTCTCCCCCTCTCTCCCTTCTCTCTCTCCCCTACCTATACCATTAAAGCGCATCCTCATGTGTTGTGTTAAAAGATGCGGCTACTTGTCCGAAGATCAATCTTAGACGGCTCAGCGGAAGATCAATAGATGCGTTTACCCCCGTGATCCCTCATCTCAGTTTAGCATCGGATACAGCTCTTTTCCTTCCACAAACATAAAGTTTTCTGTATAAGAAGCAGGCATTACACAAACCACAGGGAATGCAAGCTTTTGAAAATCTGAAAACATCGAACAAAATCGCATGGGTTATTTATAAAACTGGTTCATAGTTTTAAAATATCATGTTCTTCACTAATAGTATAACACCCGTATGATGACCCCCTACTAATTCTGTCACCTACCTACACGACCCTGCTGTCGGCTTCCCAAAATTCCCGCCCATATGTTGAGGGGCTACCCAGTAATATCCCCTCTAAAAAATATGGTACTAACCAAAGTTTTCTGACAGTATGGTATATCCTTCATTCGTTTCTCATATTGTGGCATCCACCAATATTAGTGCTGGGCACGGAACGGATACCCTTGAATTTTCTCCGACCCTTTACTCGTCCCGACCCTAACGGGTAACAGAAAAAATTTACTCATACTCGACCCTTTAATAACGGGTACCCGGAGAAACGGGTACCCGGTAAAAAATAGTTGACCCTTTACTCGTCCCGACCCTTTATTATTACCCGGAAAACGAGTACACGATAAAAAAATGTTATTAATTTATGCAATATATAGTTCCAAAATTATAAAATTACGAATTTTGAAAATAAAAATAATATATTAATTCAGTTAGGCTAAGTTGAACTTAGGTTTTAACTCTAACTCTATAAATTAATAATAAATAATAATAATAATAATACAAAATATTAACGGGTATTTACGGGTCGGGTAGTAAAACGGGTAAAGGGCCGAGTAACGGGACAGGTATTGAAAACTAAACTAATACCCTATACTCGTCCCTTACTCACGGGTAATATAAATATAATACCCTTTACTCGACCCTAAAGCTGCGGATACCCTTTTTTGGGATGGGTATGAACCGAGTAACGGGTCGAATACGGGTAACGGGTATTAGTGCCCAGGCCTAACCAATATAGCCCTAAATAATATGTGTAAATTTATAAGGGATAAATAGATGTTGTTTCTACTGTATTTAAATTTATTTTGGAGCCCAAATATAGATGGGTGTGTCGGTCTTTTAGCCCATAAGATAAATTACAAATTCACAAATTTACAAAGGCCTTCGATTTGATAAGGCCCTTCAGTTAAAGGGATTTAATTAAGGTACATTCTGCTCTATTACCTCTTATTAACTCCTCTACTACATTTGTCTGAATTTGCATGTGATTAGGCTCAGAAAAATAGCTGAATGTGGAGAATTGCATCAAGGGAAATACTTCAAGCTGAATCTAAGTTGAGAATTAACGGGAAAAGAGTAATTGTGGGTGGGTTTGAAAACTACTAATTTCTAATAAACTAGCTGATCTACAAGCTTACTGTGACTCTTTGTATGAAGATAAATGGTAAGTAGGTTTGGATTCTAATTCATGTTCTGTGAACTTTCAAATCTGGTTATGAATTCCGAATATCCTTCCTCTGTTTTCCCCCAGGTGTACTTTGTGATCACCAATGATAAGCCTAATTTTAAGATTTTTTAAAGATTGTTTGAAGTATCTCATCTCAGCTATGTCTATCTAGCTTACATACATTTTCCAGGAGGATACAGAGGCAAGTCTTACCTTTACAAGCACTATTTCTATCTTGGCAGGGACTTTGAATATGGAGAGGACATTTATTGTAGTGAAGAAAGGTGGAAGAACACAAAGGTTTGATATATAATAATGTTGGTATTCTATGAGCCCATAAGTGACATGTGGTTAGTCTAAATAACCCCTGTGAGGCTGTGACCGAACCTATTTAAGGATATATAAAAGGCATTAGAACAACACATGGCATGTTTATGCTCTGATGATCAGTTCCAGTTTCAGTATTGTTACAGAACCAATATTTCTTCTTTTTACTACTTTTGTATAGACAATGCTCTGTTTTAGCCAGGTAACTTGTTTAATCCTCTTTAAACCTCACTTTCCTTTATTAGAAATACCTTATTATGGAAATTCTTTTTATGTTGATTGATCCTTTCTTTTTTTATACAAGTTGAAAATAATTTCAACATCTTACATTCTTTTGAGCTTACCCTTTAATCATCTTGGCTCGCGATTTGTTCGATCTGTCTTTACACTTTAAGCTGCTTTTTATTGGACCCTTTGACTTTGAGCTAGCGATCTAAGATACTATAGACTAATTTAAAGCAGAAAAAATCAGGTTTTTTTTAGTTGTAGATTAGAAAAAAAAAAAAGAAGAACATGCTTAGAGTGCAATACAAGTAAAGTTGTAGGACAAAAACAATCAAGTAAACAAAAATCGATTTGGAAAGGGAAATAGATAGGTGACGTGGAAAATATTCACGGTTTGATGAATAATAAAGTTGGTTGTCTGTTTTAATGACTTTGTTGTCCTTTTCCGCGGGATACAGACACAAGAGCGCACACCCATGTTTCTTCCATTTATTGATTTCTTACTTTTCTTTCTTTACATAGCACCTATCTAAATTATACAGCAATAAAAACATGTCCGCTAACAAATGATACATATAAGTACAAACAATTTTATAACTACAAGTATTTTTCGTTTTCATATTTAATAAGGTTAGCTTACTATTGTATTTTGTCAAATGAAAACTACATTCATCTATATATATACTCACTCTGTTTCATATTAAGTATTATTTTAGAATTTTTCACACAGATTAAGAAAATCATTAAATTTTCTATTTTACCCCTTATCAATATATTATTTATTTTTTTCTATTGGTCAATATATTAAATTGGTAGGGATAAAATTGGAAAATTTACCAAACATCTACCTTGGAAATACAAAATAACACTTATTTTGTAACAAAATATTCAGCTTAAAATGACACTTAATATGAAACAGAGGGAGTATTAAAAATAAAAAGAAGGACACAAACTTTAGATCAAAGTTATATAACTACTCAAAAAGATGTAAGAAGCACAAAAAATGGGAAAATGTTGGGCTAAGACTTTAAGTATATGATTGGATGAGAGAATGGTTGTTTAACAGGGGTTTAAAGTTATTTTAATCGCTAATCAAATAGTATTATGTTTACAGTTACAGGTTGTATCTACATGCGATTTTACGTATTTGGTGGCATAGTTTCTGGATAGCTTGATCTTGATATATCTTGGAATTGTATAATCAATCTTTGTTTTCTTATGTATTTAAAAATAAAACCGAAACAGTGAAAACTCCAAACTATGAACTTTTTTTATAAGAGCTAAATGGAGTAAGAGGGCATGCTACGAACGTGCAACCGCAACCTTAATTTACGCAAAAATACATATATATAACCCAAAGAAAACAATAATATCCAACAATGAGTAGTCACGTGGCTCTCTCTACGTATATGCCATTACGTGATGGACTTAATATTACAAGTGTCATTCTGATTTAGCATATTGTACTATCCTAATAAGAGCTGTGTTCACATGTCCCCTGCGGAGTCGTATTAATTGTAAGCCAACTAACTTGTGGAATTTATTTAATACTACTATAGATAATGATATAGTATATATATAGTTTTCGTTTTGGCTCGTACCGAGTTTTTGTTAAAAAAATACATTGACCATTATTTGAATATTCTTAATTGAGGTTCTGAGATAATATAGAATGTTTATAAACATTCTATTCAACACAAAAGCAAACAAGATCTGTTTTCAGCAGTGCTATTTCCTAACAAATTTACGAACAAAGTTTTGAGTAAACATTTCCTTGGCAGCTGTACGTTATTTTAGTTTTGGTTTAGACCTATAAATGTATTAATTAATAGCTTGATTGTTTTTTTCTGTCAAAGATGTTTATTTACCTGATGTTTATTTATCTTCAAGCCTGATGTCGTTCACGCAAGGAGACAAACTTTTCCGGATTCTATTGCATAAATAAAAAAACCTCGGATTTTGTAACACTTGGCAAAAAAAAAAAAAAAGAACTACTAATGGATACTACTAGAGAAAAGGACAGTGTGAAAATAGTAGCTATGCTTATTATCACAAAAGCAACATAAAGTTGAAAAAAATGATCATAAGAATCAACGGGGTAAAATGTCAAAAATGGTATCCATCTGTTTTTAGACTCAACAAGGTAATAAGTATAAAGGAAGGAACTCAAGATATGATTCCAAAACCCCCCCCAAATAAAACGAAACTTTTAAATACATTTTTGTTTCTTTTATTATACATTAATACATATATATAGTAAACTATAACATATCACATAAACTATAGTAAAATATGGTTTCAGAAAGAAATACATGTCTCTCTTCTCTAATTTTATCAAATTATACAAATTAAAAAAATATACTTCCTCTGTTTCACAAAGAGTGTCATTTTAGAGAAAAAAATTTGTTACACAAAAAGTGTCATTCTACATTTCCAACGTGCTTTTTAATGCTATATTTTCCTTTTTACCCCTAAACCCACAGCTCTTTTTATTAAATTTAAACCTTTAATCACTTCTTAAATAAGGGCAAACATGTATAATTCAAACTTTTCTTAATTTGTATGAAATGTGTCAGAATGACACTCTTTGTAAAACAGAGGGAGTATATAGTATACTCAAAAAAAAATTAAATAGTGAAAGCTTAAATGAAAAAGGCAAAAATTGATTTGATATAACTTTATGGTGGTATTAAATATGGACAGTTTGAGTTAGTTCGATAACATTTATTTCTCTGCCTCTTTTCCAACGTCGTCCCCCTTCTTTATAAATAAGACCGGTCCATGACTCTCACGTGACCTCTCTCTCTCCCTCTCTCACGTCACGTGCCTCTCTTCTCCTTCTTTCTTCTTCGTCATTAATATAAAAAACAGTTGGGAAATTTATAACTCTCTCTCTCTCTCTCTCTGAAGCTCTCTCATCCATCAACAATGGAAAACCTCATCAATCCCAGCCATGGAGAAAACTACGATTCTCACTCTTCTTCTCTCGATAGTCTCAGACCTAGCGTAGTAGTCATCATCCTCATCCTTCTCATGACTCTTCTCATCTCCGTCTCCATTTGTTTCCTCCTCCGCTGTCTCAACCGCTTTAGCCACCGCTCCCTTCTTCCTTCTTCTTCCTTTTCATCTTCCTCCTCCGCCGCTGTAACTTCAGATTCTCGACGATTTTCCGGAAACAGAGTCGCTCCGGAAACAGAGCGATCAACGGTGCTCGATTCGCTCCCGATTTTCAAATTCTCCTCCGTGACTCGCCGATCTACTTCCACTAATTCCGGCGATTGCGCCGTATGTTTGTCGAAGTTTGAGCCGGAGGATCAGCTCCGTCTTCTTCCTCTCTGTTGTCACGCGTTCCACGCCGATTGTATCGATATCTGGCTAGTCTCGAACCAGACTTGTCCTCTCTGTCGTTCTCCTCTCTTCGCCTCGGAGTCTGATTTAATGAAGTCTCTCGTCGTCTCCGTCGGAAACAACAACAACAACACCGGAGGAGAAAACAGCTTCCGTCTCGAAATCGGATCCATCAGCCGTCGTCAAACACCGATTCCGGAATCTCCTGATGATCAGCACAGATCTTACTCAATCGGTTCGTTCGATTACATAGTTGACGACGTCGAATCAGAAATCTCAGAGTCGAATTTTAACCGGAGAAGCATATCGGGAAAACAAGAAGACTTGACGACTACTACAGCGACAACAACGACGGCGGTTGAAGCGAGTTTAGCGGCGGATATAGGTAACGAAGGTTCTAGAAGCTGGCTAAAGGATTACGTGGACAGACTCTCGAGAGGTATATCGTCGCGTGCAATGTCGTTTAGAAGCTCTGGTAGGTTTTTTACCGGGAGCAGTCGTCGGAGCGAGGAATTGACGGTGATGGATTTAGAAGCGAATCATACCGGTGAAGAGATCAGTGAGCTATTCCGGTGGTTATCAGGAGTGTGAGACTGGTGAGTGAGTCGGTTACATTTTTATTCATTCACTTCGTTTTAACCAAAACCAAAAAACAAAAGAAAAAAACAGAGCATTGCTTTTGGTTTGTACATAAAATATAAACACCATCTGAAGTTCTTTGCTTCAATATCACGGATTTTTTTTTTTTTTTTTGTTTGGTTGGGTCGTTTTACTATTTTCTGACGATATAAACAGATGAATTCTCTGGTTATAAGGTAAGTATATTACTACTTCTTATGGTATATTTTCTCTTCCAATCTGACAATATTCAGTAATTTGTGTGTGTCCAAGGCGATTCATTTAAAACATTTACTCCATATGATACCAAATTTCCTTTAATTTGGATATAACTTTTGTTTAAAATACATATATAGGAAAAAAAACAAAAATCTGTAGCAGAGAAATACCAAAACCACAAAAAAGTGAAATTTTGTTAGACAATTAAAAGATGGAATACTTTTTTTTTTACCGTGGCATACCATTCACCTTCATTATTGTATCACCAATCCGGTACTACACTACGATTTATATATTCTCTGAATTTTCTAACAAAAAGGTAATGAATATGATTCAAAATTATGTAAAAACAAAAATTATGTTCAAAAGAATTAATAAAAGTTACATTTATAGATAGGAGTGTAATAATAACCAGCAGTAAGGAACTATATAATTTAGGTTGGATTAACATAAAAAACCAAACCGTATCAGAAAGCAGAAATGGTGTTCAAAGATGAGCGCATAAAGTGATTGGGCCGAGATAGTAGTAAAGCCCAAAATTAAGTCGAACAAAGGACAGAAACTTTTCAAAAAGAACTTATGAGAAGTGTGTAGAAGAAAAGAGGTTCGTCAATAAACAAACAAAACACAGCAAGAACGAACGAGTCTACCTACTCTACTTCCCAAGTCCCAACCTAATAACTCCGCCGTGTCGTGTGACTTCATCGAGTAAGGAACTTATCCCAATGGCTTCTACTTTCGTAACAGTACCTAAACCCTTCTTGTCTCTTTCCATCAAAACCAATGGTCCTCCTTCTCTACCTCACCAGACGAGCCTTCTCGGTACAAATCTTAATCCATGTTTCTCTGTTTTCGTTGTTAGCTTTTTTTGTTGTGTCTTACTTATCTCCCATTAACGAATCCCTTCTTGTTTCTGTATCTCTTCTATAGGATTTCGAAGAAACTCCCTTAGAATTAACGCCGTCTCCACCAAATGGGAACCGTCAAAGGTACACACCTTTTTTGTTTTTTCTTTCCATCGTCGTCGTCTCCTTTGATCAATTGGTGGTGATTTTTGTTTTAATCGGTGGAGATCATTTATGTTTGTTGTAATTGGGTTTTTGCAGGTTGTTCCACAAGCAGACAGAGTCCTTGTCCGTCTTGAAGTGCCTTCTGAGGTTCTCTCTCTTAAGCTTTCTTCTTTTTTTACTTTTTACTTTTTTTGAGTCGATCTCCTTATCTTTCTTCCTGTGATTCCGTAGCTGTCGAGTTGAAATGTCCCCTTATGATCTTTAAAGTCTTGGGAACAATTTATTAGGGCACTGAGAGTCTGAGATTACAAGAAACAAAACAAAAATTTGTTTAGTTGCTCAGCTCGTGGTATTTGCGGTTTTAGTTAACGAATCATGAGTCTTTCTCGAGTCTTGGTAAATCAAATAGTTACAGTCCTTGCTGTGAGTTACATATCCTGTGTTGATGTGTTAAAGCTTTGTACTTGTGTGCAGAAATCCTCAGGTGGAGTACTGTTGCCTAAATCAGCTGTGAAATTCGAGAGGTACCTAACAGGCGAGGTAAGGCTCTCTCTCTCCCCTGATCTTTTACTTGGTTGTTACAAGTCTTGAGAAGAAACAGTTGATGATTACAGGTTGTCTCTGTTGGGTCTGAGGTCGGGGAAGTAGGACCTGGCAAGAAGGTATGCTTTCATCTTCTTAAACTTTAAAGATAAATGAAATTACTCAATTCATTTATTCATGCATGCTCTTGTCTCTTTTACAGGTTGTGTTCTCCTATATGAGCGCCTATGAGGTTTGTATTTGATGATTATTATTAGGGAACATTTAGAAAAACACTATTCTGTTATGACTTTGTATCATACTTGTGAAAACTGAGACATCTCTCTCTCTCTTTCTTGATTTCTTCAGGTTGATTTTGGAACCGATGCTAAGCATTGCTTTTGCAAAGAAAGCGACTTATTAGCAATCGTCCAGTGAAATCTGAAGAAAGCGACTTAGTTTCATGATCAGTGAACTGTGCATTCAATGGTGGTATCATCTACCAAAGAGTTTCAGGTTTTGTTTTTTCTTGTAATTTCAGTGACAACATAGATGTTCTCTTGTTTGAATCTCTTGTTTCTGACACTAGATTCTGCTCACAAGCCAGAATGTAAGAGCTCAAAGTGTTGAATGGGAACATGGAGATTGATCAGAAAACGAAATTGTTATGAGTCAACAATATTCCCAAACAGAATTCGTTTTCTTTGCAACTTTCTCATAGGAGAGATAAAACCTTATATGTTCATAGCTTAGATTAGTGAACAACAAATCGATATTATAAGGTTTCCTGACTTGAACTTCTACGGTTTGAACGGTAATCAAGTGATGTTATTTTAGCTCAAAACAATAAAATTCAAATCCAAATCAATTTTTCATGTATTTTTTTTTTAGAAATCTCTATCTAAATTGTGTTTTAGATAATCTTTTTTTCCTAACCTAACCTAACTTAATTTCTATGAGCGTTCGCGGACCCATGGAGATGAATCCCATGGACCCCTCTTGCCGTCTTGCGTAATTAGACAAATTCAACTTTGATATTTTTGGTTTAAATAAAAGTTGAATTGAAAACAGTCTAATGTCGTACTTGAATTTTATGAAAAGTCGATAATATCTATTTTGATACTTGTGTCATATAAGCGATTCCAATATTAGCTTTGTAGGTCTACGTGTTGAAGTGGACTTTATATAAGAAGGAGAGGATTGTAAAACCCAATATAAACTTTTCCTAAGGTAAAGACAAAAAAAAATATTAAGTAAAAAACTGTCACTCTCTTAAGCAAGAAAATCATGGGTCAAAAATTCAGTTTAATTTATAAATCTAAGCTCCCTCATTACGACTATTCAAAAACGTAAATGATTAGTCTAATGACATACATTTGAATTAACACTTGAGCTCATTATAGAAGTTATGGTTTATATAGTATCTAATCGTTATACGATCCGTTCCTGATTTGGTCCAAACTTGTTGGAATCTAGCCCCGTTTTGATCTAGTTCCACGATTATACCGATCGATCCAATACTTTGACATGCTTTCTTAACTAACACAACCTGGCTGGATACATAAGTTTTCAAAAGAAGAACACTACATTGCTTGTCTGAACCAAAATATTTAGCCCATCAAACTCTACAATTACAATCAGAAACAAAACGTTACAAGGTGGTAGTTACAAATTACAAACTATGTTCCATTCTGATTATTTCTCACCCCAAGCCAAATAAAAAGCTTGATTTTGGAAAATTCCATCTTTAGAAAAAAGCCAAACGAACGAGCGGTAACTTAATTTTTTACTATCCATCCACAAGTCAAACAAATACGTTGACCAAAGACTAAACCACCAAACCGAACGAACTCAACGGCGGCGATCAACTCTACCTAAATCCACAAGCTTCTTCGATCTATTTGCGCAAAACGACGCCGCTGCAGATATATGAGGCTTCTCCTGCTCCGTAGTAACCTCGCCGGAACCGGAATTACCAAACTCCGACGGGAATCTCATTCTCCGTTTAAACGGACAGTTAGGACTAGCTCTCACCAACGGACTCAAACAAAAAGCCATCCCGGACATACTCTTCTTCCCTATCCCATTCCCAACCTTCCTCCTTCCCGGAGTTTTCGTCGTCGTCGTCGCCGGTGTGCTTCTCAATTCCTCTAACGATTCCGCTTCCGGCTCCGTATCTCTCGCAGGTGACATTCCTCTACAGTATATACGCTGAGGTCTACGACCTGCGATCACGTCTTCGATATAACACGGTTGCTTTTTCCGGCGACCGGTGGAGAGAATTTTCGAGATCCATGAACGTGAAGAAGACGACGAAGACTCAGACGCGTCGCTAGAGAATCTAGGATTGCTCGATTTAGGATTCGAATCGAAATCTTCAGATCTAGCTCTGAATAGATTAGAGAATCTAGACGATTTTTTTGATTTATGAGATCGGTTCGATTCGAAGTCTTTGCATGAGTAGCCGGCGAGATCTACCTGAGGGGTTGTGATGAATCTCCGATTAGAAGATGTTGTTAAAGGATCATCTTTTACTTCTCCGGTTCCGGTTCCGGCGTCGGATTTTCTACGGGTTACGTAAGGAGAAACAGAGCGAGGGAAGATTAAAAGCGGAGGAGGAGGAGGATTATTAGATTTGCGTGATTGGTTACTACGATTGTTGTCTTCAATGGCGGCTGTAACGGCGGCGGAAGCGGCGAGGGAGAGGAGACGTTCACGGAGGCAAGAAGCGCAAACGCCGTTGGTGCTGCTGCTGAAATCTACGGTGTGTCTCTTACACCTCATCGGAGGGAATATGAATTGAGAAGAAGAAAAAAAAAAGGATTGATTTTTTTCTGAATTATTTTTTGGGGGGGGGGATTGAGGGTCCGAGAGTTTAGGTGTTATAGTGATGTGACAAGCTGTAAAGATGAAGAAGAAAGCAGAAAGATCTGGTGGTAAAGATTTTGTCTTCTTCTTCTAAGATCTCTGTTTTTAGACAACGGAGGAGGAGGAGGAGGAGGAAGAGAGATAAAGCATTCTCTGTCGGAAAAGCAACAAATTATAGATAGAAGAGAGAGAAACTACTATTTTTATTTTATTTTATTTTATTTGTAAGCACTACATTTAGACAGATCATTTTACCACTAACCATTTTTTTTATAATGCAAATTACTAGTATGTTAATTAAACGATTTCAAATTATTTTTAAAAGTTGGTTGGGAATTTTGCCAATTTACAAAGTATTGATCTAAATAAAAAACCGTGGATATATTTTTTTGGTTATTTGACTTGTGGTTATCTTATTATAGTTAGAGATAATGATTAGTGACTTCATCTTACGTGTGGAACTATATTTTTACTCTTAATGCGAATTTTACCACTCAGACATGTTAATTAAAAAAGTCTAACTATCATTGTATTTTACCATTTTTAACGATAATTCTACTATTATAATTTTCACATTTATATGATAATTATTTTGTAACTAACGCGCCATTATAGTTTTCATCTTATCCTTGTCCCAGAAGATAAAAAATCTAGTTATAGTTGTTGACCCTGCTTTATTTCAATAAAATTCGGACCAATACCATTGGATTTAAATGGGATGTGTAGTGATTACCTCAGCCACTGACCTTAAAAAGAAAAAGAAAAAAACAAACGAACACTTGATTCTCTTGAACCTAATCTGCAAGACTACATTCATAGTAAAAGATAAAATAAAATAAAGAGAAAACCTAAAAGGGAAGAAGCATGTGACGATGGGATAATAGAAGCCGACAAGTATTAGGTGAAAACGAGCCCATCGTCGTTTCCAACACCATCCATCCCACACGAATGTTCGTCCGTTTCTCCAATCTCTTGCCACGTGGTTTCCAACACTCTTCCTGGACCTATCTTCGTTATTGGGCTTTTGAAAGCCTCCCCTTGTTTATTGGGATTTAAAGGATCCTATATTATTATTAGTTAGAGATTTTTCGATTAACCAATATCTTTTGGCTTTCAAAGTTACACATGAACGAAATAATGATATCAAATATATTGATCAGAAATTGGCATATGTCAAAAAATTAAAATTTTTATTCCTATTTAAAATAATATTTTTTTTCTTACATCAAAAAAATTTAACAATATACTATATGTGTGTTCTCGATTAGGTTTGAGTATTTGACATATATAAAAAAACATTTAATTCATTAAACATGTACATAACTAATTTAATATAATATTAACTATTAAAATGTCTACTATAGTCTTTCAGTGACAATAGCCCTAGGCAAATAATCCAAAACCAAATAACCGATCTGAACTGATCCAAATAAACTAATTTGGATCGGTTTCAGTTTACGGTCCAAAGTAACTCGTTCTTCGTTAAGTAGATCTCTTAAGCGGTGTTGTAAATGCCTAAGTCTCTTTAGCATCCTTACTTAAGTTTTTTTCTGCTTTTTTTTTGTTGTGTGTGTGTGTGCGCAATTTGCACTAATACTATTCTACTAGTTTTGGACCGTGCTAGAGCACGGATTGAAATTTATTTTATTTATATTTATAATTTTAGAATAAAATATAATTTATATGATTGTTTTAAAAAGTTTTTTGGATATAAACATTATGCAATAAAATCATATGTTAAATATGATGGCTTGAAAAAAACACCTACAGTAAAACCTCTATAAATTAATACTTTATAAATTAATACTTTATAAATTAATAAACACTATAAATTAATAAATTTTGTTGGTCCTGAGTCGGGACAGTATAAAAAATAACAAAATTCGATAAGATAATAAGATAATATTTTTTTTTTGAAATCCCCATGTAAAATATAGTTTCGATAATACCATAAATTAATAATCATCTAAATTTACAATATATACATATATATATATATATATATAATAATGAGGCAATTTTTCATTTCTTGGTAAGGAGGCAATTTTTCTTAAGAATATTTATTTTTCTTTCTTGGTAAGGAGGCAATTTTTTTGGTTTTAATGGTAGAGAAAAAAAAAAAATATATATATATATATATATATACAAGAATCAAATAACATAGTAGTATCTGATTAGAAAACTTTCAAAGAAAAAAAAAAAAAGAAAGAAATGGTATCGCCATGAGAAGACTGGGAGGCTAGCTAGCAGGTTGAGTGACTTGCTCATAATAATTTGATCTAACAATTAATGATCATATGTTGTCTTTTATTTGGTACCAAATATACCAAGACCAAAATGTTATGATGAATTTTTTTTTAATTTTTTTATTAATTCTGTTATTTATTTACTACATAAAATAAATCTGATGATGTTAATTACTGCTACAGATATAAAAAATTACAAGTATTATAAAATTCTTAAAAATATAACTGGACTGGAACTATTCTAATTTTTTTTTTTTTTTTTTATACTAGTTTACAATTCAAAGATACTTACCATTATTGGGCCTTTAGAAAATGCTAATGTACCTCAAAGGTTCTTCTTTGTTTAATGGGCCTTCCAGAAATGCTCCCGATAGTATCTGTATACGGTGGTGGGTGGGGGTCCCCCACGTGTATGTAAATTCAAAATTCGAATAATCAAACTACGCGTTACAAAAAAGTGCTCAAAGGAAAAAAAAGGCACACAAATCTTATCCATTTCATTATTTTAGATTTGACCGTTTTTGATAAACCAGACCATACCGAACCAAAGTCAAGCGACTCCGTGACGATGGCTAAGCTATCTCTGTAAACCGACCGAACCACACAGGCACACCAATCAAAACCTTCCAGAACCATAGAGAGAGAGACGACATTTTATTCTGTAAACTAATTTCCCTGTTTTGCCCCTATTATTTGTCTTCTTCTTCGTCTCTCTTTGAAGTCTTTGTGGTCTGCTGGCGAATTTTCAAGCAGCTTTCCTCTTTTGTGAACTGAGTTTTGAGTTTTCGTCTTTGGAACTTTGAATTCTCTCATCTGAAACTGAAGTGAAGGAGAAGGGAAGATGAATACTATGGAGAGTTTGATTGGGTTAGTTAATAGGATACAGAGAGCATGTACCGTGCTCGGTGACTATGGTGGTGGAACTGGAAATAACGCTTTCAATTCTCTCTGGGAAGCTCTTCCTACCGTCGCCGTCGTTGGTGGTCAGGTGATTTCTCCGGTTTAATTAGCTTTTGACTTCTTCTTCCTAGGGTTTTTCTCTGTTGACTCTTTCACTTACGCTTTTATTTGTTTATTTGGGTTTTATGCAGAGTTCTGGGAAATCTTCGGTTCTTGAGAGCATTGTTGGGAGAGATTTTCTTCCTAGAGGATCTGGTTTGTGAATCTTCAATGTTCTCTTCTTCTGTGGTTTTGGTAATAAAAGCTAAGGAGCTTTGATTTTGATTTTTGTTTGCAAGGTATCGTTACGAGACGGCCTTTAGTGTTGCAGCTTCATAAGACGGATGATGGAACAGAGGAGTATGCTGAGTTCCTCCATCTTCCCAAGAGGCAATTCACAGATTTCGGTATGTTTCTCTCTATAATCATATTTATGCCTTTATAAGTTATGTTTGCTCTGTTTTGAAAGTGTTCATTGAATTTATTTGATGTTGCAGCTATGGTTCGCAAGGAGATTGAGGATGAGACTGATAGAATCACAGGGAAGAGCAAACAGATATCTCCAGTTCCTATTCACCTCAGTATCTTCTCTCCAAATGGTCAGCTTTCATCACAGTCTGTGGAATTTATTTACTTCCCGTAGTAAACTTGTTTCTTTTTTGGAACTAACATTGATGTGTGCTTCTTTTTTTTATGTTGTGTTCTATGGAAACAGTTGTGAATCTGACCCTTGTTGATTTACCCGGTTTAACCAAGGTTGCTGTTGGTATGATTCTTTTACCTTTTCGTTTGGTTTCTATTTATTTATTCTTGGATGGCTGTATGAAGGTAATTTGATATCGTCTTTGTTATCCAGAGGGACAGCCTGAAACCATCGTTGAGGATATCGAAACCATGGTTCGTACTTATGTTGATAAGGTTAGATTTACTGGTTTTTACCAAGACTGTTAAGCTTTATTATGCTTTCTGTTTATAATTCTTTGGATGCATCTTCTAGTTCTAAATTGGTTAGTTCTGTTTTTTTTCTAGCCCAATTGTATCATATTAGCTATATCTCCTGCTAACCAAGATATAGCCACATCGGATGCAATTAAGCTTGCAAAAGATGTCGATCCAACAGGTTTGTTTGCTGTTCTGTTGCGAATGATTTAAATATTTAGCAGGAGGTATTGTCTTCTGACGATAAAATTATGTTTTTGATCGCCTCAGGTGAGAGGACATTTGGTGTTCTTACCAAGTTAGACTTGATGGACAAAGGAACCAATGCATTAGCAGTAAGCACCTTTTTATCTCTTCGGTTCATGTCTCACGGTCTAGTTTGATGATTGTACATGACTGATATTATAGTTGGTACGCCCATCTAGGGATGATGCAAGTAACTAAATCTACAGAACTGATTTAGGCATGACTGAGATTACATTTTTAATTTAGAAATATTTATCTAACGTCTAGAACTGTTTGCCTTAATAAGGTTCTTGAAGGAAGATCATACAAGCTCCAACATCCTTGGGTTGGGATAGTGAACCGCTCACAAGCAGATATCAATAGAAATGTCGACATGATGCTTGCGAGACGCAAGGAACGAGAATATTTTGACACCAGTCCTGACTATGGTCACTTAGCCAACAAAATGGGTTCTGAATATCTGGCAAAGCTGCTCTCTAAGGTGTTCAATCAAAGTCTGACTTGCTTGCGACTTTACTATATTGTTTTATACATTGTTCTTCAATTGCTGTATGGTTGTCTTTTGCAGCACTTGGAGTCTGTTATCAGGACCCGTATTCCAAGCATCCTGTCCTTAATAAACAAAAGCATTGAGGAACTTGAAAGGGAGTTAGACCGCATGGGTCGGCCTATCGCAGTCGATGCTGGGGTGAGACAGCACATTTATGTGAAACTATTTCTCTTCGATGAAGTTTTACATATTTTACTATTGGCTTAATCTATTCGTTTCATTCTCAGGCTCAACTATACACTATATTGGAGATGTGCCGTGCATTCGATAAGATATTCAAGGAACATCTGGATGGCGGGTAAACACCGTTCACTCATCTTCCTGTAGAAATCTTTAGGCTTAAGTTATTGGTTTTGCTGGTTAACCTCATATTATTTACATTTTTAGGCGTCCTGGAGGTGACCGTATCTATGGAGTTTTCGACAATCAACTTCCAGCTGCACTGAAAAAGCTTCCGTTTGATCGCCATCTTTCTCTACAAAGCGTTAAGAGAATCGTGTCTGAGGCAGATGGCTATCAACCTCACTTGATTGCACCAGAACAGGGTTATCGCCGTCTTATTGAAGGGTCGCTGGGCTACTTTAGAGGTCCAGCCGAAGCTTCTGTAGATGCTGTAAGTTCTTCTACAGTGTCCCTTTACTTCACTTTTGTATTTTGTATATATACAAGAGCGTAATGAGTTTGGGGCATATGCAACAGGTTCACTTTGTCTTGAAAGAGCTTGTGAGGAAGTCAATATCAGAAACTGAGGTGAGACTTTTTATTCAAACTATTGATTTTCTTATGACTGGTAAAAATGTAATACAAGGATTTTTACTGGATCTCCCTGATGGCAAAAAATGCAGGAGCTAAAGCGTTTCCCTTCGCTGCAAGTCGAGCTTGCTGCAGCAGCCAACAGCTCTTTGGAGAAATTCAGGGAAGAAAGCAAGAAGTCAGTTCTTCGACTTGTTGACATGGAGTCTGCATATCTAACGGCTGACTTCTTTCGGAAACTTCCTCAAGAAATTGAAAGACCAGTAACCAACCAGAAAAACCAAACCGCTTCTACTTCGCCTGCAACATTAGACCAGTATGGAGATGGACATTTCAGAAGGATAGCATCAAATGTATCCGCGTATGTCAACATGGTTTCGGACACACTTCGTAACACAATTCCAAAAGCTTGTGTTTACTGTCAGGTTAGACAAGCCAAGCTCGCGTTGCTCAATTACTTCTACTCACAGATCAGTAAGAGAGAGGTAAAACTGAACTCAAAACAACAAACATGTCTCAAATCATTTGGATTCTGTGCTAATGCGTGTCAAATCTTACATTTGGTTGGGAATTTTTCACAGGGGAAACAGTTGGGACAGTTACTAGATGAAGATCCGGCGTTGATGGATAGGAGACTAGAGTGCGCGAAGAGGCTTGAATTATATAAGAAAGCCAGAGATGAGATTGATGCTGTTGCTTGGGTACGATGATAAAGCCAAAACTCTGTGTGTGTTTTCTAGTGATGGTTTTATAAGTAGAGAACTATACATTTGTGTGTTGATATAACACGTTCGTCGGCTTGTAATATATTTCCATCGGCTTGTATGTATGTGATCATCTGACCCTGTTGGGTGGAGACTTCGGACGTTTTGTAATAACTTTTTTCACTGCTATTTAAAAACGCCATGGCGTTTTAACTTCATAATTTTATAGTAGCGGACGCAGACTGCACGCTGTTTTATTGTAACCGTCTGAGATAATATTTTGAATGCCTTTCGAAACGCCGTGTTGTCTCAATTTGGAGATAGTATAGTACTGCACGCCGTTTAATCATCCCGTCAGCAGACTACACACCGTTCTTCTTCCTTAGTTTTTCTATCTTCCCCTGAATCATCATCTTCGCCTGTACTTGTCAGACTTCTGTGTTTGATTCACCGTTACATCGTCTTTGATCATGGAAACTCCTGTTGATGCTTCGATTAAGGTATCGATTTCACCCTGTGTGTACCCAATTTCATTTTTCCTGCAACTAGTAGAATCTGGATTTTGCCCTAAATCAACAACGATGCTGTTTTGTTACAGAACGAACATGAAAGCCCTAGGTGGAAGAAGTCAACCGTGGTTTTTGTGTTGGGTAATATCAATAATTCCACTTGATGTATGTAATTATGCTTTACTCTTCCTGATCATGCTTAAAGGTTGAATTTTTATTTTTTTTGTGGTGTTGAATGGTTGATTGATTCTAGGTGGTCCTGGAAGTGGCAAAGGTACTCAGTGTGCTAATGTTGTGAAGCACTTTAGCTATACTCATTTCAGTGCTGGTGATCTTCTTAGAGCAGAAATTAAGTCTGGTTCTGAATTTGGGTAAGTTCTACTTCAGTGATGAATCTCATGTCTCAAACTAATTTCTCTGTGCCTGTGTGTGAAGTGAATCTTGTTCTAGGCTTATGATGATTTTGTATGATGAAAGCCCAACAGTTGGTGAAGTTTCCGGTTTATGTTTTTCAGAGCCATGATCCAAAGTATGATTGCAGAGGGGAGAATTGTGCCGTCTGAGATAACAGTGAAGCTTTTATGTAAAGCTATGGAGGAAAGTGGTAATGATAAGTTCCTCATTGATGGTTTTCCTCGCAATGAAGAAAATCGAATCGTATTCGAAAATGTTGTAAGGGTCATGTTCCATCTCTTAAACTAATCGAGTCCTACTTGTTGAAGCCTTGGTTCAAATACTTTCTGGATCTTGACAGGCTAAAATCGAGCCTGCTTTTGTTCTGTTCTTTGATTGTCCTGAAGAAGAACTCGAAAGACGTATTATGAACAGGAACCAGGTTGGTATCTTCACTGGAAAATGAGATCATAGTTCAGATCTTGTTTGTCTTTTACCAGTTGTTTCTTGGATTTGAAGGGAAGAGAAGACGATAATATAGAGACGATAAAGAAGCGGTTTAAAGTGTTTGTTGAATCTACCCTCCCTATTGTTAACTACTACGAATCTAAAGGGAAACTTCGAAAGGTTTTAGGATTTTGGTTTTCCAGTTCTCTTCCATGATCATTACTATCATATGCTGTTCCTGATTCTTTTGTTTCTGATTCCTTCACCAGATCAATGCTGCAAAACCCAGCGAGGAGGTTTTCGAAGCAGTCAAAGTTTTATTTGCATCTGAAAGTTGAGAAGGTAGAGCTCGTGATCATCCAAACCATACATTTTTTTTTTGTTGCCTACCCTAGTCCTTATAGATATTTAGTGTATTATTTATTGTTTGATTTGTCGTTGTATGTACCAGCATCAAGGACTAGGGAGAAATCACTGGACAAAACAAAACAGAGACTTCCAAGTCAATGTGCCTTATCGTACACGTAACTAAGTTTACAGATTTGTGCTGTAAATAGCTCTCTACATTTAACATTTCTCATTATGATGATTATAGCCACAGTTTCGTCGTAATAACCACTTTTTTAGTCAATAACTGGTTAGGCTTGACTTATTAATCAAGTCTGGTTACAAGTCCATTGATATATTATACAAAGACTTGTAAATTTCTATGAACATGCGTCTACTTGAAAACCAGCTTCCATTAAATTGGATTAGTACGTATTTAGAGGTCAACGTATAACGAACTTGCCGTTGAATACCGTCCATGCATTTTAATATCAAATCACGATCGTCCATCTCATCCAAGCTTACAGAGCATATATACACACACACCACATCCAGAGTCTGTGGTTCATTCTTTAATTACGTTCTTATTAAAAAACTTCTACTTTTGTGCTGAATGATGTTGGCTCAATCTGTGTTTAGATTTAGCGAATTCATCACCGTTTCTATTTTGGTTGCCTCCGTCTCTCTCTTCTTTACACGTCTCTTATTAAGTTTTGCCGTTTTCCTCGTCACGCGTCCATGGCGTCGCCACCGCACATTCACGTTCCCCCGGTGGAGAACGGCGGCGAAAGATCATTCGTCTCCGCCCTACTGTGTTGTGTGTCTTCAAGAGGCAGAGGAAGGTGAGAAGATGAGGCGATTGACGATTTGCCGTCACTGTTTCCACGCGGATTGCATAGATACATGGCTCGGTGTAATGTCCAAGTGTCCGTTGTGTAGAGCTGAGATACCGCCGTTACCGCCGGCGAATCCTCTGCTCTCACTGTTTTTCCCGGCCGGTGTGATCGATTTGTTCACCAACAAAGAATCTCGACACGTAGCGTAGCTTTATAATAATTTCGGATTCTAAGTTTTCTTAATGCTCTGACCTGTCAAAGACTTAAAATTTAGGTACTTGTTTGCTTTAAAATTTTAGCTTAACTCCTTCAATATACGACATAGAATTTTAAAATAAAAATTGTTAAAACAAAACAAGTGTTTTACTATGTGTTCAATGCCCATGCTCATTTTTTTCTCTTTACGTAATTGCTTTTATAATGTGTTGCTTTTATATTACGCTAACTTTAATTTTAAAACTTAAGCTTACTCCGTTCCAAACGTGCGTATCTCCCTCATGCAAGCACCCTAGTTCCTAGTTGGACTGAAGTAGGAAAGAAAATAGGTAGTTACTTTCGGCTTAAGGTATTAAAGAATACAAAGAAAAAAAGGAAGAAAATGTTATAATACACCAATTACCAAACTTAACTTAGTCTTCCTTAATTTTGTGTGTAACATGGAAACAATACTAGATTACAAGAAATAGATTTAGAGCAAGAAAGAAAAAGTTTGAGTTTGAAAAAAAAAAAAAAAAAGTCCTTCCTAAGACCATCTCCAATGGTAAGAATTGGGAAGTCAAACTTTTTCTAAGGAATTTACCAAGTGTAAATTTTTTTTACCTGAAAAACGAAATGAGCAGGGAGTATTTGTAGATCCTAGTTGCATTGGGCCTGATAAATATCAAAAGTTAAAAAGGCCCAGCTTTGATAGTCCGGTGGGCGTAAGTTAGCGTGACATGTTAGCGATATAATTCTAGGATCCTTTCCTCAATTGGTCTTGTCTTCTGCCGTACGCTTGTCTCTAATTTTCTCCATCAATCCGTCAAAACTCAAAACAGTGCCCATCAAGTTCGAATTCTACCCTCAATGTACATATCCATGCTCATTTCTCTTTACGTAAGCTTATAATTATTTTGATAGTTTTTCTTTGTGGTAATTGCTTTTATTTTTATAATGTGTCGTTTTTCTACTACAGTGGTTCTATAGTTTTTAGATTTTTACTAATCTGATCCAGAAGTTTGTGCTATATATATTAATCACTAAAATAGTATGGATTAATTAAGACTACAAAATAAATCAGATTTCTTTTTTTCCCTCGACAAGTCTTATGTTTGGAGAAACCTTGTTTTCAAATTGTAAACATCTTGTTTTCACCTTACAAAAAAAAGAAAAATCTTTAATAGCAAAGTTCATGCGCTTTCATATGATTTTTGTATCGATCCAAGTTTCCACCAAACACAAACCCTCACACGTACGTAACAGTCAAATGATAGTTTTAATTTGTTTGTTATCCACGTTCATCGCATAGACTACTAATAATATGCTTTTAAGATTACAGTATATTCAGATTTAATATAACCTTAAATCCATGTGACTTTGTAATATGTGCAACGAAATGTGGACATTAAAGTACCATGAATCATTCTTATGGTAGGCTATGGCTTTGAATGGAGAAAGTATGTAATGCAGAGCAGATCAAGTGGTTCAAGCAGACCAAACAGAATAAAAGTAGATCAAAAATTTGGCAGTTCAAATGCAGATCAAGGGTGAACAACATCAAAAAAGCTGTAAATCAGATCTGCATGTATTTCTCCTGCATTTCCCACAAAAAGACAAAAAACTTTGAACTGCACACAGTTCATCTGCATTAAATTTTAAAAGCAAAAAATTTCTTGAATGGTAACTTAATGATAGGAGAACTATATTAAAGGGTGATCTGCTATTTTTCTGTCCTCCCATTCAAAGCCTATATATTACGGACTTCATCATCTGAATTGAGGTGGGTCTTTTTCTATATATATATATTTTTTGTCAACAAGGTCTTTTTCTATATATACTTTTTTGTTTTTGTATTTTTGCAAAGTTAAGAAAAAAGCAAGTTGGTTACGCATCTAAACATAAGAAGAAAAGTGACAGAAATTACCAAGAAACTCACATGGAAATCACTAACACACCCGTACATGCATGTTGTTTGAGGACAAGATATTTCACATTAAAATATTATAATTCATATAATCGCGACATGTATCATGTATATCGATAATATTTTGACATATGTGAAAAGAAAATTTATTTAATAATTATAAGAAAATTAAAAAATCCTGATTGGTACAAGATTTTTAAGACTTTAAAAAAAATTAAAGCCTTGAAAGCCATTTATTTGCCAATCAAACTTTTTTGACTTTAATTTTTTTTAAAGCTTTGTAAGTCATTTATTTTTTTTCCTTCCTTGCTTTCTCAAAATTTTAAAAGCGTCAAAACCAGACTTTAAAATTAAAAAAATATAAAACTTTAGTTTTTTCCCCCATTATACTTAAAAGCTTTCCAAAAGTTTATATATAAATTTTACATAAATTATTTTTACACATTAATTATTCTTATTTTTTTCTCCTTCTTTTAAGATCCATTTTAATAATAATTATTTTTATTTTCATTATCATCATTTCAATATATTTTAATAATAAAAGTAACAGCTTCAGCTTTAAAAGTATTTTTTACCAATCAAATTTTAACAGTTAAAGTTTCTACAGTTAAAGCATCTACAACCAAATTCTCTACAGCTAAAATTTTAAAGTTAAAGTCTTTACAGCCATAAGTAACAGCCGTTACCAATCGGGGCCTACAATTAATATTTTTGAAAGTATATAAAACAAAAGTAATCTATTATTATATCACTAATTCTAATAGAAAGTTATCTATTAAATTACTAATTTCAATAGAAAAATATGTGCAATTAATAAGGAAAATATTTGCAATTTAATTGCAATTATTATTCATTATAATCATATAGTAAAAAGAAATTTATACAAAAAATGATTAAAGTATGAAAAAGTTTAATGTGTTAAAATTAGTGATTAACATAATGTAAGAAATATAAGATAATCAAAATAAGAAATTAATGTAATTTTCTTAAGTTTTCTAATCAGTGAATGATTTGATAGCGTATTCAATATTATGTTATTATATAGTAATTCATGTGATCGCGACACGTGTCAATTTAACAATTAAAGTTTTTGTCATGTGTTACACATATTTAAACAATTAATAAATATAAAAAGATAGTTCAAATATGTATATAAAAATAATACTAATTCTAATTTGAAATTACTAATTCTATAAAGAAAAAATTAAGAAAATTATACAATTAATTACTATAATACCATAATTAAATAAATTATACTGTTAATTATTAAACCTAAAAGAAAAATGATTGAAGATACTCACTTTTACATAAACAAATAATTTTCTCAGAATAACGTCTTTGTATTTTTGATTAATTTATGATAATGTTGGACAAGTAGTAAAACTATTACTTATCAGATTACAAAGTATGAAACAAATATATTTAAGATATTGTTACTTGGGATTTTAGTTGAAAGTACCACATTCACTTAGAATCTTTTCTATTCTACCACATGTGAAAACTGTTTTTCTATTCTACCACAACAGAAAATTACCTTCTCTTTTGTGAGAAAAATCTGGAATTAATTGTGTATTCAAATATAAAATACGAGGGGAAAGTGTACTACTGACAATTAGCACTTAATATGCACAAAAGTAAGAAACAGTGGGCAAAAGAAATGAGTTATAACTGTTTCGAAGAAGAAAGAGATATAAGTAATGGAAAAAACACATGTGATGACAAGATGAGAGCATGAATTGAGTATGTAGACAAGTTATTCGGTAGACAAAATGATATTTTGTAGATAAGTTTTATTTGTTGATCATGGTAGACATATTCATTTTTTGGACTGTGGACAAGTTATTTTTAATGAATTTATAAAAATGTATTTTTTGTAGACAAATTATCAAGTACATAGTGATAGACAAGTTTGTAGATAAGTTGGTTTTGTTGTTTGTGGACAAATTGGTTTTGTTGTTTTTAGATCTATAGCAGACAAGTTGGTTTTGGTGTTTGTGGACAAGTATCAATTTGTTAAGTTTGTAGACATATTTTTTTAAGTAGACAAGTTGGTTTTTTTGTTTATTGACAACTTCTAAATTTTAGGTCTATAAAACTGAATCGGACAACAAACTAAGATCTTAGTAGACAATTATGAAATCAATGGACAAGTTGTAAAATATGTCCATAAAAAATCAGACATCACAAAAAAAAAAATTTTTGAAGTGATGAGGTCTATCTCCTTGACACGCCATTGTTGGTTTTGTGATTCATCATGAGGGGACAAACCGAGGCTAAATAGAAAAGGTTATTGATTAGGGGTTAAAGATCGTATAATGGAAGATGAAAAATGTTATACTTACACTATATTATGGACTACATATGAGAGAAAAGGAAGATTGTGGTGGTTCTCAAGTTTTTTTTGTTGGGATTTTTGGATAAAATGTTAGAAAACAATGAAAGAAGTAAAAAAAAATTTGTGTTTGTCCATTTGTTGTTTTTAGGACAATGGAAAAATAAACAATGGAAGGAAGAAAACGTTCTATCTACTTTAATTAATCTGACATTAGTCTGAGAAAAGATGGAAGGAGAAAGAAAAAAAACGTTAATTTATTGTTAAAGCTTTTAAAAAAAATACAAAGAAGTTAGTCAATGTTAGTTTAGTAATTTAATGTTGGGAATGTGGTATTTTGGGAAAACAGTTATGGAATGTGTGTGATGCAATGAGAAAAGTTTTTGAATGTGGTAGATTTGTTAAAAAACTCTTTTTATAAAATATTAAGTAAGGTATAAATTTGATACAATGTACCTTTTTTTATATGAAAATTATAAATGTTACTCAATGGGATTGAATGCATAGAATTAAAATCTAATTTTATTATCATGTAATAATATAAAAAGAAATTGTATTACAAGATGGAGTGTGTGAACTCTAAGTCCGGTTTTTTTAAAAATCAAATGGAATAAAATTAATATTTTGAATACAACTTAAAATTTCACATATTTTTCTTATATTCGCGTTAATACACAGCCTGATCTAGTATAGTATAATTAATTAACAACGAAAAAAAGACTAATCTATACTAATAAAAAGTAGGAGCTATAATCTCCTAAAGCTGTCCACCTAGGATTTAAAACATCCAATAGGGATAAGACATGTCACTCATTAACATTTATTAAAATCTCCATAATTTTCAATAAGAATTATTTTAAAAAACCTATAAGGATTTGACATGTCATTCATTAACATTTTTTAAATTTCCAGAATTTTTAGAAAAAGGAAAATAAAAGAACTATGTACAACGTCCCACATCGGCTAGAAATCTTTTAGACATTGGTTCAGAACCAGTATAAATAAAGATTAATATGCTTCCAACAGCGAATGAGCAGGAAAACTTGATTTATCAGGCGTCCAAGTTAAAAAGTTTTATTCGTTTGATCCGATTTTTTATTTGATCAAACTAAAACTTTAAAAAGTTTCAAAAAATATTATAATATTGAAAATTTTTAAAAGTTAAAATATTAGAAATATTGAAACTTTTAAAAGTTCTTAGCTTTTAAAAAGCTTAAGGTTCAAATATTATATTTTGAAACCTTTTAAAACTTCAAAATCTTATGATCTTTAAATTTTAAAAATTTATTAGCTTATAAAAGGTTTCTAAAAAATTATAATTTATAAATTTTAAAAGTTTAAAATATTATAAATATTGAAACTTTTAAAATGTTCAAATATTAAAAATATTTAAACTTCATAGAAAGTTTGAAAATATTACAATTACTTAACCTCCATAGAAATTTTAAAATATTATATCTATACTAATAAAAAGTTGAAGCTATAAACTCATAAAGGTGTCCATATAGGATTTAAAACAACCAATAAGAATTAGATATTTCACTAATTAACATTTTTTGGAAATATAGTAGTAATCTCTATTATTAAGAATTTTTAGAAGAAAAAAAATAAAATTTATAGAAATAAAAGAAATATGATTTGATATTCTTGCAGTAAATTTTTTATTTTTAAGTCTAAGAAAGAAGAATTGACGTCGCAAGACCTTGAGTTGATGTTATTTGAGTTTAAAGAAGAAGAATCGACGAAAAGCACAACTATTATTTTAACTATACATGTGTTCATATTACTTTCTCTGCGAGTAAGGATTTTGCAATTACCATAAAATTTGACAATAAAAATGACAAGAAAGAATATGAAAAATAAGAAAACATTGAATAAAAAACACGAAAACATAGGTGGTAGCAATCAATTAAATATGAAAAACGAGATAAATTCAAGATTACAAAATTATTTCGTTTTTCTGGTGGTCAAAGAAATTGTTTAGGATATGTGAGGTCACCAGTGTGATTCGCCTTGCTTGGACGTCGAGTTAAATTCATGATTTTTTTTAATCTGATTTGAATGTATAGCACAACTCATTTTTATATTTTTAAAAATTATGTATCTGAAAATTAAATTTTTATTTAATACTAATATAATTTATTTTTGTAAGATAATATTTCATCACTGTCATCACTCACATAGTCCCTGCATTTCATAATATAAGATGTTTTAGAGAAGATTTTTTTGTTTCATAATATTAGATGTTTTCAAGTTTCTATGCTACTTTTAGATTAGTTTAATATATTTTATTATGCAGTTTTATTTATGATTGGTTGAACTTTTTTAAAGTGGTCATTTCTTATATTTTGAAACGAAGTATGTATATATAATTTTCATCAAAATATATCAAATAAACCCACGCGTAGTGGGTTCAAAACCTAGTAGATGTACAAGATGACACATAATTACATATTTTCAATCGGTTCTACCAAAACCGGTTACGTATTTTCAATCGGTTAAACCCGTCACATCGACATTGGAGACGCTTGAGTCTTGACGCTGATCTATCAAGAAAATCTTTGCCGGTACGTATTTCGATGGAAGAATATTGCGGTCAGCAGCGTCTCTACTCAAATTATGGGCCAAAAGACATCGACTTATGTATTGATTAAATAAATGACTCATGCAGTCATACCCTTTTGTTCTTTAATCGTCATTGTGTTTCTTCATGTTTGATGTTATGAATCTTGCATACGCACGTATTCTAATTCTTCTACTTTTTAATCTCTTTAATTTAACAATCCTGTAACAACAACCCTTTATATATATAGCAATGATTTCTAGGAAGTCAAAATATTATATTAAGGAATTTATTTACTTTACTGGACTCCATACTTTTCCACGCTTACATGCAAATGCAACAGTTAGTGGGAGTGACGGTGTGGGACTCGCGGCGAAGATATGGATATCATTTTCTGTCTTTTCGTTTCTTTCTTTTTTTTTTCTTTTGCTTTAGTTGTCTTTTCACTTCGATCAAAGCTAAAATATAACTGAAAATAGCAATTTAAGAAACTATTATATCAAGTAGAATATAAACAACCAAAAAAATAAAGAAAAGGATAACTATTCACGTAATTATTAGAAGAAAAGGGTACAATAGTTTTATCTTTCCTTCGCCAGTCATCTAGTTTTGTGGTTGTATACCACTTTTCCTTTGAAATTTTAAAGGAGCTCAAACCCTAACTGGCCGGGTTTTATGGTAACGTTGATGATGATTTGAGAATTCTGCCAGATCAACTCTATCATATACATATACTCTATATTGGTACTATAGGATAGTGTGTAATATCGCAGTCGCTCGTATATATGGTCCCAACCACCTGCAGTTTAGTGGAAAAGGACAGCAAGCATTGGGAATCAAATCGAATTGGAATCTCTCTCACTCACTCTTTTCCAAAAGCGTCGAGCCTAACTTTCATACACGGAAGTCATTTCAACGTACGATTCTGACACGTAAGTACATCCTTACGCTAAACAGCAAAACTTTCAGTAATACCAAATCAAAATTCGACGAAACATGTGTAACGTACAACGTACCAAGTCTAAATTAAAGTTTTTGCCTTGGTATATACTGGTACATCCTTAACGTTCAACGATTCTACTATATTTCATTAATATTGATTCTTTCGTATATACTTTTCATCAATTTTACAATACTTACACTTACACGTGAGTTTACGTTATGAAATTATACTGTGTTCTTACTTCCTTTACCAAACAAAAATCTATCCAAGTACACTCTGTTGGATAAGCTTTGAACCTTAAGGCCCAAGTTATTCTTACAATGGACTGTTAAGAATAAGAGAGAAGATAAGCTCAAGTAATATTTAGGAGTAATCTAAATATTGGTGTTTTCCTAATAGGATTATGATTTGTGTTTTGATATAAAAGGCAATGTTGAGTTGTGACATAAGCCATGAGATTAAGAGAGAGCTTTAGGAGTGTTTAGTTTTGAGAGGATATTTTTTAAACACATAAATAAAGAGAGTTATTCATATTCAAAGTTCTTCTTTTAATCCTTTTATTTGGTATCAGAGCCCAAAATTAAAATTTTGTTGGACCTAGAAAAGTGGATACGGTATGCCTCTTATTAACCCGAGTAATGGGGGCCCAAGAAGAGGTTTATTATCGGTCCAAGTGGGATCGGTTCGAGATGGAATTATCATCTCGAGGAGGCAAGTTAATATCCCACATGTGGTCCTTGGATTGAAGGGGAGATTGTTGGATGAATCCAAGTCCCACATCTGAAGTTTGAAGGGACTATCATCAATATATAAAGGGTTAGGGTCAATCTACTAATTACCAATTGGTTTTTAGTTAGAAGCCCAAGATAAGCTCAAACTTAACACACCCTAGCGATCAGCCGGTCACGGTAATATTTCCATAAAGAATCAAGTTTATATCGACAAAAAAGTATTGGTGTAAAGCCGGATCTAAGGTTTCAACTACAAATTGAAAGAGCACAGCTGGTGTAAAGTATGCAAACCCCTTATCATAATAACTTGCATGGCCGGCACTTGCGTATGGCCGGAAAACAAAATCGTTAGACTTCATCAATGTTTTTCAAGGGACACATCATTGATTAATAGTATAGTGACCACATCATAGCACATTAGTAAGAGTGATATATTGTTACTTTTGTTCAACTCATTTAGAATTCAGCTCACCATTTTTAATAGATCCCAAATTAATATATTTTCCCAAAACATCTTTACAGGTTTTATCTAATATTCTTACTCATATTCTTATGCTTATTATGTCATTAGTTATAGGAATGATAAAAACAAAATCGTTTGTGTTAGTACCGTCACACCCTCACCATAAATAGTTTTAGGTAGTGTTAGTAAAATTTGTTTAAATAAATAGTTTAAGTTTTAGTGCATGTCATTGATGGAAAAATAATTACTCAGTTTTTGATAATTAAAAAAGAAGAAAAATGATACGAAAAGTCATGTTTTCAAAAGAATACTCTAAACAAAGAAATTAATTCTGTAAAGATAACCATTTAGTCTTTTAGAGATATAAGTCTTTTTATAAAAATTAATTTTGGTCGGCCATACGTATTTTGTAGCTGGCGTCACTTTTCACTATAAACTCAAAACTTGTCTCACACACACAACACTCTCTAGCTCTCTCTCTCTCTCTCTCCGGCCTTATGCAACTCTTATCTGAAGACAAAACATGAACTTGATCATCTGATCATCTCCAATCATCTCTAGTACTTCTCAACCCAAGAAGAAGCTATGTTCAAGCTATTTGGTTCCGCAGGTAAAGTTGATAATCTCTCGAAAAGTTTCTACTTTTATCTGATCATGAAACTAAAAATATTTTTATAATCGAGAAACTTGTTTATGTATTCAATATTTTTCGTCCTTTTACCTGATTGTGTTTGCTTTACTATGAGGAGCAGAAACGGGTCTTCATCTCATGAGAACGCAATGGTTGCAACAAAACTCGCTTTGCTTGAAGGAACGTATAAGCATCGCTATGCCTGTAGCCTTCCTTGCTTTCTATGTTACTCATTTAGCACTGAAATGGTTTGGTATAGTGAGAAACAGAAGATATAATGATGTAGAAGAAGACTTGAAGAGGCAGAGCATAACCGTGAAGCAGAGCTTCTCTTACAACATATCTCTTATCTGCTCTGTTTCGATCTTCGGGACTCATTGCTTTATCTTGCTTTTGCTCTTTCGAGACAGCGTGGTGTCACGGTGTGATTCCTCTGTTTCTGTCTTCTCCGCTGAGTTCTCACAGGCTTTCTCCTGGTTGATTGTTTCTGTTGCTGTGGTGAAGATCAGAGAAAAGAGGCTTGTTAAGTTTCCTTGGATGTTAAGGGCATGGTGGCTCTGTGGTTTCATCTTATCCTTTGCCTTTGATGCTCACTTCATAACTTCGAAACACAACAAGCCTCTCGGGTTTCAGGATTATGCCGACTTGACTGGTCTTCTTGCATCCTTGTTCTTGCTGGCTGTTTCAATCAGAGGGCAAACCGGTTTCCGTTTTCTTGAAGCCAACGGAATCACAGAGCCACTACTACTTGGTGGCGAAACTGAGCAGGACAAGAAAGATTCTTCTTCTTCTTCTTCTACTTCTCCATATGGGAACGCTACTCTCTTCCAACGCGTCACTTTCTCATGGATAAACCCTTTGTTCTCTCTCGGATACAAGAGACCTCTCGGCAAAGAAGACGTACCAGACATCGATGTGAAAGACTCTGCTCGATTTTGCTCTCATGCCTTTGACCAGAAACTGAAAACCACCAAAGAAGAAGAAGGACCTGGCAATGCTTTCTTTTATAAGACGGTTCTTCGATACGTCTGGAGGAAAGCCGCGATCAACGCGGTATTCGCAGTTGTAAACGCGAGCACAGCTTACATCGGACCATATCTCATCAATGACTTTGTAGTGTTTCTAAGTGAGAAACAATCACAGAGCTTAAACCATGGTTACCTTCTTGCACTCGGGTTTCTAAGTGCCAAAATCGTCGAGACAGTTACTCAAAGGCAATGGATCTTTGGAGCTCGTCAGCTAGGAATGCGCCTTCGAGCAGCTTTGATATCGCATATATACCAAAAAGGTTTACTATTATCAAGTCAATCACGGCAAAGCCACACGAGCGGAGAGATCATCAACTACATGAGTGTAGATGTTCAGAGAATCACTGATTTCATTTGGTATGTAAACACCATATGGATGTTACCTATACAGATCTTCTCGGCGATTTATATCTTGCAAAAACATTTGGGACTTGGAGCTTTAGCTGCATTGGTCACAACTATAATGGTGATGGCGTGCAATTACCCCCTGACAAAGCTTCAGAGAAACTACCAATCAGATATCATGAATGCTAAAGATGATAGAATGAAAGCAACTTCAGAGATTCTTAAAAACATGAAGATTCTCAAGCTTCAAGCATGGGATAACCAATTTCTCAACAAGGTTAAGACGTTACGAAAGAAAGAGTATGATTGTCTATGGAAGTCTTTGAGGTTACAAGCCTTCACTACTTTCATCCTTTGGGGAGCTCCTTCACTGATCTCTGTGGTGACTTTTGTTACTTGTATGTTACTGGGAGTGAAGCTAACAGCTGGTGCAGTCTTGTCTGCTCTTGCAACGTTTCAAATGTTACAAAGTCCGATTTTTGGTTTACCTGATCTTCTCTCAGCGCTTGTTCAGTGCAAGGTTTCTGCAGATAGAATAGCTTCTTACCTTCAACAAAGCGAGACTCAGAAGGATGCAGTTGAGTATTCCTCAAATGATCATGCAGAGTTAAGTATTGAAATAGAAAATGGAGCTTTCAGTTGGGAACCTGAGCCAAGCAGACCGACTCTTGATGAGATAGAACTGAAAGTAAAAAGAGGAATGAAAGTGGCGATTTGTGGAGCTGTAGGATCAGGAAAATCAAGCTTACTCTCATCAATCTTAGGGGAGATTCAGAAGCTGAAGGGAACAGTCAGAGTTAGTGGTAAACAAGCTTATGTTCCTCAATCGCCATGGATACTAAGCGGGACTATAAGAGATAACATTTTGTTTGGAAGCATCTATGAAAGCGAGAAGTATGAGAGAACTGTTAAAGCATGTGCTTTGATAAAGGACTTTGAGCTTTTCTCTAATGGAGACCTGACAGAGATTGGAGAGAGAGGAATAAATATGAGTGGAGGTCAAAAGCAAAGGATACAGATTGCTCGAGCGGTTTATCAGAATGCTGATATATATCTACTGGATGATCCTTTTAGTGCTGTTGACGCTCATACAGGAAGACAACTCTTTGAAGTATAATAACGTTCATGGAAATTTGTAATCTTTGATCCTTACTTGCTCTCTTAGAACTCAATTGACAATGTTCTTTGTTTACTGGTTTTGCAGGACTGCTTAATGGGGATACTGAAAGAAAAGACTGTACTTTACGTTACCCATCAAGTCGAGTTTCTTCCAGCAGCAGATCTAATCCTGGTAAGAGAAACCATTATTGGTAATCAGAAAATGCAAAATAAGCTGTAGTTTCCATTAACATTAGTGTTTGTACTATAACAGGTGATGCAAAACGGAAGAGTGATGCAAGCAGGCAAATTCGAAGAGCTTCTAAAACAAAACATAGGCTTTGAAGTTCTGGTAGGAGCTCATAACGTAGCACTAGACTCAATCCTATCAATTGAAAAATCAAGCAGAAACTTCAAAGAGAAATCAAAAGATGACACAGCATCAATTTCAGAGAGTCTACAGACACAGTGTGACTCAGAGCATAACATTTCAACAGAGAATAAAAAGAAAGAAGCAAAGCTAGTGCAAGATGAAGAAATAGAGAAAGGAGTAATAGGCAAAGAAGTTTACATGGCATATTTAACAACTGTAAAAGGCGGATTGCTTGTGCCACTCATAATATTGGCTCAGTCTTGCTTCCAAATGCTACAGATCGCTAGCAATTACTGGATGGCATGGACTGCTCCTCCAACTGCTGAATCCACACCAAAGTTAAGAATGGATCGGATTTTACTTGTTTATGCACTTCTTGCTGCAGGAAGTTCACTTTGTGTTTTAGCAAGGACTATTCTAGTCGCGATAGGTGGACTTCTAACAGCAGAGACGTTCTTCTCAAGGATGCTCTGCAGCATTTTCAGAGCTCCCATGTCATTTTTCGATTCAACTCCAACAGGAAGAATCTTGAACAGGGTAAAGTACCAGAATCAATCTAACAAAAAACATGTTTGTATTAATAATCTAGACTGAAAAATATACATTGGTTTTTCATGTTTGATAATAGGCATCCACAGATCAAAGTGTCCTGGATTTGGAAATGGCAGTCAGACTAGGTTGGTGTGCTTTTTCGATCATTCAAATTGTTGGAACCATCTTTGTCATGTCGCAAGTGGCTTGGCAAGTTTGTGTCATCTTCCTTCCAGTAGCAATAGCCTGCGTGTTTTACCAGGTAAGAGAGAAAACAAATCCATTTTCTTGAAAATGATACAACAATTCTTGCTTACTGTTTTTTTATGCTCGTGTTTTCTTCAGAGATATTACACACCAACAGCAAGAGAACTGTCACGCATGTCGGGAGTAGAAAGAGCTCCAATCCTCCACCATTTCGCTGAATCGCTTGCTGGTGCAACAACAATACGTGCTTTTGATCAACGAGAGCGCTTCATTAGCTCAAACCTTATTCTAATTGATAGCCATTCAAGGCCTTGGTTTCATGTTGCATCCGCAATGGAGTGGCTTTCTTTCCGGTTGAATTTGCTGTCTCATTTTGTCTTTGCTTTTTCCTTGGTGTTACTTGTGACTCTCCCTGAAGGTGTCATCAATCCAAGTAAGTTTCATACATCATAAAACAGTAGCTACTTCTTCTAATGGGATCAGAACTCAAACTTTATGTTCACCTTTCCTTACAGGTATTGCTGGTCTTGGGGTCACATATGGCTTAAGTCTGAATGTTCTACAAGCCACAGTAATATGGAACATATGCAACGCAGAAAACAAGATGATTTCTGTAGAAAGAATTCTTCAGTACTCCAAAATCCCCAGTGAAGCACCTCTAGTAATTGATGATCACAGACCTCTTGATAACTGGCCAAATGTAGGATCAATCGTCTTCAGAGACCTACAGGTAAATAACAAAGTAGATGTTAAAAACAAATTTCTTGAGCATATGATTGTGAAATGAAGAACCAAGTTCACAGAAACAGATGTAATCAAGATTCTCAATCCTGAGATGTCTTTGTTCCAGGTCCGCTATGCAGAACATTTCCCAGCTGTCTTGAAGAACATAACCTGTGAGTTTCCAGGAGGAAAAAAGATTGGAGTTGTAGGAAGAACAGGAAGCGGAAAATCAACTTTAATTCAAGCATTATTTAGGATTGTAGAGCCAAGTCAAGGAACCATAGTTATCGATAATGTGGATATAACCAAGATAGGTCTACATGACCTGAGATCAAGGCTTGGGATTATTCCTCAAGATCCAGCACTATTTGATGGAACAATCAGATTGAATCTAGACCCTCTAGCTCAGTACACTGATCGTGAAATATGGGAGGTAACAAACCTGAAAAGCTCTCTCTGTAATTCTTCTCTGATTTACTTGGACAAATATTCTAATACAAGGTGATATTTAGGCTCTTGATAAATGCCAACTGGGAGAAATCATTCGTGCAAAGGATAAGAAGCTGGATGCCATAGGTGAGTGTTCTGAAATCTTTATGAGAAGAATAATTAAATTAATGGTTTCAGGACAATGAAAACTAAGAATTTTAAATGAATGTAACAGTGGTTGAAAATGGAGAAAACTGGAGCGTAGGGCAAAGACAGTTGGTCTGTCTTGGAAGGGTGTTGTTGAAGAAAAGCAACATTCTGGTGCTTGATGAAGCCACTGCTTCAGTTGATTCTGCAACAGATGGTGTGATACAAAAGATCATCAGTCAAGAGTTTAAAGATCGAACAGTGGTGACTATAGCACATAGAATCCACACAGTGATCGAGAGTGATCTTGTTCTTGTTCTGAGTGATGGTAAGAACAATATACATGTGTTTCCACATACATTTACACACATAGCAATGAGTTCTAAAATCACTTTTTCATGAGCAGGGCGAATCGCAGAGTTTGACTCACCTGCAAAACTGCTACAGAGAGAAGACTCTTTCTTCTCCAAACTCATAAAAGAGTATTCACTGAGTTCTAATCACTTTACCGGCTCGAATGATCTTCTCAGTTGAGTATCACTGAAAGATGATGATAATCTTTTGCCGAGAAAACGAAAGATCAATTCAACAGTTATGCTTAAGTTGAAAGTCTAACTAGCTATTTAGTACATAAGTTGAACAACGGTGGAGAGAGTACTAAGGTTAAAAGCAAGGCGTATCGAAGAAATTTCAACATCTGTTTTCAGTATCTTTTATGCTTTAATCACAGAAGTGCTTGTGGTTTAGGTTCTTTACCAGGTTTTCAGTGTGTTCTTGGAGAAGAATTCATGTAAACAATGGAATAAAGCAGAATAGTATCTTCTATTAATCAAATAACACTCAAATCTAGTTTAAGCTGTGAACAAGGACATTTTCAATAGTTATCCTGAACATATAAGGATGGACATTTTGATTCTCTTTACAAAAGTTTCGAGTGATTTTTTTTTATTTACAGTCGACAAGACCGTGTTGGTGTTTCAACTATGAAGATCAACTCGAGTGGTTCGAAGATTGTTTTACAATATTCCAGAGTTGTTGAGAGTTTCTTACGATGTAACTCCATAAGGAAGCAAAGCAGCAGCCACAATCCTACCTTCCTCATTCAGAACGTTGTAAGTTGATGCAGCATTTCTCTGGATTAGATAGAACAGAATTGTTAATCAATAAGCACAGACAGATACTCCAAAACAAACAGAACAAGGACATGAGTAAAAAACAAAGCAAGAGGATGCAGTAGACATACAGAATCAACTGTTTCAAGCTTCATGCCAATTGACTTTACAAACTGACGGACTTGGGGATTCAGAAGGTGGTTGTATCTTCCACACCCAACAATCAAGAGCTCTAGAGATTGTAGTCAAAAACCATTAGAAAAAGAAAAGAGTCAAATACAGTTCCAATATGTGCAAAAAGGTTTTAACTTTTCTAGCCACTAGCAATATGGTGAAAGCATACATAACAATGGTCTCTTAAAAATGTTAAATGTATTAGTACCTGGAGTTGGTCGAACAGTCTGAAAAATTGACAAGCTGCATCAAATGAAATAGATTATGTAAACTTGCTAAAAACAATGAAAGATTAAAACTTTACGCAGTTTAAAGACTATCACATTGATACCTATCGGTTGTGATCTCAGAGAAGTTACGAGGGCTCCATGACATAAGCAAATTCCCAACACAGAGCAAGCTACCTTCATATCTAACCCCATTCACCGTGAAACTCGTCTCATCAAACCTGCAAAAGAGTAATCACTAATCGAATACATTTGTATACCCAAAAAGAAAAAATCCAAACTTTATTGCTCAAAAATTCAAATTAGGAAAGGGGATATGATATGATTCACTTACTCATGAAATCGGAGCTGATCCTCAGGAACGTTATCGATGAGATTGATCTGATCGTATAGAGAGAAAGCTCGTCTGAGAGATGGCAAAATAAGATTTTGCTCCTTCTTCCTCATGCTTCGAATCAATGTTGGCAACGTCGCCATAGCTTTCTGTCCCACCGCCATCTCCGTCTTCTTGTGTAAACTATTTTTTACTCGGAGTCTATCGCAGCCGGTTTAAACTTAACCAACCCGGTTTATTTGGTTGTTGGTTTTGAACAATTCTGGTATAGTAGCTAAATTAGTAAAATTGGCAATAGAAAAATGTTTTATTCGGATCTAAAGTCGGTTTCGGTTATTGTTTCTTTTTATGTTTACCAATATAAACCCGAACTAGATTATGATCCGCAGTTCAGGTTCTTTTGATTTTCTTTTGTTAACGTACTATTTTAATATTAATTTGGTTAGTGTACTCTTTTGTTAATTTTATTGATTTTTTTTTTTAATTGTCTATACAATGTTTCAAATAGAGAAAGCAAACCAAAAACCAAGTAAAACGGGAAAACAACACCCGATATTAAGTATAGCTGTCACGTGCAATCTGCTCATGTAACCAAGCAGGACCTCCCATAACCAAATACGAGTTCAACCTGCCGTCTCGTGTAACACTATTAGCAAGCGATCGCACCACTCCATTCGACTTAGGTGACGCAAGGCGTATTGATACATTCTGCAAATGCACCATAACTTGGCTTATCTTATGAAGCAGTGAACGATACTTAGGCCAAGCCTGCGGTTTTTCAAGCGCCTGAATTACTGCATCACAATCTGTCCAGACTTCAAACGAGAGGATTTGTAAGATCTGTAAACTCTCCAAACACCAAAGCAAACATTGTAGTTCTGCAGCAATTCTATTCACTGTCGGTAGAAACGCATGCCGGGAATGGAACAGAACATCACCTACATGATTCCTAAGAATCCAAGCTCCCCCCGCATAGTGCTGACTACTAGCCCAAGATGCGTTAATATTACATTTCAGTATTCCAAACGCTGGTTTAGTCCACCTCTTTTGTGACATACCCCCTCGCATAATACCCACAACTGACCTTTGCTCTTGCTTCTGCAACTCATTCAGTTTTAACCATTCCTCAGCATCCGCCACCGCACCTGCAATTAACACATGATGGTCCTACAGCTTGTTATTGAAAACCATCCCATTACGAGCCTTCCATATCTCCCATAAAATCCAAGGTATCGCAAGGCGTAGGGACGATGGTAGATCAGTATTAGTAATAAGCCTCAAACAATGACCAATGTTCTCCGAGACCGAAGTAGAGAAACCTTGGACAGGCAAAGGTAGAGCAGTAGCTGACCAAACCGTTGACGCCACAGGACAAAGGAACAGAGCATGTGACACAGTTTCGTCGGCAGATCTGCACACCTGACATATCGGATTAACTTGTAGACCATGATTCCTCATGCAGTCCGCAACTGCTATAGCACCTGAGAGGACTCTCCATAGAAACATTCTTATTTTTGGAGCTGTCTCAACTGTCCAAACCTTTTGTTTTAGTTCATTCAACACTCGTGAGCCCTCTGATTCGCCACCCGGGACCTCCATAGCTTTAGAGCTCAACCAGTAACCACTCTTTACTGAGTAGTGTCCATTATTCGTATACGCCCATACCAACCTATCTTGAAGCCGCGTATCCGGGGGAAATGATCTTATTTTGATAACATCACAGGGGGGAAAAAGTTCCTGAAGAGCCTGCAGATTCCAGTCCCCTTGATTAGTGATAAGTTCAGACACTCGGAGATTCAAATTTATCATCTGCTCCTTATTACATGGTCTCCGTGGAAGCTCATCAAAAACCCACTTATCCAGCCAAACATTGGTATCCAAACCATCACCTATGGACTTCATGAGGCCCTTTTCCAACAACTCTCTCCCAAATAATATACTTCTCCAAGCATAAGACGGTCGCGGACCAAGATTAGCCTCCATAAACGATATCGAGGGAAAATATCTTGCTTTATACACCCGTGCCAGTAACGAAGATGGTGCATCCAGGAGGCGCCAAGCTTGCTTCGCAAGAAGAGCTTGATTAAAACGGCCTATATCCCTGAATCCTAAGCCACCCTGATCCTTTGACTTACACATTTTCTCCCAAGAAACCCAATGCATCTTCTGCTTCTCCTCCACTACATTCCACCAAAAGTTAGCCATCACACTCGTTATCTTCTTACATTGGTGTTTCGATAGCCTAAAGCAGGACATCGCATACACCGGAAGAGCAAGCGCCACTGCTTTAAGCAAAACTTCTTTTCCCCCCAAGGACAATGTTTTCTCGAACCAACCGCGTAATCGAGATGTTAATCTATCTGTTATATACGCTAACATGTCCTTCTTGGAGCCACTAAAGCATTCAGGGAGGCCTAAGTACTTACCAGCCCCTCCCTCTTGTTCAATACCCGTAAACAAACCGATAACCCTCCTCATGTACGGATCTAACTTCTTTCCAAAGGTTATCGATGATTTTTGGAGATTTATCTCTTGACCTGACGCATCTCCATACAACCTTAAACACTGTAACAGGTTTGAGCATTCCAAAAGACTAGCACGACACAGAAATAGGCTGTCATCAGCAAAAAGGAGGTGCTGGATCGAAGGACACTCCGGTGTAAGTTTCAGCCCCATGAGTCTACCCTCTTGCTCTGCCTTGTTCATCACATGGACTAGTGCCTCCGCACAGAGAATAAATAGAAAGGGGGACAAAGGATCCCCTTGTCTAATCCCCCTCTCTGGTTTAATGAAGCCATGTTCCTTCCCGTTAATGAGAACCGAGAAGGTAACTGAACGCACACAGCTCATAATCCAGTTAACCCATTTAATATCAAAACCAAGCCTAATAAGCAGTTCTTCAAGAAAATTCCACTCTACTCTGTCGTAGGCTTTAGACATATCTGTCTTAATGGCTAGAAATTCCTCATTACAACCTGCTTTCGTCTGAAGCGCATGGACCAATTCGTATGCTAAAAGTATGTTATCAGTTATGAGGCGACCCGACACAAAGGCACCTTGAGTGTCTGATACTATTTTAGGCAGGAACCGCTTCAAACGCTGACATAAAACTTTAGACACTGTTTTGTATAATACAGAACACAGACTGATAGGCCTTAGGTTGGTCATGCGAGTAGGATTCTGCACCTTCGGGATTAGACATATCTGCGTAAAATTCCAATCAGATGGAAGATGACCAGATGCAAAAAACTGTTGCACCTCCTGCACCACCTGAGGTCCAACAACATCCCAATATTCTTTAAATAATTGACTCGACATACCATCCGCCCCTGGCGTCTTCTCCCCTTTGATGCTAAAAACTGCATTCTTTATTTCCAATGCAGAAACCGGGCGAATTAGTTCTGCATTCATACTATCAGTGACACGAGGCACCATCCCATCTAGAGCTTCCATTATGGCACTAGGATTTGAGATAGTAAACATCTTGCGGAAATATGCCACGGCCACCTCTCCTTTAGACCCCTCAGAGAACTGCTCTACACCATTTTCATCAAAAAGAGATAAAATCTGATTCTGAATCCTACGCCGTTGAACACTACCGTGAAAAAACTTCGTGTTGCGGTCACCCCCCTGCAACCATTGTTCTCGACTCCTTTCCTTCCAATAAAGCTCTTCTGCTCGATAATTCTCAGCCAGTTCCCAGCGCAGATCCCGCATAAGCTGAAAGTTAGGATGTATTTTGGTACCCTCTGCATCCATTTGCTCTCTAACCTGCTGTATCCGCACTTTGGAATTCAGATTTTGTGATCTTTTCCATCCAGAAATAGTTCTTCTACACTCCGCAATCCGACTCATCACAGATGTTTGTCCCGTAGTCACGCCTTTGTTCCAACCTGATTGAACCACCGCAGCGAAATCCGGTTTAGAGATCCATCTTTTGTTAAAAATGAACCTTCCTGATCTAGAAACATTATCATTAGCCAAGCGTAGCAGTAATGCCCTGTGATCCGAGCCAATCCTTTCCATATATTCACCCTGCACCCGTGGAAACAGCTGAAACCATGCTTCATTCCCAAGGGCTCTATCCAAACAGCACTGGATCCACATATTATTGCGTTTACCGGCCCACGACAGTCTATTACCAATACTGGAGACCTCCCGTAGGCGACAATCAAGAATCATATTTCTAAAAGGGAAAAATGATGATTCCGCCCGTGCTGGACCTCCAAGCTTCTCAGTATTACTGACCATTTCATTCAAGTCACCTATGACCAGCCATGGTGCATCTCGAGACACCCCAATGTCAACAAGTGAATCCCATACACCTTGTCTCAAACTACTTACCGGATCCCCATAGACACAAGAAACATAAAACGAAAGTGATCCAAGCTTGGCCTTCACGTCTATGATTCGGTGATCCGCACTAATAACTTCAACTTCATAAGATGGCTTCCAGAATAGAGCCAATCCTCCACTGAGCCCCACTGGATCCACTATATGCGAGTACTCGTACCCCAAACTCCTTTGTAACTTCACCACATAGTCTCTGGAATTTTTAGTTTCCAGGAGGAACAAAAAGTCCGGGAAATGTAGACGACGCATCTCCCTCAAGTAAGGAATTGTCAAGGTGCCCCCCAATCCTTGACAATTCCAACTCATAAAACTCATATTTGAACTGGCAGTTCCTCACTTGGAACCGCCTTACTTGCATCGTGTTTAGCAACCTTAGCTGATACTGGAACCTCATCACAAGCTTTCCTCTTTGACATCACTACTACATCATTCTCATCGTTAACAGGTTGATTACTTCTTCCAGTCCCCTGATCATTTAACGTGGCCTGAGCTTTCCTCCTCCATTGACTAGGGCGTCTACGTTTCTTCTGGTATTTGGTAGTGCCGGAAGAGCCAGCAGAGAAGCTAGCTCGATGACCCGTAGCACCATGACCAGACAGAAAAGCAGAGGAGGAAACAATCGGCTGTGATTGAACAGAATTCTGAGCAGGACTCATAGTTCGGTCACCGTCACCAATTGAAGAAGCTGAGTGTTCAAAGTCAAAGACCAGCCCTTTACCTTTGTCCGCATCCGCAGTAAGTCGTGTAGGAGCTTCCAACCGTAGCAAAGTCTTTTGACCTTCAATGTCACCTTCAAGATCCCAAACAGACTTACGGACTCTTTCAATACGAATCTGCTTCTCCTTAGGCTCAGCTACAGACAAGTACTAACGCATCTCGTCCAAAACCTCCTTAGCAATCTTTGGTTTACCAGTCAACACATCAATGCCCACATCATCATCAGTCAGCACCCCAAACAAGGGATCATCATTACTAATCCTCGGAACCAACCGCTGTGGAACCAACAACTGACCTTTCTCCTCCCCCGTAGCAGAAGATTGCCGGTTTGAAGGTAACAAAGGGCATCGAAGCTTGTCATGCGTCAACCGTAAACAATGATAACATCTCTTCCGGATTCTTTCATACTCAAATCCTATCTCCACAACCTCACCTGATGGAATCTTCAATTCTTTCCTATTCTTCAGAGGCTTGTTAATATCAAACAAAACCCTAACTCTCACATATCCCCTACTTAGAGGCTTCAATGGATCAAAAGCAATATCCGTGACACGACCAATGTGTCCTGCAATTTCCTTTATCGTGTCCACAGTAAGATAATTCACTGGTATGTGCCGAATACGCACCCATATTGGTAACACCTCGAGAAAATCACTCGGCGGATTCTCTACCCATCTCTCAAGCGTCAGGCTCCAGTCATTAAAAGTCCAAGCTCCAGACTGCAGCACTAGAGAAAGATCTGCCTCAGAATCAAAGATGAACTGGAACTTGTCATTGGGCAAAGCGATCCCACGGACTCTGTTATAGACCCTCCAAACCCTTGGCATCTCGTGGATCAAACTTGACATCTTTTGATTCTCCGGACACAGTAGCTTGCCAATAATACTACAAGTATTCCTTACACTCGAGACGAACTTCGCATGGTCCTGAAGCACAATCGGCTGGTCGTCCTCGAGCGACATCTCCTTCAAAGCTTTATCTAAAGCATACTCCATCACCCACTCTGAAAAAAAGTTCTCACTAAACACTCGCGCTTCCTCACCTTGTCCAGCACTTCACAATGAAAGACGGCGGCCGCAAACGAAGAACTAGGTCAAGAACTTTCCAGTAACCTTCCAAGAATACACCGTAAAAACAAAAAAAGAATCAATCAAATCCGGCGAAAATAAAAGATTTTCCCGGTAACTCAATCTTTTCCTAAGATATGAAACCCTCTAAATGGAAAAGCGTTTCCTAAGCCCACCCTTTGGGTTTTTCAAACTGGATAATTAGTTGTTTTGATTTAGTATATAATTCGTGCACAACAATTTTTGTTTAATACAATCTTAACTAAATCAGTTTGATTCGATATATTTTATATTGGTGTTGTTAAGATAGTAAAATAAGGATTTAACCGGTATTGAAGTATCATATTAACGATATTTTATTTTTAATATTATCAATTCAATCATGTAATGTCATATAACATATCATGTAATATAACTCGTTTGTGTTATTTTGAAAATTCAATATATTTAAGTATTCATAATTTTAAACTTTTTATTAAGTTTAGATATATCAGTTATAAATTATAAACTTCTTAAAATATGTATATTTAACACACACTTTTTATATTAATTGAGTAATATATGTTCATTTAAAGAAATTTAAATCACAATATATGGAGTAAAAAATACATATTTTTATTAACTTTATGTATTATATGATGATTCACTACATTTAAATTTTAAAATCAAAAAAGATGATAGGAGAATAATTTTTTAATATGGAATAAATATTTTAAATATCTATATTAATTATAGAATACTATATATATGGATATTAAAATATTAACTAAACTTGTTTGGATATAAATATAAGCACTAGATTTGGACCCGTGCTAGAGCATGAGTTGCAATTTCTTTATTTATATTATAATTTTAGAATAAAATGTAATTTATATGATTGTTTTTAAAAGTTCTTTTGGATAAAAAATTATGCAATAAAATCTTATGCTAAATATGATGGATTGGAAAAAACACCTATTTTGTAAGTTTTTATTGTTAATTTTGTAATTTTATGTATTATGTAAGGTTAAGTTTGTTGTTTATTTTTCTTTTAATTTTTTACCCGTGCTTAGCTAAGATTTTATTTTTAACTACAGAATAAAATCTCAAAAATCATGATTAAGAGTAATAATTTGCCAAGATTTCATTCCTTTTTATGCTTAACAGTATATATTTTGTAACAATACATGGAATACTAAAGAGATTATTTTGGAAATTGTATAAATCATTGGAATATTTTCTTTAAGAGGATTCTTTGGAATATTCTTAAGTGTATTCATATATCACACAGATTGACCAATTAATATATAACATTTTTTTTAACCAACTTATACTTAATGTATAACATATTTTGTAATCAATTTATAAAAATTATATAGATTATAAAAAAAATGTTGTGTACTTTCGTTTTATTATATAGGGGATGTATTATATAGATTGGTTTAATACAGTTTTAGGAATGTAAACCAGATTAGAACATAACGTAACCCAAATACATAGCAGATCATATTATAGAGTTCCATGAGTTAACAAATTATAGAAGTACAATTAAATGGTTTTTTTAAAGAGCCGTACGTGTACATACAGTTCGACAAAAGCTGTCGCATGCAAAGATATGAGAACAAGAGGTGAGTCTTCTCAGTTTTTTTTTTTTTTTTTTTTCTTTTGTTTGTGTACGTGTGTACGCTAAAACATTCACAGTTTCACACGGAGATTGTCTAAAATACGACATAATATAATTTGGCCAAATTGTAAAAACTGGAATCCAATCTTAGTAAGATTAATAAGAAGAAGAGACACTTCACCACTAACTAGTATGACTCATGACCAATTTGCTTCTTGGAGAAACAAAAATCCACTGATAAGGAGAGGGGCTTGACGGGTATTACATTACATGTAGTACAATCTAAGGTTTTCTGGTGTCATTACAGTTGTTTTTCTTACCTCGGACTGCCTGTTACGTTTCTGACTTTGATGCAATGTTTTTATGTAAGCGATAAGTATTGTTGACGAATAAAGAAAGTAGAAGAAATCTAGTAAAAGCATTCTCTCTGACGGCTGTTGTCGTCTTTGACTGCTAATGTTTAAGAAAGCCACTTGTCATGAGATAGGGATATATCCAGCATCTCGTGGTGAATGGTGCTGATGTGATGAAAAAGATGTGGTACGTTACGTATGTACGATAAATTTGTTAGCAATCAGAGAGGGTGATAGATTAAGACAACAATTTTATCAAAGATAAATAATTGATACAGTAAAAAAAAAACAAACACTAGACTACAAAAACAAAACAAACAAACGTCAAAGTAGTAAACTATGATTTCTTTTTATATATTTTTTATCCTGATTTTGTCAATCCGCTGTTTACCTCATCTAAAACGTCTGATTAACCATTTTAATCGTTCAACTTAGTAGCCTAAGACTGACTTTTACTACAGAAAAAAAAAACAAAAAAACTTAGTAGCCTATAACACAAAAACACCATCTAGTTAACTAGCTAGATCATGACCTCTTTGTTTTGTTTTTTGTTTTCCTCCAAATTAAACATAAACTTATATTGAAGTAACAATATCCTTACAAAGTTGATTTTGTAGCCACAGAGGCATAAACACAGAATCAGAATAAAGGTTGAATTACAACAGCCAAATTTAGCCAAACTATGTGCAGGTGCAGCTCCATTACCCTCTCTTTCTAATAAGATCATATATAACAAACGAAATTCCAACAACTACATATTTTTAACAATAAGGGATGAAAAAAAAAAAAAAAAAACCATAAGGGGATATGAAATCAATAAAATGACGACGGATTCTCTATTCTTTGCAAAACACCAAATGATTGTAAGGATAATCAAACGAGCAACGATTTTTCTCCTCCTCGTCTCTCCTTGATTGGTTCCCCGCCATGAAAGATACAAAGAAGCCCGCAGATTGTACCTCTTGCTCATACAGTGTCTTATTCCCCTCCTCACGTGACTTCTTACATGACATCATCTCCTTGATCACTTCTTCTTTTTTAGTCTCTCCGACCGATCTCTTAAGGAACCGTTTAAACCATCTGACCGAATCTTTTGGATAACGTTTAAGACCATTGACGAAGTCAACATAATAAAGACCAAATCTAGCTGTGTATCCATGTTCCCATTCAAAATTGTCCATCAATGACCATGCATAATATCCTCTTACGTCACACCCATCTTCCCTATAAACATCAGAAAAAAAAAAAATTATCATAAACTTGATCGATTTCAACAAAAAATATAAATATTATAAGAAAATCAAGAACTAACACTATAGCTTTGTGAAGTTCTTCGAAATGTGTCTTATGGTATTCAATCCTAAATGTGTCCTTAAGAATCTCTTCTCTTGGTTGTGTGCCATCGTCGTTATCATTGATTCCTGAAATTTAGTAATCAATATAAAACATAATTAGCCGCATCAAGAAAAAAGAAGAAAAAAACTCAGTTTATTTAGTGGGTTAAGAACATATCAATCTCAAGTTAGAATTCAGGGCTAAGACATTATTTTGTTTTTAGTCGAGTTAAAAGGATTACAAAAAATGTTGCTAACCATTTTCTTTGATGTAGACTGGCATGTTATTGTATCTGTCTTTGATATAGTTTAGAACTTTTCGCAAGCCTTCCGGATATGACAACAATAAACCCCTTTCTTCCTGAAAACAAAATGATATTAATTTTAAATACCTTAGTATAATATTATTTGTCACATTTAGAAATTAGTATTTACGAAGAACGAATTAAGTTACGTACCCCAAGTCCAATAAGGTGGCCACTGTGGTTGGTACCTGTTTCAAAGCAATTTACAAATAGTGTTTAGTTTATCATCTAAGCCTTTTATTATATGGACCAATCTTTGGTAATTAGTAGTACGTACTTTTCCATTCGACATGATGATCAGTTTTGAAACGAGGCTTTTCAGGATCGATCTGAGGTGTATGAACAGCAAAGCGTGCCGTATAGTAATTTACTCCAACAAAATCAGATGAATTTTTTAACATATTTGATTGTTCTGCAGTAAATGAAGGTAATTTATGTCCTGCATATTTTTTTACGATATTTGGATAATCTCCATAAATCACTGGATCGAGATGCCTATATATACATAAAGAAAGAAAAAAATAAGTTACAAATAGAAACTAACATTTAAAATTATTAAATTATTTGGTTAAAGATAACTTACCATCCAATTTCAAAAGCAAGAGCTCGTTCAGCTGCTTCTTTCTCATCAGCAGAATCAGAATGATAAGGCTCAAACCATCGTGGGGACAATACTATCCCGATTTGGCTATCATGCGAAATTTGTTTACATTTTCGGAATTCTTCTACTGCAGCGGCATGAGCAAGAAGAGTATGATGTGAAACAATGTAAGGTTCGGTACTCGAATCACCAGCATGACACTTTTCGTTTACCCATTTGGAGCATCGCCCAGCAGCCTTGTTACCTTGATCATAACCCGCAACAGTCATAATGTATGGTTCATTGATCGTTGTCCACATCTTAACTTTATCTCCAAATTCTTCGAAACAAATTCTTGCGAAATCTCGGAAATCTTCTCTATATTGAGTAAAATCATATAAATTAAATAAATTAATCATTTCACATTAACTATGTTTTTGTATCTTGGACATATGATATGCATTTCCAGTTTTGCTTACACGATTTTAGGGCTTAAAAAGCCACCGTACTCGTCCTCCAAAGATTGTGGATGGTCCCAATGATAAAGCGTCATAGAAGGTTGTATATCTGCATGTTTATCAAACCATGATTAAATTTGATTATTTAAGTTATAACCACATGTTTAATTTTAATAAAGAACTTTAACACATGGATTAATGATTATACCATTAGCAAGAAGTTCGTCGATGAGATCCTTGTAAAATTGTACACCTTCTTTATTTACTCCATCTTTTAGTTTTCCGCCTATATAAATAATTAAAATATAACTTTATATATAACTTGTATAAATAGTTATCGTAAGAAAAAATCTAATCATCGAAAAGAAGAAAAAAAAAAAAAGAGTTCAAACATACTGGGAATTAATCTGGACCACGAGATCGAGAATCGGAAAGCATCCATGTTTAGCTCCTTCATCAATTTGATGTCATCCTGATTTGTTGTTGTCGTATCACAATACATATTTGATTAAACAAAGGATAAATAAGTAATACCATATTGTATTGACTAACCAAAACAAAAACAAAAAAAAATTATAACGATGTTAACTTTTCAAGAAAGTATATTTTGACTTATTTCGAAAGCTGTTTTCATTTTGATGATTAATTACGAAATTTAGAGATAACCTGGTTTTCATTAAATAATATGATAGTTTGATTTAAATATTGTTTTGAAATATCATATGATTGGTTATAGAATATAGATGCATGCTTTGAATAAATAAGCTGATTATATATAGATTGTACCTTGTAACGATGGTAAAAATCAACTGCTACATCTGCGTTATGCATTTTGGTCCTTTCTGCAGTAAAAGATATAAAAAAAAAAAAAAAATCAGTCACTGCTCACAAATAATTCAGCATAACTATATATGGTCTATCGAATCGACAATGGTCCATTGAATCCGTCCGTAGATTTTGCTGTAACTAGACAATACCTGGATAAGTGCGGCTGAAGTGGTCCCATATTGTTGGAGATTTGCCGCCTTCGTTTGTTGCACCTTCGTACTGCATAATATAAACATTTTTATTTTAAGAAGAGTACATTATTTTATCGCAAGGCTAATATTAGAGTGACAAATAAGAATGAGGACAAAACATGAGCAAATTTTTACGGAAGATCGTGACCTGTATATGATTGTAATTTGGAACGTAATAAACTTTAATTAACTAAGACAATTTTGTAATAAATTATGATTTTTCGTAAATTTATGTAACATATTCTCTAATCAAACATTATATATAACTTTTATAGGATGATGCAAGATACCTTATATCTCTACTTTATATGACAAGAGAACATTTGAGAAGAAGAAAACAAGAACGAATCAAAAACAGAACCGTCAGGATTAATTACATGTCAGCTAATAATATTTTTGATTTTTTCTCGTCGTTGAAGTTGAAACTCTAGCAGTGTTTTTACTTTCAACTCCAGCTGCCCAGATATGTGTTAAAAGTAAGTTTACGGTTCATCTTTTTTGATTTTTTGATTTTTTTTTGTTTGGTTTAAAACCAAAGAAAGGGCATAGAGCCAAAAAAAGACCCAAAAAGAGCATGTTTTGTAATAATATATAACAGCTTTTTTTCAGTTCACTTAATAAAGAGAACCCGTAAGCAAAAAAGAAAACATTGAAAATTGTATGATTAGAGGAGCACACGAAAATCTTTCGCATCATGTTTTAAAACCGTACCATATATGTTTTATTCTACTATGACTCGTAGAATATGACTATAATACTGCAAAATGGTAAAATTGCATAAAGAAACAAAAAAAAACACGATTAAAATACAATTTTTATTTGTTAAGCCGAGAGAATTTTAATATAACTGTGAAATTGCAAAGTTTCATAATTGTTTTATCAATCAAAATAACAGAATGAAAAAGAAAATAATAGAATAATCACATAGCCATTTGCTACCATTTGCTATGTGACTATGTCACAGATTGCTGCTAATCATAAAAATTACCTGAAACGCTGAAGCAGCTGTTCCAAAAATGAAACCATGAGGAAAACTGTGCCGATCTAGTTGTAGAGAATTAATCGTATTTGCTAACAATGAGATAATCGAAAGGATGATGACGAAACTCCATCTCTCCCTAGTCATATTTTTTTTTTCTCTCTCTCTCTCTCTCTTTTTTTTTTTGTGTGTGTATGTATGTTTGTGTGGTCTTTTTGAGATTCCTAAAAGTGATTAGATTTTACTCGATATTCTCTTCCTTATATAGAGGATTTTCATAAGTGATATACGTCATCTACGTGGAAATGTTTGGACATATATATCTAGATATAGATTGAACTTGCAGTATTTTTTAAATTCATTTGATTTTTTTTTTTTTTAAATTATTTCACCAGATATTTCTTTCCAAGTTTAAGACTATAATGCATATAAGTTTCGATATTGCCAACTAAAGCTCAGAAGCTTGTTTTTTCCATCGTCATCTCTGAATTTGCCCGTGATCACCGCTCCCATTCACCATCATCGTCTTCTTTGAATATTCCCATGATTACTGCTCAGATTCACTTACATAGTTACAACTTACATGTATGTGTAATATATATATATATATATATAGTAAATTAATGTTGGTGTTGAATGTGGTCAACATCACGGATTTGTTCACTGACAACATATATATTCTGCGAAGAGTGCATGTACGTCGTGGTACGGTTACAGCATCACAAGTGTAACGTAAATAAACGACGAACTTTAGATTTTTAGAATATTCATTGTGTGCTAACTGCTAAGTCATGTGTAATATTTTCTGTTATTAGTCTTCCAGTTTTGATTATAGAGCCGGTTCAACGTTTGTGAGTGTGCCCTAAATCAAGATTTAAAATGTTATTATTATTTTTGAATGTTATAGACTCATCTACAAAAAAAAAGAGAGAGAAGTTTAATGGTAATGACAAAGATAATTATTAATCATCGATTTAAACAAAAGCAAATAATCTTTTTGATACAAATCTCATCATTTTATTAACATTTTAATTAGATCAAAAACCCAAAAAAATCAGAATTTTAAAGAGAATTTTTTTCAGTTTCACTGGTTTACAAATGCACTGAATTTAATAATGTAATTGGTAAGAGTGATATTAAAACAGCAACACAGATTTCCTTCTTACTTAGTTGCCCTCGAGAATAATTACAGAAGGGAAAAATAATGTTCACCAAAAAAAAAAAAAAAAAAAAAGAGATATGAGCAATTGTCCTTATCACATTCCACTAAGGAGAAAAAGAGATGAGAACAATTAATTGGCAGTGACATGTTTTCATATTAAGATATGATATATTTGTATATGAGGCAACTAATTTCCAACATAAGGAGATGGGCTTATATCTTCTTCTCTTTTCTCTTATCCATTTATCCTTCTTATTTTATCTTTTACATATTTTCTTTAAATGTCGTACGTAAGTAAATTATATGTTATATATTCATGAAACAAATAGTTAAATTTAAAATATTACTCTTTCTGTTTTTTTTTTTTTTTTTCAAGACCAATAGAGAGAAATCGCGCGCATGTACTTCACTCGCGGCGATTTTCTCTCCCAAAAAACTTTTTCTTCTGATTACAATCCCGTGCGCCGTCGGTTGGGTCCTCCGTTGATTCCGGCGACGAAGAGGACCCCGTGGCTCATGGTGCTTCATCCGTAAACCGGCGCATCAACTAGGCAACTTTCTCAGATCAGCATCAAGGGAGAAGTGGAGAGGAGAACTTTTTGCGCGACACTGTCGGTGAGAGCTCCATCGCCGGTGTAGCGACGCGGTGCAGAAGAAGGAGATCCACGGCGAGGTACGAGTGAGAACGGCGGTTAGATCTGCATGTCGGAGATTCTGGAGGTTTCGCTGCGCGGTTGTTCGATGGGGGAGGTCGTCTGCGGCAAGGCGGGGCTAAGCCACCGTCGAAGGTTTGCAGATCTACTCCCTACCGCTATTTCTCTCTCACGACTAAGCATTGATCTCCTCGATAAAGGTAAGCTCGGTCATCTTCTTCCTCCTCGGCCACGGCTCTATGGTGGCGGAATGGCAACGGATCCTGGATCACCATCTCCGTTCGACCCACGACGTTCAGGCACACCGAAGGTCCTGATCCGGTGTGAATCCGCAAATCTTGAACGGCGGCTGCAATGAATTCTTCATTTGCAGATTAGGGTTTCCTAAACCGGTTCAGGAAACCGGGTCGGTTCTATTTTTCTGTAATTTTGTTTGGTTTGATGTACTCGGTTTAGGCCCTGAGAGGATTTTGATGGGCCTAAATCCGGAAATAGCCCATTGGGCAATTATTAATATTAATTGAAAGCCTTTTAACAAAAAAAAAATAGTTAAATTTAACAAAAAATGAGAAATTAGGTGAAAAGTTGTGTATGTTATATAAAAAGAGTTTATATATATATATCATTATTCAAATTTATATATATATATATATATATATATCATATATAAGTTTATTTCCTTTTATACATTTTCTCTCTCGTGAAGATTCGTTCGTCCTAGCCGCCGCCAAGGGTTCTTCCTCGTTTCTGATCTCTCCGGCCACCAGCGCCTCTCGCCGGAGTCGTGAGAGGGTCGTCCTCTGTTTGCTTCCTTCATGCCTAGTTGTTGTTGAGCCCTTCTCAGCCCTTCTCCGGCGGATCTGGTTTCGAGGGTTTCGGAACGGCATCAAGGTTTTGTTCTCTCCGTTATCGGTGAGATCTCCCTGAGGTTTGTCTCCATTTGGTCCGTGATGGTGAGCCGCGATTGCCCTGTCTCGTCGATGATTCTGTTGAGTGAATTGTCAGATCTGGTTTTCTTGGCCTTGGTTCGTTGATGACGATAGACGGTTTTTTCGGCTTCTACTACGGCCGAGATGTGTTTTGCCTTCTCTCCGGTAACATCTGACCTTTGTATTCTCCCGTCCTTGGTGGTGCTGCTTTGGGTCTCTTTGTTTAGAAAGTGTCTATTTGGCTACATTCTCTTCAAGTCAAGCTCGTTTGGTATATCCCCAGTTTGTTTTGTTGGTGGCTTTAGGTTGTCCTTGTTGAGTCAGCTTTTAAGTCTCTTAATTTGCGGTTGTTGATATACTTGGGGGTTTGAATCCGGAATTTTACTCTACCTCTTCTTAGAGTCCTCTTGTTGGTTCGAGATTAGTTGTTGCTCTAGGTTCGTTCTTGGTGTGAGCCATTTGGATGTTAATTTGTTGCTGAGTCACCTACTAGCCTTCCTTCAAGTTCCTTTTGGAAGTCTTAGAGTTAGGTTTTAGTCAAAGCAGTGGATTAGTTCTCTAATTCTTCTCTTGTGAGGACGTCGTCAGTTTTAAGTCTGTAGGTGGCTGAAGCTGGTTCGGCGAGTGTCCGCGTGTAAGATTAGCTGATCTTGCGTAGCTTGTCTCCTGTCGTTTTTAAGGTTTTTGCCTTCTCCCTAGTGTTTTTAGCTCTCTCTAATCGGTTGGTGAGGTGTGCTGGTAGTTGTTTTTGTGTCTCTGGTCGTGTTTGTCTCCTGCTTTCATCCTTGTCGATTTCCTCTCTAGTTGTCCTCGGTGTGTGGTTTTCCGGTCTTCTAGTTCTTTCGACATAAATAGGGTTCTAAGGAAGTCTAGTGGGATTCTCTCATGCCTTTGTTCAAATATAGAGCTTAATTCCTTTAATTCTCTGTATTATCATTAGTTTGTAATCTATTTTGCCTCTTTTGGCTATTTGTCTTTGGGGACATTCTTGTAGTCCGCCAGCATCTGTTTGGGTATTTAGTTTCCTTTCTGTTGTAATACACATTGGTTTGTAAACCAAGTTTATCAATAAAATTCCAGATGTTAAAAAAAATATATATATATCATATATGTATGGTGTTTAAAACTTCGTTTTACACCATGTCTTTTTAGGCCATATGTGTCGGGTATATATGATTGTTATTCTTTTGGCATTGGTGACTTTACTTAATCCCAAGTTGCACGAAACACCCAAAGCAAAGTCTACTACACAAAACAGATCAATGCATCAAACATCCTAAGCAAAGTCTAGTAACAAAAGCGCAAGAAATGTATTTTTTATACTGCATGAAAACACGACTGTTTTGGAAAAGAAAATATGTATATATAATAGTAAGTCGAAGTGAATTTTTTATTCACGAACGCTAAATTAATTGCCCTATCGAAATAGTATATTATGACTAAGAAAGAAAGAAAGAAAAAAGTCTTTCAACAAATTTTATGACACGTCCAGTTGTAAAGGACGAGATGAGAACAACTACTAAAAATTGACTTATGCACATGTGTGACTTTTCTTTTTTCGTTTGTCAACACGGATGTTTTACCTCTACAATATCATTATATATATATTGCATGTATATGAACAGAAGCAGTTAAATCAGAGGTGTAGACATCTACGTTTTAAAATATAAACTATGGCAGTGCCATCTGGCAAGCGAGTAATAGAACAGTGCATTTACAAGTCAAAACCAGAAAAGAAAAAGTCTAAGTTAAAAATTTATGATTCTTTGAAAAGAGAAAACAGTTCACTAGTGCTGTCGTCTGTCTACTTTTGAGTTTTAGATTTTTAATTTGCTTCTTCTTCTTGAACGAGAGAAGAGAAAGAAAGAGCTTGAACGAGAGAAGAGAAAGAAAAGCTAGAGACCAAGTCTGTGAAAAAAAACAAGAGATTCTTGTTTTACAAGACCTGATCACACAGGTTAGAGATCCTCTTGTTTTAAGTCCTGAATTGAATCGATCGTTTGCTTTTTTAGTTCAGCCGAGTCTGTGTGATCAGGTCTTGTAAAAAAAGAAAATAATATCGATTCAATTCAAGACTTAAAACCAGAGGATCTCTAACATGTGTGATCAGGTCTTGTAAAAGTCTCTAGTTCTTTCTTTCTCTTCTCTCGTTCAAGCTCGGATGACAGGGCCGCCGAGCTCATGGAAGGTGAAGTACTATGGATCTAAAACGTACCTCGACGACTCAAAATCTTCAATATCCTTTTCGATAAGGATCCATGAAGTCGAGGAAAAAGCAATCAATACCTTGCCGTAGAAGAACGATGCACTAGATATGTCTTTTGGGTGTTGTCCCAGGCAGAGATCCACTTCTCGATCCGCAGACACATCTTTTGGAAACTATCCGAATAAGTGAGTTTGCTCAGGCTTCGCAGAGGTCGTGCATTGTTTCCTAGTTAAAATTGAAGTACAAGCAGGAGAAGTTCTAGATGATGAAGAATAATTGGTGTTTCGAACAAGAGGCAAACCATTGTCCAACTTGCGGTGAGAGTCTTGCCAAATCCTACACCGGAGAGGGTCAAGCCAGGCGAGACCAAAATTGTATTGTATAATATCACATAATTTGGTATTTTTCCGTTTTAGTACTTTTGCCCCTAACTTTCCTTTTTAATTAAGCAGAAAACGTATATACTGTATAGTTCTCTATATACATACACCTCAAAGTTTGTATTATTAATGTTTGGTTTGGAAACTAACAAACGCCCAGAATTACCAAAGAAAGTTGCCACCTCTTATTTAAAACGTTTATTTTCTGTACATCGAAAAGAAACAGTACGTATTGTATAGACACCGAATAGTAGTAGACTAGATAAACCAAATGGCTCTTGTGATTGATTTATCGAATCAAATACTAGCCACCTGCTGCTTCGTCCCATTACGCTCTCCCTTCAACAATTTCCTAAACCACTTCGCTGATTTCTTCGGATACCTCTTACGTCCATCTTCAAAGTCAACGAATACTAGTCCGAACCGGACCGTGTATCCTTCCGACCATTCAAAATTATCAATCAACGACCACGCGAAATATCCTTTCACATTCACCCCGATCCTACATTTTTATGTGTAATATAAGTTTCAAAAACGTTATTAGCATCTGCTTGCGCCTTAAATACATACATTATTAGGGTATCCTATCTAGTTTTTGGTTCGAACGTTTCAGTTTGTGATATACAGAAACTAATAACGAAAACTACCAATAATACGATATGTTTATCAGTTTATAGATGTGATCGGAAAAGAGGACTTACGAGATAGCATCGCTAACCATCTTAAGATGATGAGCGTAGTAATCAATTCTCAAATCGTCGTCAAGAAATATTTCGCCAGTATTTCTTTCATCCACTCCTACGTGATTTTAAGAAAGATACGCGGACTAAAATGATTAGTCTGCACTAGTTTTTGTTTTAGAAAACTCAATAATGTTTTTTAAAAAATGGATCTATTGAATACTAGTATGATTTACCGTTTTCTGTAATGTACAAGATGGGATCATTGTATTTGGATTTTGCATGTAGTAGGAGATTACGAATACCCTCGGGAAAAATGAAAAGCCAATCCGACCCAGCCTGAAACGAATCATAAATTATATACGTCACACATTAATAGATAAAATATCTACTTATAAATTATATATAGATTCTTGATTTATTTACTAAAACTATATCATGAATAGACGACTAAACAAAGCTGAATAGAATAATCGTACCGTTGGTCCGATAGGCACGCCATTTCGCTGACCTAATACAAATATACAAAATAATAATTAATTTATATGAAAATGTAAAATTTTAATATTAATTCGAGAAAAGGTCAATTTATTAGGTAGGGTTAAAAAAAAAGCCATATGGTTCACGGACCTACGACGTTGACGCAAGCATCGGTGGTCATGGTGATGTTTTCAGTCGCACACGGCACATCTTGTGCGTAAAGAGATGAGTAATAGTTAAGTCCTATAAAATCGTATGATCCTTTGAGCATTTCGGACTCTTCTGGTGTGAATGTAGGAAGACGACCGTCTTTAACGTGGCTGACCATTTCGATAGGGTATCTACCGTATACAATTGGCTCCATGAAGTAGTCGAATGTGAAGGCCGTGGCTCGAGTCGCAGCTAACTGATCAGCATATGAGTCTGAGTAAGGGTAGTGCCACACTGTGTTTATTGCTATACCGATTTCACCTTTCTGAGTTGCCTGTGGGTATACAAAATATTAGGAGCTAAATCATGATTCATATGCTGAAACAGCCGGTTTCTAGTACTGTAACGGTAGAGAAACAAACTCAAGCATAAAGACAGAATAAAAACAGAGCAGACCAAGAACAGAGTAAAAACAGAACAGACTGGAAACAGAGTAAAAACAGAGCAGATCGGAAACAGAGTAAAAACAGAGCAGGGGCCACAAACACAAACAAACAAGTAAAGAGTTAAAGTATAGATAATGAATAGAGCAAACGTACCTGGTACTTTTCTCTGTAGACTTTGACGGCAGCTCCATGAGAGAGGAGGAGGTTATGGCCAACAATGTAAGGCTCGGTGGCTGCATCTCCCCCGGTGCAATCAGGATTAGTGAAATTGGAACATCTCCCAGGTGCCTTTTCACCAGTTATATAACCTTCATGTACCACTGTATATGGCTCGTTCAGTGTCATCCACTGCTTCACTCTATCTCCAAACTTCTGGAAACAAAGATCTGCATAGTCTCGGAAATCATCCCTGTTTCATCATTACCAAAAGATCAACAACAACAAATCTTTCTTAATACTTTTGCATGTCGTATAATCTTATCATATAGTGATCTTAAATAAATGAAACTTACACAATCTCAGCTCCTAGGAAGCCACCGTAAGCATCTTCAAGTGTCTGGGGTAAATCCCAGTGAAAGAGTGTGACATATGGCTTCACACCTAACACATGCACAATAACATTAAATGTTGCCTTCTTGACAAATGTTAAACTACCCCAAGATTTTCCTCAACTTGTATTAAAAGCAAAAGTCCTCTACTAAGCTTTAGTACAATAGACTGAGAAGCAGAGAAGCATTACCTTTAGAAAGAAGTTGATTAATCAAGTTGTTGTAATAATCAATTCCAGCCTGGTTGATTCCTCCCTTTAGAGTCCCACCTAATTAAATACAAAATCAGAACATTATTTACTAATATCCTCATGATGAACTATAACGACTCTTACAAAGATTTAATCGGATAGATAATCTTACGAGGCAAAATCCGTGACCATGAGATCGAGAACCGGTAAGCATCAAAGCCAATTTCTTGCAGCAAACTCACATCTTCCTGGTTTTTATGAAGAAAAAATGTAATGCATGTTGGATTTGTTGACTTTTTCTGCTTTTGAGTGAAAGAAGAAAAATAGTAAAATACCTTGTAAAGGTTGTACGAATCATCCGCAATGGACCCATTACTACCATCCAATATCTTATCTGAACAAAATATTTATTAAATGGAAAATTTCAATATCAAGAAAATGAAAGAAGTATCAAGAAGAGGTCATCATCAATCCATTTTTGTTATGAACACGTAAGATAAAAGCAGATTCATACATATAAACCAAAAAAAAAACTCCAACATTTTAAGTCTTGAATGTTTAATGAGATCCAAAAAAAAAAAAGGTTTCTACTTAGGAAAAAAAGACCTGGGAAATTTTCAGAGAAGGAGTCCCATATACTTGGACCTCTACCATCTTCATGAGCAGCACCTTCACACTGCAAAATCTGAAAAATTCAACAAAAAGATACAAGAAAAGAAGAAGTAAATAAGAAGCAAACCTGATAAGCAGAAGTTGCAGATCCAAAAATGAAATCTTCAGGGAAATCATTTCTGCTTAATATAGGCCTTGAGGAATGTTTCTTAGCGGAAACTCCAATGCAGGCCAAGGTAATGAGCAACAGTAAACTGATAAATTTACTTCCCATTGATGTGAGAAAAAGAAGACTGATTCAATGTTTATTTTTGTTTATAATGATACTTGGTTGTGAGACCAAACTTTTTAGAAGAAAGGGAAATGTTTAGATTTGATTATCTCTCCTCTCTATAAATAGAGTTGTTGGAGGGAGAGAGAGAGAGAGAGAGTGTAGCACCTAGCCACCTAGCAACATCCATGCCCTTGTTTAATAGTAGTAATTGATTTCTTATATTAAACAATTTTCTAATTGTTGCAAGAAATCTTATCATGACTAGTTAATCAAAAGCTGACTCATCACATTAAGAAAAATATTCGAAAGCAGATACAAACGTGAGAAATGAGAAAACACAATATTTTTGTTTCACAACAAGTCATTAACAAAAAAAAAGAAGAAAATGTCAATAAAATTGTAGAATTTTTTTAACACATTTTTGCATTATTTTTGAATTTTCTATGCTTTGATTTTGGTTTAGTCTATTAAGTATTAATAATTGAAATGTATATATATCGTGTATAAATTTCCTTTGTAGAGGATTTTTTGTTGCGTGAAACAGATGGACACGATTAATTTCGTCAACGTTAAAAAAAATAAAACAATAAATAAAGCCAACGTGGAAAATTATTTAAATTAAAAACAAATACAACTCCTATTAATAATCCATTTCTGGCATGAGTCATGATACCTTTAAAATATCGAAATAAGGCCCAAAATATTCCCTTATATAATCCATCATGGGGTTATGGCTACGGGATTGGGTCCCTCAAAGTCCAAATATATCGAGATAAGGCCCAACATATTCCCTTATACAGAGCCCACACTCTACTGATAATATAAACCCACGCGCGTCAGTACCGCGTAAAGCGCGTGTGGTCAAAACGGCTGGACTATAACCCACCGAAAGCGCCGTTTTTAACAAAAACACATTTTCTATAAGATCCCGGCGCGTGAAGCAGATGCATGTATAATATATTTTACGAAAAGAGGAATTTAACATATACTATAGTATAAAACATATTGTTTGCACGAACAAAAAAAACATATTATTTGAGAATAAAATCTATAGAAAATAATAAATTACTGAATATATATAATTCAAATTCATTTTCTTAACGATCATGCAGCTGTCATGATTCAATTCATGATCACAATTTCACAAGAAAGTTTGCACACCACGATGTCTTTCATAAACAACCAAACGCATAATTTAACCTTTTTTTTTTTGCTGTTTGATACACTTAACTTAATTATACACTCCGGTTTAAAAATTGCTAGGCGCTAGTCGGACGGCAAGGGTGGGCCTAGCGTCTAGCGAATAAATCGGGGATTATACGGGGATTAATCGGGGACTAGTTTTATATATTATTTTATTAAATTAAATATTTTTGTTATATATATAGATATATGTTTTGTCAAAATCATACTTAGCTTATATTATATGAAACAAAGTTAGCTTATATTATAATCCAGGACACATAGAATTAATGCTAATATGAGCCAAATAAATAATTAGATGAGGTCAATATAAAAACGTTAACAAATATACCTCAAAAGGAAAAATCGAAATTTATTAAGGTCAAGTCAACTGATATATCTCCACTACAGGAGTTAATTATTATTGCAAAAAAAAATTATTAAGATTTATTCTTTTGACTTACCTACGTGAAAATGTGTAAGAGTGTAATAATGATTTACAAAACCAAAAGTCCCACATCGACAAGTGAAGAAGCAACCATCCAACTTCTATTCTATAAATATCCTACTTCGTTCCTTTTTTAAGTAGTGTGGGCCTTATATGGGCTTTATTAGCTCTGACCAAATTTTTGGTCTCAATCTGAGTTATTTTTTTCTAGAAAATCGTTGACTTTAGCGATTTTCAACGGCTAGTGGCTAAAAAATCGGGTTAACGATTAACGATTAACTAGTCGCGGCGGTAGACTACCGATCAGCGATTATACGGACGTCTAGGCGGCTAGGCGGCCGATTTTTAAAACAGGGATTATACATATTCTAATTGATTTTGAATCCAAGAATTGAAAGTGAACAAAGGAGACCAAAAGTTCAAAGAATTTTGTTTTTTTATTTTTGTCTTTTTCTCTTTCTTTTGTAAGTGGAAAGTTTAAAGCCGCAAAGAACCCTTAATCCCTATGATACTAAGCGTGTTCGTTTCGTCGACGCAGGCGGCTGCAGCAGCGAGCGACTGCGACTGCAGCAAACGTAACTTTTTTAATCGCTGCAACTAATCGACGTTTAAAATCAGAATCAACGTTCGCCACAGCGTCTTCCCGCAAGCACCTGCGAGAACCAAACGAACAACAATACATGCGGCTGCCGCAGCAGCAGCTACTTGCGGCGACGAAACGAACAGGCTCACTTTGCTTTGCTTTAAAGCTTTTTGACAAATCAAAAGTTCGAGGGGTTTAGGAATATATAGTTTGATTTGAAGCTGAACCATTTGCTGATAAGAATCTCTTCTTGTTCATTTCAGATTTCAACACGTACTCTTCTTCCTCAGAATCTTCAACTTCTTCTTCTCTCTTCAAGAGCTCTTTGAACCACTTCGCTGACATTTTCGGAAAACGTTTTAGTCCGTTGTCGTAATCGACGTAGAACAGCCCGTATCGGACTCCATAACCTGCGTTCCATTCACAGTTGTCTAATAACGACCATGCAAAGTATCCTTCAACTTCAACCCCATCCTCCCTGAGCAACAAAACATTTATCATCATCATTTATCCTTTATCAGTTAGCAACTACGTAGGGTTTCAACACAATACAGTTTATTTTGAGCCAAGAAACTGAATGGTGTAATTAGAGAATTCACTAACTGGATGGCTTGTTGGATGCTTTGGAGATGTTTTTTGTGGTATTCTGTCCTTTCGAGATCCATTAAATTAGAAAGTTTCGGGTTTTTTTCGTAATCTATATCACAGTGTCCTGAACAATTTTAACATAGAAAAAGTTAGTGAATTAGAATTCATTTAAAATTGAGTAAGACTTTTTGGAAAGGCATGGTGATAGAATTATTACCATTTTCAGTGATCATAAATTTTGGGCTTTCATATTTGTTCTTGGCATAATTTAGAAACTTTCGAAGTCCTTGTGGGTACAGAAAGTCCCATTCTGAACCACCTCTAGCACCCAATGTCTCTCCTGCTTTGTTTTCTTCTGTAGCAATAGAAATTGAGAACTTGTGAGAGAAAAGAAACCGGTAGCAAAAAGCTTGGAACCAAAAGAACGAATACAAACCCTAATATGATATGAGTATATATTATGGGATTCCACTTACTTCTCCATTCAATGCGTGCGTCTGATCTCCAGTTGGGGGTGTCATGGTTCACTTCAGCAATACTTTTGACGTAGAAAGCACTATAATAATTCACTCCAACGAAGTCAAACGATCCTCGTAGCTTCTCGGATTGGGTTGCGGTGAATGTGGGTAATCTTTTTCCAATCGATTTTTTCATGACTTCAGGGTAATCTCCGTACACCGTAGGATCCATTTGCCTGCTCATTAAAAAATACACCCAAAAAAATTGTTAGAAATTAACTCGACAAAACATATTATCAAGAAATAAATTAAACTACTGAGCACCAGCCAAACATAAACTCCATAGCTCGGTCACATGCTTCTTTATCATCAGGGTCGCTCGAATCATAAGGCTCAAACCATATGGGACAATGAGCGATACCAATCTTGCCATCTTTACACTGTGATTTAAACAAAAACGTTATCAATAAATATGTCCACAAAGACTCAAAAAGAAATCAACATTTTTTGTTTCCGTACTTTTGGATTGTTCCTGAAGACTTCAACGGCTTCTGCGTGAGCCAGAAGTAGATTGTGACTAACAGTGTAAACCTCGAGGCCAGATTCTCCAGCAACCGCTGCGTCGTTCATGTATTTGGAGGCACGTCCGGGAGCTTTTCTTCCCGTGTCGTAACCACCAATACTATAGACCCATGGCTCGTTTAGTGTGACCCACAATTTTACACGGTCCCCAAATTCTTCGAAACACAAGGCCGCAAAATCTTTGAAGTCATCACTGAAAGATGGTTTATGCATGCAAACGTTAGATTCATTGATCCGAAAATTAGAGTCAAACTAATATATTGATAGTTATAAAATCACGTTGCTTACACAGCTTTTTCGCTTAGAAATCCATTAAATTCATCTTCAAGCGCTTGAGGAGTATCCCAATGAAATAAAGTAGCTAGAGGTGTGATTCCTGTTCACATATATATATATATATATATGAAATATCAAATATGTTAGAATATGCATGTAAATAACGAAGATTAGGTCTTATGTATAAGATAGATTAACTACCTACCCTTAGCGAGGAGTTCATCGATAAGATCGTTATAAAATTTGATTCCTTCTTTGTTCACTCCTTTGCTTTTCTTTCCGTCTATATTTTTGTAAATATGAAGAAAAGAAAAAGAATTAAATCTATTGAATGGTTTCAAAAATCATTGAATAATATGTTTTCATCAAGAAAATCAAATAGTGGTTTTTATATTTATGAGTTGAGGACTTACGGGAAAAAATCCGAGGCCAAGAGATGGAGAATCTGAAAGCATCCATGTTAATATCCTTCATTCTTTGGATATCTTCCTTGTAATGGTTATAGAAATCGATTGCTTGATCAGCGTTAGAGTAGCAATTTCTCTCTACAAAATTTTCATTTCATTAGAGTTATTTCGATGGTTACGCCTAAATATTAGAAAAAGGTACGTTTTTACTTACATATATATAAATACCTGGATATTTGCGAACAAATGTGTCCCAAACACTTTCTCCTCGAGAAGCTTCGTTTATGGCTCCTTCATATTGGTAAGCTGATGAGGCCGTACCGAAGAGGAAACCCTCCGGAAAATCAGATCGGCCGAACGAGGTTTCCTTTGAGTTAATATGCATACTTCTGTTTAATTATAGCACACAAAATGATCAAAAAATGTTTGCGGAACCTTTTTGTTTTTATTGAAGTTTGATTAATTACTTACTGTGTCATTGTGGTAAATGATTTAAAGCTTTTCTGTCTTTTGTAGAAACTCTCTAAATCTGCATAGATATAGACACAAGATTATGAGCCAGTGGATTATTATGATTATGAGCCAATGGATTAGTATAGAAAGGAAGAAAGAAAAAAAATCAGTAACACAACTTTGATTTATAAGAGGAAAATTAGTATACCAATTTGAAGATCTGTTGTGGTGTTTTCTTAATATCGAATGAAGCTGGTTAAATTTTCAAATACTTGAGAATGAAATTACTTTTTTTTCTTTTCTTTTCTTGCAAAATAAACGAAGGAAGAAATCTAATTTCCCGTTCTTGATGAAAGAATGTAAAGATTAATGCTGAGTTGTGAGAGAAGTGATGAGACATGTGAAGGTATATATAGGCAGCAAATGGATTTAATTATGCGAAGAAACGTGGAAAATTCTTACACTATCTAGTCCAACTAGGTATCCTGACCGTTTATCTCATCATCTCTTTTTCGGTCAAATAATCTGCTCGCAACAATGCAAAAGAATTAAAATATACTAATAATAGTCACTTTGTGGTCTTGCGATGTGTGATGTTGAACCAACTAGATTGCTCCTATCCTATATATGTTGACTCCTACTCTAATAAAAAAAAAAAATTTCACTTTCTGTTTTCTTTTAGAAAAAATAATAATTACCTAAGCAACTACTGTACGTACATGTATAATATGGATATTTTTTGGTTTCATTATGAATACTGACTGATTTGTATTCATCTTCAAGTGCTTACGGCTTACTGAACAAAAATATTGTGATTGCATGATTTGCACATGATTAATCTTTTCACCATCTCTCTAGTAAATCGTAAATAACGAGAACTTTCATAATTCTCCAAAGTCTACGAGAAGGAAAATGGAAAAGTATATGCATGCACTCTTCCGTTTCAAAATTTTCTGTACCTTTTTATAACTAGTACAATTCTGCATGTATATATATATATTAACTCCTATGATTAGTTATATATATAGTACTGTATCAAACTTTAATCATCACTAGGACATCCTTAATCAACCAACTTAAAGGACATCAATATAACAAAAAAGAAACGTACACATAAAGGGCATGTAATTATCTTTTATTTTGAAAAAAGGCTATGTAATTATTTCGGAAAAAGGGGGACTGCAATTTTTCTGAAGAAACAACTACATTTTAGAACGATCGGATAAAAAAGCTATTATGTATCTATATATATAAATATATCTTAGTTTAGGAAAAAACAAATAACGTCACTCATTTGTTGTTTTCATAATCTCACTTGCTTAAGCATGCAGGGTAGGTTAAATTAGCGGTAGTATAGGTAAGCTATAGAAATTATATAGGGTATATGTATCAAAACAAATAACTCAATTTTGATAGTTGATCTAATTGCGCAAGCATGCAGGGTTAGGTAGTATTTAAGTAGAGAAAACGTTAAAAGGAGTTTTGAGCATATATATCAAGTTATTATTAGAAAATTGATCGATATAATTTTAAAGGAAATTACGAAGAAATGAATAACGACTGAAATTTATAATGATAAACACATCAGGCGGCTCATTAATTATCATGGATAAGAGAGATTTGAATATGATATTAGATCTAACATAATTGGTATAATATTTTGAAATAGTTAGCAGATATTTTGAGAAATATATATACTGAAAGTTTTTTTTTTTTTTTTTTCAGAAATGATCGAAAATATGTCGACCCCCTATATAATATTACGGAAGTACAGAAACTTTTTTGTACACTATATGATATTTATAGGTTGGTTATAAAATAGGTTAGAGATTAAATATACGTTAGTTACAAAAAAAAAATCATAGATTAATTGGTCAATCCGTGGAGTATATGATGAATACACTTAAGAATATCCCAAAAATCATTTGATATCATCTAACTTACCATATTAATTTCTTTTGTTAAATTATTCATCAAATAAAATCTTTTGATATCTAACTTATCATATTAATTTGTTAATTATCATTATACTTCACCTCTCATCTTTATATATGAGTCTATTTTGTGAAACAAATAAATTATCATATTATTTATTATAATTAAAAATTATTTTTATTTCTGGATATACCATAAGTTGAATTTTTAAAAACAAATATAATTTGTTTAATCTATAAAATATTTAAGTTTTAGTAATAATATTCTTTTAAAATAATATCTATTGAATGAAAAATTTTACTGAGTAACGGGTCAAAATTTAATTATTTAAATTCAATTTCATATTTTTTTGTTGAATTTTATAATTTTATATAACATAATAAAATTTAAATAATTTATTCTAAAATATTTTTAAAATATTGAAACTTGATATTTTGAAGAATATCATAAATATTTAATAGATCAAAAGTTAGAAACTATAAACACTCTCATTTGATTTGTTATAGCAATAGTCAATAATATGTCACTATAATATAAAAGAATTTCAAGAAACCAAGTATATTAAAACAAAAAGAATAATGTATATTAAATTACTCATAATATAACTCGTTTTTAAAAACCAAATTTACAAAATTATGTCTTATAATGACATTCAAGTCATGATGTAAAATATACATTATTGAAATAATTTCACATACATAAACTAATACAACATATTAAAATTTTATTTTAAAATATAAAATATACAAAATTTTGTATAAAATAAAATTTAACCTGTTTTATAGCACGGTTATTTATCTAAAATCATTAACAATATAAAACTTACTAAGTATATGTTTTTTTTTAAGCCATCATATTTAGCATATGATTTTATTACATAATGTTTTATCCAAAAAATAACTTTTAAAAATAATCACATAAATTATATTTTACATAAATAAAAAGAATTAGCACGGATCCTAATTTAGTTCTTATTTTAATCTATAGTATAAAGAACGAGTAACACATCAAAATAACAAAAAGATTGTGATATGTCAGCATTGATTAGAAGTGATATATACAGATTTCTCTAGGAATGTATAATATTGAAGTATATATTGTGGTTGAATAGTAAACTCGAAACAGTCAAGGAAAGTGGTGCTAAGTCCGAGTGGAGCAACTTTGAACACTGCCATGTTACTACAAAAGCGAGTTGAGAGAGAAAGTCGAGCGAGTGTGATACACGCGCGGTAATTTTTTCTCTCCCACCGTTTCTTCTTCTTCTGACCACAACCGCGTGCTCCGATCTGGGTCCTCCGTCAATTCCGGTGACTGTGAGGACCCCTCGGCCCATGGTTCTTCATTCGCGACTCTTTGCATGTTACCGGCGAAGCTGATGGACGGAATCAAGGGAGCAGTGGAGAGGAGAGAATCCGCGAGACGCCGATGGCAAGAGCTCTGCCGGAGGAGTTGCTATGCGGAGTGGAAGAGGGAGATTCACGGCGACGAACGAGAGAAGAAGGCAGATAGATCGGAGGATTGGAGATCTTGGAGGCTTCGCGGGATCGGTTACGATAGGAGAGGTAGTCTCCGATCCGGCGAAGCTAAACCACCGTCGAAGGCCCGCTTATCTACTCCCTGCTGCCTCTCTCTCTCACGACTGAGCGTGAAAACCTCCTCGAAAAAAGGCAGATAAGATCTCTTCCTCCTTCCCAAAACGGCTCTACGGTGGCAGGACGGCAAACGGATCTTGGATCACCGTCTCTGTTCGGCTACCGTCGTCCAGGCTCACCGGAGGTCCTGTTCCGGCTGAGTATCCGCAAGTATGGGCGGCGGCTGCAAACGAGTTTTTCGTTCTGCAGATTAGGGTTTCATGGTTCCCGGTTAAGTTCGGTTTGTGAACCCGGCCGGTTTTGTTTCCATCGGTTTAGCTTTGGTTAACTGTAAATGAGTTGGACCCTAGGGATTTATGTATATGGGCCTACTCCGGAAATAGCCCATTGGGCATTATATTTTATTAATTGAATACCTTTTAACAAAAAAAAAAAAAAAAAACTTTGAACAGTGCCAACCTCTTGTCTTATTCCTAATAACTGCTGAAGTTTCGATATTTCGTGAGTATGCCCAATAAAATGGGATATATTTCACGAAATTTTTCCCCAAAACATTTGAATTCTACCTAATAATAATATTTGTTGGCGGTGGTTATACATATTTTAAACACATAACATGCAATCTTTTTGGGCCGCACAGAAGTGGAATTTTCTACTTTCATATATGCTATACTTTCGTTTTTGTGGTAGAGGGTACTTTCGACATTTCCTCCAAGTTCTGATAAAATAGTATTCGGCTAACATAATTCTCTGGTTAATTGTTGTTGTTAGGGGAGTAATGCGGTCAGGTCAATATGCATGCAGCTTGTGCTTCTTAAGCCTCAAAGCAGTCACTCGCTTCACCAAATATGTCTTTAATCCATCCATATGGTTATAAGTCATAACTTATAAACAGACAAGGTCATGGACAATAATATTGTCAACAAAGAGAAAAAAAAAATATTGTCAACAAAGAGAAACAATCTTCAACATTGGTCAACAAAAATGAAGAAGGGCTACTGATCGTCGAACACTATTATAAAAGAATGTCCTAATTACGTAGGTCACTATATCACTACTCAAAGAAGAACAATCTTCAATTTGATACTATTTCTATGTGAGCATATAAAAAGAGAACAGATACAAAACTTCTCATACCACAAATCGATACGTTCCTGAAACACAAGTGGTACTGAAATGTAATGCACCAGAACGTTGATAGCGTTAATGCACCAGAACTTTGCAAACCCTAAACTAGTTCTACTTTACATCAAGATAATCGTCTTTTTCTTTTCCATCTGAAAAATATATTGATATACTTGGTGGAATAATACATTCAACTTTGCTAAATTGCAAAGGAAGTAAGTACGAGTCTTTTTTTTGTGAGAGAACTGCGAAATATAAGTCTAGTATCATTTGAAAGCTAAGCTCCTTGAGTGGTCTTAATTAAATAGCACTGTTAAGGTCCAAAGTCAGAATCTAATTGAGTATTTGCATTTGATTGTAATTGTTAGGCAAAAGATGACCTCTGGCCTAAACTTATTAGGGGCCGGCCGTATTGGAAAAGGGCAATAACAATTATAAATATTGACTTTACGGGCCTTAAGGGCTCTGTATTACGAAAGTTTAAATTTCGAGAATTTTTATTTCCAAAGTCTAAACCGGATATCAGGGTTTGTGAACTATTATTGATCAAATTAACAACAAACAAATAAATGAAGACAACACCATGTCTATAGCCATTTATACCCGCTAACGAAACCACAGGTTAAATGAAAACTAAACTGGTAACTATGAGAATAAAAACCTAACAAGACCTATGATTCTCTCCAAAACACTCATGTTAATTAAAGAGTAATGATGAATACTTTCTGGCACATCAAATGTACAAATACCCTAACCACATACGAATTTCAGTTTCATCTTCTGGTTCTTTTCTTTGGCTGTTTACTGTCTTTTCCAGACTCCCTACCTCGTTTTCCTGTAGCCTCTGCTGTTTCTTTCGGTTGTTTTCGTTTCGATGAACTCTTACTATTATTGTTCTCTACCTCAGCCTTCTTTTTACCCGTACTGTTACTCCTCAACTCCCTTGGTTTTGCTTTACTGTTCTCTTTCTTAACGTTTCCGTCGCTCTTCTTCGGAGGATCGTTTTCTTTCTTAATGTTTCCATCGCTCTTCTTCTGATTTTTACTTGCTGTTTCTTTACCTTTCTGTGGAGAGTTCTTCTTTATTCTCTTCAAGAAATCAGCCACACTCTTCTTCTTATCCGATGGTATCGCTACTGTCTTCTTCTCTGTTTTAGGAGTCTCTTCTTTCTCATCATCATCATCATCACTCGATGAATCTGTTTTCGTAACCTTTAGTTTCTTATTATTACTATTCTTGGCTCTTCCTATTTTAGTATCTTTGGCAACAACAGCGATCTCTTTGCTCGTTCTCCTAGAGCTTCTTGCACTAGTTGTAGTAGTAGTAGTCACAGTCTTCTCCTCTGAAACTTCCGGAGATTTCTTCTCATCTTTTTGTTTAAAGCTAGAAGAAGGAGACGTCTTTTTCGAAGATGAACTGTTCTTCTTACAGGCAACCAGAGGAAGAACAGGGGATTTCTGTCTAGAAACCGAAGATCCAGCCTCTGTTTTGATGACACCGTGACCCAATATTCCGGTTCGTTTCTTAATTTCGTTAGAGACGAGGGATCTTAGCTCTTGTGCAGCCAAGGATTCGGAGGAAGATGGAGGAAAGAAGACAACGGCGTTTGTGAAGAGAAGCTTGAGGTCTCTGTAAAAAGAGAGACTTGAAGAAGCGTAAGATCCTTTCTCCAACTTCTTCTCTATCGTCTTGATGTCCAAATGCTGCCTTATAATCCTCTTGTAATCCTTTGTCTCCTGCGACATAACAGAGATGAAAAGTATGAGACCACCTTACGTAATGGGCTTCCAGAAGGCCAACTAAAGCCCAAAAACTGTCTAGCTTAAAGAAAACGGCTGGAAAAGTCAATATGTTGACCATATCTTGAAAGACACGACAAAGCCATGCTTCAACGGGAAGCTGCCAGGTGTCCAAAATGGTAAATGGGTGAAAGGGGGAAAACAAACAAACAATACCAAATTTCTCTGTTGGACGAAAATTTTCAGTGATTTTGTAACAACGAATAAAGTCAAAATAAGGGCTCCCAATTTAAGTACTACTAACATTTAAAGATCAAACTACACACGAAAACATCGATACGATACATATAAAAGAGATATTTTACTACCATATGAAGAATTATTTCATACTATAACAATAAGAAACAATAAAGCGTAATTAGAAAATATGGAAAAGGTGATGATCGAAACAAAAAAAAGTGAAAGTTCTTATCAATTTTTTTTTTTTTTTTTTTTGTAAATCCGAGTGGTCCCTACCAAATTGGACAATGTGTGGGATAAATTTCACAAAATATTATTGGTCGTCCTTGAAAATTCTTTAGGGGGAAGAAGGAGAAGAAATTAAAAAAAAAAAAAAAAAATCTTCTCATTAAAACGTATAATAATGCTGCCAAAAGATAAAAACATAGAAAGATATAATGACTAATGAGAGTTTAAAACTAATGCATAGCCAATCATTCTTTCTTACTCGAAACAAAATAAGTTTTCTATTTAATTGGCTAGAAATAAGTTAATAAGTTCCTACTAAAAGAAACATATATTTTAGCTAGAGTATAAAAAAAAAAAAACACATTAGGTTTGACTATATATAGGCCTGAATTCTAAGTATAATGTAGATACTTCTTTTAGAGTAAAATTATCTTCTAAATACTCTATTATAAGTCTTATTAAGAAAGCAATATTACAGTATCAATACTATGCAACACATAACATTTATTATGGAAATTTTCAGACTAATTGTTGTCAAAAAAGCAATAGTTTCTAGTTAATTTACGCAATGTTTCAAATAACGTTGGAAAACGACGACAAACAAACAAAACGTTGGAAAACAAGATTAAAAATTTGTAATTATACGTCTAATTATAAGAAAATGAAATGTAATTATGTGTTTAACTTGTAATCTTTATTACCAAAATATATTTTTAAAAAATTCGAGGAAAAATAAGGAAATGCTTACCTGGCTCCTAAGACGGGATTCGAACACGGAACCACGAGGATGAGACCGGATCAGCTTAATGATATCTATCAACGGCTGTGATTTATAGCCGGCCGATTTGATCTCACCGCCACCTCCGCCGCTTCTGTATTTCTTCTGTCCTTTCCTCTTTCCATGACCAGTGGACGTTCCCGATTCATCTAACTCTCCCGAGTTACTCATTTCCGATCTTTTACTAACCGTTCTTTCTTCTTCTTCCTCCTCCTCCTCCTTCGGCGCCGCCGTCTTGTTAACCGGATCGGGATCTACCATTTTATCTCCGTCGTGATCGGCGAGTTTATCGACGGAGGCTGTAGAGTTGGACTCGTTCATCGACCGATTGTCGTCCCGGTCCGACTCCGTCGTTTCCCGGTTAAGCTTCGCCGGTTTAGTTTCGTCGTTTCCCAGATCTGGTTTATTGTCTCCATCATCTCCGTCTTTCTCCTCCTCCTCCTCCTCTAATTTCTTAACTTTTAACTGAAGCGACCTAATCAAAATAACAACAACAACAACAGAAAAAAAATAAAAATTAAAATCGTAAAATATTAAAAAGAGAAAAAAAAAAAAAAATCAGATCCAGCGGCGGAGAAATAGAGACGTCTCCTCCGTACAATATAGAGTCGTCACGTCGTTGAACCTCTCGCCGGAGCTCTGCAACATGAAGACTCCGTAACTGGTCGAGCCAAGGGATTTCACCGACTTCATCATCCTCCTCCGCCGCCGCTTCTCTGTTTCCTTCACCGCCGTCGACGGAATCTTTGAACCTACGTTTGAGATCTTGATACTTAAGCCTGCAATTGACGGCGGAGGCGATGAGAGAACTCCGGGAACGAGACTGAACATCTTTAGCGACGGAGTCCCAATCGGTAAAAGCATGACGCTTAACGGCGCATGTTAACACCAACTCCTCCCACGTTCCCCATACTTGACTGATCTGATTGGTATCACAGTTATCGTCTCCGTCTCCGTCTCCGATACGATTGTTATCAAATCCACTACAACTGTTAATATTGTTAGTATCGTCGTCGTCGTTCATGCCGTTCGATATCACTGTTTCTTGTTCTTCTTCTTCTTCTTCTTCCTCCTCTCTATAACAACACGCTCGCAGTTTTTAGGGATTTTCTTTTATTTTTTTAATTTTCTTTTAATTTTTTCTTTTTTTTTCTCTTATCACTTTTGATTCGTATTTTGAAGCCTTTTTGAAATATGAAAACTATATGATTTAAGTTGTTTTAGGTCTTGTTAGCTTATATTTTTCTCCACTTCATATGGAAATGAATCAAATGATATAGACCTACGTACTAGATTTTTCAGCTTTGCTTTACCCATTTCCGTGTGTTTATATTTATATTTACGGGTCGGGTCAAACCCAAACCTCGCTTCGTGTGCAACAACCGTCTACGGACGGAGGGGAGTAAGGTCGAAAATATTTACAGAAATGTCCTTCATGGGTTACTGGAAATGGAATGTTCGTTTTATATCGATGTTTGTAAGTGTGGTGAGGTTGGGCATGGAATTTATCCGTTTCAATAAGGTATGGGCCTTATCTTATGAGTCATATATGGGCCTTAACTGGAGGGAGATTTGGACCCAGATTATGTCACCTACAAAAATAATAGTAAAATATTATTAAAAAGGTCTATGAATAAAATATTCGCATTTAGTACATTCATACATACACGAACGTTTCTTTGTGTGATACAGAGTTACAGACAGGTCTTGATGGGGTTGATGACATGATTTTAAAAAAACTTTTAAAGTTAAAACTATCATTAAATTAATCAAATACTTTATAGTTCAAATTCACACGCAAAAGATAAAGGGTATGAAAGGAGATTATTTTTTATAAACTTTACAAGAATAAGAAACTCGTGAGACCAATCCTTGCAAGGCGAGACAGGTCAAAGAAGCCTAGAAAACGTGGAAAGATTGACTCCAGCGCAAACGATGACGAATCAAGTCCTGAGCCTTAACATGGAACTCATATTGAAACCAATAATCTCGTATTGCTTTTACTAGGAGGTGTCTAGACTAGTCATCCTTGCACGGTCATGTCAAGAATCTGTGTCTTCGAGAAGAGGATGCCGTAAGCGTCAAGGAGGTCAAGTTCCTTTCTCGACATGATTTTGGTTGTTTAAGGATGACCAACACTTAATTAGTTACTTGAGTTGGAATTGTATGTTTGTCTTGAACCACACTGTCCACTGGACTGACCATGACGAAGAGGACTAGGACATGTTCCAACAATCAGTTCCATGTCGTAAAAACCTCTTCTCTTGGTTTCTAACAAGTCGGTAGCAGGATTCAGCGACTCCTATACTCCTCTTATGTTTACTATGCAATAGTCCATTGAGGACCAATCAAAACAAATCAATGGATCATGGATGGCTTGAACGGACCAGTAGGTTGACTTGTCTACATAAAAGTCAAGGATAAATATTACGGTGTCTCAATTTGAGAAAGACCTTTTCTTCACTTCTTTAACATCATTGTTTTTAGCGGAAGAACCAAAATGAAAACTCTGAAGAGAAAAATTTAGACTCAAACTCGTTTGTTTCTCTAAAAGTGCCAAAAGCTACCCCATTCAAATGGAAGAGAATGCTGCTTTCATGAAAGAGAGAACCTTGACCAACCACGTACAGTCAGGGATCAACTTAGCGTTTCAAGCGCATGAAGTTATCGAGCCACTCCATGTTTACACTCTTTGGCCGCTCTAGTGGCAGTCCAAGAGCCCGGTCCCATATCAGCTGAAACGAGAAAGAGAAAACAGCATCATAAAGATGAGTGTGAGTTTATTTTCATGGATATCTGTATTAAAAGAGAGTTGTCGATAGCGCAAATGTATGTCTGTATGTACCTGTGAGCAGATGCCGAGACTCCTTGAGACGCCAAAAAGCACAGTATAGTATCTATATTAGAAAGAAATGTCACTCTATTACAACCAAGATTCAGCAAAAGAAGGTCCAATGTTAGTCACACTTAAGTGATAACGATGGAATTCGTACCTTGCTTCGGTTAGACCATAGTAGTTCAGTAGCACTCCGCTACGAGCATCAACATTAGGCCAGGGGTTCTTGACCTGCAACAACGATTTCAAGATTCATAAGAAAATCAGAAATCTGGTAGCACATGAATGATAATGTTGATAGTACCTTTCCCAGCTCAGTTAGAATAGGAGGCACCACTTCATAAAGCTTTGAGACCTATAGAGTTGGATAATTAGTGAGCCAGAACAGATTCAAGAGCATGACCAAAGATTAAGGGGTAAAAAAAAAATCACCAGCTGAAAAAGAGGATCATCAGGTAAATGCTTCAAAGCAAACTCTCTTTGGCATACATATCTTGGATCCGTTTTACGCAAAACACCATGGCCATATCCTGGAACAACCTGCAAAATATATGTTTATTTTAAGTTCCCTGGCAACATTCACAGTCAAACAACAAAATCAAAACAAACAGTCTAATTCTCTCAGCTTTGAAGTCAGAGCATGTTAGCTCAAAAGGCTAAGCAGAGCAGAATTTTGTTTACCTTGCCACTGTTTAACGTTTTCCAAACATAATCTTTCAGTTGTTCCTTTGATATATTTTCTCCACATTCCTCGACAACTGATTTGATCCACAACAAAACTTCCTACAACAGGACCATGGGAAAAAAGAAACAAAAACAGACTAAGATTTAAAAATATCTCAAGTCATTATAAGTTTAGTAGCTTATAAGAGTCATTATAAGTTTAGTCGCAGTGTATTATAACCCTGCTACATACACTTGTTGTTTTGAACAAGAGAAGTATCATTTAGGAGATGTATAAGATGGGTACCTGATTAGCCAAACCATGGAGTGGCCCAGCTAAACCATTTAATGCAGCTGCAAACGAAAGATATGGATCCGAAAGTGCACTCCCAACCTTAATGAGGAAACATCATAAGCCAAAAACAGAACCATCAGAAATGTCTACAAATCCAAAAAAAAATTGTAGTATAAACTAAAAGTGGAACATTAACATGCATAAGACCAAAATAAAATTCACTTGATGGCAAGATCATGTAGCAATACATACCAGGTGACCAGTGTGAGCACTAACATTTCCACCTTCATGATCACTAAACCAACAATAGCAGAACCAAAAATCATAATACAAAGTAAAACTTTAAGCTTATTCATTATGTTTTGAGACATGTTGAAACAGAGAGAACCAGAAGGAAAGCTATGGATAGTGACATAAAGCCTCATGAGCTCTTTCATCTGAGGGCTATCAAATCCCAGCATGTGTGAAAAATTTGCACCATAATCCAAAGAATCATCTAATGGAATGATGCTACCATCCTTGTACATCCTGCATTGTTAATTAGAATGTAATTCAAGAACAGTAATAAGTAACAAGTCACGAAGAAGGCATTGGATAAGGGCATAAAAGCTTACCTCCGATAAACGTATGAAGCTACAACAGGGACACGAGCAATCAAGTTTAGGGCATCCTCATAGGTTGGCTCCCAGAACCTGCAAAGGAAAACTCAGTTTATCTGATGCCTGCTTACTAAAAGGCAATCAAGAAACAAAATAGAACTATTGAAAGTTTGTACTTTGACTTATGAACATCACCCTGCTCATATGCTTTCTGAAACTCACTTTCAACCTGAATAACAACTCAACAAGATAAGATCATCGCAAAAATTAGTAATGTTTAAGAGTACCATAGACCAATCTAGTATAGAACAGAGCCATCCACCTGAAGGGCCATAACACCGCTAGCAAATTGAGTCATTGGATGAGATGTCGAAGGCAGAGCATCTATAGCTTTGTAAACATAATCTGCAATGTAAAATCAAGTACAAACTGGAGTTATGTTTGCAACAATCATAATCTGTATTTTGCTAAGTAGTGATGAGTCATGAAACTGAGATCACAAACAAACAGAGCCTAGATGTGAACTACAAACCTGGAACAGCAGCACGATGAGCCAACTCTTTTGACAAAGCATTAACTTGCTCTTTACTTGGAACCTATATCGAAAAGAGGGAAAGCTATAGTTCAGGATCATTCATGCATAAAGAGAAACTTAATCGTATGGTACACTACCATAAACCATACTAAAATGTTGAGATAATTCAACCTTTCCAGTTAACAGAAGCCACAGAAGACCCTCAGGCAAAGGCTCTTCTCCAGATTGAGCTGAAGGTAATACTTTCTGGCATTCAGGAATCGACATGCCTCTAAAGCGTATTCCCTGTGAAAAAAGATAAGATCATTCCAATAATAAGATACTGACCAGACAGTTATCTTTATGAACAAAAGTATATTCATACCTCATCAGCATCAAGCAATGAGGTTTCCCAAAGTAATCCAGTCATCCCTCTCATTCCACCAAGTACCTTCACAAATACCACATTAAAAAGGGAGTACTATATCTTAAAAGAGAAAGCCTTCATAATTAAACAGAGCGGATAAAAAACATTAGTATCCATACCATATCAACAGTAATGTTCCCCAATTGAACCTTTCCATGTTCTGATTTCAGTTTCTTCAAACGGTCCTGAAATTGCAAGTTGTTTATTAGAAAGGACAATAACTAGAACAGAGAGAAGAGCTTCACTGCCTTTTAATATGTCCTAAACTTAGAAACAATGTCATTCACTAGAACCAGAAGTATACAAGTTCAATTGTAAAGACAATGATGTAGAATCTAACCTGTTGTTCTGGAATTATCTCTCGCATCTGCGACTTCAAGTCCTGCATTGCCATCATTTAAACAACATCAACACCAAATATTGAACTGCTACACACGAGAACGTGAAAACCCTAAAAACTAACCAATTCAGAAGAGCTCTGCATCTGGAGCCATCTGACGGAGTTGCTAAGTGAAGATTGTTGCACCTGTTTATACTAGATCTGATCACCAATCGATTCACATCAAACAAAACACAGACTAAAAGGGTCAAGCTGAATCTACTCACGGCTCGTGACCGAAGCCTTGAAATGGCTGATACGCCGCGATAAAACACCATCCTTTAAAACTCACACCTGTCACCAGTTTTTTTTCACATAAACATTGATCCGTTAATTAGGTCTATATCCAAGCGATCGAGATTGGCCAAATTAGAGAGGAGATACACAGGAACGAGAGAGCGTGGAGAGAAATTTACCAGAGGTTCGAAATTTTCAACGTTCAGCAAAAAATTAAGAGATGTTGAGATATATCTGCAACTGCAACGTGATGAACAAGCGTCTCTGACTCTGTGACTGTGTTCATCAGAGAGACTACAAAATACAACATAAGAGCATGTGCATCGCTTGGTCCTTCATCCGTCCCACGTAATTAAAACATTTAATTTAAATAAATGATTGAAATATCGAAGAAATGTATCTATAAACGGGACGTAATTTCCATCTTCCTTGTTAACACGTGGCAACATGTGGGTAAGTTGCATCTTCGTCTTCTTCTTTCTTTTTCTCCGATTTATTTTTTCTGATCTTCTCTTCAATTTTATCAGTCGCCATTGTTACTCTTAAACCCCAAGTGTTTGTAACTTATATATATATCATTTACTTCCACAAACATTTTTTTCTTTAATCTTATATTCCTTCATTGGTGTCCTGAGTTTTTATATTATTGAGGATCATTGGATTTTTTGGGTGTCTGATTTAAAGATCGATCTCATCGGGGCGGTGGAGAAATCAAAGAAGAAGTCATCTATGAATCTGAAGTTTCTCCAGTTTTCTGATTGCCACGTTTTCTCTCCTTTTTATTGTTAAAGTTTCTAATTTGTTCAAAGTTAAATTCTATTGAGCTATACAGATTGAATCAAGTTTCTATCTTTTAGAATTTTGCTCACTTCTTATGAGAAATTTTGTATCTTTTATCTGATTTGTGATCGTCTATAGAGTACTGATACAGGAATTGGTCTTCTGCTGATTTAAAAAGAAACAAAAAAACGTTTTTTTTTTTAATCCTTTTTGAAATCAATGATATTATGATTCAAGATTCAATCTAGATTAGATTGTGTTCGATCAGATCATAATTTTTTTTATATAGTCTTCACAATTCAGCCAAGAAAGCTGTGTAAGAAAGATCTCAAGCCTTTAGATTTATTGTTAGTGTGATCTTTGGGTGAGAGTAGACATCTGTTTTGGATCTTGCATAAGGTAACTGGGAGCTGGGGAAGATTTTGAAAACTTCAGGAGAAGAGTCTGTTCTTGCCTTACCTGAGGGAAAAGTAAGCGACCTTATGAATTCCCTGAGGTAGATGTTGATTATTATTTTTAAGTGTTTGATCGGAAACTGTTTTCGACACGTGATTCAACAGGTTTTAAAAGTCAAAACAGAGACTCTAGTGCCTGCAAATCATGATATTCTCGATGGAGTAGATGATCTTATGCAACTAAGTTACTTAAATGAGCCAGCAGTGAGGTAAAAATTCTTCTTTAGCTCATATGCTTCTCTATATCTGGTCTCGCTTCTTCTGCCTCTCGGTAATTAAACTAAACTCTCTTTAACTCTCAACTTCAAATGTGTTTTGCACATTGGCCTAACTAAGAGGATTGGCTTTACAAGGTTTATGTGACAATGTACCTCAATGATTGTCAAAGAACTAACTTCTACGAGGGTATCGGGTTAAACACAAAGGAGTTCGATATGCATGTCATCATCGAAGTAATGGAACTTGAAACAAGAAGAATAATATTAAAGCTGTGTTTTTGCACCACCCCCTTTTCTGAAAATGTTGTACTTTGTTTCAGACAAACCGAACCACAACAAGAATATTCCCGGCGGTGCTGGATGTTGAGAACCCTGAGTTTAAGAGGAAATTGGATAGAATGGTTGTGAGCTATGAGAAGCTGCTGGCTGTAGGACAAACCGATGATCCTTCTTTCATCAAGACACTCAAGCGGATTCCTTTGGTTGCTTCTTTAGCCTCTGAGATCTTGGCTGCTTATCTCATGCCTCCTGTTGAATCTGGCTCTGTTGATTTCGCCGAGTTTGAGCCTAATCTTGTTTATTAGTAGCAGCAATGTCAAGTCTTGAGTTTACAGCTGGTTTCTTGATTCCTTGTAATTGAATGATCAAAACTGAGAAACATCTTTTTTTGCAATAAACCAAATACTTGTACTTGTACTGCATATATTTGATCAAGTTACACAATGGATTCACCAAAATTAAGATTTTATAAAATTTTAATATGTTTTATTTGAATTTAAACTTTACTATGATTTTACTTATTAATTTAAATATTTAATTTTAAATATTAAAAATAATATTATTTTTTACAGGGGACCAACTATTGAGGGACACTAATGCTCATACCAAAATTAAGAAACTTTGTAAATAAGATTAATATATTTGAAGGACCAAATTTTTGTCCCAACCAATGCACATGCTCTAAGTAAACCAAAACACGGATTTTTCCTACTAAACCGGAAAATAAACCAATTGATTACAGTGCACAAAACCAAACCGATCGGGTTATATACGGAATTGATTACAGTGCACAAAATCAAACCGATCGGGTTATATACGGTTTAAGTCCGTGACTCGCAAGATTCGAAGCAGCCGTAACGATTCTAAAGCCTAAAAAACAAGGTCATGATAAAAAAAATATATATGTCTGTGCTTCAATTAAAAAGAAAAAAGTATTATTGGTTGTAGAAAACGTATATATTTTTGGTTTAACATAAATTTCTAAAACACGGATTCTTCCTACTTAACCGGAATAATAAACCAATTAATTACAATGCACAAAACCAAACCGATCGGGTTATATACGGTGAAGTCCGTGACTCGCAAGAATCGAATCATATAATAACGATTCTAAAGGCTAAAAAACAAGGTCATGATCAAAAACATATGTCTGTTGTTTAAATTCTAAAAAGAAAAAAAAAAAAGTAGCTGATTGGGTTATATAAAACGTATATTTTTGGTTTAACATAATTTTATTTTGTTGGATGATGTTAAAAATTGTCAATCGAATAAAATTATTCAAGAAAAATAAATTTCCTTATTATAATATTTTGGTCGAATGGGCGGTTTGATATTCTTCATTCTCCATTAGTAACCTTTTCCATTCTTTGAAAATACTGTTGAATGATGTAATACAACTACTAACAATGATAAATGTAACTACTATAGTTCTTACTAAAACATTACATATTAAATGACACTATTGATCATTATGTCATCCAAATATAAACTAATATATCAATGATTAAGATTGGAAAAATATGACATCCAAAATTATTTTTTTGGCAACGCTACGTATATATTTTCCCATTACAACTCATTAATTAATTAGAATCGTGTTACCATAACGTATTAAAAGCTTAAAGAAAAGATTAACATTTTCCCTCCAAATTTTAAGATATATGCTGAAGGATAAATGGGTTTATAGATGCTTTACCCTTTTTATTTTCATTGAGATGCTTTACCTTTCTTAACGTAATAACGTTGTATATATAAATACATCTTTTTGGTACTCGAAGTTTTGTGTGAAACCTTGAACTAATCTCTAAAGCAATTAAAACTTTATTCATTTTGTATATTAGAATCTATACTCTTTTAGACTCATGTAAGAATCACTTATCTTTTTACTATTTCGTTTATTCATCTATAGATTATGACTTATGAACAAACAAACAAAAAAACAAATGATAAATATCATTTTTCGCGTTTTTATATATAAACTTGCGCAGCGCCAGAGTCGATCACAAATACATCAAAGAATTATTAATACACGCACGCGTGAGTACAACGTGTTACACCAATTTTGAGTAGAGCTTTTACATGATCGGAGATCAAAACTCAAACCTACTTTCTCTTGGCAAAATCAGTCTACCAAGTTAAACTCATCACTACACTCTTTTTTTTGGCAAATAATTAATTAAGTCAGTCTACCAAATTAAATCAAAGGGCACCAAAGAAAAAAACCAAACATGCATGTATGTGTACATATGTATAAGTTATGCGTATGTTCCTACCTATATGATGAATTGACGATCGTCGTCTCAACCATGTATATATGCCTCGTCGACCATGTCGCCTTGTTATGTCCCATATGGAAGAAATGATCAGATCATCAAAACCCATATAGGACTCACGATTTGTAGAAGCCTTACATATTAGGGTAAGGTGTGACCGAGTTATTTATTGTTGTTGAAGATCAAACCATCGACTTGAGAATATGTTGTCGTCTTCATCAAGATCGATCAAACCATCTAAATCAAAGTAAGTATTGGCGTTCGAACTTGATCCCCATTCTTCCTTCACTACGTTGCTCCCTATTATTCTGTTGACCAGCTCCGCCGTATGTTGTTGGTCGGATTCTTGAGGCAGGGGCGGTGGTGGTTGGAAATTTGTTTTGGTTATCTTTATCTTAGAACGGGTTTTGGTAATCTCCGGTTTGCCGGTCAGACTTTGGACGAGTGTACGGAAGTTCTTGACATCGGTGTTGATGATCTCTGGTGCAAATATGTGGATGATACGGATCTTAGGCTTGATCTTGGTTATTATTTGGGAGTTCTTGTTCATGGGAACCAAAGTTTTTGAATAATCTCCGTAAAAGCTTTGATGAGGAAGATGATCTAGATCGTACTCAGGCTTCATTGAATTTCTCACCATTTAATCGAAAAAGGAAAGAAGATTTGGTTTTTTGTTGTTGTTTTTGGATTGAGGTTTCTTGTTTTGTTTCAAGAAATAATATGCACATGTTGTGGATTATATGTCTCTATATATACACAAAGAAACAAAATGTGAATATGATAATAAAGTATGTAATTAAATACAATATTGTTGTTGGTTGGTCAAAAACATTAATAAAAAAAGCATTTGTTTAAGAACAAACTGAATATGAAAGTAATAAGAAATATAGGACGAAATAGCTTTGTACCTGCCCACCATTACACAAATAACAAACAACTTGATTTAAATAAACTGTAAATTTCCAAGAGAATGATCTGTTTCTTTTACGCAATCAGAATAAAATGTTTTTTTTTTCTTTCTAATTTTCCAACTGATATATATAAAATCATTGGCTACATATAAAAAAAAGAAAGTAAAAACATACATACGAGCAGCTGGCGTGAGCAATGTTTTATTTAATGACTATGTGGGGTTGACTTTAGCTTTGGATGCGAATTTGACTTTGTGTTTATTTACAAATTTGTTAAAATGTCGGCATATTTAATCTTTACATGGCTTCTGAAAATTGGGTTTCTTCTAGTTTTATACATCCAGCTACATTAGGCCCGTATATTAACGCGGATATAAGAAAAATATATGAAATTGTAAGTTGTACTCAAATAATTACTTTTATTTCATTTGATTTTATTAAAAATCCGAATTTAGAGTTCACACATTCCATCTTGCAATACAATTTTTTGTATATTATTACATGATAATAAAATTAGATTTTAATTCTATGCATTCCATCCTAACGAGTAACATTATTAATTTTCATATCAAAAAAATTTGCATTGTATCAAATTTATACCTTACTTAATATTTTATAAAAACTAAAAATTAATAAAACATAATTCTCAAAAAAAAAACTGAAGACTAATTTTATCTCATATTTGAAAAAGTAACGATATCTTAAATATATTTGTTTAATATTTTGTAATCTCATAAGTATTAGTTTTACTACTTGTCCAACATTATCATAAATTAATCAAAAATTCAAAGACGTTACTATGAGAAAATTATTTGTTTATGTAAAGGTAAGTATCTACAATCCTTTTAAAAAAAAAATTGAGAGTATAATTTATCTAATTATGGTATTATAGTAATTAATTGTATAATTTTTTTAATTATTTTTTATCGAATTAGTAATTTAAAATTAGAATTAGTATTATTTTTATATACATATATGAACTATCTTTTTATATTTATTAAATTGTTTAAATTTTTAATGATAATTTACAAATATGTTAAAACAAAGTTTTTGTATAATACATGACAAAATCTTTAATTGTTAAATTTACATGTGTTGCGGTCACATGAGTTACCAACTTTGAAAATCAAGTTTTATATAATGACATAATATTGAATATGTTATTAAATCATTCACTGATTGAAAAAATTAAGAAAATTACATTAATTTCTTATTTTGATTATCTTATTTTTACATTATGTTAATCACTAATTTGAACACATTAAACATTTTCATATTTTAATCACTTTTCTGTATAAATTTATTTTTACTATATGATTATAATAAATAATAATTGCAATTAAATTTCAAATATTTTCCTTATTAATTGCACATATTTTCCTATTAAAATTAGTAATTTAATATATAACTTTCAAATTAGAATTAATGATATAATAGATAACTTTTGAACGAAATATAATACAAAAAATACCAAAAAATCTTCCAAACACAGCCAAAAGTGAAGATGGAGTTAGCGAGTGGTAAGTTTGGAATGTCCGGAGGTGACCATTCCGATACGGAGAACGGTCTTTCAGGTGAACGGACTACCAATTCTGGGGCTGCAGCTGAAGTCACCGAAGGACATGAGGTAAATATATAGTTTTCCGTTTATCTGTAATATGAATTGAACCAGAAATTGATCATCATCCTGAACTTGGACTAAATTTTATTTAAACGGTACAAACTGAAATATTTGAATCAAACTCAGAACATATATATATATATATATACTAGATTAGGCCCGCATATTAATGCGAATATAAGAAAAATATGTAAACGTGTAAGTTGTATTCAAAATTTTACTTTTATTTCATTTGATTTTTTTAAAAAAACTGAATTTAGATTTCACACATTACAATATCTTTGTATATTATTACATGATAATAAAATTATATTTTAATTCTATGCACTCCATCCCAATGAGTAACATTTATAATTTTTATATCAAAAAAATTTGCATTGTATCAAATTTATACCTTACTTAATATTTTATAAAAACTAAAAATTAATTAAACATAATTCTCAAAAAAAAAAAACTGAAAACTAATTTTATCTCATATTTGAAAAAGCAACAATATGTTAAATATATTTGTTTCATATTTTGTAATCTCATAAGTAATAGCTTTACTATTTGTCTAATATTATCATAAATTAATGAAAAATTCAAAGACGTTATTATGAGAAAATTATATGTTTATGTAAAAGTGAGTATCTACAATCTTTTTCTTTTAGGATTCATAATTGACAGTATAATTAATCTAATTATGGTATTATAGTAAGTAATTGTATAATTTTCTAAATTCTTTTTCTTATAGAATTAGTAATTTAAAATTAGATTTTTTTTAATATACATATATGAACTATCTTTTTATATTTATTAAATTGTTTAAATTTTTAATTTCTTATTATTTACAAATATGTTGAAACAAATTTTTTGTATAACACATGACCAAATCTTTAATTGTTAAATTTACACGTGTCACGATCACATGAGTTACTAACTTTGAAAACTAAAGTTTATATAATGACATAATATTAAATACGCTATCAAATCATTCACTGATTTAAAAACTTTAGAAAATTACATTAATTTCTTATTTTTATTATCTTATTTTTCTTACATTATGTTAATCACTAATTTTAACACATTAAATCTTTTCATACTTTAATCATTTTCTGTATAAATTTATTTTACTATATGATTATAATAAATAATAATTGCAATTAAATTCAAAATATTTTTCTTATTAATTGCACATATTTTCCTCTTGAGATTAACCAATTTAATAGATAACTTTCCTATTAGAATTAGTGATATAATAGATAACATTTGGTTTTATATACTTTTAAAAATATTAATTGTAATCTTTTTCTTTTTTAGGATTTTTAATTTTCTATAATTATTAAATAAATTTTCTTTTCACACATTTCAAAATAGTATTGATATACTTGACACATGTCGCGATTATATGAATTACTAACTTTAAAAACTAAGGTTTATATAATAAAATATATATTTTTTTGTAGATATATTAAATAAATAAAAAGCATTCTTCTTGGTTAAGGTAGTTTCTTGTCTACACTAAAACATCGTTTATTTATTAATTATTAATTATTTATAACTTAAGTTTTTGGTTGATATTAGAAGTTTACATAAAGATTACATATAAATCATACAATACGAAAATAAGAAAACTCGTCGGACGTGATATGTGATATAACAGCGCACGTGGAAGGCTTTTTTGTCTGTTTTAGTTACTGATTAGATTTAATTATCGGAAACAGTGGCCAGTAATCATACGGAGAGGTCAAACAATGTGGTTATCCAAACTAGTAGTAAAAAGAATTATTATACCTACATCAAATCGAGTTTTTTTAGTTTGTTTGTTCACTACTTGAATGTTGCATCAACTGATTTAAAGGTCAAATGTAACTATTTTAATTCCTAAAAATAGAACATAGTTTTGACATTCTCGTGTTTCGATTATAATATAAAAGTTTAAACGGATTGACATTTGTAAGCGTGTTAGCTGTAAGATACTTATTGTTTCAGCCATTAATTAAAGTTGATACGCGGGATTGTTGACTTAATCTTCTTATACCAGAGAAACAAATCTCCCCCTTATAGTCCTATAGTACAATAGTACATGTAATGAATCATACACCACAACGTACAACCGTTGATCCAAATTTCTTTGGATGCATTTCAGTTTCACTCAAATCCTTAACTTTCAGTACGAATCTTTTTCGCTGTGTAGTTGGTATTATTTATTTAGTGTGATTGTTGTGGCTACCTAAAACTATTAAGATGAAGATCAAATTATAATATTATTTGATCATAAACCTAAATTAAAAGAGCAGAAAATTGTTAGTAGTGACTTATGTTTAATCATTTCATAATTCGTACAATTAGATGTTCTCGACTGATACAAGGATTTTATTGACAGTCCTCAAGACTCACAGCCCAAATTTGTTTTTTTTCTGCTCTTGTTTAATCTGAAATTAGTCATAACCTCGGCGGTTAAATAATATTCCATTCGAGAAATGAAAACGTTGAACAATCATTACAGTGTAACGTTTCATCAATTTATTATTGCATCCAAGTAGATGATGATTCATCTAAGATCAAAGCAAAGAAATGTACGATTTGACTAAAAGCATCAACATTAAAAAAAAAAAACAAGCAACAACTCTTGTCTCTGTGATATATAACTCAAAGCCGAATCTGTAAAAAAGTAAATAAACAAAGAGCTGAGAATTAAAAAAAAAAAAAAAAAAACACAACTCGTTTTATTTTGATGTCCTAAACCTTTTTAGGTTCTGTTCTTACAATGGCGTCGTCGTCGTGGTGGAGTTGCTTCTCTCATCACCACCACTTTGGAGTTGGAGGATCTCTTCTCTTCTCATACCAATCCCAAGACCAGAAACAGTCCGAGCAAGATTCCTCTCCATCTCCCCCACACCCAATCTCATCTGCTCATGACGACGAGCCAGTCTCCTCAACGCGTTTCTAATCCCAAGCCAATCGTCCTCCACATCATCACCATCACCTGTAATCGTAGCAAGATCCGACAACCTGATCCTCTCTGAACCAACAACCTTGGTAGTCGCCGTAGGTAGCTCGAACCGACAAAGCGGACACGAGTTATGATCCGAGAGCCAAGGAACGATGCAGCCAGAGTGATAAATATGACTACAAGGCAACCTCCGAGCAGATTCACCGACGACGAAATCATCCTTGCAGACGGCGCAGAGTAAACCGGGATCTGAACCGTCGGTGGAACAGAGCATAGAAGACGAGATCTGAATCGTAGGAATCGAATCGATATCTGAAGATCTCAGCAACGACGAAGAGGAAGAGGAAGAGGAGGAGGAGGATGATCCAGAGTTATCGGAAGCGAGGTGACGGAGGAGACGGTGAAGGTAAGGACTATCGAGGAGGAAATTGTCATCGGAATTAACAGTTGGATCGACGAAACACCAATCTTCTTCGTCCTCTTCGTCGTCGTCGTTATCGTTATCTCCGTCGTCATCACCTTCTTCTTCGAAATCGCCGATGGTGACGTCAAAGAGATTAGAAGAAGAAGAAGAATCGTGATCTATACGTTCGAGGAAATCGAGACCGCACTGTGGACATAAGAGAGGAGATGAATCGGAGTCGGAGTCGGAGGAAGAGAGGAGGGATAAACTCATGTCGCATTCGTGACACCAGTATGTTCGTCGTTCAGGCTCGCCGTGGACGGTGGTGGAAGACGACATTGGAGAAGTGGGTGGTTGCGATTGCGAGAGAGAAAGAGGAAAAGGAGAAAACAAATGATAGTGGTTGTGGTTGAGTAGTACTAGTGATAATGGGTTTATGATTGGTTTCAATTTCAATTCCTACAAAGGCCTTTTTTTTTCTAATTATTGTTTTTGGACTTTTTTTTAGATTATTAAATTTGTAAAGAATGGGCCTACCAGTACCATTTACTTGGCTTTATTCGCAAGGTTTGGTAGTGGGTCTATGTTTCTTAGGTCTTCTGGTCGTGTCATAAACTAATAATAATTTGGTTAGATTACTCACATATCCTACTAAAACAATATATGTGTGTGTGAATGATACCTTCATTCTTTCAAATATAGAAGTCTAAAATGTCTTGTAGTTCACAAAAAAAAAAAAAAGAGTTTATTTTTATTAGATCAAGAGAATCACCAATTTGTTTTTTTTTTTTTGACAATGGTCGGCTATGGTGACAAATAATGAATTGTCGTATTGTTTTTTAGCTGCTGTTATTATAAATTTAATATCGTAAAATTCTTATATATAGTAGGTCATTGTCATTGTAACATCGAAACGAACAAGAACAACGTTTGGTTAGTATTGATATTATGGGAAATATCAAATGTGAGAGATATCACATTTTTTTCCCCGTAATATTTGCAGGTTAAAAAAAAGTCAATGAAATAGTTTATGACGAAAACATTATCAAAAAGTCGCTTTGGCCGAGTGGTTAAGGCGTGTGCCTGCTAAGTACATGGGGTCTCCCCGCGAGAGTTCGAATCTCTCAGGCGACGAATTCTTTTTTTTTTATCCTTTATTTTTTTTTTTTGTGGGAGCACTTGTTTGCGCATGCGTCTCTTGACTCTTTTTTTTTTGTGTGTGGTAAAAGGTCAAATTGTCTCTTGACTCTTCCTAGTTCATTCGGTGGCGTTTAAATGCTGCTGCTGCAACGTGCATTCTCGTGTAAAACCTGTAAAGCAATAAATCAAGGAAAAAAAAAAGAGAGAAAAAGATAACTTAAAAAGAAATAAAAAAATTCAAAATCACCGTCTCAAAATTTACGTAGCAAGTACGGGCAAGAAATTTACAAGTACCTTTCATAGAGAGATTCCAGCAAAAAAATATCTAACTTAAAAACAAAAGAAAAAAAAAGAATCTCTGACAAATTGCTATCAAGATCCTATCCATTCCAAAAAAAGATCCTATCCATTAACTGATCCCTTTTTACAAGCAAAATTCCAAAATTCAGCCATAACTAAATCTGGCAATAAACCAGACATGACCGCATGATTTTCCCTGTCTGATCACTTCAACATTTTCTTTTTATTGATTTTTCTACTTCCAGTTTCCAAGATTTTATAGTACTAATATTTTTTTGTTTTCCTAAGATTTCAACCAAAAAAAAAGAAAAGGTCCTATGAGCACATAATGACGTTGGAAGAAAGGTTAAGTTAGTTAGTGGAGAGAGTGTTCAAAATGAAACAAGTTTCTTCTAGGATTTGTCTTCTTTACTCCACTTTTTTCCCCTCCTTTTGGGGAAAGTTTGATTGCGTTTGAGGATCCTTATCAACCAATTTCTCATCACAAGGATTCAAGGTACGAGAAAGCTCAATCCTTTATAATTATTTTGTTTTTTTTTTTCTGTTCATGGGTTTGAAATTTACCCATTCCTCTGTTTTCGAGGTCTGAAAGTTTCTATTTTTTTTTTTCTCCTCCAATTTAGGGTTTTTGTTGCAGACCGACCAAGATTGATTAAAAAAATCCTCACTTTATAATTTTTAGAAGCTGTTGAGAGAAAATGACCGGAAGGAGTGAAGAGGATCCATTCACAAAACCCATTGGAAGATGGTCTGTCTTCTTCTATGGAGTTGGACATATGCTTAATGACATTACTGCTTCTTGTTGGTTCACTTACCTCCTCCTTTTCTTGACACAAATTGGTCTCTCCCCTAGGTGAATTTTTTTAAAAATTTTCTTGTGATTCTGAATTTTGTAGTAGTTCAATTGTAATCTGAGTTTTTGTTTTGTTGTCCCTTCTGTAGAGATGCAGCCATTGTTATGCTTTCTGGCCAAGTTGCTGATGGGTTTGCTACTATCTTCACTGGTGAATTGGTACTCTACTTCTCTGTCTCTGATTCAGCCTTAAAGCTTATTGTTTCTAATTTGGTGGTAAGGTAAACTAACAATTTGATCTTCTGTTATATCACAGATAGATAGGTTTGGGCATTTCAAAATTTGGCATGCTGCAGGATCATTACTAGTTGCAATCTCTTTTTCCTCGGTTTTTGGAGGTTGTCTGCCTTGTTCAATCCTTCATAACGACTCTTTAACCCTCGAAACCTTCTCCTACAGCATGTTTGCTGCTATATTTAACATAGGATGGGCTGCTACTCAAGTTTCCCATATGTAATCTCATCTCTTTTACTTCACCTTTTAGCCATATGTAATCTCATCTCTTTTACTTCACCTTTTAGCATGTTGTGTGACTGTGTGGCTGCTTAATCTACTCTACAGGGCTATGGTTAATTGCATTTCATTGAACTCAACAAGCAGAGTAGCTTTAACAAGCTGTCGTAACGCGTTTACTATGGTCAAGCTCTTTCTCATGATCTTGGTTTGGTACCAACTATGCTTCTTTATGTGATTTTTAACAATGGTTTTGCTTTTTCAGGTTTCTAACCTTGGCTTATATGCGATTGCTTTAGTAGTATTCGGTGTTATTAAGGCTGGTTCGAAAGAAGATACCGAAACACAGGTTTCATACTTTGTGTTGTTGACTTCTCCATTATGTTTATATTTTGAGTAAGTGTGTTTCAATATTATTGATTGCTTGCTTTCTCTTTATCTCTGCAGTATCGCTGGATTGCAAATTCATCTATCTCAATTGGATGCTGTTTTGTTATCATATTTCTTATGGGGACAAAAGAGCCAAGGTATGTATATATCCTCAATACTCCAATTTTATATTTTATTTTAACAAGAAATTTGTATAGTTATATGAATGTTATATGCGTTTTGATGATTAAAGGCTTAGGCTAGATTTGAAAGAAACTAGCCGTGTGAGAATACCGTGGGTGTATTGGTTCCGGAAACTTCTATACTATCAAGTCGCTATGGTTTACCTCCTCACTCGACTTGTATTGAATGTTTCTCAGGTCTCTTTCTACTTTCTTTCTTGCTTCTCTTTATGTTCATATTGCTAATTCACACACCAATGTTGCATTCCTTCCTTCTCAGGCTTATCTTGCATTCTTCGTTATTGATGATTTGCAAATGGATCAATCCGCTAAAGCTTTGGTAATGCATTCATTAAGATCATTTCAGTTTTGTATAAGTACGCTGATCGAATGTTATATTATTCAGGTTCCTGCAATTATATATATCTGCAGCTTTGTTGTATCGGTTCTGCTTCAGGTTTAAAATTCTCATACATATGTCTAAAAGCTTCTCTTTTCCTCTGTTTCGGTTATGGAATTACAACTATTCTTTGTACATGTGTAAATATGTTAGGAGATTCCATGGAATGGGAGACGCTTAAAGGCGTATTATACAGCTGGTGGTGTTATTTGGATATTCTGCGGTGCAGCAATTCTTCTATTGCCTAGAAACATAAGTTTTTTCATGTATGCTATATCCGTCTTTATTGGCATCGCGAACGCATTGATGATGGTATAACGTTCTCTACTTTGATTGATATCACTGTCACTTATAAACCATGTTTGTATTATGTCTAGTTTAAATTCATCGAACTATACAATTCCACAGGTTACAGCAATCAGTATGCAGAGTGTGTTGATTGGTGCAGAAGTCGGTGGATGCGCATTTGTCTGTGGTTCGTTAAGCTTCTTAGACAAGATGTCTTGTGGGCTTGCTCTATATGTTCTTCAGTCACACCAAAGTAAGTTTCACTTAATCAAAGCCAAATAAACCACTTAAACTGATCATTTCTCAGCGTTTTTGTGGTTTTGATGAAACTGTTTTTTGGTGTGACAGGTACTTCACCAAGAACTCAACTAAACAACCACCAACAAAGTGCTTACCTTTCGGTTACAAGATACGGTTTAGGTCTTGTGCCAGCGTTTTGCTCGTTTGTTGGTGTTACTGTAACGTTCTTTATGGAGCTTGGTGCTGATGGATCACTATCGAAACCCCTGCGTGAGCCGTTACTAGAATGAGGAAATGGTCATTTGCGGTTCAAACACTAAAATGCGTTGATTGTTTCTTTTGAACATGTTTGATTTTCAGGTCCACTAATCTCTTTTACTATACACGGAATTTACCAGATTGGCAGATTCTTTAGACGACGATTTTGTACATAGGGGGATAGAGATCACAGTGTGAGTGTGACATCAATTACTTGTATCTGAAGAAAACATGAATCTAAGTCTGGGATCTGCAGTTTGATTTATTTGGTTTTTCTTACCATTGTAATATTCACAAAGATGTTTTATATTGGTAACTTCATAAGGACATAGATCATCATACTGTCAACTACAAGTTGAAATTTTGAAAGTGTGAAGTGTGAACACAAATCACTTATACCAGAAAGAATGGAACATCACTTACCGGGTTTTGTTAACCAGATGAGGCCCATAAAATCCATTATGTTTGGGCTTATTATAAAATAAGCCATAATCGGGTCGGGTGGGTCGGGTCGAGTCGGACATAGACTACCAAATAATATAATTTTAAAACTTATCTAAAAAAAACTAAAACCTTTTTTTTTTTTCTTCCTTTTACTCTTTTTTTTTTCACTACTGTAAGTCTTCTTCTTCTTCTTCGGCTAGAAACCCTAATTTTTGGGGATTGTGCAGTCAGTCGCAGTCTCAGATTCGGACCTGGAGCCATCGTCATCGATGAATTCGATAAGGCCGCCTTCTCGACGAGCAAGATAAGCATTTTTGTCTTCTGCTAATCTGACTATCCAGGTAATAAGAAGAAACACAGTATAAACATATATGTCTTTGAATGTGGATCACATCGAAATTGGAAACTGAAGCAAATTTTTGATTTTTGATTTATTTTTGAAGGAAAGATCGCAGAGAATAATGGGGATTGAGATCAGATATGAACTTGGCACTAGTTTTTGGCACAAATGTAGTTCGTAAAGCTTATCGCTTTCTCTTCAGCTCCAGAAAATTCTGCAATGGTAACTTGGGTAGTGATGAAACTCATATTGGTTTCACTGATTTAGATTTGGATTGTGGATTTGTTGAGGAAGCCAGTACTAGTATCAGTGAGCTCCAAAGCATCATCCATCGAGAAGAGATCTCTGTTCGGTGTAGGTTTTTGGATAGTGCCAAGCTTGGTGCGTCTCGTGTTCTCGAGACATTAAAGCAAGATGAATCTGCTGGATTCGATACAAAGTCAGCTTTAGATGAGCTTAATGTTAGAGTCTCAGGGCTTTTAGTGAGGGAGGTTCTTGTAGGGTTCTTAAGGAACTTGAGTTATGATAATAATAAGACCAGATGTGCCAAACTAGCTTATAGATTCTTCGTGTGGTCTGGTGAGCAAGGTTGTTTCAGGCACACAGTGAATTCTTATCATTTGCTTATGAAGATATTTGCAGAGTGTGGTGAGTATAAGGCAATGTGGAGATTAGTTGATGAGATGGTTCAAGACGGGCTCCCGACAACAGCTAGGACGTTTAATCTGTTGATTTGTAGTTGCGGTGAAGCAGGTTTGGCGAAACAAGCTGTTGTGCAGTTCATAAAGTGCAAGACTTTCAATTACCGACCTTTCAAACACTCTTATAACGCGATTTTGAATTCTTTGCTAGGTGTAAAACAGTATAAATTGATTGAGTGGGTTTACGAGCAGATGTTAGAAGACGGGTTCTCGCCTGATGTTCTAACTTACAACATTCTCTTGTGGACCAACTATAGGTTAGGGAAAATGGATCGGTTCGACAAGCTGTTTGATGAGATGGCTCGAGATGGTTTGTCTCTGGATTGCTACACGTACAACATTTTGCTGCACATTTTGGGGAGAGGAAATAAACCGCTGGCTGCTCTGACTACGTTGAACCATATGAAGGAAGTAGGAATCGACCCGAGCGTCCTCCATTTCACCACTTTGATAGACGGTCTGAGCCGTGCAGGGAATATGGAAGCGTGCAAGTACTTTCTAGATGAGATGGTGAAAGCCGGGTGCGCACCGGATGTTGTTTGTTACACCGTGATGATAACAGGGTATGTCGTATGCGGGGAGCTAGAGAAGGCAAAGGATATGTTTAGAGAGATGACGGTAAAAGGGCAATTACCGAATGTATTCACGTACAACTCGATGATTAGGGGGTTGTGTATGGCGGGAGAGTTCAGAGAAGCGTGTTGGTTGCTCAAAGAAATGGAATCTAGAGGGTGTAACCCGAATTTCGTAGTGTATAGTACATTGGTGAGCTATTTAAGAAAAGCAGGGAAGCTTACAGAGGCTCGCAAGGTAATAAGAGAGATGGTGAAGAAAGGACATTATGTTCATTTAGTTCCAAAGATGATGAAATATAGGAGATGATAGGGTTTTTTTTTTCTTTTCTTTTGTTTCCTTTTTGTTGTTGTTAATTTAGGTTTTGTTTGATTGATCTCTTCTTTACCAATTCTTGTAACCTAAATTCATGTTGTTTTCCAAGAATTATAGAAGGAAAAAAAAGAGGAAAAATAAAAGAACATCGCCGCCATCAAAAGTTTTGGTATCTTACTCATTCATCGGACTTGAGGGGTCTCTCTCTGAAGCAAATATTGAATATAACCCAAAAGAAAGAAAAAGGCTAAGCAAGTAACACGAAACTCTATTATCGTATTGGCTCGCATTGATTACCTCAACCTACACGATAAATTCCATTCTCTCTCTCTGTAGATAAACCTAAAAGTCCCTTGATCTAATTTGGAATCGTGAAGACGACCAACGGCATCATTCTCTGGAACTGCTTTCTCCCTTCTCCATCGTCAGGTTCGTATCTATTTGCACCTTTAATTAATTCAGCCCGCAAAACAAAAAGCTTCTTCGGTCTTCTATGTCTACCATCTCATGTGATTTCATAATGTGGAAAACTGACATTTGTTCTGTCCCCTCCTCTGGTTCGTAAGAGTTGCAAGTGTTCTTTGAGCTTCCATGTGGTTTTAGATAGACTGAGTGTGTCTGAGTCTACCCACTAATCGCTTTTTGTGTGTTCTATTATTCGTTTACTTCAACTCCAGTCTCAAAGCTTGAACCTTTACTTAGAATTCAATCCAGAAAAGAAATGAAAAAGCTTGAACCTTTAGTTTCTTTGCCGTCTTTGGCCAATTTTAATTTCAATTATTGTTTCCTGCTAACATTGCCAATCCCGCTTACATCATGTAGTTGATTGCTCAAATCTTTGTGGTTAGTTAAGCAGTTGAATCACATCATGTTTTCAGGCACTTTTACTTATCTCTATGGATGCCAAAAGGTTTGAGACAACCTGCTCGAGAGATGTAATCAGCTGGCTCCCTGACGAGGTTCTGGGAAAGATCTTGTCATTTCTTCCGACAAAACAGGCCGTTTCAACATCTCTTCTCTCCAAAAAGTGGAGGTATATATTTCGACTTTTGGATAATCTCGAGTTTGATGATTCTTTCTCCCTGCTAGCCCAAGAGGCTCAACAACCAAGGTATCCGGAGGCCTTCGAGAACTTTATGCGCGCCCACGGTATTGATAAACAAACTAGTTATGTGTTCACGGAGGGATTCAAGAATATGATTGATCGAACATTAGCTTTGCAATGTGATTACCCGATCAAGAAATTCTCCCTAAAATGTCACGTTGGCAAGGATGATGAGCGTCAGAAAGCTTGTGTGGGCCGCTGGATATCCAATGTGGTAGGGCGCGGTGTTTTGGAAATGGACTTAAGGATAAAAGATCGGGGTATACACTTCCTGCCCCCTCTGCTCTTCGCAAGCAAAACACTGGTTAAGCTGACAATAGGGACACAGCTCTATCTTGGAAAGCTTCCTTCATATGTGTCACTTCCATCTCTCAAGTTTCTCTTCATCGATACTGTTTTCTTTGAATATGAAGATTTGTGTTGTGTGCTTCTTGCTGGTTGCCCGGTACTCGAAGAGTTATCAGTCCATCACATTAACTTTTCTGCGACGCCTCACACCATATCGAGTCCAACCGCCAAGAGACTATCCGTTTACTACGATTCTCCTCTTGATGTTGATTGTGCTTGTTATATGTCATTTGACCTGCCAAAGCTTGTCTACCTTGAGTATTCTCACTGTGCCTTGGGTGAGTATTTGCAAGTTAATCTCGAGTCCCTTGTCGAAGCTAAGCTGGACCTTTGGCTGGAAAGAAAGGTCGACAGGCTGGATGTAACTGATCTCATTACAGGGATAAGCAACGTTCAGACCCTGCATCTTTCTCCTGGTTCTGTTGACGTAAGCTTTCCCATTTTCCTTCTTTCTTTCTTTCTTTTGTATTGTAAACCTTGGACATTGTTGAACTGTGTTTGTATGTTTCAGGTGATTTATTTACACTGTAAACATGGGCTGCCAGTGTTCAACAATCTTGTTAATTTATCTGTGGGGAGTAAGAATAAAAGAGGTTGGAAACTGCTGGCATATCTGCTTAAGCAGTCTACGAAGCTTGAAACTCTAATCGTCAAGGTATATTCAATAAGCATAACCGATGAACATATATATAAACACGGACTTGGTGGTTGATCATTTGCATACATGTTTTTTGATTGATGCTTCTTCAGGATCTGAATGGTTACACTGGGGATGTCTCAATGCCTCCGAACAAAGTGAAGGTGTTGCATATTCTTGGTTATCGGGGAACTGCGGATGAGTTGAAACTGTTGAAGAGTTTTCTCGGGGAATTCAAGTGTCTCGAACTGGTTCAAGTGGATGTTGCAAACGCTGCAGAGGATGATGGCATCATATTGCAAATCAAAAGGGAGCTTCTTGGAGTTTCACTTCCATCCAAGTGCCAGTTCAAAGTCAATTCATAACGCTATCAGTCTCTGTATCTGTTATTTCCCTTTGGTGGTCACCATTACGGGTTTGTATTTGTCTTTGAATGTTCTGTCCTTTTTCTCTCTCTCTCTCTCTCTGAATGATCCGTAATTACGCTTATCATATATGTTCATGTGGTATGCTTGCTCAAATCTACATATTTGTTCTCTCTGTCTGTGTCTGCTTCTTTAGCATCCATTCAATTTTGTGGTTGGAGCATTCTGGGTGATCCATTCAAAAACGTTTTTTTTTTTTTTCTTTTTCAAGGTTTTGCTCTTTCTATGTCGACCTTGGTACTGTCAAGTGATTTGTAACTGTGGAAAGTGACGTTTGTTTTTGTGGATCTCCCTGGTTATATCTTTAATTTAGAAGGTCCCTCTGGTTCTTACAAGTAGTGCTCAAACAGCAAGTGTGTGTTCTTTTGAGCTTCCGTACGGTTATGGATATATACTGAGCTCACCACCTATTGCTTTGTGGTGGTGTTATATTGTTCGTTCCCTTTATTTGTTTCAATCCAAAATATGAAAAAGCTTGAACCTTTATTTACTTGGCGGCCGTCTCTGACAGTTTTTTTTTTGTTTTTGTTTCCTGACAATTTCAATCCCACTCAATCTTGTAGTTGGTTGCTGAAGTTTATTACTTGTGATCTTCATTGGCGCAAATTTGAGATTCTGCTATGTTATAGAAATATCTGATTTTTTTTGGTGGGGTGCATTGTAATTGTTGAATCCCTCTATGTATCAGGCACTGCATAGCAGCCCGCTGTTTATGTTCTTCAACGAAGGATCGAACAATATGATCGAAGCTACAATAAGGTCGAGCATTCCGACTACAGTCCCACATGTGGCACTGAAGGTGGAATTGAGCAGGCGTGATTGTAACTGCAGAAATCACTTTATGTTACATTGCATTGGTTTCTGTAAAGGCATTACAAACGCAGTCAGAGAAAGAAAACAAAAGAAAGAAAAACACATTTCTGAAAAGAATGACTCAATATGTAAACCAGTAAAAATTTGTATGATTTGAATCTTTTATGTAGCATGTCCTTCTAGCTTACAATTGATTAAGTGGCTCGGTGCAATCAATGTTCATTATTCATTTATGTGTTTCACTGATGTTGAAAGCCATTTTTTTTTTCTGTTGTGTCAAAGTTTAGAACCATGGTCGGTCCTAGGTTTAATGTGGTCTAAAGTATATTTTGTAAAATGTGGCCTAAATGACATTACATATATTGTAAAATATATAACAATAAAAGAAATCATGTTAATATATATTTAAAGAACTAAATGGCATTAAATATTTTAATAATTATGAAATTTATATCTTCCATCCAAGTGTCAGTTCAAAGTCACATAAATTATCTACTTTATTTAATAATATGTTATGTACCTTCAATAAAGTCATGTAAATCTGGATTCGATACGAAAATCAGATTAAATGAGTTGACTTGAACTTCAACTACACGGCATGTAATAATTGCTTAGGCGGCTGGTACAATATAGGCCTTTGCGAGTTTTGACATCTAACCCAAATAATTCCTTGTCGAACTTTTGCATCAAACCATCAACCTTACAAAAGCATGCTTGAAGAGTTAGCTTTGATACAAATCTCAAATCACTTTGTTCCAGTTTTCTTTGTTTCATTCAAATTACATCCAAGACAATGAATTAACATAACATGTAACAGCGAAGTCTGCGTTAACTAACATCTGGTAGGAGCTTCAATTGTCAAGAAACTCTCACTACAATAGAATGATGTTTTTGCAACATAATTTTGGCAACATCCCTTTGCAATATTATTGCAATGATAAATACACATCACAATTTTATTGTAAATTTATTGCTAATGACAACAGATTTTTTATAGCAATTTCCGTTATCTTTTAACAATTTTTTTTTGCAAATTTTATAAGAAAAAATCAATAATGTTAGTAAATCATTGCTTTTTTGCAAGAATTTTTTAGTATAAGTATGTGGCACATATGTAACTATATTTTCCAACATTTTAAGTAACACTTTTGCAACTTTGTTTTCTACACAAAATTTCTAGTAATTTTGAGATCCCTCATCTGTCAATAAGCAAAACCCCTATGAGCAAATACATATACCGCGAACTTGCCGTTGATCACTTACATACATCATCTTGATTGATGCGTCTTCAGGATCTGAATGGCTACACATGCGATGTCTCCATGCCATGGAACCAAGTGAAGGTGTTGCATATTCTGAATTATGGAGGAACTGATGAAGAATTTACAGAGTTTTCTAGGGAAATTCGAATGCCTTGAACAGCTTAAAGCAGATGTTAAGAAAGAGGAAAATAGCATGACACTGGAAGAAGAAGTTTGTTACATATAACTAGGCAAAACAAGTGGTCGTTTGCGTCACCAGAACTGAGTACAAGAAGTTTCCATTTGTTTGACAAAAAGTTCCAACATTTCCTTAACGTAATCAACTTTGTTGTCCTGAACCCAACTGATCCAAACAAAGAGGTTTATGTGTTACGTTGCCAGACAACAACATGAATCTGATTTTGTAACAATTTGGCTCACATGTCTTGATTTTGCATCATCTAGCTTTATTTATTTTTGGTGGCTTGACTTTCCATAATCAGTTCGGTAGTGCTAGCTATTTTTTCAACACTCGTTTCCCTACAATAATACAAAGATGAAGGTGAGACCAGAGTTGGTATCAGATACCTTTTCACATCTTTGCTGATGACTGATGCATTTTGCTTGAGAGAGACTAAAAAAGAAGAAGTGATCAAGGAGATGATGTCATGTAAGAAGTCACGTGAGGAGGGGAATAAGACACTGTATGAGCAAGAGGTACAATCTGCGGGCTTCTTTGTATCTTTCATGGCGGGGAACCAATCAAGGAGAGACGAGGAGGAGAAAAATCGTTGCTCGTTTGATTATCCTTACAATCATTTGGTGTTTTGCAAAGAATAGAGAATCCGTCGTCATTTTATTGATTTCATATCCCCTTATGGTTTTTTTTTTTTTTTTTTTCATCCCTTATTGTTAAAAATATGTAGTTGTTGGAATTTCGTTTGTTATATATGATCTTATTAGAAAGAGAGGGTAATGGAGCTGCACCTGCACATAGTTTGGCTAAATTTGGCTGTTGTAATTCAACCTGTTATTCTGATTATGTGTTTATGCCTCTGTGGCTACAGGATCAACTTTGTAAAGGATATTGTTAATTCAATATATATAAGTTTATGTTTTGGAGGAAAAAAAAAACAAAGAGGTCATGATCCAAAACTAGATGGTGTTATTTTACAGTTTGTGTTATAGGCTACTAAGTTTTTTTGTCTTTTTTTTTTTTTTTTTTTTTTAATAGTAAAAGTCAGTATTAGGATACTAAGTTGGACGGTTAAAATGGTTAATCAGACGTTTTGGATGAGGTAAATAGCGGATTGACAAAATCAGAATCAAAATAATAATAAAAATCATAGTTTACAACTTTGACGTTTTGTTTGTATTGGTCGTCTTAGTGTTTATTGTATCAATTATTTATCTTTGATAAAATTGTTGTCTTAATCTATCACCCTCTCTGATTGCTAACAAATTTATCGTACATACGTAACGTACCACATCGATTTCATCACATCAGCACCATTCACCACGAGATGCTGCAGGATATATCCCTATCTCATGACAAGTGTCTAGTCGTGGCTTTCTCAAACATTAGCAGTCAAAGACGACAACAGCCGTCAGAGAGAATGCTTTTACTAGATTTCTTCTACTTTCTTTATTCGTCAACGATACTTATCGCTTACATAAAAAACATTGCATCAAAGTGAGAAACGTAAAACAAGCAGTCCGAGGTAATCTAAGAGTTAAAAGTGGTTTAAATTCCTAAAATTGTATTAAACAACATTCGGGTTTATATTGGTAAACATAAAAAAGAAACAATAACCGAAACCGAGTTTAGATCCGATATTTCTATCGCCAATTTACTAATTTCAGCTAGTATACCAGAATTGTTGCAGTTGATTAGGGTGAACCGATTAGAATCAGTGGTTCAAAACCAACAACCAAATAAACCGGTTTAGTTAAGTTTAAACCGGCTGCGATAGACTCCGACTAAAAAATACTAGTTTTACACAAGAAGACGGAGATGACATTGCCGACATGACATTATTTCGAAGCATGAGGAAGGAGCAAAATATTGTTTTGCCATCTCTAAGACGAGCTTTCTCTCTATACGATCAAATTAATCTCATCGATAACGTTCCTGAGGATCAGCTTCGATTTCAGGAGTAAGTGTGAATCATATCAAATCCCCCTTTCCTAATTTGGATTTTTGAGCAATAAAGTTTGGATTTTTGGGTACGCAAATGTATTCGATGAGTGATTGCTTTTTTTTTTTTTTTTTTTTTTTTCTTTTTCTGATGGGTTTCGACCAATTCCAGGTACTAATACATTTAACATTCGTAATGTTGCTACTCCTTAACCAATTTTTAAGAGACCATTGTTATGTATGCTTTTACCATATTGCTAGTGGCTAGAAAAGTTAAAACCTTTTGCACATATTGGAGCTCTTTCTTTTTTTGATGGTTTTTGACTACAATCTCTAGAGCTCTTGATTGTTGGGTGTGGAAGATACAACCACTCTGAATCCCCAAGTCCGTCAGTTTGTAAAGTCAATTGGCATGAAGCTTGAAACAGTTGATTCTGTATGTCTACTGCATCCTCTTGCTTTGTTTTTACTCATGTCCTTGTTCTTTTTGTTTTGGAGTATTGTCTGTGCTTATTGATAAACAAATCTGAATTTTATGCAGAGAAATGCTGCGTCAACTTACAACGTTCTGAATGAGGAAGGCAGGATTGTGGCTGCTGCTTTGCTTCCTTATGGAGTTACATCGTAAGAAACTCTCAACAACTCTGGAATATTGTAAATCTATCTTCGAACCACTCTGAGTCGACATTCATAGTTGAAACACCAACACGGTCTTGTCTACTGTAAATAAAAATAAATCAGTCGAAACCTTTGTAAAGAGAATCAAAATTTCCATCCTTATATGTTCAGGATAACCACATTATTGCAATATTGAAATTGTCCTTGTTCACAGCTTAAACTAGATTTGAGTGTTATTTGATAAATAGAAGATACTATCCTGCTTTATTCCATTGTTTACATGAATTGTTCTCCAAGAACACACTGAAAACCTGGTAACGAACCTAAACCACAAGCACTTCTGTGATTAAAGCATAAAAGATACTGAAAATAAATGTTGAAATTTCTTCGATACGCCTTGCTCTTAAAAGTGATTCTTTCTCTCTGTAGCAGTTTTGCAGGTGAGTCAAACTCTGCGATTCGCCCTGCTCATGAAAAATGTGAATTTAGAAATCATTACTATGAGTGTGAATGTATGTGAAAACACATGTATATTGTTCTTACCATCACTCAGAACAAGAACAAGATCACTCTCGATCACTGTGTGGATTCTGTGTGCTATAGTCACCACTGTTCGATCTTTAAACTCTTGACTGATGATCTTTTGTATCACACCATCTGTTGCAGAATCAACTGAAGCAGTGGCTTCATCAAGTACCAGAATGTTGCTTTTCTTCAACAACACCCTTCCAAGACAGACAAACTGTGATCTGTCTACTTTGTTATTTACCTGTTGGTCTTTGAAGACGATTGATCCTACATTTGGCCAGTTATCAAGAGGTCTGTGATCATCAATTACTAGAGGTGCTTCACTGGGGATTTTGGAGTACTGAAGAATTCGTTCTACAGAAATCATCTTGTTTTCTGCATTGCATATGTTCCATATCACTGTAACTTGTCAAACGTTCAGACTTAAGCCATATGTGACCCCAAGACCAGCAATACCTGTAAGGAAAGGTGAACATGAAGTTTGAGTTCTGATCCCATTAGAAGAAGTAGCTACTGTTTTATGATGTATGAAACTTACTTGGATTGATGACACCTTCAGGGAGAGTCGCAAGTAACACCAAGGAAAAAGCAAAGACAATTACTCCTTTCTTCTTCATCTTGCACTAGCTTTGCTTCTTTCTTTTTATTCTCTGTTGGGATGTTATGCTCTGAGTCACACTGTGTCTGTAGACTCTCTGATATTGATGCTGTGTCATCTTTTGATTTCTCTTTGAAGTTTCTGCTTGACTTTTCAATTGATAGAATTGAGTCTAGTGCTACGTTATAAGCTCCTCGAATTTGCCTGCTTGCATCACTCTGGGTTATAAAGGATTGATTGAGTGGGGTATACGAGCATATGTTAGAAGACGGGTTCTCGCCCGATGTTCTAACTTACAACATTGATTAAGAAAAAAAGCAAAAACTAATAATATGATTTGTCCAAGGAAAAAAAAAAAAAAAGAACCAATAATGATATTTGGAAAAATAGTTATTTTAATACTAGTGTTTATCAAAATACTAGTAAAATTTCAAAAGAAAATAAAAATAATGTAAAAGTAATTGTGGGTTTGCGTTAAAAAGTAAAAGAAGTAAGAACTATCTCTATTATCCTATTTCTGTTATATAATTGACGAAGTAGAAGAAGTGGATGTCATAGACCCAACGATCCCTAAGATCTCTATCCCGAATCGAGACGAACGCCATCAGTCTCTGTATCTGTTATTGCCCTTTGGTCGTCATCATTACGGGTTCGTATTTTTGTCTTTGAATGTTCTGTCCTTTTTCTCTCTCTCTCTCTCTCTCTCAATGTTCTGTCTTTGAATATGCTTGCTCAAATCTACATATTTGTTTTCTCTGTCTGTCTGCTTCTCTAGCATCGATTCAATTTTGTGGTTGGAGCATTCTGGGTGGTCCATTAAAAAAAACGTTTTTTTTTTTTTTTTTTTTGGGTTTTGTTCTTTCTATGTCGACCTTGGTACTGTCAAGTGATTTGTAATTGTGGAAATTGACGTTTGTTTTTGTGGATCTCCCTGGTTCTTTCTTTAATTTAGAAGGTCCCTCCGGTTCTTACAAGTAGTGCTCAAACAGCAAGTGTGTGTTCTTTTGAGCTTCCGTACGGTTATGGAACTCTAGCTCGAGCCTTTATTTGTTTCAATCCAAAATATATAAAAAGCTGGAACCTTTATTTGTTTCAATCCAAAATATGAAAAAGCTCGAAACTTTATTTGTTTCAATCCAAAATATGAAAAAGCTTGAACCTTTATTTTCTTGGCGGCCGTCTCTGAAAGTTTTTTGTTTTTTTTGGTTACCTGAAACAATTTCAATTCCACTTAATCTGGTAGTTGGTTGCTGAAGTTTATTACTTGTGATCTTCATTGGCGCAAATTTGAGATTCTGCAAAGTTATAGAAATATCTAATCTTTTTTGATGGGGTGCATTGTAATTGTTGCATCACTCTATGTTTCAGGCACTGTTAATCTCTCTATGGATGCCAAAACCTGCTCGGGAGATGCAATCAGCTGGCTCCCACACGAAGTTTTGGGCAAAATTTTGTCCTTACTGCCGACAAAACAGGCTGTGTCAACATCTGTTCTCTCGAAAAAGTGGAATCATATGTACAGATTGGCGGATAGTCTTGATTTTGATGACTCCGTCTCGCTGCATGCGGAAGAGGGTGGTAAACAAACGAGTTATGTGTTTTCAGATAGCTTCAAGAAAATTGTGGATCGAACACTGGCTTTGCAATGTGATTATTCGATCAAGAAGTTCTCACTAGCATGCCACGTTGGCGCGGTTAATGAAGGCCAAAAGGCTTGTGTGGGACGCTGGATATCTAATGTTGTAGGACGCGGTCTCGTTGAATTGGACTTACGCATAAAAGATCGGGGTATACACTTTCTGCCTTCTCAGCTCTTCGCAAGCAAAACACTGGTTAAGCTGACACTGGGAACAAAGCTCTACCTTGGAAAGCTTCCTTCATATGTGTCACTTCCATCTCTCAAGTTTCTCTTCATCGATACGGTTTTCTTTGAATATGAAGATTTGTGTTGTGTGCTTCTCGCTGGTTGCCCGGTGCTCGAGGAGTTATCAGTCCATCACAAAGACAATGCTATCCCTCACATCATATCGAGTCCGACGGTCAAGAGACTATCAGTTCACTACAACTTTCATAGCGAGAACGAACTGTCATTGGACCTGCCAAAGCTAGAGTACCTTGACTACTCTGATTTCGCCTTGTATGAATATCCACAAGCTAACTTGGGATCCCTTGTAGAAGCTAAGCTGGATCTTTATCCGGCTGAACATGTGGAGAGGCCAGGTGTAACTAATCTCATCATGGGGATAAGAAATGTTGAGATCCTTCATCCATCTCCCGCCTCAGTTGATGTAAGTTAGCCAATTTCTTTCTATCCTTTTGAAAATCCTTGGGACATTATTAAACTGTGATATTGTGTGTTTCAGGTGATCTACTCATGCTGTAAATATGGGCTACTTCTACCGGTATTCAAAAATCTGGTTAATTTATCTTTTGGGAGTAAGGATAAACGAGGTTGGAAATTGCTGGCAACTATGCTTAAGCAGTCTCCAAAGCTTGAAACTTTAATCATCCAGGTATACTCTTAAGTCTTAACAAACAAAACCTATGAATAAATACATATACACAACGTAACTTGGTGGTTGATCATGTACATACATCTTCTTGATTGGATGCTTCTTCAGGATCTGAATGGTTACAGAGGCGATGTCTCCATGCCTCCGAACCAAGTGAAGGTGTTGCATGTTCTGAATTATGGAGGAACTGATGAAGAGTTTAAACAGTTGGAGAAATGTTTTATTGGGAAAAAAACGTAATGCAGAAGCTGTGGTGGATGATGACATAAGTTTGCAAACCAAAAGGAGATATAACGATGCTTCATGGAGTTTCACTTCCAGGAAAATGCCATTCCAGAGTGGCATAAGACGTCTAGATTCATATTACGCTATGTAACTTTAAACTCATATATTGTTTCTACTAGATTTTTTTTTCATTTTTTGTCACACTTTATAGTACAAACCCACTTATCATGTGACTTCTTCGTCTAGACTCAAGAGCATGAAAGTTATCTCCTTCTTATTTACAGGATTCCCCTGTGGGTTGGGTTTGTTTCTGTTCTGTAAGAGTCATTAGACTCGACTTCTTCTCCTTCGACAATCTTAGTTTCTTACGTCAATTTTCTCTTATGTTCAACTCCATTGTCGCCACTCTCTATCCCTCCATTTTCTCAGTGCTCTTGTTCTGAATGTGGAACAGCTGATAAAAGGTATTATTACGCGCAGTGTCATTTGATGGACTTGTAACCAATTATTGTAGATTTAATAAACACCCAATCTGTCTAAGCATCCGAAAGTTACATATGTACCCAGTGCCGTGCTCAGGCTATTGGTGGCTTAGGGCGGATAAAAATTATGGCTTTTGTTATTAAAGATATTAATGTTATAAAACATAATGCAAATATATAATGTTATATTATATATGTATATGTGTATATGTGTATGCATAATATATACATACTATAGTAAATAAATGGAGAGAGTAATATATGGAGTGAGAGACCGAGAGTAGAGGGGAGAGAGTTAAACAATGATGCTCTTCTTATTATTACTCTCTTCTCTTCTTACAACAACTCCTTATTTATAGTGAGCAACAAATGAGTCACACACTTATGCATTTGGTAATGACAAATGGTGAGTTAGTGTAATATAGCAACAAGTGTCATGACATGTGTCTTGTGATGGATTAATCACAATTATATTTCATAACAATTAAAATATATTTTTTTATTTCAAAGAAAACAATGATCTTAAGATGAAAAAAGAAATAGTATAAACCAAAATTTTGTATCTTTTTTCCTAAAAATAATTTTAGCCACAATTCCAATTAATTATCTCTTTTCTATTAATTGTCTTTCATTAATATTCTTATACTATAGTTACTAGGTCTGAACCCGCGGTACACCGCGGGACGAATCTGATTTAATTTGTATTTTATACATATTAATGTAATATAATTTATATCTATATATTAGTAAAATGTATGAAAGTGTATTAATATGTATTGTTTTAATTTTTCTCTTCTGCTGAATAGTATTATTATTTTATACTACCGCTTTAATAAATCTTTGTTTGAATGTGTTTTGTATTGTTTCAGTTGTACTCGCGTTGGTTCAAGAGATTGCGGTGTAATTTGCGGTGTAACTATTATTATTTTAATTATGGTTATTTAAAGAGTATTATGATATTATAATAATTATTTTGAAAACAGTTTGTGTGTCTTAATATGGTCCTTTTAGTTGAATTTTTGAATTGATTGTTTAGAATTTAGCAGCTGGTTGGTTGTTTATCTTAATTTTTTACTATAAATTAGGAATAATACTTTCTTTGTAATTTTACTACCTAAATTACATTTTTTTAACTTTTTAAATTTCATTACCTAAATTAATGTAATTCTATGGTAGCTCTAATAAAATATTTTGGATGTAACATTTACTTTAAAATTTATACATATGATAGTTATATATTTGTTAAAGCAATCATTAAATTTAATTTGACATATAATGGGATTATTTTGTATTACAAAATTATGTTACTATTGGGCCAAGCCTTTTCGTTTTTTTAATGAATTAAACATTTTTAAGACAAAAAAATAAAGATCACGTTAAGAGAAAAGGAATTGGGACCGACATTATTTGCTTTTTCTGTGTTGCTTTCTCACCATCTTCTTTGTTCCTCGATTCATCTTCAATTCTTACTCAAATCTTCACTTCATACATCAATTTCTTTTAATCTCAGTTCTATTAATCTAAACTCTCCATCGATATGTTATAGCAACCTGAAAAAAACAAAAAAAAAACAAAAAAGAAGATGCTTTCGGGTAGTTCTCATTGACGATCGACTTCCATATGTTTGGGTTTCAGTCGAAATTTTTTCGATTGGGTTAATTCCTTCTACAATTCGATGATGTGGGTAAGCTGATTTTAGAATCTTTCTTAATTTGAATCTATTTACATGATCCCCGAAGCATCTAACATATTTTGTATTCGACCCAAATCTTATTTTGTAAAAATTGTGAAGCTGTATCAAATAGTTTAATTTACAGGTTTTGTTGGATTATAGAAGATAAATTTGAATCAAATTTCCATTGTTATTAACAAATAGCTGAAATTTTGTTGTTTATTTCATGGATTTGGAGAAAACCGCAGTTGGTGCTCACATCAAATGACAATCATACCAACGGTATAACTTCTACAATTCAAGATAATCTGTAGCAATATATACAGTTATTTGCAATGACTTAATAACTTTGTTACGAATACAGGGGGGTTATTGATTGTAACAGAGATAAATAACAATCAGATAAGTACTTTGGAGATTGTTTAATTTATAATAGCTATAAGTTATTGGTTATGTGAAATGAAATGCTGATTACGGTTGTTATATTCTTATGGGTTATCTGCTAAACATCAAGAAATTACACTTTACAAAAGGCTGAGAAGAGTCATCATGATTGACACCACTCATATCTAAAGTATGTTTTAAAGGTATGTTTTCTGGAACCCCAACTGATTCAATCTAATGTAGTTTGGTTGTCTATCTAATATGTAATTTCTATTTATTATGCATTTTTAATGAAAGAAAACTATGAATAAGTTTAGGTGACAAACAAATTTTATTCAAGATGGATAAGTAAAAACTAAAACATTGAGATCTTAAAAATTTAGAAGCAGCATACTAACGTAAATTCTTCAGTTCATACTTCTGGCCAACACATGCTTCCTTGAATGAGTTGTATAGCACGCCATTGTAACTCCTCAAATCTTTATCACTTGTAGGTATCCTTCTCATTCCATAAGTTATCATTCTCAATGCTTACCAGAAACTGGTAAGTTTTTCCAACCAAACTCTTGATAGCTGGTGGCAAATTTTTTGGATCTTCCATCTATATAGAATAAAGTTTTCAATTAAATACTAAAAATATTTATCACATTTTGCCCAGTTAAAGAGTCATTTGTTTAAATAAAGACATATTACCTCATCAAAGGGTCCTTCAATTAGACTGTTAGCGGTACAACCAACAATTTCAGCAGCTGGGCTATCGAAAAGCATTAGTTTCATCTGTCCTGTTTGATCCATCACATTGACATGTGTTTTGAACCTAATAGATTTATGTATTAGAGTCATAATCGATTAAATATTAGGGACATGAGTAGTTTTGTTTATTACCTTGATAACACATTAGTCACTTGGGCGTGGCAAGTATCACACTGCCACTTTTGTTTCTTTGTCACAGACGCATTTCCATTAGTAGTAGAATTCACCTTGGAAACCTTCTTATTACACTTTTTACATGCAATGTAGTACCACGCCCAGTCACAGTCTATGGCGTAAATAGTACATATCAGCCTAACCTTACCAACCTACCATCAAGCAAATAACTTTAGTTGTATAATGCACACATGACATTTGAAAACTTAGATTAATTTAGTACATAATGGACATAGTAATACCTCAATGGCTTCCAAGATATCTTGGATGGTCCCATTCGCATATTGATGGTAGAATTCTCCATTATTTGCTAACTGCAGCTCACGTTTTGGTTTGCTCTCAAGTAAAGTGAGAGCAAGACCATCATTTGGCAACCTAGTTTGACAATTGGTTTAAGTTATTAATTTATAAAAACTGTATAAGTACTAAATAAATAGAAAATACTAACTTGTACTTACTTATTCTTGAACTCGACAATCTGACCATACTCTGGATTAATGGTGAGCTGTGATGCGTTAAAAGCATTTGCTATTGTCCTTACATCTACGATAGTAGTAAAAGCATATTTAGTCAAAACTTAATAAAGGAAATGATCCCCACAATTAGTATAGTTTCACTTAGGAGTAGTTTCGTACCATTGTAGATTTTGATTTTAGCAAATCTCAGAAGACAAATCATCATTTCAACATCGCCGTCTTGACATGCACCAAAGATTTGATCAGCAAATGATCCCCACAAAGTACATGTTAACCTTACATCACTGTTTTGAAAGCATCACAAAAGTTTTATGCTGTTTAAAATTTACAATTAAAGAATACAATTAATTTAAGTATGTTGAATTATATTTTAAAATGCTTTATACCTCTCATCCCTGAGTTCAACATCAATCTTGTTTGTTGGCTTGTTGTTAACATCTATTGTCTCCATCGCACCAACATTAACCACTTGACCAACAATATCTATGCTTGTAAACACGTAAACGGATTAGTAAGAAGACACATAAACTTTTGTAGAGATATTGAAAATACATAAGTTATTCATACGATTACCTATTAGGAAGTTTGGGTTGAGGTTCCCGGTTAGTACAGAATCAAATCGGGAAAGCGCTAGGTATGGCTCATCAGACAGAGGATCTATCTTCGCCACAATGGTTTGAGTCATGAAACCCATCTTGTATCGATGAGCAGTTGGTTTGAATTGACCTCCGGCAAAATTCAGTTGGAAATTTTCAACTGATCTCCATTCTCCTTGAGTGATCTTGCTCTCGAACCGGTTGATCAGATTCTTTTTCACGCTCGCATAAATCTTTGTACCCTGAAAATGACATTGCTGTTAAACTACTAATATTAATTTGATTTTGTATATAGTACTTATGTTTACTTACCTGAGCATCAGCGAGTACCATGTCAAATGATTCACCAAATTGTGTTGGATCTGTTCTCCAGGTATGAAGGACACAGGCATGCACTTTCCAACGGTTTGAGTCATGAAACTCATCTTGTATCGGTGAGCAGTTGGTTTGAATTGACCTCCGGCAAAATTCAGTTGGAAATTTTCAACTGATCTCCATTCTCCTTGAGTGATCTTGCTCTCGAACCGGTTGATCAGATTCTTTTTCACGCTCGCATGAATCTTTGTACCCTGAAAATGACATTGCTGTTAAACTACTAATATTAATTTGATTTTGTATATAGTACTTATGTTTACTTACCTGAGCATCAGCGAGTACCATGTCAAATGATTCACCAAATTGTGTTGGATCTGTTCTCCAGGTATGAAGGACACGGACATGCACTTTCCAAGTAGTTTTAAAAGGCTTGACATCTCGGAGAAAAGTGTAAGAAGAAGCCATTGCAAGGTAAGTTTCTTAGTTTTGACTCGACAATTGCTGAAATGGTGATGATTTTACCCTATGTGGTGATGAGCTATTTATAGGTGAGGTTAGGGATAAAAATATTTGAGCATAATGCAAGCATAATATCTTAGAATCTTTTAATTTCTAAGATTTATTCGAATATTAAGCTTTGAGGTTAGGGAAGTTTGGATTTATGTGATAATACGAAAAGATTTTTTGAGATTATGATGGACTAAATCGTGGAATTATAATTGAGATTGCGATGATTAAGGTAATTTGGTTGATTAGTTGGTTATGATTGTATAGTTACCCGATGTTGATTGTTGTGATGATATAGTCTTAAAGTTTCGAATATTAAAGTTTTAGTTTAGGGAAGTTTATATTATTATATTTAATATCTAATAACTAATAACTAATGGGTAAGGCTTTGTTTATATTAAATATCTAATAACTAATGGGTAAGGCTTTGTTTTTTGCAGTGAAAGACAATCGAAGCCCAAAAATCATTGATTCCGGGTTATTGTGAGAGAGGACGCGGATCCTTTATGTGTACGGGTCGGATAATTTCGATTGTGTATTTTTGTCCAAATTATCCCTTCCAATTTTTAAAAACCCTCTCCTTTATGCTTAATTGAAGGGTAATCTTGGAATTTTTTGACAATTTTCTAATTTGTACTTCTCTTTTACTTATATAGAGATAACTATAAAACGTCAAAGCCAGAAACAAAGCCCAAGGCGTCTCCGTCACTTTCTAGGGTTAGAAGCAACGTTGCGGCCATAGCAGCTTCTTTATCTGCGTCTCAGTCGCCTTCTCGTGGTGCAGCCACACCAACCCGGCTGGCGAAACAGAATAACCAACAACCTGGTTGGCCGTCAAAGAAACTGGAATCTCCGAGGAAGGAGGATGAAAGAGAAGCCATCGAGAGAGACTGGAAAAGTAGCTAGCGACAATATAAATCCGGTGACAGAGAAACCCTAGCTCCTATTGCTCGTCCATTAGAGCATTTAGAACGAAAAGAAACAGATTCATCTCAGGAACAGAGGAAGACGACCAAGCGGTGCAAGAAAAGAAGAAAGATCTTCCTGAAGGTAGTCGAGAGAAGCCAGCAGCACATCAGGGACAACAAAAGAGAAAAGAAATCGAGAAACTTGCGTTACAAGAAAGGAAGAAAGCTCTTCACGACGGCAGTGGAGAGAAGTCAGAAGCAGATCAGAGACAATAAAAGAGAAAAGAAGAAGAGAAACTTGCGTTACAAGAAACCAAGAGAGCTCTTCAAGCTGCAGGTAGAGAAGATGTAACGCTAAGCAAAACCTAGATGATGTGAATGTTCTCCATTTAACAAAAGGAATGTGAATGTTCTCCATGTTTTATATCTGCTCCGGCGTCTGCATCCCCTAGACTATTGTTGAATGAACACAAAGAAGAAGAAATTATTAGAATGGTTTCTCAACCCACTTAACCTGGCTGTGCATCCTCGGACTTGTTACAGAGCAGAGTAGAGGTTTTTACTCTACTAAGGTTTTATGGAAAATTTCTATTTTTGAGTGATTGGTTAATTTCCTTTTTTTCGTTTTCTTCTCTCTCTGTAGATAAACCCAAAAGTCCTTTGATCTAATTTCGAATCGAAAAGACGACCAACGCCATCAATCTCTAGAGCCGCAAGTGTGAGTGTGTTCTTTGAGCTTCCACAAGTCGTCTAGATTCATATTAGGTTATGTAACTTTAAACTCATATATTGTTTCTACTAGAATTTTTTTCATCTTTTGTTACACACTATAATAGAAATTTACATTTAGAGAATTTTAGACAATAAGCTTCCAAACGTTTAATATTTTACACACTATAATATTTTAATAATTATGAAAAATGATCTCTTTCAAATGTTTTTGCAGGAAATTTATTGATTTTTAAGGTTTTTCTTTATATTCAACAAATAAATAAGATATTAACCGACGTTTTTCAAAATAAAAGATGCAGAGGATGATGGCATCATATTGCAAATTAAAAGTGATCTAATGATGTTTCTTGGAGTTTCACTTCCATCCAGGTGTCAGTTCAAATTCACATAAATTAACTACTTTATTTAATAATATGTTATGTACCTTCAATAAAGTCATGTAAATCTGGTTTCAATACAAAAATCAAATTAAATGAGTTGACTTGAACTTCAACTACATGGCCTGTGATAATTACTTAGGCGGTTGGTACAACATTGCATCCCCCCCCCAATTATTACATGCATGATCACGGATCATTATAATAAAAATGATACTTACTAATTAATAATGTTTGTTTTTAACTAACAAAATTAGAAGATTAAAAAAATCAAACTTAGCGGCTGGTACAATAAATGTTCATTACAATTACATTTTCCAAACTGATATATTTCTATTTATCAATTTGTTCCACAATTCCTAACCCTAAATCCTCCAATTTGTTCCAGAATTCCTAGCGCTAAATCTTTTTACAAAACAATCAATTTGTTCCACAATTCCTATCGCTAAATCCTTTTACAAAATTCCACAATTCTAGCGCTAAATCTAACACAGTTTACTCAGATTTCGAGTTTCTACCTGAACTTTTTCCGATTAGGACGTGAAAATGCTTTTTCGTCGAAGAGAAACTCTCGAGACCTGACCGTAACGAACAAAAAACAAACAAAACAAAAGAGCGAGTAAATCAGAATTCAGAAACCAATACCGAGAGACAGAGAGGGAGGGAAATAGCTTAGGATTTCACGATCTACCGAAATTCGCCGGAGTTTAAGGCGGTGAACAAGTTAAGATGCGGCGGCGAGTCACTGAGTGTCTTTTAACGGATCCTTTGATTTTGGAGGTAAAATTTAGAAATTTGGGGATTTTCCATCTCTTTATAACATTCAATTTAACGCGTGTGCTTCAGTCGCGTCATCGACATTTTTTTTTTGTTTCTTTGTTTTTAATTTGACATTACTGAAGGACTTTATTGATTTGATTAATTAAAAGTAACAAAAATTTTATCTTGGCCTTCTGTTATTTTTATTTTTTTTCTTTTTATTCTAACAATCCATTAGAAAAAGGTTGAATTAATTTAAGACCAAAAGATATCTCTTCTCAATTGTTGGTGAAAGGAATCGTTACGCCTATATGCATGCATGTCAACAACATACAATATATATGTTCATCAGAATCTATACATGTGAAGTTGTGAACTCAATCAAAACCATTTCCAGCTTTTCAATCTATGAAATAATTAAGGGTCTCTCACATTTTTCTTAGCTAACTAACTAACTTACTACTAATTTCACATTTTTCTTCATATATATTTGACAATTTGCACTCGAAATAGTGTACGTGTTTGTACTTTTCTTCTAAACCGATGCGTATAATATATATTGGAATATATAGGAAAATATACTTATCTCCATATATATTTTCATACATCAATTTTAAATGAGCTAGTCAATTGGTATAAATGAGCTAGTCAATTTTCAAACACCAATAATAAACCTCCAATTTTTTAGTATGCAGTTATGCACCCTATTAGCTAAATTACCAAAAGCACCATAGATCTTCTCCATCTATATAAACAAGCATAAGCTAATTAATATCTTTAATAAAGTCACAATTCGACCAAAAAGCATATTTTCTCTCATTTAGTTATGGCAATCTATTCCTTAGCGAATAAATGGAGGGTCGAATCTCTTATGATTTTGTTGATGGTGATGGTAACAAATATAGTCGAACCAATGGCTGAAAAGGTCAACCATTCAGGCCAACGAAAGCAAGAGATTGAACTCATGCTTAAAGCAACTCAAAACCTGAATGTTGAGTTTTAACAATTTGGTGTACCTCTCTTGATTTTGCATCATCTAGCTTGTTCTTTACATGTGAATGTTCATGGAGAAACGAAATGCAAAAGTTCTTGATATATCAGAATTACACTTGGATTATGACTTATGAGAGTACATAATACATTAGGCATCAAATAGAACGCATAAGATGATGAATAATTAATTAAATAAACATAAGTGAAATGACGATAAATTGGATAAACATATATAATAGATTTATAATGTAGTTTTAGTACTCATTCTTCTTTACAAAGGAAAATAAAACATAAATTCGATTCGACTATGAGTTTGTTGTACACTCTAGCTCCTACGTAATCTCCTATGTATGTGCAATGACTTAAACTGCTGCTTCAAGAATACTATTTTTGTTTTGTATTTTTAAACAACTTATTTCACATTTCAAGTTTTCCCTGTGTTCTTTGCTTCTTCATAAAGCTCTCTGTTGAGGTGCAAAAGCATCAATTGAACATGCATGCACAGAGATTCCAAAGATAACTTCACTGGAGAAACCGATCACTTTTCTTCACCTACCTGAAAAGTTATCTTTTCTCCTTTTAGAGACACAAAAACTACACATACACATACACATACACATACACACATACATACAAAAATACAGAGAGAGAGAGATGAATGAATAAAATATTTACTCTTTACCATTTACCCCATCAAAAATTTACCTTTTTGACATCTCTCTACAATCATCATCATGCCTCCTTTCCGTTTTACATTCCATTCTTCTCATCCAACTCTCCTTCCGTTTTTACAGATTTTTGTAGCAAATTTCCGTTATCTTTTTGCAATTTTTTTCGAAGAAAATATTTTTTTTTTGCAAATTTTATAAGAAAAATTCAAAAATGTTAGTAAATCATTGCTTTTTTGCAAGAACTTTTTAGTATAAGTATGTGGCACATCTGTAACTATATTTTGCAACATTTTAAGTAACACTTTTGCAACTTTGTTTTCTACACAAAATTTCTAGTAATTTTGAGATCCCTCATCTGTCAATAAGAAAAACCCCTTTGAGCAAATACATATACCGCGAACTTGGCGTTGAACACTTACATACATCATCTTGATTGATGCGTCTTCAGGATCTGAATGGATACACATGTGATGTCTCCATGACATGGAACCAAGTGAAGGTGTTGCATATTCTGAATTATGGAGGAACTGATGAAGAGTTTACACGGTTACAGAGTTTTCTAGGGGAATTTGAATGCATGACATTGGAAGAAGAAATTTGTTACGTATAACTAGGCAACACAAGTGGTCGTTTGCGTCACCAGAACTGAGTAGAAGAAGTTTCCATTTCTTTGACAAAATGTACTAACATTTCCTTAGCGTATTCAACTTTGTTGTCCTGAACCCAACGGATCCAAAAAAAAGAGGTTTCTGTGTTACGTTGCCAGACAACAACATGAATCTGATTTTGTAACAATTTGACTCACCTGTCTTGATTTTGCATCATCTAGCTTTATTTCTTTTTGGTGGCTTGACTTTCTATAATCAGTTTGGTAGTGCTAGCTATTTTTTCAACACTCGTTTCCATGCAATAATACAAAGATGAAGGTGAGACCAGAGTTGGTATCAGATACCTTTTCACATTTTTGCTGATGACTGATGCATTTTGCTTGAGACAACTGTTAACTGGTTTTTTTTGCCTGATTAGCTATCTTTCTAGGAGTTTGATGCTTTTATTAAGGTTCATCGACTTGTCTCTCTGAGAAAACTGCAGTGGTGGTTTGGGCAAGGAAAGTTCTCCATGTTTTGTATCTGCTCCGGTAATAGAGGTTCTCACAATGGTTTCTCACCCCACTTAACTACAGTAAGTTCTCACAAAGAATGATATAGAAACCTGGCTCTGCATCCTCGGAATTGTTACAGAGCAAAGTAGAGGTTCTTTTTCCATGGCTGGGTCATATAATGGGATCATCGATCTATAGCTTTTGCCTTGTGGTTGGCTTAATACTCGTGAATCCGATTGGTGGATGGTGGACCTAGCAAGCTGTACTTGTAACACTTGTTTCCCTGCAGTCAGAGAGACTATCAATCAACACATGAAGTTAAAAATTCATCAACCACCTAGAATCAGTCAAATATATAATTCCAACCAGCATAACCATGAACAAATGATGTGCCTCCACGATCATATTAGTCCCCCTGTGCCTCCACAATCTGCATCAAAGAGAAGGATAGATTCATTAAAAAGACATTGGATATAAATAATAGTTGAAAAGGGAAAAAGTTTTAAGAACAAACTCGTGTAGGAGAGAATCTGTGGATCATCGATCGAAATGACAAGGAACTGAAGTATATAGAGTGACTAATGGAGAGGCCAGTCCCCTATCTTGGCCAAGAGATCAGCAGCGGCAGCTTTGTTGAATGGATTTAAGGCATATAATTACATCAAACATCCATGGAAATATCATCAACGTATATAAATCCAAATTTAGTTAAAAGAAGTGTGATCCAAGCAATGAGAGCAATGAACAATATAATTAGAAATACTCAAACCTCCTGTGATACGTGTTGGAGGTCCAGAAAATAAAAATAGGGTCCCATACATACTCTTCTCCAACCTACACGATCAATTTAAGACAGAATCAGACAAAAAAAAAACAAGTTAGCAAGTAAAAATAGTAAAAAAATTGGAAGGCAAACCGAGAGAGAAGCAAAATTGGAAACCAAACCGAGAGAAAGAACCTGAATTGCTGGTCGAGGAAGCAAGAAGGTGTGATCAAAAACATGTAGCATAAGTTCTGTCTTTTATACATACACGTCTAAGGGGTTTTGGCAATCTTCTCCAGAAAAAAAAAAAACCTAACTGTTTCTGTAAGAACTAAGAAGAAAAAAAGAATGAGAGTGACTGACGCAATTGAGACAGGAACATCGGAAGCGTCAGAGAAACAGACCTTGTTGGTAGGCGTCGATGGTCTTCGAGAGAGGGACTCGTCAGTCATTGCAAAAACTGGTCGTCGTGCTCTGACGGAGACATGGTGGAATCTATCCATATCTCAGATTCCGCTGATTAACTTCTCCCCCAAGAAAAGACTTAACAACTGTGTAAAAAAAAGTCATCAGATGTTAGAATTAGAAATTAGGTCAGAGATGAAACAAAACAAAATAAAGACAGAGAGTGAATAGCTAGAGTAGAGTGGCTTACTTACTTATCATAATCTCAGAGACCGGCGGCGAGCGATCATCTTCTCATATATGATATATGGCTCTGTTCCAGAGAGAAACTTCTGAAAATAAAAATCATTGAGAAATAAAAGATGGATTTTTGTTTATTTAGGGTTATGATTTCTCAGGTGAGATGAGATGAGTGACTATATATAGATTTAGGGTTTACAACGAAAAAACAAATTAGGATTACTTCTGTTTTTCCATTTTTTATTTTTTTACCAAAAAAAAAATTAAAATTTAACAACTCGTAACTAAACTTACAATGTACTTGGTCATTTTCTTCTCTCCTCGTTATCTCGAGGCCTCTTCTTCTCACCAAACAAAAACACTTTTCTTTCTATTGGGCCTTTATCTAAACTGCAGCCCATTATCATTTGTTACTAAACACATCAAGCCCAACTCCCTTCTTCAGTTGACTTCTCTCTCTTGTCATTTACTCCTCCTCTCTTCACGAGTCCGATGCGTTCTTCGCTGCTATGTTTTGCTTCTCATCTCCTTCACTGATTCTTCTTTGCTGTTGCAGATTTGGTCGAGGAGCTCAATTCCTAACACTATGTTTCAAATTATGCATCTTGGATGCTAAAATAATTTCAGTTCTTTGATCGACACATTGATATTGGTTGATTGGATTCTACTTTGAATGATGTTCATGTAACACCCGTACCGTCTGACGGAACATGTAATCCATCCGGTATGGCCAAAAACGTTTCTTTCTTTAAAATTCACCAACGAACAAACTTCAAACTGTAACTCTTGAAATTACTAACCTGGGAAAAAGGAAAGAAGGGGGGGGGGGGGGTGAGTAAACAAGTTTACTCAGTGAGGAGATCAAACTCTGCCCACTGGACATACAGTAATACCGTTCCAAATATAATCAACAAGTATTACATAGCATAGATTCAGAATGTTTATCAATCAAACAAACAAGCAACTTTCATCTTAGTTTATTCACTTCTGTGGCAACTACCACATTCAAACATTTTCGTTTCTTTACATTACTTAGTAAGTTTTACTTTCCTTATAGGTTTGGCCATTATCACTTTTTCTGGCTCACAAACCTCATTCCTGGAAGACCACGGCCCATAGCTCGTACTGCTCGAGAAAACAAACTGGCCCAATTATGAAATTGGGGTGTTACAGTTCATGCGGTTGATACTGCGTTTAAGAGTGCTCAAGGAAGGAGTAATGGATGCTATAAAACTTGAAGGCTGCAAAATGCATTGTGGAAGCTAAAAGTGTTCTTGGTGGGTGGCTTCAGGCCACAGGGCCAAAAACATAGCTAGTGCTGTTCTCAAAGCTAGGTTCATGCATGTGTATTTAATCTTTAATAAGGTTCGTTTCTCTACGTCTTCGTGTTATCGAGAGGCACTGTGGGATCTCAAGTGATAGCTGAGTTTGTACTTTGACGTTTCAAATGATTGCAATGCCCTTCTTCATCGAGAAGATTTTACCAAGTGGCGAGATGGGGAGTGACAAGGACCTGCATCCTGATCAGAGTCGTGTTAAACAAATAAAATGGATCAGAAGGCAATTGTATGACTCTATCAAATAAGAAAACCAGAATCAATGTTGCAGTATCCACCTCTTATGATGGAAACTACTGATGTGTCTGCTTCAGCAGACTCCAAAGCTTCAAACTCTCATCATCCAGGTATATTCTATATAAAACCATATGAACCAACCCAAAAATCAAAACAACTTGGTCGTTGATACTTTTACATACATACATCTTCTTGATACTTTACAATCTACAAGGTTACGCAGGCGTTGTCTCTGTACCTCAAACCCAAGTGAAGATGTTGCACATTTAGAATTATAGAGGAACTGATGACAAAGAGTTGAAACATTTGGAGAATTTTATACCTGCAAAATCTTTTGTGGAAGCTAAAGTGTTCTTGGTGGCCTGGGCAAAAAAACATAGCTAGTGCTGTAAAGGTCTGAAAGCTAAAGGTTCATGCATATGTATTTAATCTTTAATAAGGTTCGTTTCTCTAAGTTGTGTGACGTCTTCGTGTTATGGAGGCACTGTGGGATCTGCAAGTGATAGCTGTGTTTGTACTCGCACGTTTCACATGATTGCAATGCCCTTCTTCATCGAGAAGATTTTACGAAGTGGCGAGATGGGGAGTGATTGTTATGGAAACAAGAGTTACCTGTAATGTCATGATATATGCTTTCCACAACCGTAGATCATACCAGAAAATATATTATAAAGAACCAATCTGACTATGTCAATGTGATGCTTTAAACTAAGTGATAACGGTGGAAACCTAAAAGATTTGGGCCAATCTTTGAACTTGACAGAACACATCTGATCTGATCTTTGGGCCAATCTTTTTACTATCCAATCTTTGAACTTGTCAGAACACATCTGATCTGGGCCAATAGAAACTCTGCATCTAACAGGTTCTGTAGCTCACTCATTTGGAGATGAGGACATGTTTCTGAGGTAAGGTAAAGTTTCTCAAAAAAATGCAGAGACTTCTAGTCTAGGGATCTACCGTCTACGTGTTTGGTTTTCACATTGTTTCAACCAGCAAAATTAGAAGAAGAAGGTAAAAAGAGTTTTGAACATCAAAGAGACCACAACGGAGTTGATTCTTACCTTTTGCCCAGTCAGTTCAAGACCTGCAGCTGCGCACAACCATGTCTTTCTCGTTGAAGAAAATCCTGCAATTTGGTATTGTTAGTGAGTAAACTTAACTGGGTCCAACCATAAAAAGTTGGAAGGTACAGATTGTCTACGTACCACATATCAAACTGGGTGCTTTTGATGAATGCAACAAGCTTTGAAAGTTTTTCACCAAACATCAAGTAACTGACATGCCTTTCAAGTATGCTCTTTACAGAAATAAGCAACATGAGAACTTTGCTCTTTGAACGAGGACCTGCATCAGAGTCGTGTTAATCAAATAAAACTGATCAGAGTGTGACTCTATCAAATAAGAAAACCAGAATCAATGTTGCAGTTTCCACCTCTTATCGAGTGATGATTCCTTGTTGCTGGAACCAAAAATAGGAAACCCGAAAAGCAAATATCATCATTCTGGCGCCTGCTCAATGCAAACATCATTACTCTGGATTCACGTACTGAATTCCCCACTTAAAACAAACAACAAGAATATCAAATACATACTAGCTCTCCAGCAAGATCATAGAGGGACTCATCAACTGTCGCCTGCAAATTGACACGACAAGAGTATTAGATGCAAATTTTACACGCGACAGCTAAAATAACCTGCAATAGCCGTAATGCACAGTACTGGATGACAGCAACCCCTTCCAGTTTGGGAATAACCTGCACCATTTATATACTTAATGTATAATTCGAAACATAGTCTAACACATTAACTAAGTAACTTTCTCAGAAAAAATTGATCAAAGAAGAATAACACAAACCTCCTTGGACTCAGAGCAGCACCACCTCTTGAATCATCATCTAGCAAACCAAAGATAAGAAACCCGAAAAGCAAACATCATTACTCTGGATTCACGTTTTGAATTCCATGTTTAAAACAAACAACAAGAACATCAAATACATACTAGCTCTCCAGCAAGATTATAGAGGGACTCATCAACTGTCGCCTGGTAATTGACAAAATAAACTTTCTTAAGAACAGAAACAACAAAATTGACACGACAAGAGTACAAAGATACAAATTTTACACGCGAAAGCAAAAATTACCTGCAATAGTAATGAATGACAGCAACCCCTTCCAGTTTGGCAATAACCTGCACCATTTATATACTAAATGTACAATTCGAAAAATAGTCTAACACATTAACTAAGTAACTTTTCTCAGAAATAATTTATCAAAGAAGAATAACACAAACCTCCTTGAGACTAAAAGCAGGACCACCTCTTGAATCACCATCTAGCTTTGTCACCAGAGCTGCAGAAAGTACAGAAGCTCATCTTAGCATCCATGATAACTGCATCGACATTGTATTTTGAAAAAGCATGTATACATGCTGTTTCTTCTCCTCCATCCACCAATTTCAATAGCTCAGCATGTACAATCTGCAACATAGTTATGATAAGCTACACTTTAGTCAAGAATAATGTTTCCGAGCCAATTACCAAAGCTTATAGCTTTGACTAAAACAAGAGAATCCTAATTTGAGTTCTGGAGCAGAAATAAAACAGAGAAAAAAAATCGAACCTTGGCCTTCGAGTTTGCTCAGCAAGCAGCCTCCTCCAGTCAACCAGTCAACGGAACAAACATCTGGGCTCTTCACTTGACGACTCCTTGTGTATCTTCTATGGCCAACATGATAAGCCACACTTCAGTACTACTGAAACCAAAACGATAGAGTGAAACAAATACAAAATATCATTATGCTAGTGAAAAAATATAGGGAAGGATGAAATAGAAACAAAAATATCTTGACCAACTGCTGATCTGTTCTGACTCCCCAAATGACTACCACTCCAACGGCTTGGTCACTAACAGACTGAACAAACCTTCTAACAACTGGGAGACTCATCTGTTAGCAGAACCGCCAAGAGAATCCTAACAACTGTGTAAAGTTTAGATGTTAGAATTTCGAAATTAATTAAAAAATATCCATTAATCTGAGATGAAGAAAAGGCAAGAGAGTGAGTAGTAGGGCTTACTTACTTGATGTCTACATGGATGGATCATCGGCTCCTTGTGTATCTTACATGACCAACATGCACCTACCAGAAAGAGACATGCTAAAACACAGTACACTGATTGTCGGATCCATACCATAAGAAAAGAAAAGCAGATGAAGATTCAGAAAACAAACCCTTGTTAGTTTTCAATGTAGAAACTATCAAATAATGGTAGGTGAATCGTCTTTCTTGGGCAAGAGATCAGCGGCAGCTTTGAATGGCTTCAAGGCATATTTATCAGATCAATCTTAAGGATAAAGGTGTTGCTGCAGAGACTGGATTACATCAATAACAACATGGATCATCGGCCTCAGGGGTCACAAGAAAGAATCTGAGCAAGAATGAGAGAATTGTGGCTTTCTGATTTCTGACGAAGATTAAGAGATGTGACCGAACCTTTGGCCTTTTGAGTTTGGCTCTGCAAGCAGCCTCCTCGAGTCCCCACCAGCCAACAGAACAAACATCTCGACTCTTCACTTGGAACCTTGTGTATCTTCCATGGCCAAGAATACATGCACCTACCTAAAACAGACGTGTGAGTACATTGTCGGATTTATAAGAAAAGAAAAATGAAGAATATCAACAAACCTGTTTAGGTAGCGCAGAAGGGGACTTGCGACTTGAGCTGGTTGTCAAGGAAAGACATGATAAGTGTGGAACCAGAACCTTGTGCACCGTATCCAACTCGCTCATATGATCCAACAGCGTCGTATGTAAAGACACACCCTTTTCCTGAATATAATCAAGAATAAAGATCACACAATGTACCTCTTCTATGTTCACATCATAACGAAGAAAACAAAGAAGGGCATCTACCTTCCTCGTCAATCCCTCCTAGAACATTAAGTAGGGGAAAAACGCTTGAAATAAAGCGTGCTGGAGAAAGCTGAACCATTGCAGGAAAACTCATCTGCCTGAAATGCTGATGTTTGATAGATCTGCAGGACACCAAACACAGAGAATAATCTTACATAAGTCTTTTCTATCTTTTTAAAAAATATCTGATATAAGCAAAGGATGAAAGATATTTGATCAAAAGAGCAAAGGAAACCTCACCAAGTGTCTGTAATGGATTTGAGAACCTTCTGCAATGCTTTAACATCAGCCTGAAAGCCATAGGAAGACAGCATAGCTTTGTCTGCTCTGGAAAAGTTAAAAGAAGGACAAGAGCTTAACAAGAGTCTTGCAAGTTACATAAGATGATACAAATGAATACTTCTGGTATGAAATCGATGGCAGCAGGTCGGGATACATCTCCAGTAATAAGCATGCAACAGAGAGTAAGAAACAATCCCATAAAAAAATCTCCACCGTATTTTGAAAAAGCATACCTCCTCCTTATTTAGCGCCCGTTGTCATTCTAACGCTTTGGAGCCCAGGCAACAATATTATTAACGTAGGACCTGAGTTAGCAAAGTGTAGCTCAGATTCTTTGTAGCCATGATAAGCCACTCTTCAGTACTGTACTAGAAAAGTAAAATATACTCATTGTAAGTAGGCACTTTAAGAACAATCTCAACCATCAAATAATTGACAAATTCAATTTATAGAAAATTTAATGTAGAAGAGGGTCTACGCTAACCTGTTGTTTTGGAATGAAGTCTTGCAGCTGCGACGTCAGACCCTGCATTGTCACCACTTAAACGAGATAAACAAATAACACCACAAGCAGCACTTCCAGAAACATTAATTCTAAGAAGGACAAGAAAAAAAAAACCTTGGCCTTTGAGTTTGGCTTTGCAAGCAGCCTCCTTCAGTCCTTCCTCGAGCCCACCAGTGAACTGAACAAACATCTCGACTCTCTTCACATGGATCCTTGTGTATCTTCCACGGAAAACAATACATGCACCTACCAAAAAGAGACGTGAGAAAAAAGGAAAAGAAAAAAAGAGACGTCTGAGTACATTATTCAGAGGGAAGAATTCAGAGAAACAGACCTTATTCGTTCTAACTTACATCCACATTGCTCTTTTTCGCTTCTTTTAGACGTTGCTCTTAAACAGTATCTGCAGGTTTTACATTAGTCCCTGATGTATAAACCCGACAAACCAACCTGCAGGCTGCAACAAAGAGGGCATCAGAACCGCCCACGAGAATCTTAACAACTGTGTAAAGTAAACTCAGATATTAGAATTTCAAATTAATCTGCGATGAAGAAATGGCAAGAGAGTGAGTAGTAGGGCTTACTTACTTCGATCAATGTCTACATGGATGGATCATCTGCTCCTTAGTGCTGAATGAACAAGAAGAAGAAGAAGAAAACGAATTAGAATGGCCTCTCATGATCTCACTTAACAACAATACAATCTCAGAAATAATGATATAGAACCTGGCCTTGTTGTCTACCTATGTGCTTGCTTTGGTAAGTAGGAGAGAGTTGTTAATTGTGTTGTAGCAACTGGTTCTAACACGGCTCTTTATCCTGCAATAACATATAAGAATGGTTAAAAAGAGTAGAGTTGACCTTAAACAATAGTGAAGGATGATTGAAACAAAACCTGGAGGGGTTCATCTTCTTCTTGGAGGTTGCTCATTTATGGATTGGTAGAGCTAGGCTAGCTAGCAGCTATGTTTGTGACACTCCTTTCCCTGCAATTAGTTAGACAATCATCAATCAACCCATGGAATTTTTTATAAAAAAAAAAAACCATCTAGAATCAGTCAAATAAGTAAATAAGAAGAGAGTAGTTTAAAAGAAATACGGCATGGAAACAACAAGGTTCCCATCCTCACTTGCACCATTTCTGAATTCATCAAGAAGAAAAAGAAAAAAAAAAGAGATGGAATTCAGTTGCATAAGCAGGATTAAGCACAATCAAACGTCAAAGTATCAACCATTAAAAAGCAAAAGTTGCATAACCTGTGATCCCCACGCTTTGGCCAAAAGATGCTGTAAAACCCCAACCCCCACATCAAGAACCGGATATCCTGAAACACCACCAGATAAAAAAGGAAGTTAGAGCAATCGAACAAGAAACAACAACGATGGTGGTGAAGTGATGAATGAGACCAATATTATATGCGAAGATGTAAAAAAACGAACCTCTGGTTTAGTGAGGAGCTTAAGTAAGAGCCCGATTGAAGAAGGCTAGCAAGGCCATCTCCTTGGACATTAGACTGCAGTGTTGGGCTCGGAACCTGAGAGAGAGAGAACAAAATCATTAGGTGATATAGTCATGGTGAAGAGAAGAGGATTTGGCCATAAAAGAGAGGTCTGAGGACAAACCCTGCCGAGTACGATAGATTCTCTGGTGTTCGAAGAAGCTCCATCAACCAACATAAAAGCCTGTGAACAAAAATGGTCTCAAACTGCATATATATGAAAATTGAAACAATCAACCCATAGTAATTATTTACACAATTTTCAAAACAACTATCAAGGATGACTTGTTTGGCAAAAGAATTTACCTGTTGGCGGGTCATGGCAGCATTGTCAACATATCTGACAGCTCAACATCAGGATATTCAGAGGCTCTCTTACTCGTTTCTTCCATAAAATTGAGGCCTGCAGAGAACAAATTGCATTGGCATCAGTGTTATATGTGTTCCAAATGAAACAAGAGAGAGGAAAACAAGTAAAAGAAAACGTAATTATCAACCATACTTCCAAGACATTAGCTTTGTGTTTTAGTACTACATGCTGCAAGTTGGGGAAAGTAGTAGGTCGTACCTTTCAACCTGCAGCTTCATGGAGATATTATGTGGTCTTTCCCGAACCAGAGTGTCTCCCACAATGAGAAGAATTAATCTTAACCAAAGTATGATGAAAAATATTTAGAATGGTTAAAACAAAGTACAGTTGCACTTAAACATAAATGAAGGATGATATGAAACAAAACCTGGAGGTGTCCTACTTCTTCTTCTTCTTCTTCTTCTTCTTCTTGGACGTTGGCTCATGGAATGGTGTTATTCATGGAATTAGTTGTACATGGTCTTTACCTTCCTTGATCTGATTCACAAAATAATTAAAACCTTCAAATTGTAATTGTAGTTGGCGATTGTGTTCTGAATCAACGAGAGAGAGAGAGAGAAAGAAATCAATCAAAGCCCACCTGTTTCACAGAATCATAAAGAAACAAACCTATATATGTCAAAGATACAAAAACTATAATTCACACACACTAACTCAGTCAAAACCATATTGATTTATAAAAAGAACAAATAAGAAAAAAGATACATACCTGTCTCTGACTTGTTTGCTCTCTCATCGACATTATAATGCTTCAACAATTCTGAGAACCAGAAGACAAAAAAATTCAAATCACACGCCACAACTCAGTAACAAAAAAAAGAATCATAGAGATTTAGAAGAAGAAGGAATAAGGAGGTACCTCTAATCAATACCAAAGCTCAGTCCTGACTCCTCTGTTCCGTTTTGATTTCAGACAAAGGGGAAGGAAGGAGACGATGCTCCAAAACGACAGCATCTCAATTAATGGACCCTAAAGAAGATATGGGCCGCCAACTAACACCAAAAGCCCAATTCCCAGAATTTTTAAAACATTGTCGTTTCACGCCACAATGATCATCTTTCTTCATCATGCACATCACGACCAACGGTAACGTAACAGCAGAGCAGAGGTTAGACCGTTAGAGTTAGCGATGATGAAGTGAAGAGTAATCTAAGTAAAGTAAAATTACACAAAAAGGACAAGAGAACAAACAAACCAACCTTGGCTGGCTCGGAACCTATGAGAGAGAGAGAGAGAGAGAGCAAACAAAATGATCAGGTGATTGATAGTCAATGGAGAGGATTTGCCGATAATATAATAGAGAGGTCTGAGAACAAACCCTGACCGAGTAATATTGGACCATAGATAGATACTCTATCTGGAATAAGTAACCCATTGCTTTGAGGTTCGAGGCTCCAGGAACCCTAATTCTCCATAGCTACAGAAACATATTAAACCCAAAATCTCAGTCTCAATCAAAAATAAAGAAACAAGAACAAATTTAGAAGGCAAATTCGACTCACAATTCATAGATCTGTTATCTGTAGAGTAGTAGATTCGAACCATCATCATGTTGCTCTCTTGTCGCCATTGGAACGATCTCTCTCTGTCTCTATCTCTCAAATTTGTTGGGCTGGAACTCCATAGGACAATATTTTTCAAGAGCTGCGACAGACTCACCCAGAGGGATGTAGAAGAGCTTAAGCGCCCGACGAAGTTGCAAAATTTCACCTTTTGGAGGACATGTTTACACTCTTTGGCCGCTCTAGTGGCAGTCCAAGAGCCCGGTCCCATATCAGCTGAAAAGAGAAAGAGTAAACAGCATCACAAAGATGAGTGTGGGTTTATACTATTGATGTCGTTATTGTTTTGGTCATCATCAACCCTAAGGCTAAGAAAAGCAGAAGTTTGTTTACCTCTGTGCTTGTTTCAGTAGAAGTAACTTGTTATATCCTGAGGCTTGCATTGTGCTTTAGCTACTGGTTCTAACACAGCACTTTATCATGCGATGGTTAAAAGTAGTTGAACTTGAACAATAGTATATTTGAAACAAAACCTTGAGGGGTACTTCTTCTTCTTCTTCTTCTTGAACGTTTGCACATGGTCTCTAGTCTCGAATGATGATCTTCCTGCAGTCAGTGAGACAATCAACACATGAAAATAAAAATGGTTAAAAACAGTAGTTGAACTTAGTCAACACTGATGGATGATTTAAAACAAAACATTGAGATGTTCTTCTTCTTCTTGGACGTTGCTCATGGTCTCATTCATGCATTGGTAGAGCTAGCAGCTATGTTTTTAACACTCGCTTGGCTGCAGTCAGTAAGACAAAGTGACACATGAAATTAAAAAGAAAACCATCAACCACTAGAATCAGTTTGAAGTTAACTAAACTTGAAACACAGCTAAATAAAGAAAAGCAGAGGATTTTGAGAAAAACTTACAGATCAAGAAGAGGATATTTCCATCTTTGGTCATAAAATAGTGATGAGGAGGTAAGAGTTTTAATCACGCAGTGAGATATGGAGTGGAGTAGAATGATGTTGTAACAATTTAACTCCCACGTGTCTTGATTTTGCTGAATCAGTTTTGATAGTTCTAGCTGGCTATGTTTTTGAAACACTCGTTTCCCTGCAGTAAGGCCATCAACACACACACACAAAAAAAAATCTATTACAAGAAGAACGTGAACCATATTTGGGTAACAGAATGGTTGAACCACTATGTGAGGTACCTTTTACCATTTTTCTGATGAATGCCATTGGCTTGAGAAAAACTGTGAATGGTTTGTTTGGCTTGAGTGCAGATGGATTTCTCAGCAAACTATCTAATCTGCTAAGACGTCTGCATCCCGGAAATTAGTGCTGAATGAACAAGAAGAAGAAGAAAACGAATTAGAATGGCCTCTCATGATCTCACTTAACAACAATACAATCTCACAAAGAATGATATAGAACCTGGCCTTGTTGTCTACCTCTGTGCTTGCTTTGGTAGGTAGGAGAAAGTTGTTATTCCCTGAGGCTTGCTTCATGTGTTGTAGCAACTGGTTCTAACACGTCTCTTTATCCTGCAATAGCATATAAGAATGGTTAAAAATAGTAGAGTTGACCTTAAACTATAGTGAAGGATGATTGAAACAAAACCTGGAAGGAAGGGTTCTTCTTCTTCTTGGACGTTGCTCCTGGTCTCATTTATGGATTGGTAGAGCTAGCTAGCAGCTATGTTTGTGACACTCCTTTCCCTGCAATTAGTGAGAATATCATCAATTAACACATGGAATTTTTTATTAAAAAAAACCATCTAGGATCAGTCAAATAAGTAAATAAGAAGAGAGTAGTCGAAGAGAAATACGCCATGGAAACAACAAGGTCCTCCCATCCTCACTTGCACCATATTTGAATTAATCAAGAAGAAAAAAAGATGGAATTCAGTTGCATAACCAGGATCAAGGACAATCAAACGTCAAAGTAACAACCATTAAAAAGCAAAAGTTGCATGACCTGTGATCCCCACGCTTTGGCCAAAAGATGCCGTAAAACCCAAAACCTGAAACACCACCAGATAAAAAAGGAAGTTAGAGCAATCGAACAAGAAACAACAACGATGGTGGTGAAGTGATGAATGAGACCAATATTATATGCGAAGATGTAAAAAAACGAACCTCTGGTTTAGTGAGGAGCTTAAGTAAGAGCCCGATTGAAGAAGGCTAGCAAGGCCATCTCCTTGGACATTAGACTGCAGTGTTGGGCTCGGAACCTGAGAGAGAGAGAGAACAAAATCATTAGGTGATATAGTCATGGTGAAGAGAAGAGGATTTGGCCCTAATTCTCCATACCTACTAGAGAAACATCAGGATATTCAGAGGCTCTCTTACTCGTTTCTTCCATAAAATTGAGGCCTGAAGAGAACAAATTGCATTGGCATCAGTGTTATATGTGTTCCAAATGAAACAAGAGAGAGGAAAACAAGTAAAAGGTTTGCCAATAAAACAGAGGTCTGAGAACAAACCCTGACCGAGTAAATTGGACCATAGATAAATATGGACCCATGGCTTTGAGTACGAACCTCCAGGAACCCTAATTCTCCATACCTACTAGAGAAACACCATAAAACATCTAAATTGTAAACAAGAAGCAAAAAGACAACAGCTTTTAAAAGACAAATTCGACTTACAATGCATGTGCTTGCTTCGGTAAGAGTAACTTGATATTTCCTGCGGCTTGCTTTGTGTTGTAGCTACTGGTTCGAATAGCTCTCTAACCTGCAATAATAAGAACAGTTAAAAAAAAAGTAGTTGAACTTAAATAATAGTGAAGACCCCATCAGATCAAATGTATGAACAATATGCAGATTCAGAATGAGAGAGATATACCTCAGCCATTTATATACTTAATGTACAATTCGAAACATTTCACATTAACAAAGTAACTTCCTTGAGACTAACACAAACTTCCTTGAGACTCAAAGCAGCACCACCTCTTGAAATACCGTCTAGCTTTGTCAGCAGTTAAAAACCTGAAATCACAGAACAATAAGAAATAATAATAAGCAAAAGAACCAACAAAAAGCTAACTCAAAAGAAAGTTTAAGAGACAATTAATGTCCTTAGCGGGATTAAACGGTGACCAAGCCAAGCATGCAGCAAAATAAAACCAATAAAGCCTAACTAAGAATGAACAGAAACAGATCAAATCCCTGTAAAACAAGGTTTAGTAATAACAAGTAAAACTTACTGTAAAGTGTATTGGCTTCTTCTTTGTTGATAACAAGTAAAACTTACAAAAGGACACAAGCTTCAAAATTATCCACAAGTTACACAAGATAAAGGAGAAATCTTGAAACTATAAAGAAGACACACCATAGTGCTAAGCAAAACAAGGTTTAGTAGTAACAAGTAAACCAACCTTCTAATTCTGATTCATCATACTCATCAACTCATTTTCAACCAGCGGTTGAAAACCTGAAATCACAGAACAAGAAGAAATCATAATAAGCAAAAGAAACAACTAAAAGCTAACTCAAAATGAGAAAGATTAAGAGACTGTTAACGTCCTAACAAATTCAGACCCGAATGAAAAATGAACAAACCTTCTAATTCTAATTCCTCATACTCATTAACTCCTTTTGAGTCAGCTGTTTAAAACCTGAAATCACAGAACAAGAAGAATCATAATAAGCAAAAGAAAGAACGAAAAGCTAATTCAAGAGAAAGATGAAGAGGCAGATAATGAAACCTTGGCCTGTGAGTTTGATCTGCAAGCAGTCTTCCACCAGTCAATTGAACAAACAATTCGGCTCTGCACTTGGCTCCTTCTGTTGTGTATCTTCCATGTCCATCAAGAGCCTTGGATTTCACCCAATCAATCCTACTAGGTAGCTCATCAAGTACAATCTGCAAAACAGCTATAATAAGCCACAGTTCAGTCAAGATTACCGAGCCAACAACAAAGGCTAAATAGCTCATGGGTAAAAAAAGGAAACAGAGAAGAGAACAACTCGGCTCTACACTTGGCTCAGCTCAGAAAGACACAAACCTTGGCCTTTGAGTTTGATCTGCAAGCAGTCGTCTTCCACAAGTCAACTGAACAAACAACTCGGCTCTGCACTTGGCTCCCTCTGTTTCTCCACCAATCACGTTTATGAGATTAGACGAATCCAGATAAAGGAAGTTAGACGAATCCATGATCTCTATCTATCGCAAACAAGAAACAACGATGGTGTATGACAACATTTAATGGAAATAACGACGGTGTATGGCAACAACTATAGTGTATGACAACATTTATTAGAGCGCTATGTAACAAATCCAAAGATAAATTGAGGGAAAACAAGTAGTTTGCTTACAGTAAACGGTAGAAAAGATCTCCCAAGCGGTGCTTGATGAGAGTTGTAAGTAATCTTTTGACCGAAGATTCCAGCTGCTCTCTCAACCGCCTGTGTATGACAACATTTAATGGAGTTATAGACAAACCAATTGACATAAATCCATACTTAGCATAGTAGATCATTTATGAATCATCTCTCATCTTATTTACCAGGTTGGGAGGCTGTAGAAATGGATAATGATGTATGACAACATTTAATGGAGTTATAGACAAACCAATTGACATAAATCCATACTTAGCATAGTAGATCATTTATGAATCATCTCTCATCTTATTTACCAGGTTGGGAGGCTGTAGAAATGGATAATGGTGTTACGCATCATCCACACGAACTTGTAGAAAGGGCTGAATTTGTCATATCTGCCACAGATCCAAAAGGTTTAAGAGCAAATAACCCGTTGTGAGAGAAAGAGAGAGAACTAAACCAAAACGACAAATCTTACTGTGTAAACGCGTTTTGAGCAAGGTAGTCTTTCCTCGGTATCTTAGCTGTTTCCAAGGTGATTCTGTCACCTTCTGCTAGCGCATCTTTTTCTACAAGCTGCACGCAAAACACAATGTGTGGGTTAAATAAATTCCTTTCAGAAAGAATTATGAGCTAAGACTCATTTGTTTCTATAACTCAAGTCAAGTTTAGGTCCCAATACTATCTTTCAAAATCTTAACATGTATATCGCTGAGACAAAAGGTCATTAGTTAGGACATTGATACTTATGCAAGGAAGTGACACGTACCTGGACTATTTCATCAAGATCGTCTTTCCTCTGCAAAACCTCTCTGGCCTTTGTCCTGATGATGTTGATGAAATTTGGATCGAACTTCTCATAGAAAGATTTCAATGCCTGAAGAAAAAAAAAAAAAAACAACTTTTTTATATACTTTCAGATAGTAAACCAAGACAGGTTTGAACTGAGAATATGTAAGCATACTGTTGAATACTTTGAGTAGAAAATCAATCAATTAACAGAGAGAAAATGTTTTCTCTGGGCAAGATTTATTTGTCCAAATCCCAGAAGACCTGCAGAAGAAAAAGAAAACACATAAACAGTGCTAAAACGAGTCTGCGGCAGTTCTTAAACCAAACACCATCTGGTATACCTCAATCGAGATATATAAATATGTACATCTACAATGAAAGATAAGGAGGCAGCCATGAACGACATAATTACCTGCTTAATACTAAGGGTTGCAGAAGTCACAGGATCTGAAAAGTCTCCTCCAGGAGGTGAAACTGCACCAACAATTGCAACACTTCCATCACGGTCTGGTTCACCAAGACATTTTACCTTACCAGCCCGTTCATAGAAAGATGATAAACATGCTGCTAGATAGGCAGGATATCCACTGTCGACAGGCATTTCAGCCTAGAAAACAAAGCAACATAGGTGTCAATAAACTGAAGAAAAGTAAGGAGAAGTGAGATAAGGACAACAAACATATACAACAACATACATATTTTAAATCAAATCGGAGGAAACAATTGTACCCTCATAGGTTTATAAGAACACGACAAAAAGATACCTCTTTGACTTGTTATTGACCTTTGTGCTTGCTTCGGTCAGAGTAACTTGATATTTCCTGCGTCTTGCTTTGTGTTGTAGCTACTCGTTCTAATAGAACTCTATCCTGCAATAATAAGAACAGATAAAAAAAGTAGTTGGACTTAGATAATAGTGAAGACCCCATCAGATCAAATGTATGAACAATATGCAGATTCAGAACGAGAGAGATATACCTCAGCCATGTCATTTCCTCTCTCTCCACAACAACATCGGAGTTGGAGTACTGTGTATATAAGAACAAATTAGCTTTGGAAATTCAACATATCCAGTAATTAAGTGGAACAAAACCAAAGTGCCACAACCTACCTTGGAAAGTGCCCGACTGATAACAGTTTTCCCACGGCCAGAATCACCAGGGAAAAGGGATCAAGGACACACTGAAAACAGGAAAAGAAATCAATCAACAACACACATCTTCAATTGACTATCACTATTTTTTTCTTTTTTAAATGTAGTAATTACCTGCCCAGCAAGTAGAGGAGTATCGGCAGCAAGCTTTGATGCAACTGTCCCAAGCGTGCGTACAGGGCCAGCTCTGACATACATATTATCAACCAACCCAATTTTAATAAGTTACTGAATTGAATTCAGTTGACCATCAAAATTAAGACCAAATGAACACTTTAATAGAGAGACATATGCAGTCAAACAAAACACATTACCAAAATTGATTGGGCTGGGAACTAGTCCCCAAGGACAATCATTGTCAAGAACTGGGACAGAAACACCCCCGAGGGTTGTACACATCACCGGACCGGATATTCTGGCAATAGTTCTTCAAAAGGCCTCCTGTGAGATATGAAACAAAAGAATCGTGAGAAGCCAGAGTCTGCCATTTTGTAATGGTAAAACAAATCATAGAACTTCATTTCTGACAAGAATTTAAATCCACTTAACCTGAACTCCATAGAAGATATTTCCCAAAATTCCTGGTCCAAGCTCCAGAGGAAGTGGCTGTAATAACAGGGCAGATTATATGTTAGCTACAGATGAATAACCCTAGAAAAGAGTAAAGAAAATAGAAAACCAATATAAAGAGGAGAACTCACCAACATTGTGTGAACAAGATCATCATTAACTGTGAATCTAGCTGCTTCCTAGTAAACCAATAAACTTACAAGTCACCACCAGTTATTGTGTCTCCCTCTGACTGCAAAAAAAAGTTTATATCAGTTAACCATCAAGACTAAGACATAATAATAACAAAGTTTATCTCAGTTGACCATCAAGACTAAGACTAAGACATATCTCAGTTGACCACCAGTTATTGTGTCTTCGCTGGAAGCAGTCTTCAAACAACCTATAACCCAAAAAAGATAATATCAAGTTCCATAGCATAGAAAACAGTTTATAGTCAATAAAAAAAGAAGACAAAAAAAATATCTATATATAAAATACAAACAGCTTACCTGCAACTTCTTGTCCAGTCATGGTATCAACAACTAGTAATATTTCTGTGGGATTCAGAAATTAATTGACGTCTTTTATCTGTCCATCATGCCTTTATCTATCTGTCACAAAGATTCAGTTTTATGACTAACTCTGCAATAAATATATGATACAACAATGACTATCAAAGACGAAAGATTACCTGTAGCCTCCCTACAGTATCAATGATAACTACATCGACATTACTCTTTTGAGCTTCTTTTCGACCTTGCTCTTAAACAGTATCTGCAGGTTCTACATTAGTCCCTGCTGTATAAACCGGCACACAACCTACAGGCTGCAACAAAGAGGGCATCAGGGAGGATTGATTTACGGAATAGAATATCATCACATGTTCACACACTTCTTGAGTCATTTCTACGAATGCACACGATGCTTCAAAACTATTAAAAAAACAAAAAAAATCAATACCTTTATTTCGTGGTTTGAAATCCAACTTAAGAAAATGAACAAGATACTTGAAGAGGAAAAAGATACTTGAATTGGTAGAGCTAGCAGCTATGTTTGTAACACTCGCTGCCCTGCAGTCAGGGAGACACATGAAATTAGAAGAAAAAAAACATCAACCACTAGAATCAGTTTGAAGTTAATTAAACTTGAAACAGAACAAAATAAAGAAAAGCAGATGATTTTGAGATTACTTACAGAGCAAGAAGAGGATTTTTCCATCTTTGGTCATAAAATAGTGATGAGGAGGAAAGAGTTTTAATCACGCAGTGAGATATGGAGTGGAGTAGAGTGATGTTGTAACAATTTGGCTCCCACGTGTCTTGATGTTGCTGAATCAGTTTTGATAGTTCTAGCTGGCTATGTTTTTTAAACGTTCGTTTCCCTGCAGTAAGGCCATCAACACACACACACACACACACAAAAACCTATTACAAGAAGAACGTGAAACCATATTTGGGTAACATAATGGTTATTAAGAATGTGAGGTACCTTTTTACATTTTTCTGATGAATGCCTTTGGCTTGAGAAAAACCGTGACTGGTTTGTTTGGCATGAGTGCAGATAGATTTCTTAGCAGACTAGCTAATCTGCTAAGACGTCCTCATCCCGGAGATTAGTGCTGAATGAACAAGAAGAAGAAGAAGAAAACGGATTAGAATGGCCTCTCATGATTTCACTTAACAACAATACAATCTCACAAAGAATTATATAGAACCCGGCCTTGTTGTCTACCTCTGTGCGTGCTTTGGTAGGTAGGAGAAAGTTGTTATTCCCTAAGGCTTGCTTTATGTGTTGTAGCAACTGGTTCTAACACCGCTCTTTATCCTGCAATAACATATAAGAATCATATAAGAATGGTTAAAAATAGTAGAGTTGACCTTAAACAATAGTGAAGGATGATTGAAACAAGACCTGGAGGGGTTCTTCTTCTTCTTGGACGTTGCTCATGGTCTACATTTATGGATTGGTAGAGCTAGCTAGCAGCTATGTTTGTGACACTCCTTTCCCTACAATTAGTGAGACAATCATCAATCAACCCATGGATTTTTTTATAAAAAAAAAACCATCTAGAATCAGTCAAATAAGTAAATAAGAAGCGAGTAGTTAAAGAGAAATAACAAGGTCCTCCCATCCTCACTTGCACCATATCTGAATTCATCAAGAAGAAAAAAAAGAAGATGGAATTCAGTTGCATAACTAGGATTAAGCACAATCAAACGTCAAAGTATTAAAGTAAATGACTCCCACTCCAACGGCTTGGTCACTAACAGACTGAACAAACCTTCTAACAACTGGGAGACTCATCTGTTAGCAGAACCGCCCACGAGAATCCTAACAACTGTGTAAAGTAAACTCAGATGTTCGAATTTCGAAATTAATTAAAAAATATCCATTAATCTGAGATGAAGCAAAGGCAAGAGAGTAGTAGGGCATACTTACTTCGATTGATGTCTACATGGATGGATTCAAATGGCCAACATGCACCTACCAGAAAGAGACATGATAAAGAGAAAGAGACACTGATTGTCGGATCCATACCATAAGAAGAGAAAAGCAGATGAAGATTCAGAAAACAAACCTTGTTAGTTTTCAATGTAGCAACTATCAAATAATGGTAGGTGAATCGTCTTTCTTGGGCAAGAGATCAGCGGCAGCTTTGAATGGCTTCAAGGCATATTTGGCTTCAAGGCATATTTATCCGATAAATCTTAAGGATAAAGGTGTTGCTGCAGAGACTGGATTACATCAATAACAACATGGATCATCCTCAGGGGTCACAAGAAAGAAACTGAGCAAGAACGAGAGAATTGTGGCTTTCTGATTTCTGAGGAAGATTAAGAGATGTGACCAAACCTTGTCCTTTCTGATTTCTGAGGAAGATTAAGAGATGTAGCCCCAACCAGCCAACAGAAGAAACATCCAACTCTTCACTTGGATCCTTGTGTATATTCCATGGCCAACAATACATGCACCTACCAAAAAGAGACGTAAAATGAAGAATATCAACAAACCTGTTTAGGTAGCAGAAGGGGACTTGCGAGTTGAGCTGGTTGTTAAGGAAAGGCATGATAAGTGTGGAACCAGAACCTTGTGCACCGTATCCAACTCCCTCATATGATCTAACAGAGTCGTATGTAAAGACACACCCCTTTTCCTGAATATAATCAAAAATAAAGATCACACAGTGTACCTCTTCTATATTCACATCATAACGAAGAAAACAAAGAAGGGCATTTTACCTTCCTCGTCAATCCCTCCTAGAACATTAAGTAGGGGAAAAACGCTTCCTCGTCAATCCCTCCTAGAAAATTAAGTAGGGGAAAAACGCTTGAAATAAAGCGTGCTGGAGAGAAGCTGAACCATTGCAGGAAAACTCCTGTTATGCTAATGTCTGATAGATCTGCAGGACACCGAACACAGAGAACAATCTTACATAAGTCTTTTATATCTCTTAAAAAAAATATGTCAATGTGACGCTTTAAAGTAAGAGATAACGGTGGAAACCTAAAAGATTTTTACCTCGGAAAGTTGTAATAGACGCTTTAAAGTAAGTGATAACGGTGGAAACCTAAAAGATTTTTACCTCGGAAAGTTGTAATAGACTGGCAAGAACAACTATCCAATCTTAAAACTTGACAGAATACATCTGATCTGGGCCAATAGAAACTCCGCATCTAACAGGTTCTGTAGCTCACTCATTTGGAGATGAGGACATGTATCTGAGGTAAGGCAAAGTATCTCAAAAAATGCAGAGACTTCTAGTCTAGGGATCTACCGTCTACGTGTTTGGTTTTCACATTGTTTCAAACAGCAGAATTAGAATAAGAAGGTAAAAAGAGTTTTGAACATCAAAGAGACCACAACGGTGTTGATTCTTTCTCGTTGAAGAAAATCCTGCGTTTTTGGTATTGTTAGTGAGTAAATTAACTGGTCCAAGCATAAAAGTTGAAAGGTAAATTAACTGGTCCAAGCATAAAAGTTGAAAGGTAGAGATTGTCTACGTACCACAATATCAAACTGGGTGCTTTTGATGAATGCAACAAGCTTTGACAAGTTTTTCACCAAACATCAAGTAACTGGCATGCCTTTCAGGTATGCTCTTTACAGAACTAAGCAACATGAGGACTTTGCTCTTTGAAGGAGGACCTGCAACAGAGTCGTGTTAATCAAATAAGGCAATTGTGTGACTCTATCAAATAAGAAAACCAGAATCAATGTTGCAGTCTCCACCTCTTATCGAGTGATGACTTCTTGTTGCTGGAACCAAAGATAAGAAACCCGAAAAGCAAACATCATTACTCTGGATTCACGTACTGAATTCCCCACTTAAAACAAACAACAAGAATATCAAATACATACTAGCTCTCCAGCAAGATCATAGAGGGACTCATCAACTGTCGCCTGCAAATTGACACGACAAGAGTATAAAGATGCAAATTTTACACGCGACAGCTAAAATAACCTGCAATAGCCGTAATGCACAGTACTAAATGACAGCAACCCCTTCCAGTTTGGGAATAACCTGCACCATTTATATACTTAATGTATAATTCGAAACATAGTCTAACACAATAACTAAGTAACTTTCTCAGAAAAAATTGTCAAAGAAGAATAACACAAACCTCCTTGGACTCAGAGCAGCACCACCTCTTGAATCACCATCTAGCAAACCAAAGATAAGAAACCCGAAAAGCAAACATCATTACTCTGGATTCACGTTTTGAATTCCATGTTTAAAACAAACAACAAGAACATCAAATACATACTAGCTCTCCAGCAAGATTATAGAGGGACTCATCAACTGTCGCCTGGTAATTGACAAAATAAACTTTCTTAAGAACAGAAACAACAAAATTGACACGACAAGAGTACAAAGATACAAATTTTACACGCGAAAGCAAAAATTACCTGCAATAGTACTGAATGACAGCAACCCCTTCCAGTTTGGCAATAACCTGCACCATTTATATACTTAATGTACAATTCGAAAAATAGTCTAACACATTAACTAAGTAACTTTTCTCAGAAATAATTTATCAAAGAAGAATAACACAAACCTCATTGAGACTCAAAGCAGGACCACCTCTTGAATCACCATCTAGCTTTGTCACCAGAGCTGCAGAAAGTACAGAAGCTCATCTTAGTATCCATGATAACTGCATCGACATTGTATTTTGAAAAAGCATGTATACATGCTGTTTCTTCTCCTCCATCCATCAATTTCAATAGCTCAGCATGTACAATCTGCAACATAGTCATGATAAGCTACACTTTAGTCAAGAATAATGTTTCCGAGCCAATTACCAAATCTTATAGCTTTGATTAAAACAAGAGAATCCTAATTTGAGCTCTGGAGCAGAAATAAAACAGAGAAAAAAATTCGAACCTTGGCCTTCGAGTTTGCTCAGCAAGCAGCCTCCTCCAATCAACGGAACAAACATCTGGGCTCTTCACTTGACGACTTAAATCATTATCCTAATAAAAAAATATAGGGAAGGATTAACTGCTGATCTGTTCTGACTCCACAAATGACTCCCACTCCAACGGCTTGGTCACTTAACAGACTCAACAAACGTCAAAGTATTAAGGTAAATGACTCCCCAAATGACTCCCACTCCAACGGCTTGGTCACTAACAGACTGAACAAACCTTCTAACAACTGGGAGACTCACCTGTTAGCAGAACCGCCAAGAGAATCCTAACAAACTGTGTAAAGTAAAATCAGGTTTAGAATTTCGAAATTAATTAAAAAATATCCATTAATCTGAGATGAAGAAAAGGCAAGAGAGTGAGTAGTAGGGCTTACTTACTTCGATTGATGTCTACATGGATGGATCATCGACTCCTTGTGTATCTTACATGGCCAACATGCACCTACCAGAAAGAAAAATGTCAAAACATAGTACACTGATTGTCGGATCCATACCATAAGAAAAGAAAAGCAGATGAAGATTCAGAAACAAACCTTTGTTAGTTTTTAATGTAGCAACTATCAAACAATGGTAGGTGTGAATCGTCTTCTTGGGCAAGAGATCAGTGGGCAAGAGATCAGCGGCAGCATTGAAAACTAACAAAGGTCTGTGTATACTTTAAAAACCAAATTAAGAAAACGAACAAGATACTTGAAGAGGAACGGAGCTTATTCTGATTCCCCAGACTCATTAACTCCTTTTAAATCATAATAAGCAAAAGAAACAACTAAAAGCTAACTCAAAATGAGAAAGATTAATTAAGACCCGGAATGAAAAATGAACAAACCTTCTAGTTCTGATTCCTCATACTCATTAACTCCTTTTGAATCAGCTGTTTAAAACCTGAAATCACAGAACAAGAAGAATCATAATAAGCAAAAGAAAGAACGAAAAGCTAATTCAAGAGAAAGATGAAGAGACAGTTAATGGAAACCTTGGCCTTTGAGTTTGATCTGCAAGCAGTCTTCCACCAGTCAATAGAACAAACAACTTGCCTCCTTCTGTTGTTTATCTTCCATGTCCATCAAGAGCCTTGGATTTCACCCAATCCTCCACCCATCAATCCTACTAGATAGCTCATCAAGTACAATCTGCAAAATAGCTATGATAAGCTACAGTTCAGTCAAGATTACCTAACCAACAACAAACGCTAAATAGCTCATGGGTAGAAAAAGGAAACACTGAAGAAAAAACTCGGCTCTGCACTTGGCTCGGCTCAGAAAAAAACAAACTTTGGCCTTTGAGTTTGATCTGCAAGCAGTCGTCTTACACTAGTCAAGTGAACAAACAACGGCTCTGCACTTGGCTCCTTCTGTTGCGTATCTTCCTTGTCCATCAAGAGTCTTGGATTCCAGCCAATCCTCCACCCATCAATCCTACTAGGTAGCTCATCAAGTACAATCTGCAAAATTGCTATGATAAGCGACAATAATTGTAAGTAAGCATTTAAGAACAATCTCAACCATCAAATAATTGACAAATTTCATTTATAGAAAATTTCATGTAGAAGGGAAAGAGGAGACCATCAAAGAGGTAACAGGAACCGAGGACGACAGATAAAAGGCATCCCTTCAAGTCCAAGATAAACTGAGACATAACAGAACAAAGGTTAACTCATATGGTTGTAGTAAAGAAGATAATAAAAAAAAATGTAGCATACAAGAAACCTAAAAAGATGACAGACCAGAAGAAAGATTTACCATATCAGAGTGTACCTTTGGGAAAACGTTCAAGGCAAACCTAGAATTCCAACCAGCACAAGCACGAACAATGATGCCAGCCTGTGGATATACAATCAAAACACACACATAAAGGTACGAACTTCATCATATATATATATATCAGTCCCCCTCCCTCGGTTCCTCCACGATCTGCATAAAAGAGAGGTATAGATTCATTAAGAAGATACTGAATACAAATAACAGTTAAACAAAGAGGACAAAGTTTAAGAGTGTAGGAAAAAAAAAAATCATTAGAATACATACCATATTGAAAGGTTCTCCACTTGAACCTTTCCATGCTCCGATTTCAGTTTCTTCAAACGGTTCTGAAATTGCGAGTTAGAAGACAAGAGAATTCTATAATGAGAATGAAAAAAAAATCTAAAGAGGGAATTTTACTCACAGACGAACTTGTTGAGGTATGTCAAGTATCATAACATCTACTTCAAGGACTCCTCTGCATTGAGAAAAAAAAAACTCATCAGATCCAATAATACAATACAATAATGTTGGAAGTTCGTATTATAAAGTTAAAAAAAGATACTAAGAAGAGCAAACTAACCTTCTCTTAATTTGATAGACTGGAAACAGCAGTAGAGAAGCACTCACCTCCCAAACCCGGCAACAAAAGTGGACCACCACCAAGAGATGACGAATGACAAATCTAACAAGCAATAACGACATGGTGAAGTGAAGAGGAAAGAGACCAAATTATATGCGAAGATGTATAAAAAAAGCAAACCTCTGGATTAGAGAAGAGCCTAAGTAAGAGCCCGATTGAAGAAGGCTAACAAGCCCATCTCCTTGGACATTACTTGACTGCAGTGTTGGCTGGCTCGGAACCTGAGAGAGAGACCGAGAACAAACAAAATCGTCAGGTGATATGTTTTTAGTCAATGGAGAAGAGGAGAAGAGGATTTGCCAATAATAACAAAACAGAGAACAAACCCTTACCGAGTAATGGCTTCAGTGTATAACAAAAGAGATGGAATTCAGTTGCATAACCAGGACTAAGCACAATCAAACGTCAAAGTATCAACCATTAAAAAGCAAAAGTTGCATAACCTGTGATCCCCACGCTTTGGCCAAAAGATGCCGTAAAAAAGGAAGTTAGAGCAATCGAACAAGAAACAACAAAGACGGTGGTGAAGTGATGAATAAGACAAAATCATTTGGCCATAAAAGAGAGGTCTGAGAACAAACCCTGCCGAGTACGATAGATTCTCCGGTATTGGAAGAAGCTCCATCAACCAACATAAAAGCCTGTGAACAAAAATGGTCTCAAACTGCATATATATGAAAATTGAAACAATCAACCCATAATAATCATTTACATAATTTTCAAAACAACTATCAAGGATGACTAGTTTGGCAAAAGAATTTACCTGTTGGCGGGTCATGGCAGCATTGTCAACATACATATCTGACAGCTCAACATCAGGATATTCAGAGGCTCTCTTACTCGTCTCTTCCATAAAATTGAGGCCTGCAGAGAAAAAATTGCATTGGCATCAGTGTTATATGTGTTCCAAATGAAACAAGAGAGAGGATAACAAGTAAAAGAAAACGTAATTATCAACCATACTTCCAATATATTAGCTTTTGCAGCAGAACACAGCTTGTCACGCCGTTTCCGAGCAGCATCGAAGGCAACACGAGCAATTCTATCAATCTGATTAACATTAGAAATGCTTTAAAGGAGTTAGTCCATCTGAGAGAGAGAGAAGAGGGTTTGCCAATAAAACAGAGGTCTGAGAACAAACCCTGACCGAGTAAATTGGCCCATAGATAAATAAGGACACATGGCTTTGAGTACGAAGCTCCAGGAACCCTAATTCTCCACACCTACTAGAGAAACACCATAAAACATCTAAATTGTAAACAAGAAGCAAAAAACAACAACTTTTAAAAGACAAATTCGACTTACAATGCATGTGCTTGCTTCGGTAAGAGTAACTTGATATTTCCTGCGGCTTGCTTTGTTTTGTAGCTACTGGTTCGAATAGCTCTCTGTCCTGCAATAATAATAGTGAAGACCCCATCAGATCAAATGTATGAACAATATACAGATTCAGAATGAGAGAGATATACCTCAGCCATTTATATACTTAATGTACAATTCGAAACATTTCACATTAACAAAGTAACTTCCTTGAGACTAACAAAAACTTCCTTGAGACTCAAAGCAGCACCACCTCTTGAATCACCGTCTATCTTTGTCAGCAGTTAAAAACCTGAAATCACAGAGACTGGATTTATCCAATCAATCTTAAGGATAAAGGTGTTGCTGCAGAGACTGGATTACATCAATAACAACATGGATCATCGGCCTCAGGGGTCACAAGAAAGAATCTGAGCAAGAATGAAAGAATTGTGGCTTTCTGATTTCTGAGGAAGATGAAGAGATGTGACCGAACCTTGGCCTTTTGAGTTTGGCTCTGCAAGCAGCCTCCTCGAGTCCCCACCAGCCAACAGAACAAACATCTCGACTCTTCACTTAGATCCTTGTGTATCTTCCATGGCCAAGAATACATGCACCTACCAAAAACAGACGTGTGAGTACATGGTCGGATTTATAAGAAAAAGAAAAATGAAGAATATCAACAAGCCTGTTTAGGTAGCGCAGAAGGGGACTTGCGATTTGAGCTGGTTGTCAAGGAAAGGCATGATAAGTGTGGAACCAGAACCTTGTGCACCGTATCCAACTCGCTCATATGATCCAACAGCGTCGTATGTAAAGACACACCCTTTTCCTGAAGATAATCAAGAATAAAGATCACACAGTGTACCTCTTCTATATTCACATCATAACGAAGAAAACAAAGAAGGGCATTTTAACTTCCTCGTCAATCCCACCTAGAACATTAAGTAGGGAAAAACGCTTGAAATAAAGCGTGCTGGAGAGAAGCTGAACCATTGCAGGAGTGCTGGAGAGAAGCTGAACCATTGCAGGAAAACTCCTGTTATGCTAATGTCTGATAGATCTGCAGGACACCAAACACAGAGAACAATCTTACATAAGTCTTTTATATCTTTTAAAAAAAATATGTCAATGTGACGCATTAAAGTAAGTGATAACGGTGGAAACCTAAAAGATTTTTACCTCGGAAAGTTGTAATAGACTGGCAAGAACAACTATCCAATCTTAAAACTTGACAGAACACATCTGATCTGGGCCAATAGAAACTCCGCATCTAACAGGTTCTGTAGCTCACTCATTTGGAGATGAGGACATGTATCTGAGGTAAGGCAAAGTATCTCAAAAAATGCAGAGACTTCTAATCTAGGGATCTACCGCTACGTGTTTGGTTTTCACATTGTTTCAACCAGCAAAATTAGAAGAAGAAGGTAAAAAGAGTTTTGAACATCAAAGAGACCACAACGGTGTTGATTCTTTCTCGTTGAAGAAAATCCTGCGTTTTTGGTATTGTTAGTGAGTAAATTAACTGGTCCAAGCATAAAAGTTGAAAGGTAGAGATTGTCTACGTACCACAATATCAAACTGGGTGCTTTTGATGAATGCAACAAGCTTTGACAAGTTTTTCACCAAACATCAAGTAACTGGCATGCCTTTCAGGTATGCTCTTTACAGAATTAAGCAACATGAGGACTTTGCTCTTTGAAGGAGGACCTGCATCAGAGTCGTGTTAATCAAATAAGGCAATTGTGTGACTCTATCAAATAAGAAAACCAGAATCAATGTTGCAGTCTCCACCTCTTGTCGAGTGATGACTTCTTGTTGCTGGAACCAAAGATAAGAAACCCGAAAAGCAAACATCATTACTCTGGATTCACGTTTTGAATTCCATGTTTAAAACAAACAACAAGAACATCAAATACATACTAGCTCTCCAGCAAGATTATAGAGGGACTCATCAACTGTCGCCTGGTAATTGACAAAATAAACTTTCTTAAGAACAGAAACAACAAAATTGACACGACAAGAGTACAAAGATACAAATTTTACACGCGAAAGCGAAAATTACCTGCAATAGTACTGAATGACAGCAACCCCTTCCAGTTTGGCAATAACCTGCACCATTTATACACTTAATGTACAATTCGAAAAATAGTCTAACACATTAACTAAGTAACTTTTCTCAGAAATAATTTATCAAAGAAGAATAACACAAACCTCCTTGAGACTCAAAGCAGGACCACCTCTTGAATCACCATCTAGCTTTGTCACCAGAGCTGCAGAAAGTACAGAAGCTCATCTTAGTATCCATGATAACTGCATCGACATTGTATTTCGAAAAAGCATACATGCTGTTTCTTCTCCTCCATCCATCAATTTCAATAGCTCAGCATGTACAATCTGAAACATAGTCATCATAAGCTACATTTTAGTCAAGAATAATGTTTCCGAGCCAATTACCAAATCTTATAGCTTTGATTAAAACAAGAGAATCCTAATTTGAGCTCTGGAGCAGAAATAAAACAGAGAAAAAAATTCGAACCTTGGCCTTCGAGTTTGCTCAGCAAGCAGCCTCCTCCAGTCAACGGAACAAACATCTGGGCTCTTCACTTGACGACTTAAATCATTATCCTAATGAAAAAATATAGGGAAGGATTAACTGCTGATCTGTTCTGACTCCACAAATGACTCCCACTCCAACGGCTTGGTCACTTAACAGACTGAACGAACCTTCTAACAACTGGGAGACTCACCTGTTAGCAGAACCGCCAAGAGAATCCTAACAAACTAAAAGCTAACTCAAAATGAGAAAGATTAATTAAGACCCGGAATGAAAAATGAACAAACCTTCTAGTTCTGATTCCTCATACTCATTAACTCCTTTTGAATCAGCTGTTTAAAACCTGAAATCACAGAACAAGAAGAATCATAATAAGCAAAAGAAAGAACGAAAAGCTAATTCAAGAGAAAGATGAAGAGACAGTTAATGGAAACCTTGGCCTTTGAGTTTGATCTGCAAGCAGTCTTCCACCAGTCAATAGAACAAACAACTTGCCTCCTTCTGTTGTTTATCTTCCATGTCCTCAAGAGCCTTGGATTTCACCCAGTCCTCCACCCATCAATCCTACTAGATAGCTCATCAAGTACAATCTGCAAAATAGCTATGATAAGCTACAGTTCAGTCAAGATTACCTAACCAACAACAAACGCTAAATAGCTCATGGGTAGAAAAAGGAAACACTGAAGAAAAACTCGGCTCTGCACTTGGCTCGGCTCAGAAAAAAACAAACTTTGGCCTTTGAGTTTGATCTGCAAGCAGTCGTCTTACACTAGTCAAGTGAACTGGTTGCTTCATGTGTTGTAGCAACTGGTTCTAACACGTCTCTTTATCCTGCAATAACATATAAGAATGGTTAAAAAGAGTAGAGTTGACCTTTAAACAATAGTGAAGGATGATTGAAACAAAACCTGGAGGGGTTCATCTTCTTCTTGGAGGTTGCTCATTTATGGATTGGTAGAGCTAGGTTAGCTAGCAGCTATATTTGTGACACTCCTTTCCCTGCAATTAGTTAGACAATCATCAATCAACCCATGGAATTTTATATAAAAAAAAAAAAAACCATCTAGAATCAGTCAAATAAGTAAATAAGAAGAGAGTAGTTAAAAAGAAATACGCCATGGAAACAACCATCTTCCCGTCCTCAGTTGCACCATTTCTGAATTCATCAAGAAGAAAAAAAAAAAAGAGAGAGATGGAATTCAGTTGCATAAGCAGGATTAAGCACAATCAAACGTCAAAGTATCAACCATTAAAAAGCAAAAGTTGCATAACCTGTGATCCCCACGCTTTGGCCAAAAGATGCTGTAAAACCCCAACCCCCACATCAAGAACCGGATATCCTGAAACACCACCAGATAAAAAAGGAAGTTAGAGCAATCGAACAAGAAACAACAACGATGGTGGTGAAGTGATGAATAAAGCAAACCTCTGGTTTAGAGAAACACCGGTCACCGGCGAAAGAGAAAGGCTATGACGACCTCCGACACTTCCAAAATCCGATCCGATTCGACAAGAAGAGCCTCCAAACAACACCAAAACAAACTAGAAAAAAGAGAACAAGGACGAAATCTAAACAAAGAAGGGGGAGGCTAGAACCGGTGCTAAGGAAGCCACCGCATTCCAGCCCCAGATCTGCAAATTTTCCTCCGGCGGCTGAGTTGAGAGCACTAGGGTTTTCCGTCGAGCGCTTTTTCTTCGAAATTAATAGTTGAAATACAAGACAACCGTTAATACATTATTATTAATTAAAATAAATACACTAAGAAATAATTAATATAGCCGTTGATGTCATCCAGTTGTCAATCGCAACACATCTCTTCCTTCTCGTAGAAACTTTGAATCACTTCTTTTGTTCCACCAGAAATAAATATACAAGTTGTATATTTACCAACGGGTAACCCAATGGTTGTATACATTTTCTCACGTAATTATGATGATCCTGGAAGAATAGTTCACGTAACCAGTAAGAAATACAAGACAAGACAACCGTTAATACATTATTAATTAAAATAAACACACTAAGAAATACTTAAAATAGCCGTTGGTGAAGAAGCCTAGTTTTTAGCATCCAGTTGTCAATCGCAACACATCTCTTCCTTCTGGTAGAAACTTTGAATCACTTCTTTTGTTCACGTAATTATGATGATCCATGAAGAATGGTTCACGTAATTATGTTTCAAACTTTTCTGGGGTTTTTTTTTTTTAATAAGTTGAGAAAATAAAAAATTAAGATCATTAAAGTAGTATATTGACATTGTTACATGTAACAAACAGTTGAGATAAAACACCTCTCGTATCAGTAACACTGAAGTATTTAATGCTTGCTTGAGTGACTTAAGCCTCAGAATTCAGAAAACGAATCTATAATCAGTTCGAGGTTTCCAAAACATTAGAACGAACTTGCTGTGTGAAGTTTATTCAGAATATTACATCCTTGGCTAGTTCGCTGACCTATTTCGTTGGTCATTCTGAAAAAAAAAAAAAACAATGTCCACATTTTTTTGATTAGTATTATATAAAAAAAAAAACTAGTTAAATTGTGTCAGTTTCTTCATCGTCGGAGGAAATTCATGAGCTTGTCACAGCCACACATTGAGATAACCAAGCTCTGTTTTTTCCCTTACTGTTGAAGGCACTGCTTCCAATTGATGTTATGTTCAGATTCATCCATTGTATCATGTGATAAAGGAAAAAACTAGGAATATATGTAACACATAAAAATGGATTAACAAACCAACTAGTAACCTGAAATATCTACTACGATAAAGACTTACCAATTGTGATCAATCCTTGAGGCAACCAGTGACGACGAACTCAGATATTACTTATCTTAAATACAAGTAAACCATAACAAGCAGAAGTAATGCACAAAAAAACCAAGATGCCTAACAACCACACAGCAAAAAAACATTCAAATTAAAGGTGATCTTAAACCTTAAGCAGACCTAGAAGATATATTAAACAGTCAATACAAAACTACTGACAAAGTACAAAGTACAAGAACAAGCTCGTTTTGAAGGGATTTTAAGATCACCTTTTATATGAACCAAGTGAAGGTGTTGCATATTTTGAATTATGGAGGAACTGATGAAGAGTTTAAGCGGTTGAAGAGTTTTCTTGGAGGAAAATGTACTGCAGAGGTTGTGGATAAAGGCATAAGATTGCAAACCAATAGGATCTTGGAATTTTAGTTTCATCAAGTGCCAAATTAAAGTAGCATATTTCAAGTATGCGTGAATGAATGAATATGAAATCGTGTTGCACAAAAAAAATAAGAAAAAAAAATTAGAGATTGAACTAAAAGAAGTGGATTCTAATAGATGAATTAACAAAAAGAGCTTTCTCTGGTCTTGTGTTCCTCTGTTTTCAAAGCGGTGCGTTTTGATTTATGTATTTAGAGTAAATAAGCTGGTGTAAATGAGCTAGTCAACATTTCAAACATCAATAATATACTTCCAATTTTATTTTATGCATCCTAAAAGCATTGACTTGTGTAAGTATTAACTAAAAATTACCAAAGTAAAATACACCAAATGTATCTTCAATAAAACGAGCCTAAGCACCACTATATATCTTCTTTAAAAAGTCCTATTTTTCTGTAAACTATTTGACCAAAAATATATATTTTCTCTAATTTAGTTATGATAGTCTGTTCCTTAGGGAATAAATGGTTGGTCAAATCTCTTCTGATTGTGTTGATGGTGATGGTAACACATGTAGTGGAACCAATTGCTGAAAACCTAAACCATTCAGGCCAACGAAAGCAAGAGATTGAACTCAGGCTTAAGCAACTCAATAAGCAGGCTCTTAAATCCATCGAGGTATAAAGAAAGACAAATATTAACATGTCACATGCGTTTTAATAATAACTACTTACCTATAACCATCTTTATATTTTTCTTGCAAAATTATTTGTATTTGTCAGAGTTCAAGTGGAGAAATAATAGATTGCATATCTATCACAAAGCAACCAGCTTTTGATCATCCAATTCTCAAAAACCATACGATTCAGGTTCTATAATTGAAAAAGTTCCTTGTCAAGTTGTCAGTCGTTCTCCTAAGTAACGCTACATGGCTTACTATAACTGCTAACATTTATAATTATGGTAAAAATATTGTATATAGATGAAACCTAGTTCCTATCCACACGAGGTTTTCACTGAAGATGATGATGCATCAACACCAAACAACCATGAAGAACAGCCCGAAGATATAGCTCAGCCTTGGCACTTGGCTGGAGATTGTCCGGAAAACACTATTCCCATCAAAAGAATAACAAAAGAAGATCTTTTAAGAGTAGATTACATTCAAACTTACGGAAAAAAAGATTGTTGCTCGAACATCTCTCAGCGTCATCGATTATATGATCACCCAACTGCTATCAAAGATGATAACGACCATGAGGTATATATGCACACCCAGATCATCCACATATATTTTGCCACATAAAAAAATTTTAATGTTAACGAACTATATATATATATGTGTGTTTTATTCTGGTAGTATGCGATCACATATGTTAAAAATGGTGCAATTCGCGGAGCTAAAGCACAAATAAACGTATGGAAACCGTATATCGAAAATGTAGAAGAAGTCAGTATATCACAAATATGGGTCTTAGGAGGCAAATTTGGTCCTGGTTTGAATACTCTAGAAGCTGGTTCGCATGTAATATAATTTAGTTACTATCTTTTCCTATTTGATTTCAGTTTCCAATAATATAATGTTCACCTCACAGGTCCATCCGGTTCTATATGGTGATGCCAATCCCCGAATTTTTACTTACTGGACAGTAAGGTTTCCACGACCTAACTAATATTTATATTTGCTTCTTCATTTATATTATACTGTTCAAAGTTTTATATCAACTAATTTTAGGCTTTTATAAGAAAAATGGCTACCTGATTTTTATTAAATGAAAAAATAAACAGAACGATGGCTACCAAAAAAAGGGGTGCTACAATCTCCTCTGCTCAGGCTTTGTTCAAATCAACAAAATAATCTCCCTTGGTGCTTTGGTAAAACCCATCTCCACCTATAATGGCCCTCAATATATACTGACCGTACAAATATGGAAGGTTGGTTTAGTTCATTAACAAGAATGAACTATTATATCTACACATTTTTATGTCTTTTTAAATATATTCAACAAATACTTACGAGTTATGATCACAATTCTTACTTTTTACATAAAATTCTTTCACAAGTGCATTAGTTCCGCATCATGTCCATTTTTATATTGCATTATATTGAACCACTATTTCATTTAGTAATCATTTTTTTTATTTGTTAATTATGAATCATTTGGTAAAATCTCCAAAATAAATCAGAATTTTGCTTTTTTTTTAGGATCCAAAAACAGGAAATTGGTGGTTGCAATTGAACGAGAAAGAATTGATAGGATATTGGCCAAAGGAACTATTCCCAAAGCTAGCAGACTCGGCCAACATCATAGAGTGGGGAGGTGAAGTAGTGAACAAGAAGAAAAATGGACAACACACTGCCACCCAAATGGGAAGTGGACACTTTCCAAGTGAAGGTTTTGGAAAGTCAAGTCATTTTAAGGCCGTCAAGATAATTGATATGTCTAATGGTATAAGAGACCCGGTCAAAGTTCAAACAATAGTGAGTCGACCTACTTGTTACAATCTCAAGACTGGTTATAGTAAGTCATGGGGAGTTTTCTTTTACTATGGTGGTCCTGGTCGTAACTCTGCATGTCATTAGAAATTCAAATACATAATATATTAGAAATTCAAATACATAATATATATGAATTTATGTTATTGTGTTTGAAGTCTTAATTTAAAGATTATCACTATGCATTTGTGGATGAATAATGCAATCGAATGCCATCGTCCAAATCGAAAAATGTAGTTGCGAGATAGTATATTCATTGTAATTTAGAAAAAAAAAAAAAAGACAATAGTGAAATAGCTAAGTTACTTGTGGTATAAGTTAAACCAACCTATCATACAAAAAAAATTAAGCTTTCAGAGTATGCCAATTCTTTAATTTTTTAAAAAATTTAGGGTGTTTTTAGATTATTATTATTATTAGGATACTCCGTTTAATATCCTTTTTTTTTTTTGAACAAAAATATTTCGTTTATTTAAATTTGTCATAAAGAATTTTAGTTTATATAATCGTTAATGAATACCAACCTACAAATTAACAGTCGTGTATAACTAATAAGGCTGATAAATTTTAACCACAAGTGTTTAAATATGGTAGATTTGGAAAGAATTTAGGAAAATATAGCAGAAATGGCAAATATCCCTAAATGATATATACAATTTGTTTAGAGAAACTTGTTAATGTAGTTTTTTCTTTTTTTGGGTAGGAAGTTGTTAATGTACTAATGTAGTGTTGTGGTGTAACACGTTTAGCAGCTTATACGCAGGTTTCGGGTTCGATTCTCAATCATACCCTTTATAACTTTTGATTTTTTTTTCTTTTTTCTTTTTTCTCTCCGTCTACTCGCCGGTTCTACTTTTTGATTTCTCTCCGTCTTCTCGCCGGTTCTACTGTATCTTTTCCATTCATTGCTCCATCGAAGCTGTAAGTTTCTCTCTTCGACTTTTCTTAGGGATTTTGTTTCCAGTCGGAGCCGGAAATATTTAGGGTTTGTTTCTATAAGTTCCACGAATTGAATTCGTAAGAGTTTCTGTAATCGTTGTTGTGTTATCATATATGTTCATGTGGTATGCTTGCTCAGATCTATAGAGTTTCTGTAATCGTTGTTGTAAGTTCCAGGAATTGAATTCGTAAGAGTTTCTGTAATCATATATGTTCATGTGGTATGCTTGCTCAGATCTATAGATCTCTCTGCTTCTATAGCATCCATTCAATTTTGTGGTTGGTTCTAGATTTCTTTTGTTCTTGTATCTTTGATCTTAATTTGAGTTTTTGGAATCAATACTGTTTTGTGCAATTTGATGCAATGCCAATGGATATATCAAGCTAGATTTGTGTTTGTGTTTGATCTTTAGTTCTTTTCAAACCAATGCCAATGTCAACCATCGTCTAATTCCGTGCATCATTTGACCTCTCAGGTGATCTCTAATTGTGAAAAGTGACCTTTGTTCTCTCTGGTTCGTTCTTGTTTTGGATTTAAGCTCCCTTTGGTTCTTATTAAGTGCTCAAGCAGGTGAGTTCATTTGAGTCTACTACTTATCGCTTTCTGGTGTGGTATATTATACTGTTCATCTACTTGTGACCTTCATCCCCACAAATATCAGATTCTGCTAGGTTATAGAATTGATCTTATCCTTTTTTGGTGGGTACATTGTTTGAATCATTTTTTTTTTTCAGGCTATCTCTCTCTCTATGGATGCCAAAAGCTTTGACAATCCCTTCCGGAGAGATGCAATCAGCTGGCTCCCTGACGAGGTTCTGGGCAAGATCTTGTCATTTCTTCCGACAAAACAGGCCGTTTCAACATCTCTTCTTTCAACAAGGTGGAGGTATATCTTTCGACTGGTGGATAATCTCGAGTTTGATGATTCTTTCTCCCTGCTAGCCCAAGAGGCTCAACAACCAAGGAATGCGAATCGGGAGGCCTTCGAGAAATTTCTGCGCGCCCAAGGGGTTGATGAACAAACTAGTTATGTGTTCACGGAGGGATTCAAGAATATGGTTGATCGAACATTAGCTTTGCAATGTGATTATCCGATCAAGAAATTCTCCATAAAATGTCATGTTGGCAAGGATGATGATGACTCCCGAAAGGCTTGTGTGGGCCGCTGGATATCTAATGTTGTAGGACGCGGTGTTTCAGAACTGGACTTAAGGATAAAAGATGGGACTGAACACTTCCTGCCTCCTCTGCTCTTCGCAAGCAAAACACTGGTTAAGCTTACAATAGGGACACAGCTCTACCTTGGAAAGCTTCCTTCATATGTCTCTCTTCCATCTCTTAAGGTTCTCTTCATCGATTCGGTTTTCTTTGAATATGAAGATCTGTGTTGTGTGTTTCTTGCTGGCTGCCCGGTGCTCGAGGAGCTATTAGTCCATCACAAGGACTTTACAGGAATGCCTGAGACCATCTCGAGTCCAACCGTCAAGCGACTATCAGTTTACTACGATTCTCCAATTGATGTTTATGATGATACCTCTATGTCATTTGACCTACCGAATCTTGTCTACCTTGAGTACTCAGATTGTGCCTTGGCTGAGTATATGCAAGTTAATTTGGACTCCCTAGTCGAAGCTAAGCTGGATCTTTATGAGGCAGGTAATGTCAAGAGGCGGGATGTGACGAATCTTGTTACAGGGATAAGAAATGTTGAGATCCTTCATCTGTCTCCCGCTTCGGTTGATGTGAGTTGGCCAGTTTCTTTCTTTCGTTTTCGTTTTCGTTTTGAAAAGACCTTGGGATATTATTGAAGTGTGTTTTGTATGTTTCAGGTGATTTATTCTTACTGTAGAGATGGTCTTCCGGTGTTCAACAATCTGGTTAATTTATCTTTTGGGTGTAAGAATCAGCGAGGTTGGAACCTGCTGGCAGATCTGCTTGAGCAATCTCCAAAGCTTGAAACTCTAATCATCCAGGTATCTTCAATAAGCAAAACCCCTTTGAGCAAATACATATACACATACTTACTAGTTGATCATTTACATACATCATATATTGGTCGATGCTTCTTCAGGATCTGACTGGCTACACACGCGATGTCTCCTTGCCTCTGAACCAAGTGAAGGTGCTGCGTGTTCTGAATTATGGAGGAACTGATGAAGAGTTGAAGCGGTTGAAGAATTTTCTTGGGGGAAAATGTAATGCAGAAGTTGTGGATGAAGGCATAAGATTGCAAACCAATAGGATCTTGGAGTTTCAGTTTCAGTAAGTGCCAGATTAAAGTAGCATATTTCAAGTGTGCGTGAATGAATGAATGAAATCAAGTGTAGCACAAAAAAAGAGAAAAAAAAATTAGAGATTGAACTAAACGAAGTGGATTCTGATTAACAAAAAGAGCTTTCTCTGGTCTTCTGTTCCTCTGTTTTCAAAACTGTGCGTTTGCTTTATGTATCAGAGTAAATAAGCTGATGTAAATGAGCTAGTCAACATTTCAAACATCAATAATATACTTCCAATTTTATTGTATGCATCCTAAAGCATTGACTTGTGTAAGTATTAACTAATTTACCAAAGTGAAATACACCAAATGTATCTTCTATAAAGTCGCAGTCTAAAGCTCATAGTGTTCTAGGAGAATTTGAACGCCTTGAACAGGTTAAAGTGGAAGAGGATGATGGCAGAATATTGCAACTCTAAAGGATGTAATGATGCATGCTTCTTGGAGGTTCCCACTTCCATCAAAGTTTGCCTCGAATACATAAGGCATGAAACTCGTACAAATCAAAGTTTACTACTATTATGCTGTGTACCATGAAACTCTTTTTTATGTTTTTCTGTCTTCTAAAAGAAGCTCTGTACTTGACATATGTACCTAAGAATGTTATTTTTTTTTGGAAAATAAATTACTGTTATAGTGATAATTCTTTTATTTGTGCTATTTACACGACATTATTCCACATGTTGTTTAGTTATTAGAACGTGTAGATCCCAACTACACATTTTAAACAAAAGAAAAAGGAAGAAAAAAAACAAGAGTAAAATCATTTAACCCACGGGAACAGTGATACAATGAAACAAAATTTGATATTGGCTGGTCAACAAAATTTGATATGATAACAAATGCTACCCAGTCAAACTTTTATAAATTAATACTTTACAAATTAATAAATTTTGCTAGTTCTTTATAAAATTTAATAAGATTATAAAATAATAATTTTTTGAAATCTCCATGTAAAATATAATCACAATGATATCATAAATTAAAAATCATGTAAATATAGATGTGGATATAAATATAATGTATGTTTCTCCTAAAGCTCACATATATAAAACAATTGTTATGTTGTATTTTTAAAGTATAATAATATAATATACTCTATAAAATAACATAAAAATAGCTATATAATTTCTAGATATGCATCATTTACATTTTGATAATTTGATAGACTATTAGAATAAAATAATTGATATTATTATTCATAAATTTGAATCTATGTATGTCATATGTATAAGTGAATTTGTCTATAGTATTTGTAATTTATGGTCAATAATGTTTTTTAAATATTACAAATTCAATACCAAAACTATAAAATTTACAACATCCAAAAATCTAATCTTATTTTACTAAAATTATCTCAATTCATAATTTTTTTTAAATTACACAATTAAAAATATATTTATAAATTCATAATTATTAATTTACGCTATAAAGTAATAATTATTAATTTATAGATAAGCCTAAGATCTCATAATCTTGTTCATACCTTTAACCTCTTTTTCATTTCTGGTCTTTACAATCAAGACTATATTTACCAAAACCATGTTGAACCTTTAAACCTTTTATGTAGCATGTCCTTCTAAATTACAACTGATTAAGTGACTCCGTGCAATGAATGTTCATTTCTTTATTTATGTGTTCCACTCATGTTGAAAGCCTTTTTTTTTGTCAAAGTTTGGAACCATGGTCGGTCCTAGGTTGAATATGGCCTAAAGCATATTTTGTAAAATATGGCCTTATATATATATATATATATATTTGTTAACAATAAAAGAAATCATGTTAATATATTTTTAAAGGACTAAATGACAGTAAATATTTTTATAATTATGAAATTAACTCTTCCAAATGTTTTTGTGAAGTAATCGCGATTAGGTACCTAATCTAGAACAGAATCGGTAACAATCAACAACCAGAACCTTGATGGTAATCAACAATCAGAAGGTAACAATCAACAATCAACAATCTAGGAAGGAATCACCGACCTTCGTTTACTAGCGACTGAAGACGGAGAGGGAAAGTGACTGATGTGGACATATCAATTCGATGTTTCCGTTGGGTTATTTCCGTTTACTATGTGTGTTATTTCCGTTGGGTTTGATTTTGGTTTATGTTTGTTTGGTTCGGTTTAACTTAAATATCAACCTTTAATCAACCGATTGGTTTAATAATACCAGGAAATACGAAAACTACAAACTCTGTCGTTTCATCACGGATAAGTAAGTAGAGTGGAATTTAATTTCTTAACCCCTAAACTCATAATACCTGGGATTAAATGAATGATCGACGACCTTCTCCCTTGCAAGTGCTCACGTTCTTTCACCACATTCAGGTAACTTTTTTTTTTTAGCTTCTTCTACTAAGTTTAGTTTCTATACCTAATCATTGACACATCATCGTTACTTGTAATTTAGGAAAGTTGCTCTTTTCTGATATCTGTTCTAATCTGTTTCCAACAAGTGCTTAAACTGCAAGCAAGTGAGTTTCGTGAAACTGTTGTACTTAACCAGTAATGTAATACTAGTATTTAATCCGCGCCCGCGATACATCGCGGGACAATATTTTTAATTTAAAAAATTGAAAATTTATATTGTATTTATTTGTTATTTTATTATTGTTTTATTAATTTTAAAAATATAAAATTTTACAGGTATTTGATATAAATATTCAAAGTATAGGATTTTTGTAGTGTTTTCAAGGTTTTAACCCGTGTGGTATATATATAGTCTAGTAATACATTTATCTCTTCGTACACATCTAAAAGTATTTTAAAAAAAACAATTCCACTTAACTCCCTATATGGGATTAATGCCAACCTGTCTCACCAAAATCAAAATAAGTTTTTTTACCAAGTTTAATTATGTTAATTGTTTTACCAAATTAGCATATTTTTATCGTTTATAATTTTTTCATGTCAATATATATAGTTTATGATAATTAATAGAATTTTAATTTTTTGGTACTTTCTCAAAAAAATAAAAAATAAACCAAATTATATGGGAGTTTTCAACATTGGATTTTTGGTTTAGAAAATTTATTAATGTTAATATAATTATGGAGATTGTAAACTTTTGTTACAGAAAATCAGTTGTATATCATTTAAATTTGAGAGATTCTAGCATCTATAAAAATAGTTTTGGAGATTTAATGGGTTAAAACTTTAATAAGTAGAGTTGTTTTTGGAAAAATCGGAATGTATAGATGTTGTTAAGATTTTATGACAATAAATGTAACAAATGTTGGTCAATTTAAGAAAGTTTAGTATTTGAGTTTCTCTGCAATGTTATTTATGAAATTGTTTTAGGGGTTAATGTTGCAAAAAAAATTAAATAAGTAAAACTTAAAGAGCATAAACCAAAATATACTTCAAAAATGTTAATATAGATTGTTCGTTTCGGTTAATTAAGCACTTTTGAATCAATCGAGCTTGAACTTTTAAATCAATTCAATCCCAATAACAGAAAAGTTTGAACCTTTAGTTGCTATTCTGTCTTTGAACCTTTAGTATGCATCAAAAATTCTGCTTCAGAGTGTAGTTGTTTGCTCAAGTCCTTGCAATTGTGCAATATGGATCTTCAATGGACTTTGTTAACACTCAGGAAAATTTGAGTCTCCACTACGTTATATAGAAGTTTTCACTTTTTTTTTGTGTTGGTGTGTACTGTGTATATTGTGGTCAATCTAGCATTTGAATCACTTGAGAATGAAAACCACAATATACAAATTTGACACATCATCATCGTTACTTGTAATTTTGCAAAGTTGCTCTTCTCTAATCTATGGCCCCGATTGGTAACGTAACGGCTGTTACTTGTGGCTGTAAAGACTTTAATTTTAAAATTTTAGCTGTAGAGAATTTGGTTGTAGATGCTTTGACTGTAAAAACTTTAACCGTTAAAATTTGATTGGTAACAAACACTTTAAAACTGAGACTATTACTTTTATTATTAAAATATATTAAAATGATGATATTAATGATGATAATGAAACTAAAAATAATTATTATTGAAATGAATCTTAAAAAATGAGAAAAATAAGAATAATTAATGTGTAAAAATAATTTATGTAAAATTTATATATAAACTTTTGGAGAGCTTTAAAGTATAATGGAAAGAGAAAAAAATAAAGTTCTATATTTATTTATTTTTAAAGTCTGGTTTTGACGCTTTAAAAAATCTGAGAAAATAAAGAAGGAAAAAATATAAATGACTTACAAAGCTTTTAAAAAAATAAAAATTAAAAAGTATGATTGGCAAATAAATGGCTGTTAAGGCTTTAATTTTTTTTAGTCTTAAAAGTCTTCTACCAATCAGGGTCTATGTTCTTCTCTTATTGTGCAATACGGGTCTTCTATATGGTCTTTGTTAACACTCAGCCAAATTTGAGTCTCCCACTATGTTATAGAAGTTTTCACTCTTTTTTTGTGTTGGTGTATATTGTGGTTAATCTAGCAAAGATAGACCTGTTGATCCGGAATGAACTCTTGCAGCTGCGTCTTCAGACTCTGAGCTGCATTGCCACCATTTGAACGAAATAAACAAGTAACACCACAAGCAGCACTTCCAGAAACAAATACCAAGAAGGAAAAAAAAAACAAATTTCTTTGTAGTGGTAATCAAATAATTTTGGCATGTACGTTATAATGGGTCAGTGGCATTAAATTTTGGTATGATTATAATGGGAGACTACCATTTCTTTTTGGCGTTTGAATTAGGAAAGTAGACAGTAAAAACCTTATTTTGGATTATATACGGAAGTATTAATATTTAATATATATACATACGCCATTCAAATATTGATAGGCGGTGTATAGCTAGCACATTAAATTTGCATCTTATTATGTTATGTAAACTTTTCTCTTTTGGTATTTCAGTATTTTATTTTTTACTATATTATATCTTAACTTTGATTCCCCAAGTTGTAGATATAAGGCAATTAGGAGATATATATTCCTCTTATGAGATTAATATATAAACTAACTTTTTGTCGACTAGGAACTTTTTTGTTTAACAAAAAGAACAAGTTTTGGTGAGGGTACTGGAGAAACAATATGGATCATTCGAGTTTTCTGCGTGTAATCTATATCTCTGGAGTATTCGGTGTTGCCGCGGTCGTCTTTGTTTTACTTTATGTGTGGAATGTTTGTACCGCCGACCGAACACCCGTCGCACCCACTTCTAATGCGTAATGTCATTGTAACTCTATATATTTAAAATAATGTTTCAATCATTTTGTTAATTTCCAACCTTAAGTTTCCGTAAAATTGTCATCCTACTATATTAATTGGGAAATACAAATATAAAACTAACCTTAAAATGGGTAAAAAATTACATTCAATTGCCATTAGAAAATTTTAATTAAGCTTAACTAATTAATTAAATAAATATAATTAAATTTTTTTTTAAAAACAATCACAGATAAAATATAAAAAAATCTAGAAAAATATATTTTCTCTCTCCAATAAATTATGGACAAAATTACTAAATATTTTTTTTAAAAAATAAATAAACCAATCAGAATTTTAAAAACTAGATTTTATATCCAAATATACAATATAATTTGTTTTTAATAACTAAATTTCGAAAATTTTGTTAAAATTTCAAAATATGATTCTCCTATCATCTTTATTTTATTTTATTTACAAATTGTTTGAAATTTTTATATAATATTTATGATTAATAAAGTACATAATTTTTTCTGCATTTGTTGTGATTTGAATTTTTAAAAAACGAAAATATATTAATTAATCTATGAAAAATGTATGTTTTGTTTTCTACATTGGCGGGATGGTAAAACTAAATTTATATAGATGATATTAATAATTTTTATTTGCTCACAATTATAATATTAAAATTACTACTTTATATTTCACAAAATAATGAATCAAATACAAGAAACAAACAATATAAAACTGCAATATAAGTTAATAAAAAAATAGACTAATTGATTTACAGAACAATTAAAAATAAATATTATCTCAAAAAAAAAATTTTAAAAAATATGTAACAATAAATTTTATTATTATATTAGAAATTTTTTAAAAAATGTTGACCCGTGCTTAAAGCACGGGGTATCTCCTAGTATGTTATTACGTTGCAGTACAATGATGTGATGTGAGATCAATTATGTTAGCATGCATGTTATCATGACTTCAATGATGTGAGATCAATTATGTGTGCGGTGTGTTATGAATTCTAATATATATACACACAAAAAAAACTTAGGGAGGTGTATTGAAACAATGATTTTGGAGGATTTGATGGGATTTAGTAAATTTGGAATTTCTGTAGATTTTAGGGAAGTTGATATGATTTATAGGAAAATTCTTTCAAATCACACCTAAAACCATGAGACTTGGATTTCTGTATTTTTAACTAAACAAATCCTCTCAAATCCTCCAGAATCCCTAAAACTTATTAAAATCCAAATCCACAAACTGTTTTGAATAACAGTGGATTTTAAAGTAGATTTTTAAATCATTAGTTCAATAACAGTGGATTTCAGGAGAGTTTTTAAAATCCATGATTGAATAACATAGGATTTGTAACTTTTACACAAATCACTTAAAATATCAAGTTGAATACACCCCCCTTAGAATGGGTTTATAATTTCTGTGAAAAAAAAACAAAGAAATCATATATAAGCACAATGTATCGTCATATATAATACGAGAGCCCCAATTTGAAATCTTTAATTTGTTGTGGCATTTTGCTGATCAAATAATTTTGGTACGTACGTAATAATGGCACTGCGGGCATTCAATTTTGTAACGATTTACATATTTATTTAACATAAAATTAAATTTCATTTGTATTCTGACAATCACAATAATTTAGGGTTTATGATTGCTTGATTGATTAATAATAATCTATCAATGATTTAGTGTAAAAGCTCTATAAATTATCTCTATGAAAGATAGAGAGAACAAGTTTTTAGGTGTGTTGAAGAACGAAACAATATGGTTGTTAGACCATGGGCAACGGCGTTGATTCGGGCCGTCCCCGATTTAAAAAAAAAAAAAAATTAATTCTTAAAAGCCCAATAACGAAAAAACGGTTCTTATTTGGGGACGTTTTTCATCCGTCTTCTTCGCCACGTGGTGTTGTTTGATTGGTTGTCGAAAATAATTTCTCTAGACAAAATTTCTTCGACTTCCTTCTTTTCTCTCGACGGAGACAACAAAGGCGATGGCGTCTCTTCTCGCAAACGGTGTCTCCGGCTTCTCACCACAACCCACTTCAGATTCCTCAAAATCACCAAAAGGGTTCCACCCAAAACCCGAATCTTTCAAATTCCCATCTCCCAAATCCCTAAATCCAACAAGACCACTCTTCAAAATCAGAGCCGATGTCGGAATCGACTCTCGTCCCACCATCGAAGCTACCGAATCATCAAGCTCAGCCGATAAGCTTCAACAGGTATCCTTCGATTAACTTCCAAGATATGTGTTATTACTCTGCTCCTAAAAAGAAACCAACTATGAAACCGACCAATTTAGTCGAATTTGATTTTCGGATTCTTATAAATTCTCCAAAGCGGAGGGTTTTTTATGATTCGGATTTATATGTCGTGTTTCGTTCCGGCGAAGTTTATAAGTTCTTTGTATAGCTTTGTGTGTTTTTGGGTTAATTGTGCTGATAAAACCAATTGAATTGATGAATCGCAGAAGCCAATCGTCGTCGGAGGTCTCTCTTCTCTTTTCTCCGGCGCATCTATCAAATCTTCGGCTTCCTCTTGCTCTTACTCAACCGGAGTCGACGAGTTCTCTTCACTACGTGATGATTTGAAATATCTGAGCTTGAGCAGCTCCTTTTGTTATTCCTCCCCTGCGAAATTTAGACGAGATCACCACCAGAGCCCTATCTCTGTTTTTCATGGTCCTGTTTCGTGTAGTTGTAGCCCTCTGATGAGAACGTCTCGTGATCGGATTCTGTTCTCGATGATGAGCTTACGTTTCCTATGGAGGATGGTTTTGGTGTTGACAAGAGAAAGCCATATGCTAGGGATTTGCTAAGACGTGCTCAATTAAGACACGAGATCTTCAAAGATGAATATGTGATCAAAGCTTTTTATGAAGCAGAGAAAGGTCATAGAGGACAGGTAGAAAGAAAAACACAATTTTATTTTATGAAAGTTTCAATTTTTGTATGATTTTAGGTGACTGAAACTTTTTTGTTTGATGTGCGTGTAATCAGATGAGAGCTAGTGGTGATCCTTACCTTCAACATTGCGTTGAGACTGCTATGTTGTTGGCTAATATCGGAGCTAACTCAACTGTTGTTGTTGCTGGTCTACTTCGTGATACCATGGACGATTCGTTCATGAGCTATGATTATATTCTTAGAAACTTTGGAGCAGGAGTTGCTGATTTGGTTGAAGGGGTAAGGAACATGGACATTTAGTGATTCAGATTCTTGGTTTTTAAATCCGTGTGTGTTAGCTAATTGAGTTCAATGTGTGTGTTTTGTATAGGTTTCAAAGCTTAGTCAATTGAGCAAACTCGCTAGAGAGAACAATACAGCGTGTAAAACCGTTGAAGCAGATCGATTGCACACAATGTTTCTTGCAATGGCAGATGCAAGAGCTGTTCTTATAAAACTGGCTGATCGATTACACAACATGAAGATGCTTTACGCTTTGTCCCCAGTGAAGCAGCAGAGGTTTGCTAAAGAGTCGCTGGAAATATTCGCACCTTTGGCTAATCTGGCATCAATGAGATGCAATGACATGCTTTTAGTAATTGGTGAGATTGATTTTAAAATTTCTATGAGTTGAATAAAATGTTTGTTTTTGTTTTGATGTTTTTATGTTATATTTTTTATGTTATTAATTTCTAAATTGTATGTTTTTGTTTTTTCAACTTTAAATAATTAATCTTTAAACTTTCAAAATATTATTATTTTATTCGGAGGACCAAATACAAATAGACACCAATGCTTATATTAAAAATAAAAAATTATCAAAATATTATTATTAAATGTGGGAGACCAAACTTTCACTCTTAGTACGTTCGGAGTTGTCAGCTTAGTTTTTATAGGAGTTTGCGCTATCATACTCATCGTGTGATTGTTCTAATGAGTAAGTTTCTTATCATCAACCAAACACGGGTTGAACCCACCATGAATGCGTAACTTTTATCATGTACGAAGCCTAGATTAACAGCATATCAATATAGTTATTTAGCTATTTTAAGAATTATTTATTCGCTTTTAGATTTTATGAAATTGTAACCCCCTCTTTATTATTCATATTTAAATGATACTTATTGCAATAATTTTTTCATACGTTGATATCTCAACATTTTGTTTCTCCATTCGCTTCCCAATTATTTAATAGGATTCAAAGGAATTAAAATTTGTAACGATTTACAACTAAAAAAAGTTATAGATTTCGTTTGTATTCTCAATATTTAATAGGATTAGGGCATGTAATCTATCAAAAAGAGAAAAATATCTATATTTATATTTTAAAAATGATTCGCGGTGCCTATCACATAAAAGAATTTGTATCTTATTAGTTTGGATTTCTTCTTATTAATTAATTAAAACACTCTAATCAAATAAAAATAAAAATGTTTCTTCTTCGTCTCAGCCTCTCTCTCTCTCTCTCTCTTTCTCTGTTGTAACGAAGATGCTTCTTTAAACTAGTACCCATATTCAATACCACCGGCACCATATAAGTCCATAGAAGTAAAACCATATCCTTCCCACGCTACAAGAAAAAACGCTTCTTCTTCTTCTCCTCTCCATCACTTTCATCTTCCTTTACCGTTACCGGCTCAAGTCTCTCCGGTCCGGTGACCGTTCCAGGTGTTGCCAGCTGTTTTTTTTTATCTTTTTTCTTTTAAAATCAAGTTTCCTTTTGTTGAGTTAGTTATATGTCAGTTTTTGTCTGATTGAAAAGGAATTAGGTTTCTTCCGATGGAGAAAGGGACTTGCTTTTTTTTTTGGGGGACAAAGCCACGTCTCCTTTTATTCAAGCTCCGAATCATATGAATTGGGTTTTTTGTTTTTGATTTCTCCAATTTTTTTCTCAATTTGGGGTTTTGTGATGGAAGCTAGAAGAACTCAAGGTGGAGAAGAAGAAGAAGGTCACAGTTTATTTGGGTTTAGTGGTAAAACGAGTGTTGCAGAGTGGGATTTGAATGATTGGAAATGGGATGGTCATCTCTTCGTAGCCAGACAGTTGAATCACTGCTCATCCAACACCTCTTCTGCTTGCTCTGATGAAGCAACTGTTGTTGATATCATGGACAATATGAATAAAAGAAGAGCTGTTACTGTGATGCCAATGGATGATGATGATGATGATGATGCTCCTAAGCTTACTTTGAATCTTGGTGGTAGTTGTGGTAGTGGTAATATTGCCAAAAAGACTAAACTTGGAGGAGGATTACAGACTCGAGCTACCTCTTGTCAGGTAGATAATTGTGGAGCTGATTTAACCAAGGTTAAGGATTACCATAGACGTCATAAGGTTTGTCAGATGCATTCTAAAGCTACTAGTGCACTTGTTCGAGGTATTATGCAGCGGTTTTGTCAGCAATGTAGCAGGTATGGGTTTAGATAAAGGATTCAACTTTAGTATTTTTGGGGTTTCTTATGTTTCAGTGTCAGTAGTCAAATTTGGTTGATAACTTTAGTATTATTGGGTCTTCTTAGGTTTCATGTGCTTGAGGAGTTTGATGAAGGAAAGAGAAGTTGTCGTAGACGTTTGGCTGGGCATAATAAGCGTAGGAGGAAAGCAAATCCTGATACTTTAGGCGATGGGACTCCTATGAGTGATGGTCAAACTAGCAACTATTTGCTGATTACTCTCTTGAAGATACTCTCCAATATGCATTGTAAGTTGTTCATGAAAGTTTCATTTGGACATCCAATTTTTTAGTCCTAATTAAAGCGCTTTATTTAGTTCTGTGTTCGGTTTGCAGTGAATCAATCGGACCAAACGGGTGATCAGGATCTACTGTCTCATCTTCTAAAGAGCCTTGTAAGCCAAGCTGGTGAACATGTTGGGAAGAATTTAGTTGGGCTTATGCAGGGTGGAGGAGGACTTGAGGCTTCTCAAGCTTTGCTTTCACTCGAGCAAGCTCATCGAGAAGATATAAAGCATCATTCAGTAAATGTGCTTGAAACGCCTTGGCAAGAAGTGTATCCCAATTGTTCTGAAGAAAGAGCTGTCTTGGATAGGTCCCAAAAACAAGTCAAAATGAATGCTTTTGATTTGAATGATGTATACATAGACTCGGATGGTACTACAGATATAGAGAGATCATCACCTCCTCCCACAAATCCAGCAACCAGTCCTCTTGATTATCACCAAGACTCGCGTCAGTCTAGTCCACCTCAGACTAGTAGGAACTCAGATTCAGCTTCTAACCAATCACCTTCAAGTTCCGGTAGAGATGCTCAGGTACAAATCTCACCTTTCATCCATTCATCTTTGGTTGCTTATAATTCACTGTAACATTTCTTTTTTTGTTTTGGTTTCATGTTCAGAGCCGCACCGATAGGATTGTGTTCAAACTATTTGGGAAAGTGCCGAATGATTTTCCAGTTGCCTTACGAGGACAGGTAATTATAATTTCTGCAGTTTGTTGTGATTTTGAAAGTGACACTGTACACTGTTGTGTTCTAATATTCAAATTTTCAGATCCTTGACTGGTTAGCTCATACTCCAACTGACATGGAGAGCTACATTAGACCTGGTTGTATCGTTTTGACAGTTTATCTTCGTCAAGATGAAGCTTCTTGGGAAGAAGTAAGAATAATTTTCACAACTCTTTCTCTATTCTTTCCAAATTATCATCATAGAATCACTTCATGTTTCTTTTTTCTTTTTTTTCTTGCAGCTTTGTTGTGATCTGAGTTTCAGCTTGAGGAGGCTTCTAGATCTTTCACATGACCCTCTATGGACTGATGGGTGGATTTATCTTAGGGTGCAAAACCAATTTGCATTTGCGTTTGATGGTTAGTTTTTGAGAATCTTTGGATCTATGTTATAGTGATCATATTTTTTCTTGAGATCTGAAATATTCTTCTTATTTCGTTATACAGGTCAGGTTGTTCTTGACACATCGTTACCTCTAAGAAGCCATGATAATAGCCAAATCATTACTGTTAGACCACTTGCTGTAACAAGGAAAGCTCAATTTACAGTAAAAGGCATCAATCTCCATCGACCTGGCACAAGGTATATATATATTAACACTCTTCAAAGCTTGACCCCTCTCTTATCTTTTCTTCTGATGTTAATCGCCATTTTTTACAGGTTACTTTGTGCTGTAGAAGGAACATACTTGGTTCAAGAAGAAACACGAGGAGTGATGGAAGAGAGTGATGATCTTAAGGAGCAAAATAAGACTGATTCTGTCAAATTTTCTTGTGAGATTCCTATTGCAAGTGGTCGAGGTTTCATGGAAGTGAGTGTACTTTCAATTTTTGTGCTCTGCTTTTACTCTTTGTTGCATTGAGATATAAAGGCGGCATTTTGCTTGGCAATAATCTAGATTGAAGACCAAGACGGGCTAAGCAGTAGTTTCTTCCCTTTCATAGTATCTGAGGACGAAGATGTTTGTTCTGAAATCCGAAGACTCGAAAGCACATTAGAGTTCACCGGAACTGATTCTGCAATGCAAGCAATGTATTTCATCCACGAGATTGGTTGGCTTCTTCACAAAAGTGAAGTCAATTCAAGACTTGCAGAATCAGATCATCTATTCCCTTTAATACGGTTTAAGTTTCTAATCGAGTTCTCGATGGATCGGGAATGGTGTGCTGTGATCAAAAAGCTATTGAATATACTCTTTGAAGAAGGAACGGTTGATCTATCCCCTGATGCTGCATTGTCAGAACTGTGTCTTCTTCACAGAGCCGTGAGGAAAAATTCAAAACTCATGGTTGAGATGCTTCTTAGATTCATTCCAAAGAAGACGAACCTGACATTATCCGGTTTGTTTAGACCTGATGCAGCTGGTCCAGCCGGTTTAACACCGCTTCACATTGCAGCTGGTAAAGACGGATCAGAAGATGTGTTGGACGCTCTTACTGACGATCCCGGAATGGTAAAATTTGAACTACACTCAAATTCTGTTTTTGTCTGATAAAAAAAGTTCTTCTTTCTTTTATTTTTGGTTCAGATTGGTATTCAAGCGTGGAAGACTTCCCGGGACAATACAGGATTCACACCAGAAGACTACGCACGTTTACGAGGTCACTTCTCCTATATTTGCAACGGAAACTCAACCGGAAACCAACCGCCGAAGAACACGTTGTGGTCAACATTCCAGAGTCTTTCAACATTGACCACAAACAAGAAAAGAGGAGTCTAAAGGATTCATCAAGCTTGAAGATCAACCAGTGTAAGCTCTGTGATCACAAACGTGTGTTTGTCGCAAGACAACACAGTTCTGTTGCTTACAGGCCAGCAATGCTTTCGATGGTAGCGATAGCAGCAGTTTGCGTTTGTGTTGCTCTTTTGTTCAAGAGTTGCCCGGAAGTGCTCTATGTCTTTCAGCCGTTCAGGTGGGAACTACTTGCATATGGAACAAGCTAGTAAAAAATCCTTCTATACATTGAAGAAGAAGAATCTTCTAAACCGAAGATGTATTGTTGTAAAATCTACAAACGAGTGTATATTATTAATCTAATCATCTTTACAAGATTGATTGTAATTTGTATGTAGCTTATATTGATGGCAAACCCCAAAGCACTCCAACTTCCATTTTTTTTCCCCCTCTTTGACATTTTAAAATCCATTCTGATCAAGTTTAAAATAGACCCGATTAAGAAAATGGGCCAATTGTAAAATAAACCCGGTTGAGCACCTTTTTTTGTGAAACTCATGTTGATCCCATGCACCGACTCTGACGATGAGAGGGCTTATAAATACAGAGGACGCGCATAGCTTCAGAAGTTAGTTACATTCTCATTTCTCTTCAACTGCTCTCTCAATTCTTGTTTCTTCTCTCATCATCTGATACTGCTACCAGAGAAAGAAACCATCTCTTTCCCGTAACCATGTCGAAGAAGATGATCGAGTTGAAGAGCTCCGATGGTGTTTTGTTTACGATCGACGAAGATGTCGCAACCCAATCGCAGACGCTAAAGAGAATGGTTGAAGACGATTGCGTCAAGACCACAGTCCCGCTTGAGAACGTCACAAGCAAGATCCTGAAGATAGTGATCGAGTACTGCGAGAAGCACAAACACGTCGTCGTTTCTGATTCTTCGACCGTACTAGAAGAGAGCAAAGAAGATCTCAAGAACTGGGACGATGAGTTCGTGAAGAAGACTGAAGATTCTATCCTCTTTGATGTGATGATAGCTGCGCATTATCTCGAGATCCAAAGCCTTATTGATCTCACGTGTCAAACTGTCGCCGATTTGCTCTCAGCAGGCAAGACTCCAGAAGAGCTTCGCGCACAGCTCGACATCGAGAAAGATTTAACAGATGAGGAAGAAGCTACGATTCGCAGGGAGAACCAATGGGCTTTCGAATGAGAGGTGATCGATATCACAAAGTTCTTGATCGATGTATCTGGTGACTTCTTTTAGTGTGTGCGTTTTCAGGTTTATTCATGCAACGTAGTTGATGATGACTTCGTCTATATCTCTCTTCTTTTAGTGTGTTCGTTTTCAGTTTTATTCATGCTAGATGATGATGACTTGGTCTATCTCTTCTGAGTGTGTTTCTTTTGGTTTCTTGATAGAGATGTAAACCAATCTTTTTTTTTCTTGCTCTAGAGATGATCTTTTGATTGGTATTCATATATGTAACCAAATCTCAAGATCGATCCATGTTGTCAAACAGTCTTTTGTTTCTCTGAAGCAATTCTTGAATATAATATGTTGAAGTTTTTCTTACTGTAACTGAGTTTTCTAATCCGAAACAGAGTTCATGAGTCATGACACTTCAATTTTCAATATTCAACTCGGTTATTTTGGTTTAAATGCTTGTATCATAATCAAACCGATGTAAACATTGTCAGCATTGAACATTCGAAAATAGAACGTGTGAAAAGTCATATTCTGTAAAATCACACAAAAACAGTTTCGTTTCATCTCTTAAGAATAAATCTGTCATTACTTTTGATTATCATCAGACTGATTCGGTGTATAACATACTCTACACAACTTGTATAATTATAGAAGAACTCAAGTCTAACTTACTTAAGATACACCTATGTGGTGGTTTAATTTCGATATATACAGAGCATATCAATACAATAAAAACACAATGTGTTGCTTTCCTTACTTGACACATCAGATCCTGTATTGAACCTGGTATTGACACATCAGTAAAAACAAGTAACCAATAGAAACATTTTAATTAATACAGCTCATCTAAATTTAGTCATACATGTACTAATGAAAATAGAAGTGAACGTGTGAGTTTTTTCTATTCTTCGAGTTCTTCACTTCTTCTTCTCCGTCGTTGCTTTTTGTTTTCTCTTCTTCGACGTGGTCTTTTATTTTTCTTCGATCTACCAGAACATGTCAGCTGATTTATTCTCTTCTTCGATGCTTGATTTCTTCTTCTTCTTTCTAATTAGATTTCTACTTTTCACGAAGCAATCTCAGATTTGTGCATCGTAGGAAGAGATGCTTCAATGTATATTTCTCCTCTCCAATTCTGGGTAAGTGAATCTTCAAATCTTTCTTTCCGGATTCAGTTCGACTTTGATTGATCAGTCTGATTGTTCTTAATTCGTTGATCTGATTTTGAAATTAGATGTGGATATTATCACTTTACCTATCTATTTGTGGTGTTGGAAAGGTTTTATTTTGAAGAACTGAAACCGATTGTCAAATAAATTCTAATAAATCCAGCTCAGTTCGGTTCAATTAAATTCTAAATTCTCTTTTTTTTTTTGGTTCTCTGTTTCAGAGGTTGCAGAGGTTATTTTGTTTTTGGTTCTCTTATTCTAAATTCTCTTATTCTCTTATATGTGGTGTTTTTAGTTATGTTGTTGCAGAGGTTTTACGAGCTTGTTTATGGTCAGATCACTTTTGATGGAGTTGAGATCAAGACATTTCAAGTGATATGGTTTAGAAAATAAAGCGGATTGGTGAGTTGAGAATCTGTTTTGTTCAATGAAACGATCAGATCAAACATTACTTATGGTAAAGGAGGAGATGCTACTGAAATCAAATCGTATTTGCAGCTGACCTATCTTACGCTCATGGCTTTATTGTGGCCTACAATAGGTAACTTAAACTGGAATAATCGAACCTAATAAACAGATTGTCTAGCCCTAATTCCTAAGTCCATGGTTTCAGATTAGACAGAAAGATTTAAGTTAAATATACATTGATAAAGCATAGAGTATTTAGAATTGTTTATTTTAGAGTTGATGAAGCTACAGTTTTTGAAGCTACATACAAAGGCAAAAGGTAACGTACACATTCCTGGCAGATGAAGCTACAGTTTTTGAATAGATGCAGCTTCATTGATTTTAATGGTTTGCAGGAAGAACAAGAAGCGGCACTAAAACAACTTAGAAAGAATCTAAAGTTCAAGGCTAAACCCGTCCCCAACTTCTACTACGAAGCGCCTCCTGCAAAACCTGAGCTCAAGAAGGTATGTTTCGAACTACATAATAAATCTCTCTCTTTCTTCAGAGTCTCAAGCATTGTTGTTCTTGTGACAAAGTATAACTTATGTTATGTTTCTTTCTAGCAACCTCTGACGCGTCCCAAGTCGCCAAAACTGATCCTTTCTCGGAGAAAAAGCTTCAGCGACGCAATCACCTCATCTTCCCGTGAAGAGGTTCTGAAGACAGTCTCTAACAGGAACCAACACAGCACCGGAACAGTTCAGAACAAAGACGAGCGACTGAGGTCTATGATACAATGGTTGGTGAAAGAGGAGTTCAATTATAAGATGGGCAAAAAGCATAGAGTAGCCATAGCTAGAGCAATCGATAAAGACAATGGTAAAATGGAAAATCTGAAACCTGTTTGTAAATTCTTCAGAGTCTATCCATATGTTTCTCTCTCCCTGCCTCCTCTGTTTTGCTTTTAAACGAAGGATCCCACACAAAAGCTCTAGAAATGGTGGAAATAGTGATCTCCTATGTATCATACAAATGCAGCAAGAGATGATTGTATAACCAGAACTATGAACAAACAAAAACCCAATTTTCTAAACAAAACCCACTAGACCAACGCTTCCACCTCCATAAACCAAATCAAACAAAAAGAATTGATACACGACAAACCATAAAATAAGAAAACAACAAAAAGCCATCGAACCAATGAACAAATACAACTTAAAACCATCAAAATCAACCGTGATTGTATAACCCAGATACTTAAAACAAAACCCAGATAAAATCAACTTAAACCCAGCAAAATACGAACATGAAAAGCTTAAGGGCCAATTATAACATGGGTTGAAGAAGAAGCGAATCTGAGACGGATTAAGAAGAAAGAAGCTCAATTATAACATGGGTTGAAGCGACCTTAAGCTGGAGGATTGGAAAGTCTTTGATTTTTACCCAAACGCTTCTGAATCAAATTTGATTTTACTAGAATAAAGAAAACGATGAAGCTATTATTTTGGAGAAATTTTGACCGGTTTACACATTTCACCGGTTTAGTGGTTTCGGTAATTTTGAGAGGTTTTAGTAATTTTGACCGTTGTAAGCATTAGATGGATCAAATGGTTAAACCATTACTCATTTTAACATAACTTTGATTCATTAAACCATTTCACCCACTAATTCATTTAGTTCATGAAGTCATTAGAATAAATTTCCTTAACATATTAGGGTCTAGGAGTTGAGTAAAGTTGTGATAATCCATGAGACTTGACCAATTTTGAAATTCCTAAGTACATAATATACATAAATTAAACTGACATATAAAAGCTAAAAACATCAATAAAAGTAAAAAAAAAAACAAATACAGCAAAACAAAACCGCACAATGAATAAATCACAAAACAAATAACAAATAATATGCTAAAGATATAATGAATTTCTAATCCAACAACACAAACATACAAAACAACACATAATAATAAATAAAAAGATATACAAACAATAATAAAAATTACACAAAAAAATATACAAAATCTTCCCGCGGCATAGCGCGGATACTATCCTAGTAAAGGAGTAACGATGATAGGATAGTGCAATCAGATGTTGTATTGTATCAAAGCCATTCATATTGACACGTGGATTCCTATCCGATTCCGTCAAATTAATTTGACTTTAGACTCCGGTTTAGGCTTGGTTTACTTTTTAGGCTAATTTTCCATATTTCGAAAAGGAAGTCAAGGATTACACCGACTCACAATTAGGGTTCTCTATAAATAACACTTTCTAAGATCATCGCAACTCTCAACATCACAAAAAAAAAACCCTTCAGTTGCCACCACAAGAAAGAGAAAAAAAGGAAAACGAAGAGGAACGATGTCGAAGAAGATTATGTTGAGGAGTTCCGATGGTGAGTTGTTTGAGATCGAGGAAGCAGTCGCAAGCCTATCGCAGACGATAGCACATATGATTGAAGACGATTGCGTCGGTACTGAGATCCCTCTCGCAAACGTCAAAGGAACCACCCTCGCTATGGTGATCGAGTATTGCAAGAAGCACACTGGTGCTGGTGCTGATGCTTCAACCGGAGAGGGCAAAGAGGAACTCAAGAAGTGGGACGCTGAGTTCTTGAAGACTATGGAACAACACACTCTCTTTGATGTTATTTTGGCTGCTAATTACCTAAACATTAAAGACCTCCTTGATATTTCTTGCCAAGCTGTTGCTGACATGATCTCTGGTAAAAACCCAGATGAGATTCGCGCAATTTTGGGCATCCATAACGATTTTACACCGGAGGAAGAGGAAGAAGTTCGCAAGGAGAATGAGTGGGCTTTTCAATGAGCCTCTAATTAGGGTTCTTTCTTTCTCCTTGTGTATTTTCATTGTCCTTGTCTTTATTTGTGTGCTTTCTGATGTTAGATGACTTTGTTATCTTTCTTTTGGAGACAACAAAAATAATAATAAGTCTTTTGGTTTCTTAATCAATTCTTGAAACTATTTTATTTTCTTTCAAAATCTATAGATACATCGGTTTTATCTGCTACAACCCAACAGAACAAGAGTTGTGTTCACTTAGTAGATGACTCTTCTTTTGGTGTTTGCTGCATAAGTTGACTTCTTAGAGAGCATTCTTCAATCTGCATAACATAGATAATAACTTTTATAAACAAAGGATGATGAACATATATAAACTGTATAATATGTAAAAGAAAGGGATTGGTACATGTGAAGGATGCGTTTTAAGAAGAGCCACTCCGCAATCTTGTGCCAATGATTTTTCTCTACTAGTCACCCTCGTTAATTCTGACACCAAACTCTCCATCTCCTTTGCCTGCAAAGGGAGTTTACAAAACTTGATTCTTAATACTACGTTTTTATAAACAAATAAATCTTGAAACCCTGAGATTGATACTACTCTACTAAACCTTTGGCATATAGTTTACAACATTTTGTGTAATGCCGTCAACAATCTTAGAAGCAGCCACAAGTGAATCACCTAGCTGTTTAGAATCAACCTGGTTTTTGGCAAGCAAACTCTTAGTTGTATATATATATATATATGCAGATGATACTTCCTAGTTGTTGACATTACTGAACAAAAGATGTGTATAATAATACCATGATATGTCCATCAAGTGGAAGCCGTAATGAAGCATTGGAAAAAGCTTGGATTGTTTGCGACAACGAAGTCGAATACTCTTCTTCAATAGCAGCCCATTGCTCCAAACATGGAGTCTGTTTTTAAAGTTTCCATATGAAAATAAACATATTCTATCATTAGTCTCATATCGAAGTCAAATATTGTGAAAGCTAGCTAAAGGTATATATCTATCTCTAATAAGCTTACTTGAGATTCTGTAATCGCAAGAAGAGCTTTAATTCTCAATAAACGTTGTAGCTCTATTCGTTTCTTTTGCACAGAATCATGTAATTCTGATATCTTCGAACCAAAGGAATAGAGCATGGTCTACATGATAAAACAAAAACACCATTAAAAAGTCTGAAACATGCTCAAAGAAGATATTAGCTAGCTTACTTACACAGTAACTGACCTCAGTTTGAGCTTTTTGAGCATGAGTCTTCATTTCAGCATTGGCGTTGGCAAATCTCCATTGGAGGTAACGATTGTGGAGTAGTTTCAGAGAATGCACATCTTCCAATTGCTCTGAAGCCTTTCTCTGTTTTTTCGAATCCGCTGCAGCCTTTGAATTGGGTGCAACGGGAGGCAATGCTGGCAACCCTATCCGCGAAAACGAACTGCTCTCACGACCGTTACAGCTCGACAACGGTGAGCTCACAGTTCGGTTAAGAGAAGAAGTTACACAACTGTTGAAGACTCTAGGATGAATTGTTCTACAAGAAAGCGTTGGAAACTGATCAGAGCCGTTGGATTTAGATTTATCCTGACCGTTGATGACTCCTTCTCTCTTATCATTAGATATGCCGCTTGATTGGAGAAGCCTCGTCGCAACGGAAGCGGTTAGTAATCTGTGTTGGCTAAGCCGTGACCTAGACGGCGGAGGAAGGATCGGCAGCGTAGGCGTTTCGAGGCGGTGAGAATTCTCCTTGAGCGGTTGTTTCAGTTGGCTTTGTTTCGATGTTTTTCCGGTCAGAGAGAGTGTAAAAGGCGAGTCTAAGCTACGCGCTGCCGTCTCTGATGAGCGGTTCTCGTCTCCGTCCGACATTTTTAACTGACGTCTATGCCTTTGAGCAGAAACAGAGCGTTGGTGTAACTGGTGGTGTTTAGGAGAACTCGAAGTGGTAAAAAAGTGGAGATCGCCGGCTGAGGAGGAAGAAGAGGAAGAAGAAGTAACCGGAGACATGAATCTGGAACTAACTTCTCTAACTCTCGGCCGCCGCGTTGATATTGCCGGTGTTAGTGGCTGATTTTGCTTAGATCCGGTGGTTTTCGCCTCCATAACTTTTTTTCTTTTTATGTTTTTCAAAAAATCGCAAAAGATTCCAGTGGCACGAGGTTGTGTTTCAGATTCGAATTTCGAAATTATGTGAAATGGGCCAATTAATATAAGAAAAAGAATAAAGAAGATACGTTACGGTTTATTTCAGAACAATGAGCTGTTTGGCTTTGGTCTCTTGTCTCTGTAACGGCTGATTAATTACTTTACTGTAATTGTCCATTAATATATGAGAAAATCAAGCTAAGGCCATAAGTTTGGGCCAAACCTAGATAAATGGGCCTACTGTAAATTAGTCCATTTAGGATCCGGTTAAGGCTTGCTTGCTTGGTTAACAAACAACTCCACTGAAAGCAAAATTGAAAATTTCATGTAAGAACGTGAGGGTTCTTTTTGGACATGATCGTCAATCAATAACTGAGAGGAGTAACAAACAAATCTAAAGATTTCAGAAAACAATGACAAAATTATTGATAAAAACCCTTTCACAAGGTTACAATAATATCATTATTAAATCTAAAAAAAAGAAAAAAACATAATTGTTAAAATGGCGAAACAACTATAGAGCTGATACATCAAAAAAAGTGGAGTTCTCTCGTGTTTTGTTGCGGGCAGATCTAATACAAAGACAAATCACGATAACAACGACAATCACAAAGACCAAACCTACGGAAGATGCGATCATCATAGGAAGACCCAACCCCATCTTTAACTCGCTCTTTCTAACTTTTTTCTTGTCTCTCTTCTTATATAACAAGATCCTATTACTTTTGTATATTGACCTCATAAGAGAAGAGTACTGTACATATATACAAATCCTAATTTCCTTATCTCCACAACTTGGCAATCAAAGTTAACACAACTAAAAAAGTTAACTTACTGCGTATAGTGATAGTGAATATATGTGTACAAGTCTTTAATTTCCTTAGCCCTCCACAACTCGACAATGAAAGTTAATATCACTAGTAAACTTAACATATTTTTACCAAAAAAAAAGTCAAAAGCAAAAAAGAAAAGTTAACATAACGATAAGATAGCAAATCAAATCCGGCGGTCCCGCCAACCAAGCCCAACCCATAAAGAAATTTTGATAAGGCCCATTAAGAAGCGAAATGTAATGAGGGGGATTTACATAAATAATACAGTCTAACAGTCTCATTTTGCAAATTCTCAGAAATCTTAAGGGTTTGCCGTACAAAAGTATCGGAGAGAGTAAAGGGGTAACGAAAGAGAAAGACTGGTTTACTTCTTCTTCTTCTTCATCGAGGTCTTTACAACGATCTTTTTTTTTTTTTGTGGGTGGGGGTTAGTGTTTTGTTATTGAGGTGAGAATCGATTTGAAGAGATGGCGAGTGAAAGCCCTGATGTTGTTGTAGCTCCAGTGATGGTGGAGAATGGCGGCGCTGAATCCTCAAATGGAAAAAAGGAGAAATTGGAATCTGAGCTTTCGAAGAAGCTTGAGATTGCAGATGATGGTAAAGAGGAGAACGATGCAGAAGAAGAAGAAGAAGAAGGAAGCAAAGGTAAAAAAATTTGGGTTTTTTTTTTTGTTTTTTTTTGGTTTACTGATTGATCACATGGTTTTGAGTGTTAGATTATAAATGTTCGATATATGTTTGTCAAAGGAACTAGCTTTATAGGATGACTCCATCTGAGTTTGGGTCTTGAAATGTTTGGACGTTTCTTAGATTCGATCCTTTGTTCTGATGGTTGTTTAATACAAACACTTTTGTTATTTTTAAGCTGAGGCTTCAACAAAGAAGAAGAAGAAGAAAAATAAAAGCAAGTAAGAGATTTGTTTTTGTCTATTTTTTTTGTTTCTTCTAACTTGTAAGTTTTTGGTGTTTTCTTTATTGATGGTTTTGATTATGTTGTAGGAAGAAGAAGGAAGTCCCTCAACAGACTGATCCACCTTCAATCCCTGTCGCTCAGCTCTTCCCATCTGGGGAGTTTCCTGAAGGTGAAATCCAACAGTATAAGGATGAGTAAGTTTCAGAGTCCATACCACTTTTGTCTTCTCTACTCTTGAGTTTATTGGATTTTCAGTCTTTCTCATGTCAAGACTCTGCGTTTTTGCTTACCTTTATCACACTGTTTGTTTTAATATATTGGTGCTTCATTTCTGTTTTTAGTAACCTGTGGAGAACAACATCTGAAGAGAAGAGAGAGATGGAGCGTTTTGAAAAGCCAATATATAACTCTGTTCGCCAAGCTGCAGAAGTTCATCGCCAGGTTTAGAGTTTTTTTCACTGAATGACTACAGATTCTGGCATCTTTTTTTGCAGCTGCTTGAAAGATCGTTTTGGCCATCTTTTTCAGGTTCGTAAATATGTCAGAAGCATAGCGAAGCCTGGAATGTTGATGACTGATATATGTGAGACCCTAGAGAATACTGTTCGTAAGTTGATTTCTGAGAATGGTCTTCAAGCTGGTATTGCATTCCCTACTGGATGCTCTCTGAATTGGTTGGTTATGACATGTGCCTTCAACCTTTTTCTTTCTATCAACACTTTTCTGTTCTTCTTTAGTCGAATGACTTTTTAACTTTTCAGGGTTGCTGCTCATTGGACACCAAACTCTGGGGATAAGACTGTACTTCAGTACGATGATGTTATGAAATTGGATTTTGGTACACATATTGATGGTATGACGGCAAATCTTCCTTTCTGTTATTTTTTTTCTTCGTTACCAAATGTCAGACATAAATTTGAATCTCTTCTCTTGCAGGGCGTATTATTGACTGTGCGTTTACAGTTGCGTTCAACCCTATGTTTGATCCTCTCTTAGCTGCCTCTCGCGAAGCTACATATACTGGTATCAAGGTGCTGATTCTTCTTTTTGCTAATATACATTGCCTCATGAATATACAATCTACCAGTTGGATGAAGCAATGTTGTTATGCTTTGTCCTATTCAGCTTGGTTAATTATGTTGTCTTTATCCTTTTGATCTTTTCCTACTATTTCGTCCTTTTCTACAGTGGAGTCCAAATGAATTCTGAAATTCTAAGTTCAGTGTAAAATGACTTCATTTAGGCTTTGATTTGTAAGGGAACCATTTGGTTATTGCTCCTAACCTCCTTGGTGGGTTTTTTTTTTGGCTGGTTCAGGAAGCTGGAATTGATGTCCGTCTCTGTGATATCGGTGCTGCAATTCAGGAGGTCATGGAGTCTTATGAGGTTGAAATCAATGGAAAGGTCTTCCCAGGTATGGTTATCCGATGGCACATCTAATTATCTGCTCTTACGATGACATCTAATTATCCGATGTCACATTTTATGGACCCTTAATGTAATTGTAAACCTTAATATGTTACGTGCTTTTGGCAGTTAAAAGTATCCGAAACTTGAATGGGCATAGCATTGGACCCTATCAGATACATGCTGGGAAATCCGTTCCTATCGTTAAAGGAGGCGAGCAGACAAAGATGGAAGAGGGCGAGTTTTATGCCATCGAAACATTTGGATCAACCGGTAAAAGAGATTTGCACATTCAACCTTCAAAAGAATAGGCCACTGCATCTTTGGGAGTCACTAATGTTTTATCCTCTGTTTCTGTTATATTGCAGGGAAAGGATATGTGAGAGAAGACTTGGAATGTAGCCATTACATGAAGAACTTTGACGTTGGCCACGTCCCCTTGAGGTTGCCTAGAGCAAAACAACTCCTTGCCACCATTAACAAGAATTTCTCGACACTTGCCTTCTGCAGACGCTATCTGGACCGCATTGGTGAAACCAAATACTTAATGGCTCTAAAGAATCTGTGTGACTCTGGCATTGTTCAGGTAAAATCTCTCACACCAGTGTCTAGATGATGATTCATTTTCCCCCAGATCTATCCTGAGTTGGAAAAAAAAACTTCAAAATCTTGTTCATTGTTTGATTTTCAGCCGTATCCACCTCTGTGTGATGTGAAGGGAAGCTACGTTTCACAGTATGAGCACACCATTTTACTGCGACCTACTTGCAAAGAAGTCCTTTCCAAGGGAGACGACTACTGATTCAAACCCTCTGTTTTTTGCTCTATTATATCAAACTGTTGTGGAGATTTGTACAACTGCTTGTTTCTTTTGTCGTCGTTAACACATCTTTGAATCCCTTTTTATAATGTTTCAATGGATTGTTAAAAAACACTTCACATGAATTTGCGCATCAATCAATCTTACTAGTACTGTAGTAGTAAAGATGAGTAATTGATTCGTAAAGCTTCACGCTTTGGAAATTTCTCAAGTCAAATCGTAAGAGTGAGAAACAAACAAAATTGTTAACATGTATAAATTACAGATACAGATATGGTGAAGAAGAGAGAGAGACAACATAAGAGATAGATCCATGGCGGCGACGATAGCTGCATTTTCCGGTGGTCTGAAAATGAAGGCTGGAGTTCTAGCCGTCCAAATCTCATCGGTTCCTCTCCGCCGCGAATTCCCACGTTTCTTCTCCTCTTCATCGAAGACAGTAGCAGCAATCTCCTCATCTCTTCGAGTCTCCGCCGTTTATCACCAGCGTAGTCAAAGCTCTTGGTCTCGACTTGCTACTTTCTGCACGGTAGCTCCCGACGCCGCCGGCACGACGGTTTCATCGGATGAATCGGAGAAGAAGAGCGAATCTTTAAAGGAGGAGGAGAGTGTGAAGGAGACGGCGAATCTGTTGGATATCAAAGTAGGACGAATTGTGAAAGCTTGGCAACACGAGGAAGCGGATTCGCTGTATGTTGAAGAAGTCGACGTCGGTGAAGCTGAGCCCAGAATCATCTGTAGTGGTCTCGTCAAATACGTTCCTCTCGATCTCCTTCAGGTCAGTTTCTTTATTCCAAAGTCCTAATTGTGAGAGAATTATGATCTTGATTTTGTGTGAGGAACTTTCCCAATGAGCTGAATCTGTAGGGTGCATCAGTAGTGGTGCTGGCTAATTTGAAGCCGAGGAATATGAGAGGGGTTAAGTCATGTGGTATGCTTTTAGCTGCATCTGACTCTGCTCATGAGAATGTTGAGCTTCTTGTTCCACCTGAAGGTTCTGTTCCTGGAGATAGAGTGTGGTTTGGTAATGAAGACGATCTTGAGCAGCTTCCTGAACCTGCACCTCCTAATAAGGTATCTCCCTTAGTCTGCAAACCACTTATCATTTCAGTATCAATGTCTGTTACTAGTGATGGGATTTTCAAATTTTTGTGTCTTTTTTGTTGTTGTTGTTGTTGCAGGTTCAAAAGAAGAAGATGTGGGAATCGGTGCAACCCCTTTTGAAGACTGATGCGTCTGGTGTTTCGATGCTTAAGGAGGAGCATTTGATGCGAACATCTTCTGGTCTTGTTACTTCACAATCTTTAAGAAATGCCAACATTTCTTGATTTTATTTTTGAGCTTATATTAAGATGTTGTTTTGACAAAGAAGAGAAAGAACAAGCCGCCAAGGCAATTTTTTTTCATTGCAAATCAAACTGATGTTTTTTTTTTTTTGTTGAATCATCAAAATAAGGTTATTACGAAACACAAATAACTTTAAAAGATACAAAACAAATCCCGAAATAGAACTTTTCCTCTTTGCGGTCGGTTTCCTCGGAGATCAAGCAAAGACAGAGAAGATATCACCATTGATGTAATCGTTGTCCACTAAGCTTACCAAATAGTAGCTGTTCTTCACCTGCACATTGATTAGATCCTTATCATTAGTATCAGCTTAAAAACTAATCTGGTTAAAGAAAAGAATACAAGAAACTGAAGATGATTTTTTACCTCCTCGAGCAACTTTCTAGAAGGATCGTCTTCTGGGTACAAGTTAGCCCAGCTTCTTGACCAAATCTCAAAGGCTTCGTCTTTCCAGACTTTGAAACTGGCTGGATCCACGATTGTTGGTTGAATAACCTCCTTTGCTGGGAACACTCCCCAGGTAACTGCATTCACATCAGACTCACCGGTGTTTGATACCCAATTCTCTGCTTTGTTCACGGCCATGTAGGTGATAGAAGGAAAAGCCTTGGATTTCTCGACAAGTGTGTCTAACTTATCCTTTGAACAGAAGAACTCTAGATAAGCTTTCTGGTAGACGTAACCACCAGGACCACCCCATCCTGCAAAATTTCAATTGCAATTACACACTTGTTATAAGCTAAGAAGAGAAACTCTAGAGGGGTTTAATAGGTTTTCAAGAAAGGATAGATGAATCCTGAGTCAAATATTGAGACCTAATATTGATATGAGTTTCCTTACCAATAGCTGGGGAATCGGATTTGGCTGCATTAACTGATGGTTGGCTATTGATGGTCAGGAAACCGTTGGAGTTGACTTTTCCGAGTTGCTCGTTTATGATCTTTGTCTCTGGCTGGAGTCCATCTAATTCAGACCATGGACTGCTTTTTAAGTTTCCAATGCAAAGCTCTTTGAATTTCTGATTTGTGACAGTTTTTACAAGAAAATTTAATAAGCGAGAATGAGGAAAAAGAGAATGAAACAATTTCTATGACTGTTAGTAAAGGAATGCTACCTCTTGAACATCGTCAATGCTTTTCAATGGGACAACCCATTCTTGCTGAAGCTTCTTGTCACGTGCTTTTGGGCGCATGAACTATTAACACATGCATTAAGTGACTCATTAGCAATGAAAAACGCATATGAAGATGGCAAGCAAACCAAGCATCTACTTACAAGTGATAATAAGTAGGATAAAATAACAATATGCAAATACAATAATCAAGTAAATCAAGAAGAACAACTAAAATAAGCCCTTTAGAATCCAAGTTAGCAAAATCTAAAGTAGAATGTTAGAGAACTAATGAATATGTAGTACCTGGTAATCAGAAAGTGTACTGTATGAAGCACTGCGTGAATCACCCCATCGTCCATGTGGGAAGTCATTCCAGCCCTTTGTTCTAGATATGTAGCTCTTTGGACGGTTTGCCCTGTAAATATTAGGAAGAACGAAATGATATTATTCTCTCCCCAACGTGAAGTTTAAAAACCCGAGACAAAATTCAGAGCAAGAGAAACAAAATGCAAGGTTACCAGAAAATAGGGCGAACATCTTCACTAATACGGAAAACATTTGCAGGGCGTCTCCAAGGTAGAGAACGGGAAATTTTTGACTCATCAATCAGACCAAGGTTCTGCAATTTGAGCACCATTGTTAGGTTTGTGTGTAAGATATTACAACTACAACGAAAAAGAGATTGAAGGAAATGAGAAACAACCATTAATATCCCAATAGCTGATTTGTCAACGTTCAATGTGTACAGATGAAGAGTAGTGATTCCATGAGCCAAAATCTTTTTGCACATTTCTGTGGCAAAGTGAATACCATAAGCTTTAACAGCTTCGTCATTATCCTTAATAGGCTCTAAGGCAGCAGTGAGCTCAGCAGGTATCTATAACAATAGTAGCATAAATAGAATATTAGTCGAAGAATAAACATTGGTAATACGGCATCATCACCAAGGGTCTATATAAGTCAGCTAAATCATATATGATCAATAAGCAACCACATAGATACAAGCGAACTCAAAAAATTAAGCCTTTAAGCACAAAGACAACATTTTTCTACAGAGCAAGCCATATCATGACTAATGTAAGAGATCACAACATACCTTGGTCTTGCAGAAACCAGCCATACGCAAGAACCCCTTGTAGTTGGAAATGGGCATAATTCCAGGAACAATGGGACAGTTGATCCCGATTTGCCGACAGTCATTCACAAATTTGAGGAATATATCAGTATCATAGAAAAGCTGAGTAACAATCAAATCAGCTCCAGCATCAACCTGTTCAGATACGAACCACAACCCATCAGATCAGATCAAACACGAGTAACCAAACTCAACACAAGGCAAGAACACAAATCCGAACCTTTTTCTTCAGGTAAGCAAGATCACTCTGATAAGATTCAGGAGTAGCAAGTCCATCAGCTTCAATAACATCCGGATGAGCCTCTGATTTAAACAAAAACACAAATCCTCAATCAGAGATCAGAAACATTAACAAAACCAGCAAAAAGGGAGAGGCAACAAATTCAGTACCAGGATAACCAGCAACAGTGATCCCAAAGTAATCACCATACTTGCTCCGAATATGATTCACCAGATCCAAAGCACAAGCAAAACCACCTTCAACCTGAACGAACTTATCTTGTCCATGAGGAGGATCACCTCTAAGAGCAAGCACATTCTGAATCCCATTAGATCTAATCGTCTCAAGAGCGTGATCAATCTTCTCAACAGGCATGTTAGTACAAGTGAGATGCATCATAGTCTCGACGCAAATCACATTCTGCATCCTAGAAGCGATCTCGAGAGTGAGATCGGCGGTGGATCCTCCAGCACCCCAAGTGATATCGCAGAAGGTAGGTCCGTAAGAGACCAAACGATCCATACGTTCAAAGAGATTCTCGACACCATCCTCCGTCTTCGGTGGGAAAAACTCGAAGGAGAAGGCTGTTTGGCCTTGATCCGTCACAGATTTGATTTTATCAACCACCTTCATCTTTCTGAGATCCAAATCCCAGATTCGGAATTAGATTAGGTAAGGTGTGGAAGGAAGTGGTGGAGAGGCTATAGTGTTTCGTTTACTCGCACTCTTTTATACTACTAACCTCTTCTCTCATTCTACAAAAGGAAGAGATCCAACAACTTTGGTGGTAAGTGCCGTGCCGGTAACCGGTAAAATTTTAGATAATATCAATTTTTATTTTTGAAAATTGTTATTCAATATTTTTCAAAAGTATAGTATTTTATTTAAGTATGACACTTATGGTATTCTATTACAAAAATGTTGAAACATAGTATTTTCTTTTCCAATTATTGAACTTTTTCTCAAATTAAAAAGTTCTAAAAGTTTGAAATTTCCCAACATGTTTTCATAATTTTCTTATTTTTCCAACTACAATATGTATTTATTTTTCTTAAATAAAAATAATAAATTAGGTAGGTGAGCGGGCCTCACATCACCTACCACCGGCAAAGCCAATCCACTGTCGGTCATCGGACCGTGGCTATCAACAACCGGAACAACGGACACTAGCTAGCCCAGGAGGATCACGTGCTTAATCATCTGTCAATCATAGACAGAACAAACCGGTAATTGGTTATATAGTTCTCAATTATTAAACCGGGTATTAGTTATTCTTTTGTCACAAAAATAACCAAAACCCGGTTTAAAAGTCCAAAAGACATTTCTTTTTCTTTGGTCTAAAAGATTCCACATATGGTACTACTGAACTACTGATTCGAGTTGGATACATACATACACACTGACAACAACAAAGTCAAAATCTATTTGCCAACCGACAGAGTTTGGTTGGTTACAATAGCAGATACACTCGGGTTCAAAACTATTTCTTCACAATTCAAGTGTAATCCAAAAATGTTGGGAATGAAATCAGACTTAATTGGAGCAATATCAAACATTTACGATGTTCCAAACTTCTCTGGACATGTCGATAGTCTCGGTAACACCATCCTCATACATTACCTGGAGCAAATATATATTTTGACTCTTAGATTTCGTAAAACGAGATAGAAGGTGATGAACAATAGAGTTGGGATTTAAGTCAAGTGGATACCAAGTGTTTTCTTGAAAACTCATCGTATTGTGTAATGATGCCAAAACACCTGAAAATGTTGACTATTATTGTCAAAAACTAGTACAACTCAACAAGCAAAAGTAAATGCTTCTGAGCCTTTATGTTTATATTGCAATATGAATGCGCTTTCTGAGCCTTGCTTATTGTGCTTATACCTCTGCTTCGTGGGACGTTCTAAACTGATCACCACACCTATGCAGTTACGGGAACATATTTGTCTTGGGCTACTGTTGATCCAAGATTTTCCTGACGCATCCAAATTTTTGTCTCATACCTCCGAATCGATCGAGAAGCTTGTCGTAAATAGAGCCATATAATTAATACTAACCGGCAACGCGTCTACTTCTCTTTTTCACCTAACCAGATGTATATTATATCGTAAGTTACTGTTTAACATACCACATAACAGGATGAATATATTCGAAATTGTTACAAAACCATGATCATGAGACGACTATTCAACAGGAGCATCTACTTATCTAAGCTTCTCTTCCAGATAGACTTCAGTTTCAGTTTTACCTTTTTACTTGCCACTGGTTTCACATCTTCTTCCAAAGTTGTCTTCTTAGCTTTAATAGGTTTTGCACCTAGTTTTTTTCTGCAATCCACTGAACCGCAGTAGCAATCTTGATCTGCACCAAACTGCACAAACCTGCTATATTTCTTAGTATCACAACTTAAATATTTTACTTTATAAAAGACAATAGTAAGTAGTATCCAAGAATATTGCACAAGCTAAGGTATTGTTGGTGGATGCAAGAAAATATATGTTCTTACTGGTAATCGTAGGTCAACTCCTCGCCTTTGTTAATGAAACGGTTAGCAAATATGCCGATTCTTGTCTCTCCATCAATTATCCTATTGGAAAACAAAGAAAGACCATTGTACAAATAACTCTTTCCCCAACTGTACTGAACAGAAGAAGATGATGAGAGCAATATTGATAACAAACCATTTCTGCATCTCTGCATTAGGATTGCAGCTGTGATTGATATATCTTGATTTATTCCCCTTATGAGTAGCATCAATCACCATGTTATAGCTTATCTGACACAAGTAAAAATTTGTCTCGACCAGCTTCAACTTCCAAAGCCTTTCTTGACAAATCTTTTCGTCGATAACTATTAGTGAGCAATAGATTTAAGAAGATAAGTCAATGGCACAGTAAGCAGAGTATATATATACAAGTAAACATGAGCAACAATGATATAACATCACCTTCCCCAACATATTCGATGATAAAATCTCCTTTTTCGATATCTTCATCTGCTGCAATACCATTTCCACATTTCTCTGTCTACACGAAACAACTTATTCAACCAATAGCCCTAAAACGCAATTTTTTTTTTTTTGTATGAGCCACTTTGCAATATACAAACCTGAACCAACTTCATCTTCTTAATATGTCTTTGTTGGAACGGCTTGTTGGTGCACTCACCTTTGCATGTGCAACTAGATGAACAGTTTGATAGTAGAGTCCTATACATCAAGGAAAAGTACAAGAAAAGTCAAAATCAATGCAGACAAGAATCTTTAAATCAGATGAGTATTTGTGATCATAGTGACTAAAAATAAAGTCAGATTTTGGAAAACATACACACAACTGCAATCACTTCCACAGATTTTTGAAGAACCAGGATCCAAGGAGCAAGAACAGAATATGCCATGATCTTTAACTATCGTTTTTAATTTCTCATTCAAGTATATATCTTTAAAACAAGATTCACTCATGTGAAAACAAAAGAAACAAGAATGTATCTAATGAATTGTGAAAGAGTAAGTAAGAAAAAAAAAAAAAAAAAGACTTTGAATCTGCAACAATGAAAAAGGATACTGCGCTTGATGAAGACAGGCTTGTCGTCGTCCTTACTCAACCGATCCGGAGATTCCAATTTCTCCAATTCCACGACCTGTTTTTTTAACTTTCCGAGAGATCTCCTGTCTTCAACCCGATCGGAACCCTGATAAGAAACCAGAGAAACCTAAGAACATATACTAAAACATAAAAGCCGTAAAGATGATTGAAAAGAACTCATGAAGACTCTGATCGAATGTACCTTCTTGGCGGAAGACATGGTAATAGAACGGAATGATTCGAGTTTTGCTTCAGAAACTTCTTAGAAGTCCCAAATCAGTTAAAGAAGATGATGATGATGAATCAGTGGCAGAGGAGAGATAGTAAAAAGAAGGAAGACGTAACGGAGAAAGAGCGGCAGTTGCAGTTTTCCTTTTTTGAGGATTTTGAAATCTCTTCGCAGAAAGGCAATAAATCATGCTTAAAAGGGTATAACAGTAATTGCGATTTATTTCCTTTAAACGGTTTTTATACATAAATGGGCTTTTGATTATTGAACTGGCCCAATCCAATCAAACCCATTAGTTGGCTTTACGTCAATGGTAATGCACTATTTAATTAAATTTTTATCATCATAAATAAATGTAATCATCCCCATATTCGAAGAGGAGAGAGAGAGCACGAAACTTTTTAAGGTAACACGAAATCGTTCTTCTGCAATTCAAACTTCGTCTCCGTAATTCGCACTCTAGTTCTCGTCTTCGTCTCCGGAGGTCTCGTCTCCGTCGTATCTAGTCAAGCGTGAACGATTTCGATTTGGTTTTCTCAGGTGATCTATCTTTTTATACTCTGCTTTAAATTCGAATAAAATTTGTGAAAATTTTAGTTCTCCGGATCGGATTATGAAGCGTTTGTTTAGCGGTTAATCGAGCTTATACTTTTGTTCCTTTTGATCTTTATGCTTCTTCTTTTTTTGTGTATGCGAGAATTGAGTTGTCAAATTTATAGTTGACTGATTGATCAATTGTGATTACTGTAGATCCGCCAGGGGAAAATTGCGTCAGCGGTCTCGAATTTATATGAATTTTTGTGTGTAGATTTGTTCAATTTTGGGATTTTGCTTATCGGATTCGAGCACCTTTGACGCCTTTATCTTTAATTGTTTGTGTTCATTAGATTCTCTTTGATTCCTAATTTCGAATTAAGAAAGATTTGGGGCATATTGAAATGGGGTGTAATAGTGAGTCAGAACAAACTTAGGGATCAAAGTTCTGGGCTGATATAAACCTGTTGAATTATGGGATAATACAAGATTATCCTTGAGGGTATTGTTGTGCTTTAGCTTACTTTGTGAACGTAATTGTTAGAGCTAAGTCTGATCTATTTTGTTATCTCTTATTGCAGACGAAGGTAGATTCTCTGGTGGGATTTGAGAGAGAGACATGTTGCATGTGGTGGTTAATGTCTAGGTAATGAAGGCTATATGTGATAGATTTGTTCCTTCGAATTGTTCTTCATCAAACACAGGTGAAAAGCGTGATAAATCCGGGACATCTCTAGTTTCAGATTCGGCATTTAGTGATAACAATTCAGACTTGACGTTATGCCCGGATGTGGGTGCATCTTCCTCCCCCGTTTCTCAACCGTCTAAGGAAGCTTCAACAACTTCCGAGAATAAGCCAGATTGTACCACACATAACAGTTGGACAGTAATTTTAAAAACAGCTTCTATGGCTAGTGGAGCAATTAGGAGATTTCAAGAGCGTGTATTAGGGCCGAGTAGGACCGGTATTTCCAGCAGTACAAGTGAGATATGGCTCCTGGGTGTCTGTTATAAAATCTCAGACGGTGAATCCTCAGAAGAAGCAGATTCTGGTCATGTCTTGACTGCATTCGGACAAGATTTTTCATCCTTAATACTAATGACATATCGTAGAGGTTTGTATATTCACTTCAAACTCAAGCAAGCTAAAAGTTTTCACCAATTACTCACTAAGTTAGTTTACAGGTTTTGAGCCTATTGGCGACACAGCTTATACTAGTGATGTTAACTGGGGTTGCATGCTTCGAAGCAGCCAGATGCTCTTTGCACAGGTCTGCTTATTACTGTTGTAGCTTGAGACTTCAAAACTTTACACGTTATGTTCTAAATTTCCAGATCTTTAACAGGCATTGCTATTCCAAAGGCTGGGAAGGTCTTGGAGGAAAAAGGAATCTGAGGTTAGTTAATTGTGATATCCAGTCTATGCCTTAACTACTGATTATACAATATAAGGAGCATAAATCTGGTTTCTCATGAGTCCAGTTTAAGTTAGATTGTTTTGGTTTTAAAATGCAGCCCCCTGAAGAGGAATACTTAGGGATATTAGAACTTTTTGGTGATTCTGAGGCTTCAGCATTCTCGATTCACAATCTTATACAAGCTGGAGAATCTTATGGCCTGGCTGCTGGGTCATGGGTAGGACCATATGCTGTTTGTCGATCATGGGAATCATTAGTTCGGAAGAAAAGTGAAGAAACTGATGTTAAAAACAAGTCGTTTTCCATGGCTGTTCATATCGTTTCTGGCAGTGAAGATGGAGAGAGAGGTGGAGCTCCAATTCTCTGTATTGAAGATGTCACCAAAACTTGTGTGGAATTTTCAGAAGGAGAAACTGAGTGGACGCCAGTTCTTCTCGTGGTGCCACTGGTTCTTGGGCTTGACAAAGTGAACCCCAGGTTTGTGATTTTATCAAACTGATTGCTATGCGATATGTACTATAGATATCACGAATTCAACTTTTCGTCTTCTTCAGAAGATGTTCGATCAGTCTTAAGGAAAAATTGATGGCTTGTAATTACATGCACACATTAATCTACATATGCACTATGGAGAGGATATGATGACAGCAGAGTTTGAGTGACTTGCTATCAAATTTGGCTTAATCTGTTCTGAAAAGACTATTATTTTGTTGTCAGGTACCTTCCATCTTTGATAGCCACTTTCACTTTCCCTCAAAGCCTCGGGATTTTGGGCGGCAAACCAGGTGCATCAACTTACATAGTTGGAGTTCAAGAAGACAAAGGCTTCTACCTTGATCCGCACGATGTTCAACAGGTTTTCTTCAACACTCCTTATAAATCCTTAAATAAAAACAAACAAGAATTAGTGTAGTGTTTTGGATCTGGCACGTTTTGATTTGAAGTTTCAGACATTTAAGGTGGTCCATATTTTCCTTATATTGTCCCCACCACATTCATTCATTAATCGACTAATTAGTTTGGGGACTGATATTACTCAGTCCATGTGCTTCATATGACATTTCAGTGTCACTGATTGAGCCTTATCGGTAATGGTTGATAGGTAGTGACAGTCAACAAGGAAAATAGAGATGTTGACACATCGTCTTACCATTGCAAGTGAGTTTGATTGATTATTTTGCCTTATTCAGTGTTCTGTCTCCCTACATGATTCCTACTAAATCTGGTAATGTGGTACAGTACACCCCGTTATGTTCCGCTGGAGTCACTTGACCCATCACTAGCTCTCGGATTCTATTGCCCTGACAAAGGTATTTACTAGTTTCTAAGGATGAGCACAATTCTGTTTACGCTTGGCTTTGGTTTTGGTTTGTTATTCAGTCTTTATAGAAATTGAATCCAATCAGTCTATAAAACAAATTCGGTTAAGCCATTTCCAGTTTGATTTGGTTACTTTGTTGCTTTACACTTATCTCTTCCAACTTATGTAACAGCTGATTTTGATGATTTCTGTATCCGAGCAACAAAGCTAGCTGGAGAATCCAATGGCGCTCCTCTCTTCACTGTTACTCAATCCCACAGAAGGAATGACTGCGGAATTGCAGATAGCAGCAGCATAGTGACATCTACAGAGTTCTCTGGTGAGGAGGAACATGAAGATGACTGGCAATTACTTTGAACACTTTTTTTACTTAGCCATTCTTTTCATTGTGTGACTTTGTTCAATTATCGAAAATACCATTCTTTTTACATCGATACTAAAAGATTTGATGTTTGTATAAAATAATGAAAAACCCAAACCCCTTTTGTTTTCTGTATTTAAACTATTAACGTTGACTTAAAGTCAATCTAATTAGACATAGATTGAAGAATAAGAAAAAGGAAGACTCGAAAAACCAGAGGGAGTGTTGACGTTGATCCACTTCCCGCCATTCTTCTCCGCCGTCGTCGCCTTCACCATCATCGTCCCACTTTCTTCACCGCCACCGCCAATCATCGCCACCGCTTGGCCACTCAAGCTTCCAGCGAAAACAGACGTCATCGTCGTCACCGGGAGCCTAATCGTCTCCATAACAACCTTCCACTTCATCGAATCATCCTCGATTTCCCAACGAGGCTGACTCTGTCTCTCGCTGTCAATAAAACACCATAACCTACAACCTCTAAATTCCCCGGCGGATTCAGCGGTGGCGGTGCGACCTCTCGGGCTTAAATCAGGAAACGGCCAGACATTTTCGATTACAGACCAGGAATTCGAAACCGGATCGTAAATCTCGCCGTCGGATCGGAATTGGCCTTGCGTCTCCGTTCCGTAACCGCTCAAAACGCAAAATCCAAGATCCGTAGCCAACATCGAGAACCCGTGGCACTCGTCTCTTCCTTCGGTCATCGGAGGAAGCGTCGTCCACTCGTCTTTCTCAACATCGTACACTTCAGCCGATCGGAGAGCGTTCTTCTGATCGTCATGACCACCGGCGACGTAAACCTTCCTCGAACCAACAACGGAAGCGCAAGCGAAGAACGATCTCGCCGCCGACATCGGTTTCCCTCTTCTCCACCTCCTTCCGCTTCCTTCCCCGGCGAAGAAATCCAAAACGAAGACATCTCTCACAGGCTGCAACGTCTCCGGATCCCAACCGCCGATCAATAAAACTTTCCCAGCGTCCTGAACCGCAACGCACTCGCAGAACAGAGGAATCCTTTCAGGAATCGCGACGCGGTGCCACGTGTCAAGCGTAGCGTTATAAACGCTTAAACCGTAAAGTGGCGTCCCAGTCACACGCGGTTGCTGCTGAATCATCATCATCTGAGACTGAGACTCGCTTCCTTCTTCTTTCTCACTCCTCATCTCACCACCACCGTCATCATCAATCGGAGTCAGAGGTTGAACAAGACAGAGAAGAGACTCAGCTTTCCCGAAACTGATCCGTTCCTTGTTGAAAGAAGGACGGGAGATAACACATTTCCAAGAACGGCAAACGTGTTTCATGGAAGAATGAAACTGAAAAGGAACCCTAACCAAACACTCCATAGCTAATTCCTCAGGTAATCCTGGGATTAAATCTCCTTTAATCCAACCTGATTTCTTCTTTGACACTACCATTACTCACTAATTAAGTAACAAACCTTATAGCTTAAGAAAAAAAGGAAGCTTCTTGAAACAGCAAGATTCTATGATTTTGATATAATCGGAAACTGTAAAAGACACTCAAGAAGATGTGATTGGGGTAAAAGCTAAGTGTTGGGCAGAGGCTTTTTATAGCAATTGGGAGATATAGGACACTGAACAAAGACGGTCCCTAGATGATAATTATCATCTTTCTTTTTTTTTTTCCATGAAATTAAATTGTTATCATCAATTATTTATTTTTTCTTGATATTTTCAAGAAAACAAACAACAAAAAAATACAACACTAAATTTAAAACACTAGACAGATCAACAAAATAGTTTTAAAAACTGTTCAGTGAATATGCATCACGCAATAAAATAAGTTAATCCAAAAAAAAAGATAAATGTAAAAGCATTTAATAAGTTGACGAATATTGGCAATTTTATGTGTTTGTTATTATGTGAAATTACAAATCATTCAATAATAATTCATTTCTTCCAAAATAAATGAGTAAAGGAGGAGGAGGACCACGCAATTTTCATCTAGAAATTATTTTTTTTTCGTTTTGTTTTTGGAGATATATGTGAAGAAAAAATGCCGTGAGGGATTTGATACACTCAAAAAAATCGTACGAGAAGTATCAAATAATGTTATTATTATTTAGATTTAGATAAAAATAATTGGGGTTCTAGAAGAAAGAAGTCCATGTGGATACGATGACTTATCTTCTTTCTTATCCGCAAGATCGACAATACGGTGACACATGGACCATAGCACCGTCGTCGTCCTCTTCCTAGAATAAATATCATCTAACCATCTTCAATAATGTATGTATCCAAAAAAATTAAAATATCAGTTACCCTTCAACGATTTAACGATTTTTTTTGTGAATGTTTGACAGTTACGTAATTCTCATTTGTAAGAGCTTTAGATATCCTCGAGGTTTAAACTTTACCACTTCAATTAAGTTTAACTAGTTTAGTTCTAATTATACCATAAACGTATCTAACAAGTAACAACGATAAAGATTCGTCGAGTACTACTGTTCATTCAATAATATATTTTTGTTTCTGAGCTAGAAATAATTTGATGGCAAGAAGCCAAGAACCAACTAAATTGCTTTATTATTAATTGTTTTTTTTTTTAAAAAATACCCCGAAAAAATCGATGGCGGAATGAAGTGACAATGAATAGTATTATCCAAAAATGCAATCAATGAGCTAGGAACATTTATAGGAATCGTGAGGGTGTGTGAGTGACACTAAATGGTGTCTATATATGCTCCATTTCTGCAAATCACACTATAACTCCTACCCATCTGCCGACCCTTTTTTTTTTCCTTTATTTCTCTCGTGTCAAAAATTGCATCAAGATACGTCTCTTACTATTATTACAAACGTGTTTTCTTAACAAACGTATCTAATTGGAACGGTTTCTTTAATGCTGGCCTGTTTTAAACACGTTCATGAAGCTTTCTAGTAGTATAATTTTGTATCTGAACCGGCGACCTCTAGACTTTGCCAGAAAGTTTTTACCAATTGAGCTACCGATCCTCGGTGAAAATTGGTTTTTAATCAAATGATGAGCATTCAAAGTAATAAACCTTCGCTTCTTGTTTTCAGATCAAGCTTTCACTTCTAAATCGTATTAACAGTTTCGATTTTAACAAACATTTTACTAGGACGGTATTAATAGTAATGGTCTATATATAATCAATGGCTCTATAATAGTATGAAATTATGAAGTAACTTTGAAATGAACATAACCCAAAATATAAAGAATACTAGAACTGAAATATTAAAACTAGCTCGTTAGAGAATCTTGATTCATTTCTCCAAGACAAATTTTGATGAAAGGAAGGATTGAAAACGCCTCACAAAATGTTGTTTTAGCGTTGTTCGTTGATAAATTCTATTTATAATTCGTCGTCAAAAAACGATTATAGCATGACAATGACAAGAGATTATTGACATTATAATTATTCGGGAAAATATTTATAATTGTAGCAAAAAAAACAAAAAAAAAAAATTGATCTGTATGCATAAAATAAAGAAAAATACGAGAAATGAGCTGTGTGCCTTCTAGAAGACCCATTGGTATATCTTTTCGTATTCTTCGCCTTTAAGGCTGGAAAACAAACGAGTGCGTACTGCGTAGTTGCGTACTACTCCCTACGCTTGAAATCTCTCATGCCTTTTTGGCTTTTTCCAATTTAAACAATTTTTAGCATTACTTGCACAAAATTTAGTTAAATTGGGGATCATTTTTATTTTTGCTAAAAGGTAAACAGCATATAAATGAATGTAAGTCCAAACAATTAGTTAGTTCCTGGTCAAAAGCTTTAAAAGCCAGACTTCAAATAATTGATGGAAATGTTCATTGTATTTGAATAGGTAGCGTGGTGTTCGTTGTATCTGTATGGCATATTCCTATTACTCTTCATACTCTCGTTTTGTTACTTCTTTTGAATTGTAAAGGGTTTCTAAATATAACACAAGTGCTGAAAAGGGCACTAGACCATTATTAATCAAATCACTACCTGATCAACTAATTACGTCGAGAATTTAAAAGAGTTTTTTTGAATCGAAGCTAGGCAAACACACATCCACACACACACACAAATAATAACAATAAAAGAAAGAAGTTATTAAAAATAAAATAAAAAGCCGAAAGGTTAAATCAGAAAAGAGGATATAAAACATTGGCAAATGAATCGAATAAAACTTGTTTATAAAGAGCTTTGTACCGAACACAAAACAAAAAAGACGTAAGAGTTTGTTTGTAGTTTATGTCAACGAAGATTACATGCATGAGCAAAAGAGGAAATAAATTAACGTTCGCAAATGCAAAAATATGAAATAGAAGAGCACCAGATTCTAATCAATGACGTGGTTCGGCTTACCTAGCTAGATGGTTATCCATCTCGAGAATTCGTCTAGTATCATTCCCCTACGTGCAACCAGTATTTAGAGGTTTGGGCAAAATCTTATATATAGATATGACGTTCTACGGTAATAATATAGTCTAACTTAAACAAAAAAAAAAAAGGCCAAAATATATACAGCCAAACAAAGAAAAGAATGATATATGCTAAATATATTGGAGATAGAACCTTGTAAAATAACTTTTAAGAAGACGATTGTTGAGTAATGTAGCCTATAAAATTATGATATAAATTGTGGCTTAGGGCACTTGCCTATTTGATATTTCTGACACCAAATATAATATCAGAAGTATTAAAAATCGTCAAGATTCGTGCTTACACTATAGATGACAACAACATTTTCTTTTTTTCAAATTTTCTCTAAACTGTTCCAAACTAGTATGATTGGATTAGCCTAGTCTCTTTTTTAATAAGATAAGCATGTGTTAGCGGAAAAGACAATTTCCTTTATTTAACCTGAAGGGAATTTACTCCAAGGGCCATAAATATATTTAGCCACCCAGTCTCGAGTAAAAAACTGGATTTTTTTTGCTTGTCTTTGACACTTTGAAAGTATGAAACGATTAAGTTTATGTATTTATCATAGTAAACAACAAGAGTCGTTGTAGTATAGTGGTAAGTATTCCCGCCTGTCACGCGGGTGACCCGGGTTCGATCCCCGGCAACGGCGTTAGTTTTTTTTAATTTCAAATAAACTAAAAGATATTCTTGTAAAAAAATACTAATGGCTTCGCCCGGGTTCGAACCGGAGACCTTCAGTGTGTTAGACTGACGTGATAACCAACTACACCACGAAACCTTTTTGTTCTTTACAATCATGAGAAATATTAATCAACCAAAACGTTTACATCCACTGATCCACATATCAATCAACTAGAGTACCATCTCCACCTCAAGCTGGTACGAAAGCTGAATCGTTTTCTGAACCATTATTTTATTTTTTAATGAAATAATATCAACCCATAGAAAAGAAAATTATTAAGGGAGACGAGGTTAACCGACAAGCTATAGTTGGTAAAACACAGCTTCATTCTAATATCTCCAAGAGGACCCCAAAAAGAGAAATGTAAGCAGCTGAAAAAGACTTGAGATTTAAAGAGCATTTATAAGTCTTTTTAACCGAGGAATCCAACATTAAAAAGGAGACACAAGGTCGTTAGTTGCTAAAACATGAAGGATAGGTATTGATTCTGTTTTCAAACCGACAAAAAAAAAAAACCAAAACAACAAACCCAAAAGCAAGAGTCAGGAAAATAGAAAAACAAGCATAAGAAAAAAAACTAGAGAGAGATTCCTCATTCCTCAGCAGCGCTTGCTGCACTCAGATCGACACTTAGGTCCAGTTGCTGCAACATACGAAAACACACAGAATTGACGTCAAAGATGTAAAAGAAACCCGAGATTTTTATTTTCCCATTGCATCAACATATATATTCATTGAGAATTTCAGAACAGTTACCTTTCCGGTGATTAGGGTATACATGTTCAACACATCCGCCACAGTTGTCTCAAAGTGTGTTGTAGCATCATAGCTCTGTGAGAACAAGGAAAGGGTTAAATACTTAAACCATCCAAGTTAAAGTAGGCGCAACCATAGATGGGTCTCGCTCACCGTTGAAATAAAGCAGTTGTCCAAAGCAGGCTCATTGACAGGCTCGTATCTATCATACATGTCGAAGAATATCTCATCAACAGGACCCAACAGATCGGTACCAGGCTTTAGTTCGGTCTGAGGGTTATCAGTCTCTGCATCTGTAGACACAAATGCGATGAACTTTCCCTTGGGAGCAACGTTGTGGGAGTACGAACAACAGAAGACATACCTGTCAGTGTGTAGAGGTTCAAAACGTCAGACCCAACAAAATAGCAAGAGAATGATTACAAATGGCGAAACAAAGATCACTGTATTTTCACATATGGCAATTTATTCTGTGTGTGCGTGCACAATTTTAGCTGTGGTTCCAAATAAACGAACTTTATATATCCAGCTACATTTATGAAGGAAAATCTTATAGCACGCATAAAAACATATCTCAAAATGATATTCAGATAAAGCTTCAGATAAATGCATATGCACCAGGCCTTTCACTTCCTTTCAGTCAGTGGCTTATCGAGTTAAAGGCAAAAGAACTTACATATCCGATTTGCGGGCCAACTGTTTCTGAGGTATGATGACCTGGACTGAGTGAGAATCGTTGGTGTTTGGAATCGGGTGGCTCATAATTGCAATGGCCCGAGCAACCCTGCCAATCTTCCTAACCTGTTTAAATGTGATTAATCATCATATTAGGAGACAGTCCAAACGAATATGATATCCAAAAAAATGAACATATTTTCAAGAAGTTCTGACCAAGACCACAGTCTAGTTAGCACGAAGAGAAGAACTAAATGAGTAAATGAATATAAAAACCATGGAAAATCAACCAGCATAATGAACAGACCATAGGTCCAGCAAGGAAAGTCAAACAGGTATGTAATTTATAAACGGTCCTGCTATACTGGATCAGTATGGACACATTTAGATCATAATCGAAAATTTAAACATGCTAAAAACTGCAATATTACCTTGTTTGGCAGGTAGGAAGGGTCACACACAACCTTTTTGCATTTAGCAGTCTCTCCCTCAGATGTTACACCAGTAACCTTGCCTTCATCGTCAAACTCTACCTGGCATAAGATTAACATTGCTGTAAATGAGTACAGCGTCCCTCCAATACAATCTCTCACCCCATTCCCCTCTTGCATAATGTGCACCACAAGAAAACAAAAAACAGAGCTGTCATGATGAGTAATACCTTGCACTCAGGTTTGTTCAACATATATGTTCCACCATAGACAGCACTAAGTCGTGCAAATGCCTGAACAAAGAGAAGAGATAGGAGAGAAGTCACAGAAGGATTAAGAAATAATCGTCTAAAACTTAAAAAATTCAAGCAACGAATGCAAAGATCGAAATGACAGAAAAACCTGGGGTAGTTCTCCCAACCCATACAGAGGATAGATATATGGAGAGGTTCCTTGAAAACGTGCAAGAGATTCCGCATAGAGCTAACATGCCATTTAAACAAAGAATGTCAACTTAACTGCTTCAGAACAAAATGTAGAGATTTTAAGACAGGAGAGACAATTTTGATAAAAGTTCACCTTCATTCTCATCACAGTATCGAAGGCGGGTTGATGAAGATGTTGGTCATTCGTGTGAAGTGCCACTGCGTGACCAATAAAGTCAATAGTGTTGTCATCAAGGCCAAATTTCCTGCCAAAGAGTCACATAAATGGTCAGCCACGCATAATCTTAATAAAATGTCAGTAACACCATAAACGCTAGAAGGAATTAGAACATCGGCTTACGCAATCAGTTCCTTTGTTGTAACTCTGGTCAAATCCATTCCATTGTGCGTTTTTGGGTCCTTCTCATCGTACTCCTGAACAAAACTGAAAAACTTGCCAGCTCGACGTTTCTCAAATATACCCATGAGAGGAGATTTCAGGGCCTCCATAGGAGTAGCTGGCACCTTTTGAACCTGTAGACAAAATTTCATCAACAGTTAAAAAGATTATCATAGTATATAATGATTTTGTAAAATACAGCAACCGATACATCAATGACAAGCTTGTACCTTGCCTTTAACGAAAACGTAGCTACCATCAACAGCTTTAAAGGAGAGATACTTTGTAACATCAGTATGAATAAGAGTACGAACAAGCTTGCCATTTCCCATCATAAACTGGATTCCATTAAGAGACAAGAGTTAGAAAGTGTCATTGATAAAATTAGCATAAAAAAAAAACGAATGGTAAGCTATATATAAAACCTTAGGCATCATGTCAACATTGTAATCCCTGCTAGCACCTAAGTGCTCAGGAGCCTTCTCTTCTCCCCTAAACTTCTTCCAAAGCTGATTGAGATTAAGCGATGTTGATTCTCCACCATAGTAGTCATTCCTGTCCATGTGAAGCACCTACTCCAGATAATCCAAAAGGAAACAACAAGAGGTCAATTCAAACATGAAACATCAGATCGCATGATCAACAAAAGTCACCTATTTCTCAAATCATTATTACAGAGCAAACATTTTCACCAATCATCTCATCAATCAAAACTCATTACAATCTAATCCATACAAAAATTGAAAAATCGAGCTCAGATTATAGAATCGGAGATCTAATATCGGGCGAGATCCGTTCATCGTGGATCAAGTAACATAGAAGATTTGATTTCGGATCAATACAATAATCCAAAAAAAAACAATCATGAATTGAATTCAGATAAGGGGATTTAAAAAAAGAAAAGGAGAAAACGAATCGAGAGGAAAGAGGATCGAGAGACCTTGACACCATCGACGGAAAGGAGACCGCTGAGGATACACTCCTTAAGACCGGTGCCGAGAACGATAACCTCGTACTCTTCGTCCATGGCTGGCTGATTCTGAAAAGGTTCGTAGAGGCAGAAGAGAGAAAGAAGAGATCGGTGAATACAGATGAGTTGTGAGATCGTTCGTTCTAGAGTGACCAAGTTTGTCTATTAGAAGAAGAAAGAAAAAAAAAAGATGCCTTGTTTGTGGAATGGGTAATTAAGGTTTCGATGGCATAACCGTAATTTCAAATAGCCAGATGTCCTCTAATCATATTTTTAAATTAATTATAATAATTTCCCCCGGATCTACTGGTTTTAACACTTTAACTAAAACTAAAAGCCAATTTGTCCCCAAAAAAAAACACTAATAAACTAAGACAATTGATTTTGTAATTTTAATTCAATTGTAGAAAATTTCTTACACTTACATTATTTTCATATTTTTAATTAGCGAAATACCTTCAAATCTTCAATTAAATTTTTTTGGTCGACGCCTTAATTATTGTTTTACTAAGCCTAAAAGTGATATTTGTAATGGAAGTTGCCAAATACTTGTTATATAAACCAAAATTCTTCTAAGATATATCCAGGAAGTTATGAAAATTTTTAGAATTTGATCCAAAGAATAATGTAAAATAATGCCAAAGGGTAAAAATATTGGCATTTTTATAAAAGTGATGAGATGTAGCTACTAGCGAGTTCTATTATATTTGCAAAATTCTGAACTCCTTAACTTGTTTATCAGGTTTGTCCGTAAGCAACTCACTTAAGTTACAAGTTCTTTTCGTATAATACAATAACAATAAAATTAGAGGAACAGAGGATAGCATTATTAAAATCGAGATGATGCTAACAACAATTTTGTTAACTACTTGTAATAATTTCAAAAGCAAATCATCTCCTGATTGATGTTGATACTAATAATTTTAAATATAATTTTATACTGTATTTTTTAGCAAGCTTACACGCATTATGTATGTTTTAATGAAATAATTGATTGTGGGTCTTCGTTCAATAAAATAAACCATGTTAAGTAGTATTACATCATCATCCATTGAACACTTAACTACTAGTGTAGTTTATAGTATATGTTTACCGTCCATGATTGAAACGCGTTAACTAGTACTAATTGATAAAAAGAAAGCAAAAAAAAAAAAAAAAAAAAACAGAGACTAAACTAAATAAGAAACCATACAATTCTTTACTATGAAAGAAGAAACCATACAATTCTTGCTTACCAATCTGCAGAAACCAAGATCCATCCACAAAGTATATAACAATAAATAAGGGCTCTTTGACCCTTGAGATAACTTGTAGAGAATGGTTTTGAACAATCGTGTGTATTCATCATAATAGTTTGAGAACTGAAACGACTTAAAAACATAACTGTGTTTGAACTCGATTAATTTTCTTATTATAAAAAATATAATTTTCAGTTCCATCCCTTTTTTGACCCCTTAAAACCTAAACATCTCAACCTCTTCCACTTTCGACCTTTTCCATTACGTCATCATCCATTATATGCTTTGTTTTACCTTTTTTCTTTAATGTACGTAATAAAACACTACTAAACAATACTTACAAGAAGAGAAACGAAACTGCTTTTTTTTTTTTAAAGGTAAAAAACTTCATACTTCGCTATAACATAATCACTAGTCAGTCATACAATCGGTTTTAAAAATACTGATATAATAAAATAAGAAATATCTTTCTATCTAATTAACACAATCCAATATTAGTAAACTTTAAAGTCGTAAATCTATTGTATAGAAGTTAAAAAAAAAAAAAAAAAACTTTTAAGTTGAATAATTCTCATCAAAAAACTACTACAAGTCCTTTTGTCCTTTATATGATTTGTCTAGTCATTAGATTGAGACATTATGGGGGTGTTATTGAATTAAGGATTTTAAGAGATTTTAATTAACCCAGGACATTAGTGGATTTAAAAGTCTAATGCATTTGTGTGGACTTTATAATGTATATAAGGTAGATTTGAAAGTCATTGATAATGTATTTTTGGTGATTGTTATGGATTTCTTTAAAAGTTATTATATATATATATATATTTTTCATAAACTGTGTTATACACTAAAATTATATTAAATTAACAACACCCAAACTTTTACACATGTTATGGAAAACTTGAATTAAACTGTCTTTGTTTTCAATCCAGATTTTTGGTGTAATTAAAGAACCCAGATGTCATGAACCCAGAAAAAAAAAAAATAAAGAACACAAAAAAAATCTCAAAAATAACACAGATTTGATGAATAAGTGTGATTATATACAAAAGGGTTTGAGGAGGAAGAAACAGAGATTGAACCCAGAAAAAAAAAGGTGTGATTATATCATAAACCAAAAAAAAAAGTTATAGATTATGAACCCAGAAAAAAAAAAAAAGTTAAAGAACACAAAAAAAAATTCTCAAAAATAATACAGATCTGATGAATAAGTGTGATTATATAAAAGAATTGAGAAAAAAAAATCAAACAATAATATGTCAAAGGCTAGAGATCCATCTATAAAGAGAAGAAGAAAATGAAATGATTGAGAAAAGTGTGGTATTGTGTTTGTTCATATATTAGAAGCAAAGTACGTTAAAATCCAAAATCACACAAAATCTCATAAATATTGAATAACACTAGATTTTAAAGGATTTTTTAAAATACCCAATTGAATAACACCTGATTTTTAAATACATCAAACTCTTTTAAAAACCATAATCCAATAACACCCCCTAAGTTTATATTATATCAGAGATTCTGAATCACAAATAGAAATTAATCAAAAGTTAACAGCGAACGAAAGAAAGAGAGAGAATCTATAAATAATTAATAAAAATTAAGATTCGATAAAATAAAATTCAAAAGAGAATAATGTTTGTAAAAAAGCAACAATTTTATAAAAAATGATACAAAAATAAAATTAAAAATTCTGTAAAATGAAAAAAAAAGGAAAAAACAAAGAACCCGAATCGATGCACAGGGGTTTTTCTCAGCCTCTCTTTCTCTCTCTCTCTCTCTCTCTCTCTCTCTCTCTCCTTCTTCTCTCCTTCTCTTTGTCCAGGTTTCGCCCATTCTCTCCTCTCTTCTCTCTCTTCTTTGGTTTTCATATGTATTGATTGGGGCACAATTACGTTTCTCTGAAACTCGATTCGTGTTTTTTTTTTATCTGATCGGGTTTCCGATTTTTGTGTCCACTGTGTTTCTTAATCTAACGCGAATCTGATTAGCGATTTTTTTTTTTTGCTGACGATTGATGTATTTGTTTCATGTCTAGGGTTTCTTGTTGTTGATTTCTCTTATCCCCATGGTCATGAGCTAAAAGGGGAAAGGCTTCCAGGATCTTACTCTGATCAGAAACTTTGGAAATGTTGAGAAGACCCTTTTGGTTCTTTTGATTTTTTGTCATCCCTATCATTTTTGGAGATATCTGGAAGAGAAAGAATATGAGATTTCAAGGAATGGGTTTTTATTTTTGCTCTTGAGTAGATTTTTTTTTTATTTGGTTTAGTAAAGAATGGAGAAAGAAGGTTTGTGTGATAATAATAACATCAAGTTAAGTGATCAGATGTACCCTGATGAGCCTTTCTGTTCCGAGGTGAAAACTGAAACCATTGCTTCATCTCAGAAACACGAAGGAGGAGGTGAAGGGAGTAATGTGGTTTTTTCTAGAGAAGCACCTTTGATAGGAGAATGCTGTGGTTGTAGTGCAAAGAAACTAAATTTCAAAGGGAATGATGATCATCTCGTTGAGGTTGAAAATATTGGGCAGCAGAAAAAGCTTAATAGGCAAGAGAGGATCGAGTTGGGTCGACTTTTTCAAGGTGCTGTTACTTCGTTGGATTGGGACGTTGCTGAGAGATTGATTCAGTTGGCTGATCCACAGACTTTGAATGATTTGTTGTGTGTTGGTCTTGATTCTGTTTGGTTCTTGAGTACAAAGCCTGAGTTTCAGGGAATTACTGGATTGATTAAGAAGATTATATGTCATGGTGCTCATGACTTTACTAGAGCTACTCTTAGGACTTCGTTTCTCGCTTCATGTGTCTCTGCTTGCCAGAGCCGGACGATGAGTCTTGCTGATACAGTAACTGTTATGGCGCAAAGGTACATATGCCATATTCAAATTTCTCATACGTATTACTTTAAATCAAATTAGGGTGCTTAGACTGATTGGCTGTTTCTATGATTCACTGATATATTTTTGGTCACAGATATTTTCCTTGTTATAGTGATTGGTTTACATCTGCAAGTAGTCGTTTGTGCTAAATTATGAGTTCATCAAATTACACTGCTAAATCTTTGTGAGCCTTGATACTGCTATAATTCATAGTCATAAGATTCTTGGTTAGTAAAACATTAAATCAGTTATTTTAACATTCATGAAATATTATCTCTTAATTGTTAATAGCTTCTTTCCTGTAGTTAGCTACTTAGCTTATGATGTGCATTTCTCTTTGTGCGATTTTGTATGAGGTTTTCCACAGATATGAGTTGTAAACTTGTTGTCTATAGTTCCATTTTCACCTGCCTGCTGTTTTTTCTATCGTTGGTCACAATAGGGCGAGGTATTTTTTGATGAATGACCTCAATTTTAATGTGTGAAATTTAAGGTCGAGTTCATATTTCATTTGTACATAATAATATATAGGTTGCATGAGCGTCTCCAAGAGTGCAATGGGGATGAGATTCTGAAAGCAGAGGCTGGTGCCAAAGTTCAGAAGTTCACTGAATGGGCTCTCAAATGTATAGGTTTCCACTCCCGATGCCAGGGAGCAAAGGATAGGGTTAGCCAAAATTCAGCTGCGGAGATTGAACTACAGCTTTCTGCCTTCAAGATGTTCTTAGATCTAGCAGGAAACCATCTCTCAGGAAGAGACTTCACCGAGGCCTTTGATGCAGCTTGTTTCCCGCTCACTCTGTTCTCAAATTCGTTTGATCCTGGTTGGGCATCTGGAATGTCAGCTACTGTCATACAGGGACTGCTCGGTATGCTGGTTGAAGGTGGCGCAGATAATGTGAATCAATGTTTCCTTGAAGCTTCACGTTTTGGTAGTACAGAACTTGTCCGTGTCTTGTTGCAGGTAAAGCTTATATTCTTTTGATTGCTTTTAGACTTTAAGAAGGTCTCTTTTTGTTCTCATATTTTGCATTTATCGGTTCAGATTGCTCAAAGGAACAGCTTAGATGTTGATGTGGACTTAGCACTTGGTTTTGCCTCGCATTATTGTAAAATCGGTACAATGAAGTGCCTAGTGGAGGAAGGTAATGCCATTGCCTTCTTGGGTCCCTTAATGAGAGCAGCAGAGAGAGGTTGCATGCAAGTTGTTCAATGGTTTGTGAAAAGAGGTTGCCGTGACATGGAGCTTTGCTTAGCTCTAACAGCCGCCACTTCAAGTTGCCAAGTGGAGGTCGCTGCCTATCTCCTCCCTCGTGTTCCACCACCTGTCCTAACGGCGCTCAGCATAGAAATCCTCAAAGCAGCTGGAGAAAGAAGCGGAGGGTCTCTCCAAGGAGTAGAGTTTCTCCTCAAATCAGACTTCTTAGGAGATTCCGCGGCTACATACTCAGTCGCAGACAGCATTGCGAGGGCATCAGAGGACGAATCCGTTCCTTCAGATCTAAAATCATTTCTCAAAGAACACTGGTCGGAAACAGCTTTTGAGAAAGGAATGAGAGAAAGCCATGAAAATTTCATGAATTTCATGAGAGTTTTGAAAAAAGGGGAGTCTGCGATATCCTTGAGAGATCTTCCTGCGCCGCTAAGAGTAGCGATTGCGTACATGCCGCTGTACAGAGAGTGCGTGAAGGCGGATGGGGGTTTACTGTCTCAGAGGATAAGAGGACAGCTTGTGGAAGCAGTGAGACAGCTTCAAGGTTGTGCTGTTGCAGTTATGGATGTAAGCGAGACTCATCACCTAATGTCGGTTTTGGAGCATCACCTTACCGCCATTTTCGGTTGAAACAAACAAAAATGGACTCTGCATTTGGTGCTTCACTCGTCCTCTACGGATAGAGTTGAGAAATAAGAAATAAATTTTACGGTATTAACGGATATGGGATTCGGGTTTGAGAATTGAGATGATGATCAAGTGAGAGTGAGTGAGGGTTTCTTTGTTTGTATAATTTGCTACTTTTATCATTTGTCTATTTTCCCATTCTCTCCCTTATTATTTTGCATTGTTCCTTTTTTCTAAATATATATCATAATATAATATAATAATTTAATGTAATATTTAACTTTCGATCACAAAAATAAGCAATTTTTGCTCTTTTTTTTTTGTTGTTGCAATTTCATTAGAATTACAAATCTTAAGTATTACTCAAAAGTTACTTTGAACGGAACAAAACCGAACTCATTGTAGTCCTTAATTCGCTGTTTACTTGTAATATAATTCTGAATCAGTTAAGTACAAGAGAGAGGAGAGGGGAAAGCTATGATTATGGTTTAATTAAGAACCCTAAATAGATTAATTAAAAGTATATAATATAAATAAGATGAATTTACATAAAATGGCAAGTTACATCTCCTCTATGAGTATTAGGATTAGCATTAGAATGAGAAGAAGGCATGAAGGCAAGAACCACGAGCAAAACCATAATCCCAATGGGAACCAAAAGCAGCATAAACGGAGGGGGAGGTAACGGAGGCAAAACTAACGGAAGGATCAACAGAGACGCTGTGAGACACACCAACAGAAACAGAGACTCTAAGCTGAAGTAACTCGCCGGGAGGATCATCAACCTTTTCTGCGACGAGAAGCTCCGTCGTAACTCTTGCTTGCTTTTCTCCGCCGGCGAACTTCGAAAGGTCACGTTTTGGCGCCGGTTGTTGTTTCTTCCTACGTCCATCGCTAGATTGTTTGAACAACGTTCTTTCATGTTTCTGATGTCGTTCTGCAAGTTTGAGATATCTCGAATCATCTATCTAACGAGGCTTTTGGGTTGGACTCTGATTTACAAAGATCTGATCTTTTTGTTGTTGTCTGGTTGACCAATGCAGCTTGATCTGAACTTCAGCAGAGAAATTGTCATTGTTTTGATACAAAGACACAAAATCGAATAAACTCTGTTTTTTTTTGTTTTTTGGTTTAAGCTGTTTAGTTTTTATCCAATCAAAACAAAGTTTGGTTTTGATGTTGAATCTGTGTAGAGAAGTACTAGTTAAGTAGGCAAATGAGGAAGACAAGTAGTAGTAGACTAGTAGCTTATGAAAGAATAGAGAATAAATAATGAAAACAAACTTTGGGGGGGGGGGGGATATTAATAAAGGAAGAGATGGAGGAGAGGATCAGATCAGAGGAGAATCAGAAGATATGGGGAGGAGGGCAGGAGGGTTCAGTGAATTTAGGGATTTTTCTGATTTGGTTACAAAAGAGGACACGTTTTTTTATATTAAGAGAGGGGTGGGCTGACAAAACTGTGAGAAGCAAGTTGCTGAATTGAGAAGATTTGAATTTTTCGTGTGGCATAGTCTTCCACCACAATCACAAGGTTCTTCTCCCCTGGACTACCTTTTTCTTCTTCTTCTCTCTGCTTTGTTTTAGTATAAGATAATGACGTAACCTCCAATCCCCCTCTGAATAAGGCTGACATGGAAGTTATAAGTAGGTTTTGAATAAAGCGCAGTTAAACTTGTGTGTTATTGTCGGAAACTACTAGTTGTAATTTTTTGTTTTTTAAATTTTTCCTAGTGTTTTGAGAAAATCTTCTAGGAAAGTTATTTTGAATCGCTGGGATGGTTAGTTGATTTTATATAATAAAATTATTTTTTTATAAAAGTTTGAAATTTTATTTGTGTTAATTAAAAATAACTGATGGGACGAGGAGAGTATTATAGTTATCGTACCTACCAATAATTTTGTCGATGTTTATGGATCGATCAGGACCCCATAGTGTTCTTATTCTCTGAGGCATTTCATATGGGTGATTGTGTGTGCTCTAGTGGGATATGTTGGGTCAATATTTATATATGCTTATATTTTCAGTTCTCATATATTTTGTATATATATATTAAGCAAAATTTATAGCTATGAATGACAACGCGCTGTGCATGACAAGTCTGTTGGGACTCAAGTACATGTATGTTCCATAAGCTAAGCGATATAAGCCATATGAAATGTACACTGAGGACTTAAAAGTTTGCTTAAATATTAATTAAACTTTGCTTAAGTGATCGATTGCAGACTTGCAGTAAGAGACTCTCTTCTTCGTTATGTTCTCTCTTGTTCGCGCTATTATTATTATTATTATTTTTTTTTTTGTAAGGGTTTGATAGTGATCAACATGTGAAATTGATAAATTACTAAATCAGGGAAACACTTATTTCCTTTTTAATTTATATTAAATATGCATGGTTCAATTAACTGAGTAACATAGGATAGGCTCATGAGAAAAACGTCTAGTGCTTTTTTTTTGTTATCTGGCCTTTGGATATATAAAAGCCGAGTAGTAGTTTGGGGAATTGATAGATTACCAAATAGTACTACACATTAGCACTAGTTATCCACATTAAATTCAATTAAATTGTGTAACATTACTTTAATTAGGTCAAATTAAAAATGCACGAATACATCTTAAAATTAAATAATAAACTCTTTGACGTGTACCAACAAAGTATTTTGCATGATGACAATGACATAGGCACATAGCCTAAATTAATAAATTAAAGTTTAAAGTGTTTATATCGAAAGATCCGCCATAGTTTCCAGACCTACTCTTGATATGAAAAGATCGTATATTTAGGGATGTGAACATGGATCTCCGATCTCCTCGATCGTTGACCGAAAAAAGGAAAGCAAATGGACCTTCTCTGAGCATAAACAAACTATTAAAATATTAATATTCTTCGACATTACAAATCAGCTAATTACTTTCGTGTAATCAAATGGTTGGAAAGTGAAGATGTAGATGTGTGTATATATGGCAACCCATATGCATGATTATTGCCTTGAACACCGCAAGCCTTTTTTAGATTAATGGATGTCCAGTGGATCTGCTACAACGTTCATTCACTAAAAAACATATTCCCTCTTGTCTTTTTAATAAGTCAGTCATGTTTTAATGAATAAAGAAATACGATTCCTACTTATATACTGTATTTATACAATTGTTTTCTAAATACTAGTAAATATCCCTACCTAAAGATATCAACTAGCTAGCATGAATACATTTATAGAGAGCAATATGTATCTTAAGCGTGTGTAGTTTGAAATTGAGGTAAAAAAATAAATGAAATTAAGTTGTAGTTTGAAATGGATATTCCATTTATCTCAAATTAATGTAATGAAGTTCTATAAAAATTTAATACAGTAAAGTTTTACAAATAAAGAACCATTTAGTTTAGACAGACATGCATGTAGTTTTCGACAGTCCATATGCATATAGACATATGTTTTGGTCTAATTCAGAGACACTTAAAGTATTACAATAATCTCAATAACAAGGTCCATATGCTCAGAATCAATCAACACATCGTCGACTATTTGTTTTTTTTTAATATCTTATGTTGGTCAGCTTTGTAAAGATGGAAATAAGTATAATACTCTTTCATTAATTATATACATGCACTTTATAGTTTATACTATTAAGTATAATTTGGGAAAAAATTACCAGTATAATTTTGTTGATTTATATGAAGAAAAAGGCGATGAGACATAAGACATTGAGGATCGAACGGCACATGTAAGTGTAACTTCACGTGGCTCTCTTTCGCCTTCGAATGATACAATGCATTATCATCTCTCTAAGAGTCGTCGACGACCAAACCAACTTGCCTAATTAATATTCCTCGTACGACTCTTCAGTCCCCATCTTCTGTTTGCTCTTAAAAAAAAAAAAACGAAATTACACATTATATATGTTGTTCTTGTTAAAAATATTAATCCTAATTAGTTTAAAACTAAATATATATCGTGTCTCCCCGACAATCATCTCTAATTAATAGCTCAGGAGCATTTATGTACGTGGTTGGTCTAATAGAGAGAGATTGGTCGTTTTCATGAGTGATGTTATCATGAAACAATTTATATTTTGCTATCCAAAAATTTTGTAGTATGATTAGGTTCAGAGAATCATAGGATAGAAAAATAGGGTGACAAAGACAAGAAGAATAAACATACTTTTATGGGTTTAACTTTTTATTTTATCAAACTTTAATTAATTAAGAATCACAGATTGAAAGGGAAATTATGAGAGAAGAAAACATGTATCTGCTTCTCTGAGGTCACTGGGTTCATTGCATTTAACCTAATATATCAATTTTATGGTACAAATTCAATTAATTAGAGTCATGGTCACGGTCATGTCTAGCTAGATTTCAACAAAAACAATGTTTACGTATATTTTCTTTGTCAGAAAGAGTTTAAAAAGTTGATTACATGACCACTTTAATTTAAAAGTGATAATCCAGTCTCTGTATTAAGGAAACATAGAGAAAACCCGGTTAAGATCATTAATTAAAAGAGAAAGAGATTATTGGCATTTTAGTACATTTTCCAAACTTAATTAGAAATGTAATACATGTATTATTCATAATTGGAGAAATAGTCAGAGTCCCACTTGTGAGATAGAATGTTTGTGAGATAAAATTGTGAGAGAGAAAGATAAATGAGATTGTGTGTGTGAGAAGTAGTAATCATAAACCGATAAGGAATAAGAAGTATGCGGCGACGATGGACCTTGTGGACTTGGACATGTATGGACTGGTTATGGAAATCAATCTTCAATGGTTTACAACACTCCCCCTTGGATGACATAACCGTGTAGATGTTAAGAGATCATCATAATACGCTTGGGGATGCTGCCTCATTAAAACCTTACCAGGAAAAACCAGTGGGACAAAACCATGGTGAAGGAAAAAGAGTACAACACATATTACTCCCCCTGTTCTGAACATCACTAAAGGTCCTTGAGTCTACGCATCTCAATCTGATGCGTGAGCTTCCTGAATGTTGATGTTCGTAATGACTTGGTGAAGATTGGCTGAGTTGTCGCTAGATTGAACTTGCACCACTTGAACTTCTCAGGCCTTTTGTAGTTCATATGTGAAGAAGAACTTTGGCAAGATATGCTTCGTCCGATCTCCCTTGATGTAACTTTCTTTGAGCTGTGCGATACAAGCTGTGTTGTCTTCATATATGATAGTCGGTTCTTTGTCATCGGCCATGCCACAATCTGATCTGATGTGTTGAGTCACTGATCTCAACCAAACACATTCATGGTTGGCTTCATGCATAGCCAAAATTTCTGCATGATTAGATGATGTGGCCGCAATGGTCTGCTTCATTGAACGCCATGAAATTGCTGTACCACCGTGTGTAAACACATAGCCTGTTTGAGACCTAGCATTGTGTGGGTCGGATAGATAACCTGCATCAGCAAAACCAACTAAACCTTCTTTGTTATGGTTAGTATAAAATAGACTCAAATCCATCGTTCCTTGTAGGTAACACAATATATGTTTGATACTGTTCCAGTACCTTTGGGTCGGACATGAACTAAATCTTGATAGGAGGTTCACGGCAAAACAAATATCTGGTCTAGTGTGGCTAGCCAAATACATTAAAGCTCCTATGGCACTAAGATATGTCACTTCAGGACCGAGAACTTCTTCATCGTCCTTCTTTGGACCGAATGGATGACTATCCAATCCGAGGCTTCTCACAACTATTGGGCTAGGCAATGGGTGAGCCTGGTCCATATTGAATCTCTTGAGTACCTTTTCAGTATATGCCATCATTTATGTACTCAAGCTGCAATCCCAAACAAAACTTTGTTTTACCTAGGTTGTTTATTTCAAATTCTTTCTTGAGATATTCAACTGTTTTCACCAGAGGTTCCTAGGATATTCAAATCATCCACATATACTACTATGATTACAAATCCTTTGTTTGCAAACTTCTTTATAAAAATACATGGACTGATAGGATTATTCTTATAGCCTTCTTTGACTAGGTACTCACTCAATCTATTGTACCACATGCGCCCACTTTGTTTCAGTCCATAAAGGGATTTGTTCAGCCTTATGCAGTGTTGTTCTCGAGAACCTTTCTTATCTTTGAGCTCAATATCCTCTGGTAATCTCATATATATTTCATTATCCAGTGGACCATATAAATATGCGGTCACTACATCTATTAGCTGCAAGTCAAGTTTTTCTATTATAGCCAGACTTATCAAAAATCTAAAAGTCGTTGCATCTATCACAGGAGAGTATGTCTCCTCATAATCTATTCCTGGTCTTTGTGAGAATCCTTGTGCAACAAGTCGTGCCTTATATCTCACGATTTCATTATTCTTATTTCTCTTCCTCACAAAAACCCATTTGTGTCCTACTGGTTTTACATCGAATGGTGTCCTTATGATCGGACCAAACACATTCCTTTTCTTTAATGAATTCAACTCTGAGCTGGAGAAACTCCCACGGCCGAGCAACCCGCGAGCCATCCAACTTGAAGAAGGAAGGCTATGTAGCGGCGGAAGGTTGGCTTCATGGAAACCCCATCGGAAAGCACAGGTCTCCGGACGAGTGATGCTTCGATGTACACATATAAAGTCATCGGAAGAAAGCCTCATCGGTGACAGATTCAACCGACGGAAAGGAGAAACAAATCTCACCGGAAAATAGTTTTGGTGGAGTGAGACAGAGAGGAGTCCAACATGATAATAAGATGAAGAGGATACATCCTTCAGATCTGGTGATTCCGGAGGATCGAGTGGGAGGAGAGTACTCCGCGAAGTGTTCATCACTCGACAATGGAAGAGTAAGTGTTCAGTATCTGGTCGGTTTTCTCGCCGGCGCTACAGGTGACTGGCGGAAATAGAGAGAGAAGAGTAAGATCTCACCAAAAACCATGGTGGAAGCAGAGTAAAGAGATCTCGTCGGTTCACCAACGGAATGAGAGAGTGTAGAAGAAGATCTCACCAAAAACCATGGTGGAAGCAAAATAAAGAAATCTCGCTGTTTTATCAGCGGAATGTGAATCATAGTTTTCGGACTAACAGATCCGTAAGAGTGGAAGAAAAAGGCCATTCGAAAAGAGATAGAGTCAGAGAATTGTCGCTGGAGTTAACTCATTTTTTAAGATGAGCGGCTATCTCGACTTCAGTGCCTGAGAGAGTTTACGAGGTTCTCTCAATTCTTCTACATTACTTACATACAGATGCCACAATTTTAAAAGTATGTCTTAGAAAACAAAGTTAACATCTTTTAGAATTAACATCATAAAGAAATGAGAATAACAAAAATGACATGTTCTAGAGTAATAAACAGAAAAAAAAAAAGTGAAATAACATTTTCTTAGGTTGTGTTCTACGAGATTTCAAAAGAAATATTGTATCAAAATATAAGCAAAAAATTATGATAATCTAATTCAAGGAAAAAATCAAGAATTATATAAGAAAAACATAAGCAAAAGATAAGCAAAATCTAATCATCCATATTTTAAAATGACTCGAAGTCAGAGTTGTATTCAAATTTGAATAACCAAAACAAAAATAGATGAATATCAATCAGCAAAAAGTATGCCGAGCAGAATCGAAATCCTTAACCTGAGTAAGATTAAGTTCATGGCTCCAAGGAATCACCCTCTTCAACTTATGAACCGTCGTCCCATCGTAGCCCCATACCATGGTTGTGGGAATAAGAACTAACATGGTAGAGATGATTAATCTTACAGGAGAGTCCACCGCCATGATCGTATAACACTTGTAGAGAGGAGGTATGCAGTTGTACTAAACCAAATTAGAATCTAACATAACATTATATCAAAACAATAAGAAGCAGCCCCAAAAAAATCATTTCTTCTGATGTTATGTTCTATTTTGTGTGTTTCAAGATGAAGAAGCCTTTAGCTATCATTGTCTTCTTTTCATCATATAAGGCTATAACTTATGCTAGTCAGCGATAAGACACATTTTCTGCCAATAAGAAAGGCAACTTCCAAACAAATAGAACATCATACTGGTCGATCTGGTTTCAAAAAATGCTCTACATAGAGTTCTCATGCATATTTGCAAGCACAGAAGTATATGAATCACATTCAAGTGGTCACATATCCATATAAATTCAACGTTTCATAAAATGCATGGTATAAATATGATACATGTACTAAGGGTTGAATATACCCAATTATGCAGAGTTATGTAGGTGAGTACGTAGTTCTGAAGCTTAGTAACTAGTATAAATAAAAGTAAGCTTCTGCTCTCTCCTTATTGGTTGTTTCATATTAAATTGGTTTCAAAATTAATTGTCTCTCTTAAATGTATGATTCGCTAAACGATCCTCTTGATTAGACCACCCCTGCTCTTATTTGTATACCTTAAATGGTTGATTTGCTCCACGATTCTCTTAATTAGACTACGCCCAACTCTTAATTATTTCCCATAAATGGTTTATTTGCTCCACGATTTCCTTAGACGTTATGAAACCGTAACTCATTAAATTCCAAAAATAAAATTTCTCTTCACGTTTGCTCTGTTGAATATACTCCACAATTTACTTCCTAAAACGTCATTGACCCCCTTTATTACAAAAACATTACTCATTATGTTTGAAAATTAGTACCACCAATAATTATTGTCATCCCATTTAATAATTCGTATGTTACTCCTACATTCATAAAATCTAAAAACGGCTCCTTCTATATATGGTCCATATTTTCATATTTCATTCTAAACAGTAAACACCTTTCAACTCTCCTAACATCCATTAACAATTATGAGTATAATTCCATTGAAAGACTTTCAGCCATGATGTGTGCCTCGAACTGTGTGTGGCCGGCTTCTACATAAATGGCATTCAAAAGCTTTCCATCAAAATGGCAAAATTATAAGCCTAGATTTTCTCCTACTTGACGAACATATATACAACTTCCATATATTTATATATACGCTTCCCATATACTTATATATATGCTTCCATCTTCCTTATTTTTATTAGTAACAGAGAAATATACATTGCAGTTTACCTTAATCCAAGTTTCTATACCCCAATACTGAATTTACCGCTTCAGGGATGACCTTTGAGCCGGGAGCATCTACAATATATATGAATTTCAAGTGGATACTAGCTACCCACAATACAAACTTACAGATCATCCCTACGTTATTAAATTCTTGGATGCCACCATCCTTACATCGATAGAAGGAAACTCAGCTGTGACTCCACACGCGATGTTTAGGTTTTGACAACAAATCGAATTATGGACTCTTGTTGGAACTAATCAACATTTACCTGGTAGTGTTTCATCAATATTTATGTCTATCATCATGTTTATCTGCTCATCCGCTTAACATGTAAGTATTCACCTTCCAGATGTTGTTGGAGAACTAACAAAGATTCAAGGGACCAGTTTAAATGACACATCCTCATAAGACAAAATTACTTTATATTTGCGACTACCTGAGTAACTTTGATTCATCCCATCTAACTTTTACAAGTTTTCCCCCACCTACTAGAACTCAGTTTTCCACATATAGTAACGATGTTCGCATCATGGTATGGGATGGATGTGCAGTCGAATTACGGAATTTATATGCTTCTATTGTCGGTAAATCAACAATACTAATAATCACGGCTATCAACCCAAAGTCCTATGGAGGTAGACAATCTAAATTTCCCCATATATTTTCCTCCCCCAACATAGTATTCCCACTATTTGTTTATTGTTTATTTTACAACTGCAAATTTTACCTTTCATATCCACATGTTTTCCTAATAAATAATAATGCATGCAATCTGTCATTGAGCGCAACATACTCATCACGTTTCTAAAGAGGTGACGAGTATGAAGCAAAGTTTTTCCAAAAATGTTCATCTTCCACACTTGAAATTACAACATTCTAATACTTACCATGATTTGTTTGACAAGCTGTTCCCTCTCAATTTACAGCTCCTCAATTCCCGATGGGGTACCAACTATTATTAGTGGAGCTAAATCTCCTAAAAAAATTGAAACATGTTCAATTGTAGAGGCTCGCAAATTTGTTTCCACCTTAACTGAACAGGTCTATTTGATAGTCTAATTCTACTGTTTCTATTCCTATATTCATTTCCATGACCCACAAATACTATTATAAATGTAGGAGAAGGAGTTCAAATGCACATCTTCCATTGTAGATATCGTTGTTGAACGTAGGTGGAAATACATTGCATGTGGAAAGTGTGGGTTAAAGCTTGTCGAATATGGATCTTCCCTAATTTGCAAACGCTGCTCTGGTGAGCCTATTGGTGTGGTCAAGTATCGGGTGCAGCTGGTTGTCTCGGACGGTAAAGACAAAACAATTTTCGTCTTGCTTGATGAAACCACCACCCAATTGATAAACATTGGAGTTACAGAGTTGATTGACTCTCAGGTTTGTCACAAACTAACCTCATCCTTCTCTACAACTCATGCATTATTCTTATAATAAGATTGGTGCATTTCTATAGCCTGTAATGAAGGATGGGATGCCTGAAATATTAACTGAGTTAAATGGGAGGACATTCGAGTTTAAATTAATCTGAGCGGGTCGATCCTTGTGGATCGATTATCACGACCGTCAAAAGACAATGGTGCTGAAGATGACAACGATGAAGACGGTGCCTAGATCTGATGATGAAAAGATGCGACAGTGGAAAGCAGATGGGCATGAAGAAGTTTTTGCCATCTTACGCTCTGTTCACAAAAGACAAAATCAACGAACCTGACAAACAAGAACACGACTTGAAGGAGTCCTTGTGCCACACACAACTCTTGTGTTGTGTCATCAACGAACCAAATTACGACAAGAAAAGCCGAGATAACTCAACTGTGGAGTATAACACCGTGATGAATACCGAAACCAGGATGTGAAGATGAAGACATGATCAAGTTCAAGTTGGGCATTTGCCAGCGGCATGCTCCAACTTGAGGGAAGGTGTTAGAATATTGTAGGATACTCGGATATGATTCTACCAAATCATATTTTTTAGCTTGGGAATCAAGGAGAAATCTTAATCACTTAATATGTGATTTGATTGCATATATTTAGGAAGATTTACATCTATCGTTTAAAAATATATCTTTGTGTATATATAAAGCCTTTTGGCCATTGATAATAACTAAAAGGATGATTGAATTAAAAGTATTTCAGCAATTTTGCAAACTTTATAATATATATAGTTAGAAAGAAACAGTTCACTTATCACCAAGAAATATATTAGTTGAAATTTTTTGCAAGAAAATAATTTGTGTAAAATGGATCATGCATGTAAATTCTACGCAAAATAAAATAAAATTATATGCATGTCCGACCACAGTTGTATTTATTATACCTTTAAGAAAACGGTTTACTTAGTTATTTTTAATGAGCTATTTATTTTCTTAAAACGGAGAGTTTCAAATTTGGTAAGGAAATTAAATAATTCCATTGTTTGAAAAAGAATTATTGAGGCAACTGTGATATATTACTATTAATAATTAACATCTAACGGTGGAGAAAGCTAGATCTAAATTGAAGAAACAATGCCAATGGTGTGATCAAGAGCAACTAAGGCCAATTCTAGTGGGACGGTAAAACTACATAATAGTGTGGGAGAGTTGATTTTTTTGTCTCCAACCGAACGGTATATTTTACACTATAGTGTGATTCTTTTTTGTTGAACAAAACACCAGTATATTTAGTGGTTTCCTGTAGCGACGGCAAACACTAAAATATTATTTTATTTTTTATTTTTAAATGTTATTCTATCATAAAATAGCTCAAGTATAGTAGATTAAATATAATTTGTATTGTTATTTAAGAATCTAGTTAAGTTTATAATTTAAAAATAATATATCAAAACATTTTTGTAGTTTTAATTTTCATAATATGAATTATTAATCAGCAGAAAATATTAAAATTAATTAGTAATTTGATTGATAATACATTATAAAATTCAACTAAACATAAAAAAATGCATTAAATTTAGATTAACATTGAAAACATAATAAAAATTATTAAATAATAAAGAGAATCTTTAGTTTAGTAATATAATAATAGAGAATAGTATTTGTAGTGTAATATTTGGTGTTGTGGATGGCGATGAAAAAAGTTTTAGTGTTAAAATTACACCAAATATAGTATTATTTCAGCACTAAAATGGTGTTGTAGTTGGAGATGCCCTAAGTTGAAACGACAATGAACAATTTGAGCATTGTCAGAACAAAAGGCTCATGTATACTTTCATGTTCTTGATTCATCTTCATATTGTAGTATAGTTCAATGTGTTTGATTATTAATTTTGCTATGTTATCTGTTAATTTGTGAAGAAAAAAAAAATTTCAAGCTCTTTTACTATGAGTTATACTATGAATACATATCTAGAGAACTGGAAACACATAAAAACCAAGGAAATGTTAGCCCCTAAATATAACAAAATTGATTATTTTGAAGTTTCTGCTCCTGTGAACTACTATTTTGCCCTTAAAGTTTCCATATATACAGATCTTCAAATGATTTGGGATGACAAAAACCTTTTATGAAACGAAATTGCACTACTTAGAGATTTTTTCCCAGACAATAGATGAACAAGTAAGTTATTTATTTTTTATTGATTTAGAGACAATATGCTTGACAGAGTGAGTAAATCTTCTTTTTCTATTGATACCAAATTTTTTTTTTGTTTCTTCCACAATATTGTATGCTTGTTAGTGCAGAGACTTCTAGGCATGTTACCAAGGTTCTGAAGATCTCTACCAGAGTAAAAGATGCTGTTATCTGTAAGACCCACTATTTTATGGTATTGGAAAGATAAACTTTTAAACAGTTTGTTTATTTATTTTCTGTTTTTTCTTGTAGATGCCTATTGCTTAGTGCTGGTACCGTGATAACTTTATTCTTTTGTATCGCGATAGTGCTGAAACTTATCCAGGGATTGGGAACCACTAGAAGTGGATTTCAATGCATTTTTTTGTGAAAACCATATTTTTCACACCAGTCAATAGTTTTTATATAATTTACGTTTTTTTAACAAATAAAAAAACAGATACGGTTTTATCCAAATGATTTAGTCTTGTACCGTTTTTCCAAATAGATGTACCATTTATCCTGCGGTTTTCAAGAAAAAACGCCAACATATATATATTTTTAGTAGATGTTTAATATAATAATAATTAAATATTTTTAATCCAAATAATACACATGCAAATAAAAAATAACTTCTGTTTTTTTCTCTCCTATTCAAATAATTTTTAGAATGCATTAAAAAAATATGTAGTACTATATAGTAGTAATTTTAGTAGTATATATGCATATATAACCATTAGTAAATCCAGTTTTTCTAATAACAAATGGATTTTTTAAAAAACTTTTAGTATAATAACAAATGAATTTATAAAAAGAAAGATTAGGGTTACTGTCAGAAAGAGTTTACGTACATTTTCTTTCTCAGAAAGAGTTTAAAAAGTTGATTACATGACCAGTTTAATTTAAAAGTGAAAATCCAGTTTGTAAACATAGAGCAAATCCGGTTTGGATAAATAAATTAAAGAGAAACGCCGGTTTTGATCATTAATTAAATGAGAATTTAGAATTTACCGGTTTCCCTTTTAGCTACATTTCCCGGTTTAGGTTGAAACACCACAACCTCAGCCAGAGTCTTTGATCTGACGTAATGGCGAACATGTCTAAAACCCTAGAATCGTACCGTTCGGCGTTCGCCGGTCAGGTTTTTCAAACAAAGGTTTGAACTTTCAACTTTGATCTCGTCCTTCCGGAGCAAACTCGGACCAACTGCAAATCTTGATTCGTATAGAGAATGGCGGCGAATGGGTACCGTCTCTAAACTGGTTACATTCTTTGCCGACATTGGTTTTGAATTTTGATGTAGTGATCTTTAAAGTTCTCATTTTTTTTTGTTCTGGGATTTGATCACAGGCTAATGGCGGCGTCAAATGTGTTTCTTCATCGTCCTGAGAATCGCAACTTCTCGTTTTCTTCTAGAACGAGTCAAACGGCTCTGATCGGTGTTAAAGGCCGCGTTAGTTTTATGACCAATGTGAAACGCTGTTTTCCGGTGGTTTTGTCAATGGCGAAGACGGAGACTTCCGGGGGAGCCGTAGAGTCCGTTGCGCCTGGTTACGGCATATCCATCATGGTTGGTATCTGATTATTCCCAAACACTCTTGAGTTGTGATTTTTAGATTTTACATTGATGTGTATTGTGTGATGATTGTGATGTCCCGGATAGAAAGTTATTGCCTTTCGTTAGAAATAGCAAATCTTTTAGGGTCAAGTTACAGTTTTTGAAGGGAGTATGATCTTTGTGAGAGTGTTAATTGTAGGATCAAGCTAAGCTATTCGTTCTCTCTCTTTGTGCCTTAGGTGAATGGATGCAGTGGCAAAATGGGGAAAGCTGTCATCAAAGCGGCAGATTCTGCTGGAGTGAATATTGTTCCTACATCATTTGGTTCTGCTGAAGAGGCTGGCCAGACAGTTGAGGTCTGTGGAAAGGAGATTCTTGTTCATGGTCCTACTGAAAGAGAGAAGGTTCTGTCTTCGGTGTTTGAGAAGTACCCCGAACTAATTGTTGTGGATTACACAATTCCCTCTGCAGTAAATGGTACAATTATGTATCTTAGAAACTTCATCTTTTAACATTATTATGATTAAGTTGTTCATAGAATCTGTTGGAAGAATTTATCTTTCACTCGTAAGTGAACCTGAATTATGTGAATGTTTGTTTACAACACCACCTGATTTTTGGAATCTGTTTATCTGCGTTAGTTGATTTCAAAGGTTGTTTGTTTTGTTTTGTTTTGCAAAATGTAGATAACGCAGAGCTGTATGGCAAAGTAGGAGTTCCCTTCGTTATGGGTACAACTGGAGGAGACAGGACAAGATTGTATAAAACTGTTGAGGAATCAAAGATTTATGCTGTGATCTCCCCACAGATGGGTAAACAGGTGCTTACTTAGTACTCAATGTGTCATAATTATAAAAAGCTATAAATTATGTATATCAACTCCCTTCCTTTGACCCGTAATACATATGCTTTGTCCACTAGGTTGTTGCGTTTCTTGCAGCCATGGAGATCATGTCTGAGCAGTTTCCTGGAGCATTTGCTGGTTATTCCTTAGAGGTACTTCTTTTACTTTGAGATATTCATCTAATTGGGATTTATAGGTTGTTGTATCATAATACGTCTGATTGGCTATAATCTCTATAGGTGATGGAGTCTCATCAAGCTAGCAAATTGGATGCATCTGGTACTGCAAAAGCTGTTATTTCTTGCTTTCAGAAATTGGGTGTATCCTACGACATGGACCAGGTATTTTGATCGTACTTCGTTTTTCTAAATTAATCATTCTCTTGTAAAATCATCACCATTAAGACCATTTTCTTACTTTTGAAATCAGATACAATTAATTCGAGATCCGAAGCAACAGATGGAGGAGGTGGGTGTTCCGGAGGAGCATATCTCGGGTCATGCTTTCCATCTTTACCACTTGACATCACCAGATAAAACGTACTTGCAAGACTGAAGACATTCACTGTCTCTCTCTCTCTCTTTTACTACTTCTCCATTGCTTGGAAACTGAAAACAATCCTTTTGTTTTGCAGTGTGTCCTTTGAGTTCCAGCACAATGTTTGCGGAAGATCAATATATGCTGAGGGTACTGTCGATGCTGTGCTTTTCCTTGCGAAAAAGGTTAGACATCTTCTTCTTCGAAACTGTTTCGAACCGAATACATCATTTCTTAATATGTAAGTCTGCTAAAAACACATTCATGAATTGCAGATCCGGTCTAAAGCAGAGAAGCGGATCTATAACATGATCGATGTCTTGAGAGAGGGAAACATGCGTTGAACATACCCCAAGACAACTAGATGTTGAAGGTAGAAGGCTTACCAGAGCAAAAAATCAGCTGTGAATTTTGTTGTTTAGCTTTCAAAAACTTCCAGAGTTGTTCCAACTAGTTATTGTTAGTTTTCCTTTGTATTGACAGAACCAAAACCTGCGCCTGCATTGTATCTTCTGTTGACAACCTTTGATGTTATCATCCCTTGTCTTCCGATCTTAGATAAAATTGGAGTATAACCCAAAATTTGTCAAGGTGACTTTTTTTTATGTTTTGAGGGAGCAAATCTAATGCAGGGTTCGTGAATCGGCTGAGTATCTCAAGGGTTGAGGCATAATCACCGATGAGTTGGAGAGTCTCGAGCAGTGTGAGTAAGAGAATCTGATCCCTGTTTTGGCTTACGTAGAGAAAAATTGGAATCTTTAGGTCGAAACTAAACAATGTGTTAAGAATTATCTGCAGAGTGTAGTACAGTACAGGTTCCTAGCTCTTCTCGGTTAAGTTTTTTTGTGGTTAAGTTTTTTTGTGGTTCCTTTGGAACATCCCTGTGGTTAAGTTTTTTTGTGGGCTTATGTAGAAAATCAAGCCGTAGGGTTATGTCTGGATGAAAGTAACTTGTGATTCTAAAATTTAAGCTCCAACCTCCAACCCACGAACAGTTAGCCCTTCTCGGTTGCTACTTTGGTAAGTATCAGTGTGAGTCCTAGGGGCATTGTTCCAAAGGGTAACTCACTATCTTTACCTTTTGGGAATGAGAGTTGGAACTATTATCGAACCTCTTGTAGATGATGGCATTGTAGCTAGGATGTTAGAGAAACGTGGATATGCATGATTTTGAAGAGGCTGTGAAACTAAATATAGAGATGTTAGTTTTTGACATCAATGGAGAGATGTTAGTTTTAGTTATAGCACAATATCTTCAGATTCTCGGCTTACGGGTAAAAGGTAAGATTTCGTCTCAAGTAGTATATTTTTAGTTTAGAGTTGAGAATCAAACCAAGACACCAGAAGCTACAGAGCAAGGGAAATTAGAAAGTTCCTTAATTTGGTTTCTTAACTGCAGCGATCAAAGATTTGAGGAATGGTTACACACGGCGATATATGCCTGGTGGCAAATTAGTTTCTGATAACTTATGAGGAAGATGATGAAGTTCTCTACAGACGTGGTAATGATTTCTTTACTCGAATTTGCGATATTTGTTGTTTGTTCTTTGCATCGAAAGGTCAAGAGTAATATTTTAAGAACATTTTGAGGCATTGATTAATCGATCCATAGAACAAGTTAAGAGTTATTCATTTGTTTTTACTTCTATGTTTCCATTGCATCATGCTAGCCAGTAGGAGGAATCTTCCAAAAATCAGAATAAGCTAAGAAGAAAAGGGTTTATTCCAAAGCATATGCTTAAGAATATCCAAAGAATATTCTTGTCTGGAATCATGTTCTTGTCAATGTCTGTACTTCTACAATCATCCCAAAACTTGTTTTTATACATCTTTTAACTTCCATGAACATTACAAGGTTTTTTTTCTTTTCTCTTTTGCAACCCTTGAATGTGTTTGTTGATGGACATCTATGCATATCGGTCATCCTCGTGTTGATCGATTCGTTTAGATGACCATCAACAAACGTTTTCGTGGTTTTGCATCGCCTCTTGAAATCTTGATGATATTTTTAGCATCTTTGTGACCATTTTGTATCGTCAAAGTAGCTCAAGAAGTAGTTTGCATCACCTAGAAAAGCTTCTTAGGGATTTGTTTCTAAGTTTGTAGCTTCTCTGACATGGTTTTGTTCTCTTTTTTTTTTTTTGCAGTCGTCACAGCTTAGTAAAGAATCTATGGTCTCGTATTTGCAGTCGTCACATATTTGAAGAGGAATCCCTAAATCTCTGAAGCTCACTGGATTGAAATATGTAAAGCTACAGGGTTTCTATATCTTGAAATTTAAAGCAAGACTACTACAATTGAATTTGAATATTTCAGTTTATGGGTTTTGTGTGGAGAACGATGTATGATATCTGTAAAGAAAATAGACAAGTGTTAAAATGACAATCAATGCTCATAGTCGAACTAAGATAGTTACATACGTCGAAGCTGTGGTTGTGGAGAAATGGGACCAAAAAAAGTCAACGAAACAAGTCTTTAAGTTGTTATGGTTAGCTACTTCTTTGATGTATGTATGTATAGTTGTTGACTTTCATAGCATTTATTTGTGCTCTGGTTCCACTAGATTCCTTATTTCTAGAAGGAAAAGATCAGATTCAGAATAATTCTTAAAAGTTACTCCCTCTATATAGTAGGGATAAAATTGGAAAATTTACCAAACATTTACATTGGAAATACAAAATGACACTTATTTTGTAACAAAATAATCAGTCTAAAATGACACTTAATATGAAACAGAGGGAGTAAAACTGTTTGGCATGTTAGCATTAACTAGCTAAGTCGAGTGGCCCCATTATTAACCCTTGGATCGGTCGAGTTGCGTATTGCTTCAACTCTTGGGAAGCTCTATTTAGGATGTTTCTAATTTCTATACCCAAAAGACTCAATTTGTCACTCCAAGTTAAAACTATAGTTTTGCATGTAAGATAATACATACTTAAGAAATATCATAGTTAGTCAAAATTAAACAACATAAAATAATAATACTCGTATCTTTTCAATAATAAGAACGTTAAAAGTTAGCCATCTTTAAATTTTAAATTAAACAAATAAATTTATATTTCATTAGTGAACACGTTCTTACGACGCAAAGTCTCAAACTAACACCGTGTAACAGCGCATCGTCAACTGTACACTATTAGGTGAAGACTTTTGGAAACATAGTAAAATATTTCGATAATGCACTGGCTAAAGTTTTCTTCCCTTTTTGGTATAGAGCCACAAATTAATGTAAATATCAAACTAAACCCCAAAACTTTACACATCAATATCGGAAAATCACCCGGAAGTACAAAATTTGCATTCTTTCCCCCGACGACTTCAGACTTTCACCCATCATAACACAAAACAAGATCATGCAAATAAACATTTTGTTTAGTTTTATTTAATTCTTTGGATGGATAAATTATTCACCTGAGACACAAGAGAACAATCTATGGCTTCTATTCCTCACAAGCTGTCCTCGCCGTGACGGGGAACAACCGATATCTCCGCCACCGTCGGCGCCAGATGATCTTCTACCTTCCCGACAAGACATAGAAGAGAAATCTCCAACCGACCAGCCACGGCGGTGACATTGTTGAACACCAACGTTTTTCATCTCTATATGGTCAAAAGACGAGGAAGGTTGAGATACAACGGAGTGATCAGGTTTAGCGGCGAAAGGGAAGTGGTCGTAGTCGTCGTAGGAGTACCCTTTAGTGGTGCCGGCTGAGGAAGAGAGACACTCGTAACGCCGACGAGTCATGTTTTTCTTCATAGCCTTAAACGCCATAGGAATCAAACCATCCATTTGGTTCCTTTCTTCTTTTCGTTGCTCTCTCGTTTCTTTTTTTTTGTGTGTGTATATATATGTATGATTGTTGAAGAAAGAAAGAACAATAGTAAAAAGGCAAAACAAGAAGAAGAGAGGAAAGGGGAAAGGGTTTTTGTAAATATGTGTTGTGTTTGTGTGTGTGGAGGTTGGGACGAATAGGAAGGTTTATTGGGTTGGGTAGTGGTTTGGTTATTACTCAATACATACCTTCCATCAATTTTTATTTTGTCTATCTTTCTTTTCCCTTTTTATACTTTAGAAAATGGTTGTTGCACAAAAAAAAAAATGGTTAATTTTTCAAATTTCTTTTCTTTTCTGTTAACTATAACTAAAATGTATTCTTTTCATTGGCTATATTATATCACTGCTGGGATTTAAGAGTTATTTTTATTAACTATATTTGTTGAATTTATATTTTATGGGATTTCATTGTTTTTAGTGTTAATTTCTCCTTTCATTTTTCTAATTTTTAAAAAACCTCATACTCCACATAGATATAAATTTAATACTAGTTTTCAAGATTTCATATTAGTAACTAAGTTAATAGTTTGAAAGATTTCAATTTTCATATTAAAATTTCCTTTTTTTAAGTATGTAAAGTAGCAAAATATCTTACTATAGCATCATGACGGCTGAGAACAATAGTTATTCGACCAAGAAGAAGTCATCAAGTAGTCAAAAATTTGATTCTTTAATTACTACTATTATCTAATCTAGAGAAAAAAATAATGAGTTGCTGAAACTTCTGGTTAAAAAGATGCTAATTAATTTTAGATACTGTAGAGACTACTCATAAATCAATCTACTACTGATTACCAAAATTAAAACTTGTAATAGGATTGACATTGATGGATTAATAAAAACATGGAGGCATATAAATAGGCGAAGATAAGCAAAAAAAAAAAAAAAAAGAAGAAGAAAAAAAAAACAGAGCGTCTTTGCTCTTCTTTCCCACTAATCTCTTTGATTGCTAAATCCTTCACTCACTAAACCCTAATTTGTCCCGTTGTAATCTCTCATCACCAAGTATGGCTGATCAAAAACCCCTAGATTCCTTTACTCCTCCTCTTCAATCCGATGATCTGTCTCATTCCCCAGCTCCTCCTCCGCTCTCAAGTCGCCTCAACGCTAATGCTCCGGAGTTTGTTCCTGCTCAGCCGAGGATGATGATCCCACCTCCGCCTCCTCCTCATATGTACCACCACCACCCTCCTCCGCCTCTGTTTACTGGACCTCACGAGCGGCGGAGAGACCGTAAGAAGAAGGAGCAACCCGAAACTGGAGCTTCTGTTTCCATTGATCCTAAGAGTGGTTTACCTGAGGATACAGTCCAGAAGATAGTGAAACAGGTTAAAGCTTCAACCTTTACTCCTTTCTTATCCGTTTATGACCATAATCAAGTATCCTAGATAAAAAAATCTCTGCTTTGCTTCGACGTTTTAATGTCAGGTAGAATACTATTTCGGCGACTTGAACTTGGCCACAACAGATCTTTTGATGAGATTTATCAGCAAGGACCCTCAAGGATATGGTAAGGAGATGTCTATTGCTAACTCATCGATTTAGAAACCCTTTAAAGTTTTTTTGATTTCTCTCGATTTGTGATCCATTGTGCTTTTGGTTTGGTCAATCTTAGTCTGTTCTATTTCAACAATGATGTTTCATTCTGGAACTTATCTCTCAGAAACTTAGTTTATTGGTGTTGTTACTTTCAGTGCCTGTACATGTAGTTGCATCTTTCAACAAAATTAAATCATTCATCAACAGTGTCTCCCAGCTTGCCACAGTGCTACAAAACTCCTCAAAGCTTGTGGGTACCCTTATGCTACTAATTTTATTTCATTTGTTTCTTCTTGGCTACTCAATCCAAATTCGTCTGATAGATTAAGCATCAAGAACTTAGGTTTAACTTTTAACTCTCTTTTCAGGTTGTTAGTGAAGATGAACAGAAAGTGAGACGCATATATCCCATTACCAAAATTGCTCTTGAAGAGTTACAGGTAGTTCATTTCATTCATTCTGTTATTATATATGTAGAGCTTCCTTCAATCACTCTATGACATTTCCATTACTTCACATTTGTGAAATTTGCATCTAGCAAAATTTTGTAGCTTCTAACTATGAGAAACTTTGATTATGTACTTGCTTTGTAATGACAACTTTATCATATTATCCAGTCCCGAATAGTGATTGCCGGAAATCTACCTGCGGATCATTGCTACCATAATCTCATGAAGATTTTCTCAGCTGTTGGAAGGTATTGCTAATCTATGTTATAAACCGAAGAATTACTTCTTGTTTTTCCTAGACCAGCTGCGATTTTTGCAGAGTCTCTGAAATTTGATCATTTAATTTTTCAGTGTGAAGCACATTCGGACCTGCCAGCCACAAAACTCTGGCTATAGTTTTCCATCAGCAGCTAGATCAGCTAACACTGATTTCAGTAACAAGGTGACTAAGATGCTCGCTATGTTGTTTTTTTTGGTTTTGAAAATAGGGGAAGCTGCTGCATTTTGTGCTGCTGTTATGCAAAATTGATGTTTCGTTACCTTGTTTTGTATAAATAGGTCCACGCCTTTGTTGAGTATGAGACAGTTGAGCTGGCAGAGAGAGCAGTAAGTCTCTTGTGGTCTAGTCCCATACTAAACAGTGTTATTTCTCCTTTGACAAATGTGATAACTTGTATAGGCTAATGTTATTTTTGCAGGTTGCTGAATTAAATGAAGAAAGAAATTGGAGGAGTGGTCTTAGGGTACGGTTGATGCTGCAGGATCAGGTACATAAAACATTGTTTAGAGATATAAACAGCACTTAATAGTATTCGCCAGAGTTCCAATCGCTTATTGTTGTGTTTGGTCATCTATAGACGAAAGAGCCAAAACATGTTCTTCAAGAAGGAGGAAGAAAGGAAGAAGATGATGATGATAAAAAGTTTGAAGATTGTGGTGGAGAAAGGGATGGTCATGTAAGTAGACAGACAAAAGCACTTGAAACTTGAGGTTAAGTTTTTCTTCTCCTGATATTCTCAGCTTTATTTATTTACATGAACAGGGAGAGGAGGAGGAACAAGGAGACAAGAAGAGAAGAGGGCATAACCGTGGTGGACAAGGACGAGGAAGAAGTCAAAACCAAAACGAAAATTCAAAGCAGAACCTGAATTACCAAATGAACAACAACAACACAGATCATCAAGTGAGCATGGGGAAGCAACAGCAACAGCCACCACCAGGACCACGAATGCCAGATGGCACAAAGGGATTCTCTTTGGGGCGGGGAAAACCGGTAATTGTTCATCCTCAGTGAACCGGAGCTGTCTGACCAAAAAAAACCGAGATGGTTGGTATATAATGGAAGGGAAGGGTTAACTTCAAAGATCCACAAGAGAGTGATCTTACTAAAATTTCTACTTCATAAAACAAAAACAAAAATTTTGTTACATGGAATTAGATGGAGTTAGAAAAGTTTTGCTTTCTTTCTTTCATAAACGGACCAATGCTAGCTTGAATAATCCAATGTGCGGTTAATTAACTAAACCAAAGCTAAACCGGAAATTAATTTGGTAAAATATGTCAATCATCTCTTCTTCACTGTTCACCTTGTTGTTAGCTTTCTTCTTCTTCGTCTTCCGATTTCAACGTTGTTGTGTTTATCTTCTTCTTCTTCTTTATCATAAACCCGACGATTTTTCACCTGAGATAATCAAAATTTTTTGAAGGAATCTTTGATTGCTCTCTGTTAAAATCTTCTTCGAAGAGAACTAAATCGTCGTACGTTTACTTGGTTGGTGGAGATGAGTTCGGCTCTACCTTTGAAGCTTCTGTTACCTCTTACAACAACATCGCTACCTTCTCCGTTCCGATCCGATAACCCTAATTTCTATCGCCGTCGTTCCTCTTCCTCTACTTCGTGTTCTTCCCAATCTCCTTCTTATTCTTCGTCGCTTTTCTCTGTTAGACGACGCCGATTTAGATCCTCCTCTCCCTCCTCTATTCCCATGGTATTTTTTCTGATTCTCTCTTACGGCCTTTTGATTCGAAATTGATTCGCCTTATCAATATGTTGGTGACTTGTTTTTACTTATTAGTATAGAGGTTGAATTGTATAGTATCCCTGTAGCTGTGGTGCCAATTCATTGTTGATTGCAATTAAGAACTCTGTGGTCTCTTTTGTTTGGTGCTACAGATTCATGATGAAGTTGTTGTTAAGTTTAGTTTTCTTGGAACAGAAGATTTAATGAGCGCAGAAGTTATGGTCACAACATCTCAATCTCTCTGTGTCATACTCTTTGTTTCTTATATCATCAGCTATTGCATTTGGTTTTTCACTTATGATTTACTCCCAGGGGCTCTCTGTTTCTATGTTGTGCTGGTATATATATAGTGCTTTCCTGAACACACGAGGGATCAAGAGGACGACGTAGAAGATATTTGGATTAGCAAAGAAGACAATGTGACATGTAGGTTTGAATCTGATGAAGACACCACCACTACCGCACTCAGGATTCCAACTCAGGCTCAGGCTATCGTTGAAGGACCTGGTTCAGTTACTGTGTCAGAGCTACAACCAACCCCTGATGTGGATTATATACAAGTAAGTCCATACCTAATTTTCATAGACAAAATACGATGGAAGAAGATCAAATGTTTTTCTAGCATTTTAGGTTGTAACCATTATGTGAAAATTTGCAGGAGCTGTTGGCTATACAGCAACAAGGACCTAGATCAATTGGCTTCTTTGGAACAAGAAATATGGGTTTCATGCATCAAGAGCTCATTCAGATTCTCAGCTATGCTATGGTTATAACTGTAAGACATTGGCCTGGCTACAACTTCTGAATCATATGTTTGGTCCACCACACATCTTATAACCCATCTTCTTCCCCTATGATTTATCTTGCAGAAAAACCATATATACACTTCAGGTGCATCTGGAACCAATGCAGCTGTTATAAGAGGTGCACTTAGAGCAGAAAGACCAGAGCTTCTCACCGTTATCTTACCTCAAAGTCTTAAAAAACAACCTCCTGAGAGCCAGGAACTACTGTCAAAAGTAAGAGACTAGTTTCACAATTCTGCTTGCTCCCAACTGCATTGTCTTCAAATATCCCAAATCTTAACATCTATAAATTTGAATCTCATCCATTCTTGGTTATGCTAGAGTTCAACTGAGTCTCCTTTGTTATGTCTGCAACAGGTACAAAACGTGATAGAAAAGCCTCACAACGACCATTTACCATTACTAGAAGCCAGCAGGTTTGTCACTAACTAGCTCATACATACAGTAGCAAAACCGTGAAGAAGATGGCATTACGATATAGTGAAACATTGTAGAATAAATCTTCTGAGACGTATCTTTAAGTAAGTTAACTTGAAAATCGTTTTACAGGCTTTGTAACATGGACATCATATCACAAGTGCAACAAATCATCTGCTTTGCGTTTCATGACAGTAAGCTTCTCATGGAAACATGTCAAGAAGCCAAAAATCTCCGGAAGATTGTTACTCTCTTCTACCTCGATTGATTGATTGGTTTCAGTTTTCCCACGTCTTCAGTCTTCTTACTGTTTTTGTTCATCTTCTTCTTTAAAGATGGATTTGGAGAAAGACAAGCTCCAATTGTAAATTAGGAATCCTCATCTACACATACACAACCTATTCTTTGTCATACATTCTAAATTTTCGATTGGCTTTATAGGATGTCTCTATCATTTTTAAGATAGTTTGTGGCTAAAGAAGTTTCGTTACATTGGCTTATCCATCATAAGGTGACTCTTCGTCCTGAGAGAAACGAATTTATCTGATGTGGGAGTTGGACGGTGGAGATAAGTCATCTTTTGTAGACTGTGCCTGTTTGGCTTATTTCTAGCCGTAAGAAGCGCATTTCTAATTGGAGCTAAACCAAAAAATACACATAGGTCTCTCTATTACTAACACAGTAACAACACAAAAACATAATACTAAACTGTTTAATTTCTAGCAATTGTTTTTGTTTTGGTCAATACTTTATAAAGTATAAATTGTTTTTGTTTCTTAGACGAAATTGTTTGTATCCTATATCATTCGATCGTTAAAAATATACTAGGTTTAAACTTGTTTGGCAATACAAGTTTTCCCAAATTTTAATTTCTTCTTATCCCTTTACAATGTAGGTCTCTATAGTCTCTCTACGTATTCGTAGGCCAACGGTTTATATATAGCTAACTAAAATTAACTTTAAAAGGCCTCTCTACCTATCCTTAGGCCACCGATTGTTTTTATTTTTAGCCAACTACATATTAACTTGAGGGTTATGTTGTGAACGCCTAACGAAGATGGAGATATAATCGGAATCTTGAATGAAAGGAGAAACAGGAACTCAACATAACAGGGAAATGCTTCTTCTTATGGTTTAAGTTCATCAACACTTTAGACTTTAGTTCGATATAATAAAATTACATTTCGTGATCCTAATAACACGGCATGCGGCAATAAATGTGTTGTGATTGACAAAACATCACATTTTTCTGAATTGTTTGGCCATGGCCATGCATGTGAATGTGATTATCAAATCATCCCCCTCAAAATATATACTTGCGATATGTTGTTATTGGCCAATTGCTTCTCCGTTTAATCCTCCACTTGTCACGTTTCCCACTCATGTTTGGTTCCGTATGACCCGTACATTATTTCATTCTTTAATTGCTCTAATTATTTTAATTAAATATATGCATGGATCCGTAAATTCCTTGCCCTGCTTTTTTAAATAATTGGGATCGTGTAACGTTTTATTGATAATTAAAGCGAAATCGGTTACTACCAATTTGAGTCGTCACATGCTTTGATCTTATGCTCCCTGCCATCAACATGCACTGTCCCTGACCATTTCCACTTGCTTTTTTCAGTTATTTATTATCAAAATATAACATAGATGGTTTTAATGTAGGAACACGTTTGATGAGTTCTACTCTAAAAATCGTAAGAACTCGGACAAAAGTTACGTACACATTTGAATAAACAGATAAATTGTTGTGTATCCGATTACATGAATTTCGTCATTAGCTAGTTACTATATGAAATCATAACACCTATTAAATGATCATGCATTTACTCACGATACTATGAAAATAAAACAGTCTGATTTTTTTTAGCATAGTAGAGACTAGAGGTCATGATAATAACCCACAACCAACTCCTGAAAATTCAAATCTACAACTTGCAATATTCTGAAATTTGACAAAACAAAATATGTTGCCAATCATCACTTGACAAACCACTCAAATAAATAAACTATTCAAGAAAATCAATTTTAATATCAAACTTTCTCGCGCGTTCAGATTTAAGGTTAAACAGTCTTTAAGTCTTTGAGCTCCTATGGATCTATCAACAACAATTTATGGTTTTCTAATTTATCTATCTATGTTTGTTGTAATCTTGTGTTTGATTAGCCTATTTTATATATCTATTAGGTTGATGAGCTTCTACTCGTTATCTCCCATTGGGATTGAATGAATGAATAATGTCAACAATTATGTTTGAAAAAAAAAAGTTTATAACCAACCATTGAAAAAATTAGAAGAAAATTAATTTGACATAATTAAAGAAACAATAGAAAATTATAAGCACTGCAATATATGAATTCCAAATAATTCAAAGATAAAAATATAAATTAAATAAAACAATCTAAGAATACTACAATAAATTTTAAAATACAAGTATTAGGAAAAGAAAACGCATATATTAATTTTTCTTTTGGATCAACATATTAATCTTACCTATTCCCAACTGAAAAGGTAAAAAGTATGAGAAAAAATATTAATCTACAAAAAAAAAAATATAAAAGTCCCTTTCATAGATACGCAAATACTATATATACCCTCCACTAAACCGTTTCAAATTCCCACACACACCCACCACCACTATTAATCAACTTCTCCATCTCTCTCTCTCTTTAAACAATGCCTTCTTCACTTATCATACTTCTTCTCTTTCTCCTATCGATCTCATCGTCCTCAGCTCAAACTTACAATATCCTCTCTTACGGAGCCAAACCCGACGGCAAAACCGACTCCACAAAGGCCTTAACCGCCGTGTGGGCGAAAGCCTGCGCCTCGGTCAAGCCGGTCACCATATTGGTACCTAAAGGACGGTTTTTATTAAGAAGCATTGTTTTTGACGGTGCCAAGTGTAAACGCAAGTCCGTCACGGTCCGTATACAAGGTACACTTGTGGCACCATCGGATTATCGAGTCATTGGTGGTAAAAACTATTGGATTTTCTTCCAACATCTCGACGGCCTCTCTGTCTACGGAGGAGTTCTTGACGCTCAAGGAACTTCTCTATGGTCTTGCAAGAAATCCGGCAAGAGTTGCCCTAGTGGCGCTACGGTAAGAATTTACCATTTTAACGCCTTTTCTTGTTGTTTGTGAATTATCCATTTACTGTATAGCTAGCGTTTATAATTAATTAGATTGTGCCTACCTACAAAATGGACAACATTGATACTAATTCTGATCAACAAAATGAGTAAAAGTGGTGAAAGTTTTGTTTCAAAAGGGAAAAAAGTTTATCTTTGACATAAAAATTTAAAGGGTAAATCTATAAACTTAAAAAAATTATAATTTTTTCTTACATATATTCCAAACTTGAAATTGTTGAAACTATTTAAAAGCATATTCTTAGGTAAAATAGATTTATAAAATAGAATAAGTACGCCGTTTTCTTAAAGTTCCGCCAATTCCGCTAGCACGATCCAAAATTTGCATTTTCCGTAATTTTGTTTTCTCTACTTTCCCGCTAACATAAGTTACAAGTTACATCCATGCATAGCAATGGAATGGTAAGGACAAGTATAAATAAATATGTTATGTTTAGTTGACTTCTTAGGGCGTTAATTAAAGTAGAATCTTCATTCACATGTGTCTACCAATCATAGAGTCATTGATGTATACACTATTATTATATTTGGATAAAAATGTAATTGACACGTGAGAGCAACAAATTAAATTTTTCCAAACAGAGCATAGGGATTCAGAACTCAATCAACGTGTTGGTCTCCGGGCTGACGTCACTCAACAGTCAGATGTTTCACGTCGTGATCAACGGCTGCCGTAACGTAAAGCTCGACAGATTCAAAATTTCGGCTGACGGAAACAGTCCAAATACTGACGGCATCCACGTGCAGTCATCCTCCACTGTCTCCATCCTCAACTCCAAAATCTCCACCGGAGATGATTGTGTTTCCATTGGTCCAGGCACTAACGGACTCTGGATCGAGAACGTCGCTTGTGGCCCTGGCCATGGGATCAGGTAATCAGTTTGTTACTAATTCAATTATACTTGTAATTTTATTTCCATTGGTGAACATTACTAGAGTGTTACATAATAACCTTTCATTCGTTTTTTTTAATTCAGTTCTAACCTTTATTTGGTACTAATTTGGTAACTTTATATAATGCCGCAGCATTGGGAGTTTGGGAAAAGAAAGTGTGGAGGCAGGTGTACAGAACGTGACAGTGAAAACGGCGACGTTTACGGGAACAGAGAATGGGGTGAGGATAAAGTCATGGGCCAGGCCCAGTAACGGATTCGCTAAGAACATCCGTTTCCAACATTGTGTAATGAACAACGTACAAAACCCAATCGTCATTGACCAAAACTATTGTCCCGGCAACGAAAATTGTCCTAACCAGGTTCAATAAAGACTTTATATTTTCTCTTTCAAATTAAAATAACGTTACATTTGAAAACAAATGTTAACCTGAATATGAATTGGTTTATATATAATATATATGATTAGGTATCTGGGGTGAAAATTAGCGATGTAACGTTCTTGGATATACACGGGACATCAGCGACGGAAGTAGGAGTGAAATTTGACTGTAGCTCTAAGAAGCCGTGTACCGGAATCCGAATTCAAGATGTGAAGTTGACGTACCGGAATAAACCGGCTATAGCTGACTGTAGTCATGCCGGAGGGAGTGAGGCTGGGTTTCAACGCCCCAACAGTTGTCTATGACCAAAACATATATTTTTTCCTTCTTATTTTAATTTGTTAGTTGTGAAAATGTAAGGGCATATGAAATCTGGGATAACTGATTTGGGTGTTTTTAGAGTAAAAATATTATGAAAATAATGTGAGAGAAATACCCTAGAATAGCACACATTTAAGTTTTTATTCCAAAGTTAGCACACATGCTCAAAAGTTCCAAAAGTAGCATTAGTAAATATTAATATTTTTATCTTAGATAATAAAATTAATTGAAGGAAACGGAGGCCAAATCTCAAACGATAAACCTTAGACTTAAATTAGGTATTTTCACCACTCTCTTCTCCGGCAATGTGGCTAAAGGTGAAAGCTCCAGATTTCGAGTCTCTTCTCCAACAATAACCCTTTCTGGTGAAAAAAATCTCAATAAATCAAAAGTGAGAAGAAACAAAATGAGGAGAACGATGAAGAAGAAACAATTTTCTCTGTGAAGACGAAAAAATTCTAAAAAGGAGAAGAAATTAAATTTTCAGATTCTGGGAAAAAGACAAATTCAGAGGTTGTTGTAGAAACTGGATTAGATTCAAAAAGGTAGAGAGATGAGATTGGGAATGAATATGAGGGAATCATTGAGATGAATGAGGAGAAGAAGGTTGGTGAGCAGAGGAAGAAAGCTCATGAAGTAGCTGTTCCGATGGTTTTAAAAGAAGGATTTGGTGATGAGAGTAAGCTTGTTAGAACTGTTTTGGTTGGGAATTTGCCATTTAAGGTTAAGAAAAAGTTATCTTGAGGAGATTTAGTAATTTGGGTGTAATTGAATCTGTGAGGATACGTTATGTGCCTATTATCAATGTGAGTTTCTTATAGCTTAAAGATGAGTTATTTAGATTGAGTTTTGTGTTTAATTGTTGATTTGTTTTTTTTTTTCAATTGATTAGTTGAAGAGGACAAGGAAAGGAACTATAATGCTGAAACAAAATCGATGAGAAAGCTTTAAGGTTTGTGCTTGAACCCATGTATTGTAATTCTGATTTTGAAGTTTAATGAAGAAAAGTCTAATGTCAATCTGTTTGAAACAGAGAAGTATGTTAATGCTTCTTTGGCACATAATGTGTCTCTGGTAATATAACCTTAGCCGTTTTGTTTATGTGGTTGAGTTTAAGGAGTTATGTGTAGATTGATTGATGATTTTATGTTATATTCAGATTGATGGCAATAATATCTAGGAATCTAACTTGGGTTCAGCTAATGAATTCTGGGAATCTTATGCTACAAGATGATAGAAATAATGGTGAGATTGTGTGAGAGAGTTTAAGTATTCTTATGAATTATGGTTCTTTTGAGAAGAAGTGTAAGCTGTTTAGGAGTGGCTGAATTTGGTAAAGTATCTAGCTTGCTATGAGTTTTTGAATTGTTTTGGTAATGGCACAGATCAACTTGGTAGTGTTTCTTGGGGTTTTAAGGTTAATCAATCTGGTAGTGTTGCAAAATTAGTTTAAATGTGATATATAAGATATCTCTTGAAGTAATGTTAAAACAAAAATTGAATTCATGGATTGATCATGTTGTTGAATAAGGTTTTCAGCTCTAACTCAAGTGATTGATGATATACATGATAGCAGATATTTCAAGAACAAAGCAGAGAGTTGATGATGAAGATGAGAAAATGGGCATTTGAGTGGAAGCTTGTGTTCGTCATTATGGAAGGCCTTCCTAAATTTCAAGAATGTCTTCCTAAAATTCAAGACTGTCTTCCTAAAAGCTATTGAATCCTTCCTAATTTTTTAAAAAATGTGTTTTTAAATTTCTTTATATGTGTTTTGTGCCTTATTGTATCACATTCACATATTATTCCATTAATGATTTATAATAATTTGATTTGGTGCACATATTGGTGTTTTACAACAAAGGTAGAAAATAGGAATATCTAGCATGATGTTTTATTTTATTTTTATGAAGATCTTACTAAAATGCGAGATATCCTTCCTAAATATTTTATTGTGCATAAAAATAGGTTCCGTAGTGTAATATAACTGGGTTATCAACAAAAGTTTAAACGTATGTAGTAATGATAGATGTTGTTGGTTTGGTTTTCCAAGTTACAAGAACAGGAGAAGGTAATCTACAAGCTATCAAGGAACCATCTATAAATAATGATTTTATGAAAATAAATTTGAATTCATGAAACAAAGAAAACTTCAACATAAAAACTCATCATTACTAAAAAAAATGTAAAACATAGAAAGAAAACTCCATTAGTAAAGGGTAATGGTATCATTTTTGTGTTACCCTAGTGTTTACCAATATCCAGAAATTTTATGAAAGTCATCCTGAAATCTAAATTTGTTATGAAGGTCATCATGAAGTTCTAAGAATCCTTCCCGAATTTCGTGTAATCCTTCCTGAATTTCACCATTATCACGACCAAGTGGCATCATACATTTTCTTGCTGCAACAGTTGTTGATCCTCCTAATGAACCTTTTTGTAAGAGTTAAATCCCACAGATTCGCAGTTACCTTTGAACACAATCTAAGCACTCCCTTGACTGAACACAATCTCAACCACAATAGTCTATGAGTTTGTAAGTGTTAAATAAGCTGCAACCAAGAAAATGTTTGTGAGAAATCAGAAGTCAAACCTTCTCTTCCTTCTTCTTTTTCTCCTGCTCAAGTTCCTCAACTATAAAGATCTTCTTCTCTGCTTTGGACTGCGAACTAAGAAAACAAAAAAAAATCATTCTTAGAAGAATTTCACAATTCAATGATAATCAATGATAGTGTAACCATAGAGAACAATCGCAGTAGTTGATTCATAAAAGCCAGGACTAAGATGCTGCACAGGATACAAGACGATAAGCAAGTCTAACCAGTTCAAATAAGTGAATTCAACAATTTGAGAGAGAGAGACAGAGAGACAGAGAGAGAGAGAGAGAGAGAGAGAGAGAGAGAGAGAGAGAGAGAGAGAGCTAACGCCCAGCTGCTCAAATGCGGAGACGTCTCGATTCAAACGCGGAGCCGTCTCGATTCGATTGTGCCTGAGAAGAACACATATATTTTTGCTCTTCGTGTCCAGTTATGGATTCGTAGGTGATGTTCAGATTGAAATTTGGATTACGGATGAATCGTATCGGTGGATACAGAGAAGAAACGATAGAAACTTTAATTTTATTGATAATTTAATTTTTTCCAAAATTAATGATATATAAATGTGTGTTAGTTTTGGAATACATGAAATTATGGTCTATTTAGCACTTAGGCCTAAATCCCTAAACGACCACAAATATACGAAACTTTCCCTTTAAATTGACATTTCCTTTTTTTTTTTCTCAAATAAAATTTCACTGTATTATACGGAGGGAGAGACCCTAAGCCCTCTTAACCCATGGGAGAAAGGGGAAAAGGTTGAAACTTTAATTTTTTTTCTTTTTTGTTTAGTTTAGTTTTGGGATGTGGATTTTCTCTGTTCTCTGTTCTTCTAACAAGGGAAGGGCTCAAAGTGTTGTTGTTTTTTTTTGGAGCTTACACTTGTTTATAGATAGATTTGAGTTTGATGAAATGGGTGTACTTTGCCAACAAATCGGCTTTCTAGTGTTGTTTACTCGAGTTCGGACCTTCCCTTAATTCAATTTTTTTTTTTTAAAAAAAAAAAAGCTTGAACCTTTAGCTTCTCTAACCTTGTTAAACTTGAGCTTCATCGCGTAGTTGTTGTGTGTGCTCAAATCTTAATGAATATACTGGATCTTATGGTTTGTGGAACTTCTCTCTTCTTTGTTATCTCTCTGGTTTATTTATACATTCAGACAATTTTTGAGCTTTCTGGTGCTTTTCGATCTCAAAAAATCTTCCATTATTTCAATTCAAAACGGGGAAAAGTGTGAACCTTTTTTAGATTCTGTTACCTTTTAGTTTTTTTTGTTTCTCTTTCTTTGTGGAACATAATTGTTGATTGCAACTTTTTTGGATGTGGATCTTCTCCATGATTTCCTCTTACAAGCGCTCAAAGTGTTGTTCTTTTGAGCTTCATTGTGTTATTCAAACTCGAATCTTCCATTAATTCAATTCAAAACGGGAAAAGCGTGTAGCTTCTGTAACCTTGTTGTTTTCCTGAAAGTATCTTCGTTAAGCTTCGGCTTTTCATCGCCTAAATTGCGAGCTTTAAATCTTTGCATAATTGTGAGAACTGGATTCTCTGGTCTTTGTTCCCCTCTCTAGTTCTTATTATAACATTCATTCATACAATCTTGAGCTTTTTCTAGGCCTCTAGGTTATGTAAATATCCTCTCTTTTTATTATTTGTTGGGTGCATTTTGGCTTTTATGCAGCAGTTGAATCACTCTGAGCTCACTTCATGTTTCAGGCACTTCTAAGGAAGAGATTACTTCTGTCACTATGGATACCAAAATGCTGGATACTGGCTCCAAAGATGCAATCAGCTGGCTCCCTCGTGAGGTTCTGGGCGACATCTTGTCCAGAGTTCCGACCAAACTGGCTGCTTCAACATCTCTTCTCTCAAAAAAGTGGAGGAATGTGTTTGCATTGGTGCATAATCTCGATTTTGATGATTCTGATTTGCTGCAACCGGAAGAGGATGAAGAAGAGAGGGGGGTGATGCGGGAGAGCTTCAAGGATTTCGTTGATCGAACACTCGCTTTGCAATGCGGTTCGTATATCAAGAAATTCTCTCTAAAATGCCACATTCACGACGATAAGAGCAAGTTGGCTCATGTGGTCCGCTGGGTATGTAATGCCGTAGAACGTGGTGTTTTTCAGATGGATCTAAGTATAAAGACTTGCTTTCATGCCTTGCTACCTTCTGAGCTCTTCACGAGCAAGACGCTGGTTAAACTGAGACTGGGAACACAAATTAGTTTTGAAGGACTTCCTCCAAATGTGTCTCTCCCAGCGCTTAAGATTCTCATCCTCGAATCAGTCTTGATTCCACCTGACGATTTGTGTTATGTACTTCTTCCTGGTTGTCCAGTGCTCGAGGAGTTATATGTATATCACGACGGGTTTGAAGGATGGCCGTACCGCATATCGAGTCAGACCATCAAGAGACTACTACTTCACTACGATGAGTTTGAAATTGACTTCATGAGTTTTATGTCAATTGACGCCCCAAATGTACTCTTCATGGACTACTCCCATTATGCCTTGCCTGATTATCCACAAGTTAACTTGGAGTCTCTAGTCGAAGCTAGGTTGGATATTCAATATACTAAAATAATCGAGAGGCCGGATCTAACGGGTCTCATTATGGGGATAAGCAACGTCCAGACCCTGCATCTTTCTCCCAATACTGTTGATGTAAGTTTTCCCAATTTCCCTTCTTTACAATATTTAGTGAGCTTGGATTTTCTTTTAAGTGTTTGTGTGTCTGTGTGTTTCAGGTGATTTCTGGATGTGTTAGACATGGACTACTTCTACCGGTGTTTAACAATCTGGTAAGCTTGTCTTTTGGGAGTAAGAATAAAGAAGGTTGGGAACTGCTGCCATATCTGCTTGAGCAGTCTCCAAAGCTTGAAACTCTGATCATCCAGGTATATTATATATCATTAATTAGCAAAACCCATAAACTAACTGACAGAGATAGGAACTTAAGTGGTTGATCCCTTACACATGCATCTTCTTGATGCTTCTGCAGGGGATTGATAGTTACACAGGCGATGTGACCATGATTCCGTCACAAGTGAAGGTGTTGCGTGTTGTTGGTTATGGAGGAACCGCTAAAGAGTTGGAAAACGTGAAGAAATTTATTGGGGAGTCGGAATGCCTTGAAGTGGTGCTAGCGTAGTAGGCTGCGGAAGCTGTGGTGGATGATGTCATATAAGCTGCGTTTCATTCTAGTTCTACGATTAAAAAAATGGAAACAAAACTTTTTTTTAATCTAAAAGTCGAAACTATAAATATTTACAGTATGTAGAAATTTATTTCTATAAATGTTACTTTGTTTAGAACGATTTTTAAAGTATTAAAAATAATTTAAATAATCAAATTATGAACAGAAATCAAGTGGAATCATTCCACAATTATCTTTAACAAAAACAAAATATATAAAAAAGATTTATTTTCTAAATATATCTTCTTTCACCATCTTTCATTGAAGGGAGAGAGATCTGCAATTCCATCGATAAGGAAAAGGTTGAAGCTTTTACATTCTATGCCCTCTTTTTTTTTTGTTTAGATTTGTGGAACGTCATTGTTATGTGCAATTTGTAGTATCCTCATAGTTTTGTAGAAGCTTTACATTGTTATAATTTGTTATATGCAATTGCAATTCTCTGATCTCTGTTCAGTTTTCCTACAAGGGCTTAAAAGTGTTCTTCTTTTGAGCTTCCACTTGGTTATATAGATAGATTGAGTAATTTGATGAACTCAATTGTACTTTACTCGTCTTTCTGGTGTGACTATGGAGCTCGGACCTTTTTAATTTAAGGGTTTGATTCAAGCATGAACCTTTAAGCTCCTGTGTAACCCTGTTATTTTTTTCTGAAAGTAACTTCGTTGATTTAGCTTTCATTGCGTGCTCAAGTGTTGAACTTCTCTTGACCCTTTGTTCTCTCCCTCTCCTTCTTTTGTGACATTGATGCGATTTTGAGCTTTGTCTAGGTTATGTAAATATCCTCTCTTTTCTTTGTTTAATCCACCAGTCACTCACTCTGAGCTTACTTCATGTTTCAGCCACTTTTGAGGAAGATATTGGTTCTGTCTGTATGAATACCAAAATGTTGAACACTGTCTCCAAAGATGCAATCAGCTGGCTCCCTGACGAGGTTCTGGCCGACATCTTGTCCAGAGTTCCAACCAAACTGGCTGCTTCAACATCTGTTCTCTCAAAAAGGTGGAGGAATTTGTTTGCATTGGTGCATAATCTCGATTTTGATGCTTCTGATTTGCTGCAACCGGAAGAGGATGAAGAAGAGAGGGATGTGATGCGGGAGAGCTTCAGGGATTTTGTTGATAGAACACTCGCTTTGCAATGCGGTTCTCCTATCAAGAAATTCTCTCTAAAATGTGTCATTCACATGGCCAGCGAGTTAGATTGTGTGGACCGTTGGATATGTAATGCGCTAGCATACAGACCTTCAATAATATCGTTCTGAATTCTGAAACTGGTGTTTACGAACAGCCCGCAGATAAGGAATACGGTGAAGTCTTTCTGCCCTCTGAGCTCTTTAAGAGCAAGACGCTGGTTAAGCTGACACTGGGAACAAAAATCGATCTTTGGAAACTTCCTTCAGATGTGTCTCTTCCAGCGCTTAAGAGTCTCTGCATTAATTCAATCTTTTTTGAATCTGAAGATCTGTGTGACGTGCTTCTTCCTGGTTGTCCGGGCTTGCTCGGAAGGATACCCATACTGCATATCGAGTCGGACCATCAAGAAACTGTCTGTTCACTACGATTGTAAGTTTGCAGTTGATACCATGCAGAGTATGTCATTTGACGCCCCAAGTCTTGTGTCCCTCGACTACTCTGATTATGCCTTGGCTGTGTACGAACAAGTTAACTTGGAGTCCCTAGTTGAAGCTAGGCTGGATCTGCGTTATACTGACAGGGTCACATAGCCGGATATAACTGGTCTGTTTAAAGGGATAAGCAACATCGAGACCCTGCATCTATCTCCCGGTTCTACTGATGTAAGTTTGCCCCAAACTTTGTTTTTCCTTAAAAACGTTAAAGAGCGTGGACATTCTCTAAGTGTGTGTGTGTGTTTGCAGGTGATTTCCCGATGTGTCAAACGTGGACTATTTCTACCGGTGTTCAACAAACTGGTGAGCTTGTCTTTTGGGAGTAAGAACAAACGAGGTTGGAAACTGCTGCCATATCTGCTTAAGCAGTGTCCAAAGCTTGAAACTCTAATCATCCAGGTATGTATATCATTTGCAGAACTCCATGAAAGAATATATCTAGAGAGAGACATACTTAGTCGTTGATCCTTTACATGCATCTTCTTGATTCTTCTCCAGGGTTTGGATGGTTACACAGGCGATGTTACCATGCGTCCATTCCAAGTAAAGGTGTTTCATATTCTTGGTTATGGAGGAACTGCTAAAGAGTTGGAACACTTGAAAAGTATAATTGGGGAATCGAAATGCCTTGAACTGGTGCAAGTGGAGGTTGCACAAGGTATTGCGGTGGATGATGCCATTCTGTCGCAAATCTATAGGGATCTAAAGACGCATCTTGGAGTTTCATCAAAGTGCAAGATCATAGTTGCTTAATTTCATGTGCAATTATTCTGTGTAACATTAAACTCATAAATTGCTTCTTGCAGGTATACATCATTAGCAAAACCCTCTGAATATATAAATTGCTCCTCCTTCCCCATGTCTTCTTTGGACGAATATTGCTAATAAGGGGAGATTACCAAATGCCTGCAATTTTAGTAACTTCAGGCGGGGGGAATTGTTGCAAGACTATTATATATATATGCACTGGACTTTGCCGTGAATTGGGGTTTGAACTGTAAATATTTTTAAATCGCGGACTTACTTAACCATTAGGCCACCATAAATACAGAAACTACATATAGTGATTAGTGACTAAAAGATATTTTAGTAATGAATGGTGTTGGCGTTTTGAGATTTAATTAGTTAGTAACTTGTCTTTGACAAAAAAAAAAAAAAAAAAAAAAAAAAAAAAAAAAAAAAAAATTAGTTAGTAACTTGTCATCGTCACAGTACAGTACTACTACTATCAATCTGGACCAGAAATGTTCCAACACCACAAATATTATATCGTACTTTTACCAAAAAAAAAAAAAAAAATTATATCGTACCAATTACCAAATATGCTTTTGGCATGCAGTTGAATTGTCAGCCAACTAAAATTTTGTTAAGTTTGGAAGACTGTATAGATATCTGACCAAAGCAAGAAGAGGTTTACTGAGGGTGTTAAGTGTGCAACCTGAGGAATATGGAGACCACCGTGAAAAACAAGCAAGTGATTCTGAGAAATTATGTGAAGGGTATCCCAAAAGAGTCTGATCTTATGATTGTCACAGCTTCAGACATTATGGAAATCAAGGTTAAGCCCGGATCAGGGGCAATTCTGGTGAAGAATCTTTACTTGTCTTGTGACCCTTACATTGGGATTTTCATGAGAGAACCAACTCCTTCGACTTCAGCACTTTGGGATGCTTTCGTCCCTGGCAAGGTAACAGCTCTACTCACACATTCATACATACACAAGCACCTGAGATGGTTTGAGAGGCTGAGATGGTTTAATTAACAATTGTTGATGATGCGAGGTTGCAGCCTATAGCTGGATTTGGAGTGTCTAAGGTGATTACTTCTGATAATCCAGGTTTTGCAAAAGGTGATTTTGTTTGGGGAATCGTCGACTGGGAGGAGTATAGTACTATTAACGCGACTGGTAGTTTTTTCAAAATCGACATCAACATCAATGTTCCTCTTACATATTATATCGGAATCCTCGGTTAGTATCAGATTTATTTTTGCAAAAATTGAAGAAAGAATTACTCAGATATACTCCAAAAGTTGGTTTATTTCTGATATGTATAAATTTTTTAAAAATTGCTCAGATATTTAGTGTTCTGGGTGTAATTACAATTTACCCTTTAGGTTAATTCTATATTTTTAATTCCGAAAATATTAAAAAAATATACATCAGCAAACAATTCTATGTCATTATTGACAATGAACGTCTGATTTATATTATTTCACGGCTGAGTTATAATACTTAAGAGAAAACGAAAGGTCTCATAGATTCATACGACGGCTGAGTTATAATGCTTGGTGGCTGACTTATAACAATATATAAGCTGAAAGTAAACGTCCGATTTATATTAGTTCACGGCTGAGTTATAATAATTAAGGGAAACAGAAAGGTTTCATAGATTCGTATGACGGCTGAGTTAAAATGTTTTGTGGCTGACTTATAACAAGACATAAAAGTAAACAGCTGAATTTTATTACTTGACGGCTGAGTTATAATACTTAAGGGAAAACGAAAGGTCTCTTGGATTCATATGCCGGCTGAGTTATAATGCTTCGTGGCTGACTTATTAGCCATTTCATCATTCCTCGCGTTCAATCCGTAATCATCGAGAACAAGCTTCACAAGCTTGTCTTGTGTTGTTTCCGCATCTATCTGCACAACTCTACACCCTCTATCATCGGTGTTAAATACATATTTGTATTTCTTTACCCAGTTACCAGAAACAACAATTACCGGAACTGGTCCATGAAAGAAAATGAAGAAGAATGAAGGAAATTAATAAGAATGAGGGAAATTAAGAAGTGAAGAACAAGGTAAAGAACAAGGTGAAGATAAGGTAAAGAACTTCACTTTTGAACCAGGTGAAGAAGATGGAAGTCGAAAAAATGACGTTTCGTATTTTCAGAGAAGATGATGACATGGATGATGCGTCCGAAGTGGCAAGTCAGCCACCAAACAAACATGTAAATCAGCCTAATTAAATCAGCCATCAAACAAGATTATAACTTAGCCGCAACATGAATACTATTATAATAATTAAAAAGCAAAAAAATGACTGCCAAATTCAACCGCTTAATCAACTGAAAATTTGTAACTCAGCCGTATCATTTAATAAGTCAGCCGTAACTGAATGATATTCTAGTAATTAATCTTTTGCTATCAAGTCAGCCGTAAAATGGCCGAGTTATCCGATACGTCAGCTTATGACGGCTGAGTTATAGTGTTTAACCATAACTCAGCCGTAACGACATTTCATAAGTCAGCCGCTGTTCATAACTCAGCCAGCCGGAAAATGTTAATTCAGCCGTGTCGTAGTGATAACTCACCCAAAATTTTGACAACTCAACCATCGGGTGAAAACTCAGCCGTAATGATAGCTGAGTTATGCCAGATTTCATTAAGTCAGCCGTAACGCTTGGCTGAGTTATGCTCTAAGTCAGCCGTCCGCTCTTACTCAAATATTTTTTCCATAAATCAGCCGCAACTGAACTGTAACTCAGCCGTGATTACCTCTGTAACGCCTTACAGCTAAGTTATTTAATACACGTCAGCGATTTCTTACGTTGCGTCTGATGTGGCAATGACATTTTTGTAATTACGTTTTTTCCTGTAACATAAAACAAGGGCACGCTGAGTATTTTGAAAATACCTGAAATATCCTAGTAATAAAAAAAAAGATTTGTTAGTTCTGGTAATATTACCTAATTTGGAGTACATCTAAGTAAATCTCCCAATTGAAAAATATATATTACAATGTTAATAGACCTATTTCTCCTAAAAGCTCTGTTTTCTTTCATAAACAGGTATGCCAGGTCTGACTGCTTATGCTGGATTTTTCGAGATATGTTCACCTAAGACAGGAGAAACAATGTTTGTGTCTGCGGCTTCTGGTGCGGTTGGTCAGCTCGTGGGTCAGTTTGCTAAGTTGATGGGCTGCTATGTTGTTGGAAGTGCTGGAAGTAAACAAAAGGTCCAGCCTTGGTTCTGAAACTTTCCGATCAAAAGAGTTTTAACTTTTTCTTTTTTTTAGGCGTTCGCCTACATTGTTTTAGTTCCTATAAAGGTTGATATCTTGCTGAACAAATTTGGTTTCAATGATGCATTCAATTACAAGGAAGAGCCTGATCTTGACACCGCCTTAAAGAGGTTCTTATTCTCCTTCTTCTAATATTCAGTTTCTTGGAATCACAGATCTTAGCTCTCATCAGTTTCCTCTTAAATTGTAGGTGTTTCCCAAAAGGCATTGACATATACTTTGATAACGTGGGAGGCAAAATGCTTGACGCAGTGCTACTAAACATGAGAACTTCAGGAAGAATCTCTGTCTGTGGGATGATCTCTCAGTACCATCTTGAAACCAGAGACTTGGTACAAAATCTACCGGACATCATCTTCAAGAGGATAAGGATGCAAGGGTTTGCTACATATGACTTCATCGATCAATATCCCAAGTTTTTGGAGTTTGTGCTTCCCTACATAAAAGAAGACAAGTTAACTTACGTTGAAGATATCGTCGAAGGACTCGAGAACTGTCCTGGTGCTGTTGTTGGACTTTTACATGGAAAAAACGTTGGTAAGCAAGTTGTCAAAGTTGCTCAAGAGTGACCGAGTTGTATGTAAAACTATACCAATCTGTTATCTCTGATTACTTAGCATCAGCATTGTGGGCTGTATGCGGAACTTTTAAAAGTTTGAGCTCTAATTTGGAATTGGTATGATATATAAGGATATACTACCAAATTCACTGTTGCAACAGATTTATTTTTTGGTTAAAAATCTGTCCTAATTTTTAAACAGAACATAATTACTACTTTTTAATTTAACAAAAAATTTGTTGTTTGATAACAGATTTATTAAAGTTTTTTTAAAATTGCTAAAATGACCTACGTTGAAACAATATGTTAATACCGATTTATTTAAGCTATGACAATTCTGTTTTTGGGTATCAAAAATTTATTGTTTGATAACAGATTTATTAGATATAACTACAGTGACAACAAATTTGTTTAATGTTACGACAGATTTGTATATTTAATATAATGGTGACAGACTTGTATATTAGATATAAACAGTTTCTAGGATTCATACTTAGCCCAGATTTCACAGCTTTCCAGCAATTACTTGGCTAGGACGTAACGTGCATAATTCTTCAAGTTTAACTCATATTGAAGCTGTGTCAGTTGCTATGGATTCTTGGCTTGTTGGAGATCACGACAGTCTCTTCGGCTTGCTGGAATGGTTTTAGCTCCGGCCTTGAAGAACCCTAAAAGTTGGTTCTTACGCACTGCCTTTATCTTCAATTTCTTTTCACTTTCTTGCTCTTCTTTACCTCTATTCACTCTGACTTTGTTCTTCCACGCTCCCATTGAGGCTTGCCACAGCCATGGAGTGACAACAAGGAGCCATTGGTGGTCCACCATCTCCGCAACAACTCGTTCTCTATCTCCTCCGCAACAACTAAACCGAGGAACCCCTCTTTTGGGACAGCTAAACGGGCCTATAAGTAGAAGTCCGACGAAGTCACTCAACCGCCTTTCTGAGCCCGACCTGGTCATCAAAAGAGGAAGTTTACCATATCTTCAATCCCTGATTTAAGGAAAATAGACTTATCTTGTAATCAATGTATTCATATAAATAGAGGATACCTCCTCTTTGTAGATTATCCAACAATTAATACAAAAACCCTAAATTATTCATTATTCTTGAGAGAAAATCCTAACTTCTTTCTCAAGAAATTTCAATTCCTTTTGCTCATTAGTTTTGATCCGATTTCTTAGAGAGTAAGCTTTATTGAATTTGTTTCCCCCCTTCAAACAAATTCATTGTGTGAAACTCAGTTTCTACATTCTTGCAGGTATATATCATTAGCAAAACCCTCTGAATATATATATAGAAAGAGACGAACTTGGTCATTGATCTTTTTACATGCATCGTCTTTATTGATGCTTCTCCAGGGTTTGGATGGTTTCAGGGACGATGTGACCATGAGTCTATATTAATTGAAGGTGTTGCGGGTTAATATGGTTACGGAGGAACTGCTTATAGGGTTAAAAATATCTTCAGGTGGGGGGAATTGTTGCAAGACTATATATATATGCACTGGACTTTGCCATGAATTGGGGTTTGAACTGTAAATATTTTTAAATCGCGGACTTAACATTGTTACCATAAATACAAAAAACTACATGGTGCTATATTTTTAGAAGATATTTTAGTAACTAATATCTCCTATATATTAATAGAGAAGCACATTTGAGAAAAATAGCTGATGTGTCAATATTACAGAGCTCATGACACTTTTATCAAGTAATCCTCAAAATATCTACTTACTTACAATTCTCTGCCAATGTATTTATTAAAAAAAAAAACAAATCTATAATCCTTTGCTCTCACCTCATTATTATTTACATATATATCATTGACATATATAAGACAATGTTCTTTTCTATAAATTTTTAAAAATGAAAAATTTAATCAACAATTAAAATCCAGAAATATATTTACTTATCAATTTTATAACATATTTAATTATTAGAAATAAATTACATTTCACAAACAATAAAAAATTATTCATTTATTTACCACTTTTATACATTTTTCTCATTGCAATTTTTAAATTTGTGATTAGTTTAAATTAAATCGATTAGTCTAAAAAGTTTTTTTTTTTTTTTTTATCTATTTAATGGTATAGTGATGTAGATGATAATGTGAAACATAAAATATGTGAATTTGATTTTTATAAATACAAAAACAAATCAAAAATTTCTACACCACCTTAAAATTCTTTTCCAAGTTCAAATATTTCACGGGTAAATTTTACCGAAAGTAAACACAAATTTGAATAAACAAAAAAAAAATTTACTTACATATTTTATTTTACACAAAATAAATCTTAAATCTCAAATAATAATGTTGCTCATAATATTTTATTTAAATTGATTTATCCCGCACATAGTGCGAGTTGCTATCTAGTAATAGTATATTTTAATTATTGATACATATATAATTATAATAATGAATGGTGTTGGCGACTGTTCTTGTCAGCGTCACAGCTAGCTATCCATCTGGACCAGAAATGTTCCAACCCCACATATATTATATCGTAATAATTACCAAATATGCATGCTTTTGGCATGCAATTGAGTATTTCCTATGACGTGTGACATGAGGAAGACTGTATATAGATCTGACCAAAGCAAGAAGGGCTTTACTAAGGGCGTAAGTGTGCAGCCGAGGAATATGGAGACCACCGTGAAAAACAAGCAAGTGATACTGAGAAACCATGTGGAGGGTATCCCAAAAGAGTCTGATCTTATGATTGTCACCGCTTCAGACATCATGGAACTCAAGGTTAAGCCCGGATCAGGGGCAATGCTGGTGAAGAATCTTTACTTGTCTTGTGACCCTTACATTGGATTTTTGATGAGAGAACCAACTCCTTCGATTTCAGCACTTTTGGATGCTTTCGTCCCTGGCAAGGTAACACTCGATCACACATTCATACATGCATTTGCATACACAAGCACCTACCTCATGAGATGGTTTAATTAACAATTTGTTGCTGATTCGTTGTTGCAGCCTATATATGGATTTGGAGTGTCTAAGGTGATAGCTTCTGATAATCCAGGTTTTGCAGAAGGTGATTTTGTTCACGGAATCGTCAACTGGGAGGAGTATAGTATTATTAACGCGACTGGTAGTGGTAGATTCACCAAAATCGACATCAATATCAATGTGCCTCTCACCTATTATACCGGAATCCTTGGTTGGTATCAGATTTGGTATACATTACAATGTTAATTAAAGACATATATATATATATCTCCTAAAAGCTCTGTTTCTTTCTTTTCATAAACAGGTATGCCAGGTCTGACTGCTTATGGTGGATTTTTCGAGATATGTTCACCTAAGAAAGGAGAAACAGTGTTTGTGTCCGCGGCTTCTGGTGCGGTTGGTCAGTTAGTGGGTCAATTTGCTAAGTTGATGGGCTGCTATGTTGTTGGAAGTGCTGGAAGTAAACAAAAGGTCAGGAAACTTTTCGATCAAAAGAGTTAAATCTTTTTTTGGCGGTCTCTAGCTTACATTGTTTAAGTTCCCATAAAGGTCGATCTCTTGCTGAACAAATTTGGTTTCGATGATGCATTCAATTACAAGGAAGAGCCTGATTTTGACTCCGCCTTAAAAAGGTTAATTATTATTCTCCTTCTTCTTCTTCTTAATATTCAGTTTCTCTTAAATCACATAATCAGAAAGTCTCCTAGCTCTTAATTAATTATTTTTCTTGATTGTAGGTGTTTCCCAAAAGGCATTGACATATACTTTGAGAACGTGGGAGGCAAAATGCTTGACGCTGTGCTACTTAACATGAGAACTTCAGGAAGAATCGCTGTCTGTGGGATGATCTCTCAGTACCATCTTGAAACCAGAGACTTGGTACAAAATCTACCAGACATCATGTTCAAGAGGATAAGGATGCAAGGGTTTGCTTGTTACGAGTTCAACGATCAAAAACCCAAGTTTTTGGAGTTTGTGCTTTCCAACATAAAAGAAGACAAGTTAACTTACGTTGAAGACATAGTGGAAGGACTCGAGAACGGTCCTGCTGCTCTTGTTGGACTTTTACATGGACAAAACGTTGGTAAGCAAGTTGTCCAAGTTGCTCAAGAGTGACCGAGTTGTATGTAAAACTATTTGGGCTGTATGTGAAACTTTTAAAGTTTGAGCTCTAATTTGGAATTGATATGGAAAATAAAGGATATATATTATCAAATTCCATATTTTTCCGTTTATTTATGGGCTCAAATTGAAGCCCATAGTAAATTTACAAAGCCCAATGTATGTAACAAAGGGGGGAAAAAGATAAACCCTAAATTCAATCTTTGAATCTACTACACAGAGAACCACCGATTCGAGAGTAGCCATGGGGATACTATCATGGTTCACTAGAAGTCCTAAGCCGTCAAAGTCCGAGACGTCGAAGCCGGAGATGATACAGATGCCTAAATCAGAAACTCCAGCTCCAGGGATGAACGGAGCCATAGAAGTTCCTCGACCCGATCGCGCGACTGTTTTCGAGTTCGGCTCCGTTGCTGCCACCGGAGACAGAGTCACTCTCGCTGGATACTGTCCCGTTTCCGACGATCTCGAACCTTGCCGTTGGGAGATTCTTCCCGCCGACGGTAAAGACGCCCCGCAGTTTCGCGTCGTCTTCTGAAGTATCAGTCACTAGTTAATTCCCAGATCCGAGTTTCTAAAAAGATGTAATCTCGTCTTCGAGAATTGTATTTTGTTCTGGTAATCTCATCGCTCTTCTTCTTCTATAAAAAAAATCGAACAAGTTCTCATCTTTGCTAATTGGACTGTTAATAACAAATAAATGTCAACGTTTGAATTAATATAACAATAAGCTTCGTTTTGTTTTTGGTTAATTGTTTTTTTTTGTCAGTCATATAAATTTGTAATTAGTTATCTAATTATGTATGAGATGAGAGATTAAAAAAGAAAATAGTGATTACCCGCGTTTTACTGCTCAATAACGACATTGTTAGCCAATGAAACCATTGTTTTGTCTAATCTGTTTTATGGATAACACCAAAACGAAGAACAATCAAAAAAAGGAAAAAAAAAAAACATAGCACGATCGTCTCTGTTCCTTGCAATGTCATCGTCTTATCTCCAAAAAGATGCAATGTGGTTTTGATCCTTAACTGATCGTTGGTTCTGTTTTGGCAATTTCAATCAACATCATGGAGAACGTAGCGGCGCAATTGAAGCGAGGGATATCGAGACAATTCTCGACAGGATCAATGCGGAGAACACTAAGCCGACAATTCACGCGCCAAAACTCTTTGGATCCACGACGTAACAATATGAGGTTCAGCTTTGGTCGTCAATCTTCGCTTGATCCGATACGACGTAGCCCTGAGTCTCTTAGCTGCGGGCCGCATATGTCTGTTCCCGAGAATCTTGATTCGACGATGCAGCTTCTCTTTATGGCGAGTAAAGGTGATGTGAATGGTGTTGAGGAGCTGCTTAATGAAGGAATCGATGTGAATAGCATTGATCTTGATGGTCGTACGGCTCTTCATATTGCTTCTTGTGAAGGTCATTACGAAGTTGTTAAGGTTCTTCTTAGCCGGAGAGCTAACATTGATGCTCGTGATCGTTGGGGCAGCACGGTCTGTCTTCTTCTAATTCCCCTGTTTTTGGTTTGATTATTGGTTTGGTTTTGGTTAAACTTTATGCATAGGTGACAGTTTGTTAACATTGTTCAGGCGGCGGTTGATGCAAAGTATTATGGGAATGTTGAAGTGTATAATCTCTTGAAAGCACGAGGAGCTAAAGCTCCGGTATGGTTTTTTATTAACAAAAAGATTTATCCTTTATGTTCTTAAGATGATTGGTTTCTTTCTCTTCCTCTTGTGCTTTGTTTCATCTTCAAGATTTGTTTTGTGTGTTAATTTTTAGAAAACCAGAAAGACTCCAATGACGGTAGGGAATCCGAAAGAAGTTCCTGAGTATGAGCTTAATCCACTCGAGCTTCAAGTCCGAAAAGTTGATGGCATCTCCAAGGTTTGTTGATTCTCCTCAATTACAAGAGCTGAGAATCTTGTCTACTAAATCTCTCGTATCCTGCTGATGTGTTTGATTTGCAGGGAACTTATCAAGTTGCTAAATGGAATGGCACGCGAGTCTCGGTAAAAATATTCGACAAAGATAGTTATTCAGATCGGGAACGCGTGTATGCATTCTTCTTGTTCTTGAATTCTCTCTGTTTAATATGTTGTTGGTTACATGAAATAACTTAACACTTTGTTTTGCTCTTTCTGTTTCTTTGATATGACTAGAAATGCTTTCACAAACGAATTGACTTTGCTAGCAAAAGCTCGGCATCCAAATATTGTTCAATTTGTTGGAGCCGTTACTCAAAATCTACCAATGATGATTGTAGTTGAATATAATCCAAAAGTAAGTAAGCACTGTATTTGTCTTTTTTTTTTCCACTTTATTTCCGAATCCAAGTGTGGCAATCTTGTTTCATTAAACCAATTTCAGGGTGATCTAACTGGTTATCTTCAAAAGAAAGGTCGTCTGTCACCATCAAAAGCTCTGAGATTTGCTCTTGATATTGCCAGAGGCATGAACTATCTTCATGAATGTAAACCAGATCCTATCATCCACTGCGAGTTAAAGCCAAAGTAAGATAAAGCCGAGAGCATGTTAGTTAAGGGCGAAAAATAACAGTTTGGATAATATTTTGAAAGTTTTTTGTAAGGTGCCAGAAATATTTTGCTGGATAGAGGAGGGCAATTGAAGATCTCTGGATTTGGATTGATAAAGTTGTCAAAGATTGCAGAAGAAAATGCAAAAGTAGTGAACCACGAAGCTCAAATCGATAAGTCAAGTAAGAAAAAAGCTACATTTTGTACAAGAAGCTTTGTTCTTGAAAGATCCTATGCTTACATTTTGAACTGCAGATTACTACATAGCACCCGAAATATACAAAGACGAAGTCTTCGATAAAAGGGTTGATGTGCATTCGTTTGGTGTCATTTTGTATGAGGTAGTAGTAACACAAATCTTTAGCCTTTTTGTTTATAGTTAAATGTCTCAAGTCTCAGACTCTGCAATGTTTTTTGTTTGGTATCATATGTGAAGTTGACTGAGGGAGTATCTTTATTCCATCCTAAAACACCTGAGGAGGTTGCAGAATCGATGTGTATAGAAGGAAAAAGACCAACAATCAGAACAAAAACAAAGAGTTACCCTCCGGAATTGAAAGAGTAAGCATTTCAAGATCTCGTTCATGGAACAAAAACATTATCTGTGATTTGTTTCTTGAACATCATTAACAAGTCAAGAATCGTGATTATATAATGTAGGTTGATTGAGGAATGTTGGCATCCAGAAATCGGTATGAGGCCAACATTCTCTGAGATTATCATACGGCTCGACAAGATAGTCGCAAACTGTTCGAAGCAGGGTTGGTGGAAAGACACGTTTAAGTTCCCTTGGTAAAACAAAAACAGTTTCATCTTCTTTAATACAGTATGAATACTAATCTTTAGTTAAACCAAATATTTAGATTAATCATGTTATGTTCTCTTTTTTTGCAGGAAATGAAATGGAAATATTGAATCAATCAAAACGTTAAACTTTAACCCATGAGATGGAGAAAAAAACAAGATGAGAGTGAGATGTATTGCATACTAAAGAAGCAGATTCACAAACTCACTAGCCTTGTTAGAAACAGAAGATCACTTTTTTGTTGTTGTTATAATGTTTGTTTGTATTTCATAAGTTTTTTTGGGTTATTTTGTAAAGAATATATTTTATGATAAACATACACATCACTTGTTCATATTGAAAAAATATAGCATCAAATCCAACATGATTAATGCTAAAATTACAGATATGTGAATTTTGTCTAAGAAGTGAACAAATATTAGTTTTGATAAATTTATAATGATAATGGATATAATTCTATTTTTGTTTGTTTGATTGAAAAGTAAAAGCTTATAAATTATTTTAGTAATTTAATTATGAATACAAAACAAAAGCAAAATAATTGATGAGAAAAAAATAAATAAATCTATATATCCATCCCTTCGTCGTGGGCATCAAGTATAATTACATCTGATCGAGGATTCGCACACGTGGTGACAATGGAGAAGGTACGGACCCTCTAGATATGATCCAACGGTGGAGATTTACTCACTCATACAGGTATAAGCAAAAAAATGTATTTTATTTATTAATCTCTGTCCTCAGAAAGCAAAAAAAAAATAATCTAAAACCCTTTGCTCACGATTTATTTGCCGCATACCTAAAACCTCTCAAATTTCTCCGGCGTGGTGATTCACTTTCTCCGGTCAACAGTGTTCGTCATCTTCAGATTCCTCCGTCTTCTGTAAGTTTTCGTATCTTTCTCTCGATTTCCTCAAACTAGGTTTGAAATCAAGAGTTTTGCATTTCACTTCCTAGGGTAAAAGATTGTGATTTTTTTCTCGTAATCGATTTCGATTAATCGTCTAGGTTTTTGTTTCGGTTCTGATTCTTAGTTATGGGTTCGCTGAATTTGTCTTCATCTTCGTAGCTTTTGATTTAGCGACTTTTTTTTTTTGTCCTATTCCAAAAAAAATCAGATGATTCAGCTTTGAACAAACGACAAGGATATTGAAAAAATATGGCGTCAAGAGCGATCATTAGGAGAAAGAGTATAATTTCAGATTACTTGAATGTCTATGCTCGTTCGATTCAGAGCTTTCAATCCATTGGAAACTCTTCTCAGACGGTGGTTCATTCACATGCTTACCATTCTGCTATCAACCGTTCTCCTCCTCCCGTGGAAACTAAACCTGTGACTCAACAACACAAGTCCTTTACAGGAAGAGAAGATGGTCTCTTGTTGCTTTCTAGGAATGGATATTTCAATCGTAGTTTCCATGGTTTTCACTCTTCGGCCTTTGGTTATGGAAGTTCAGAAGTTGGTCCTTCTCTTGGGATGAGGTATAGGAGCGTATTCATTCGTTATGCTACTACAGTTGCAGCTAAGAAGCCTGATGATGAGGATAAAAAAGTTGATGAGGTTGCTAAAAATAGGAAAGAGGCATCTCCTGAGGAATGTGATCAAGCTGTTGAAAGTCTTAGCAGTGTTAAAGCAAAGGCGAAAGCTAAACGTCTTCAAGACTCCAAAAAGGTTGCTCGATCTATTGTACAGAGGGCATGGGCAATTGTTCTTAAGATAGGTCCTGCTATAAGAGCTGTTGCTGCCATGAACAGGTTTAGCTTTCTCTCCTTACGTTTTTTGTGTTCTTAATCGCCAGGCTTTATGCATTGATATTGTAGTGTAGTGTACTGACTTTCTGTTTTTCTACAGGGCGGATTGGGCGAAAAAGCTTACTCACTGGAAGCAGGAGTTTGTGTCGACAATGAAACATTATTGGCTGGGGACCAAATTGCTCTGGGCAGACACTAGAATCAGTTCTAGATTGCTTCTCAAGTTGGCTGGTGGAAAGAGTCTCTCCAGAAGAGAAAGGCAACAGCTTACTCGAACTACAGCTGATATCTTTAGATTAGTGCCGTTTGCAGTGTTCATCCTCGTGCCGTTTATGGAGTTCCTTCTGCCAGTTTTCTTGAAGCTCTTCCCTAATATGTTACCGTCAACTTTCCAGGACAAGATGAAAGAAGAGGTATGTGTCAAAGGAGTGTCGGCTTTACACATTCATTTGTTACCTTCTTGGCTTCGTGATCTCTTTTTGATGTTGCTCTTTTGTTAATGCACAGGAAGCATTGAAAAGGAAATTACTTGCAAGGATGGAATATGCTAAGTTTCTTCAGGAAACTGCCAGAGAGATGGCTAAGGAAGTTAAACATTCAAGATCTGGAGAAGTAAAGAAAACTGCTGAAGACCTGGATGACTTTCTAGACAAGGTAAAAAGTCGTAATTTTGTGTTGGCTCAGATACTTTCTTTTCTTTTGGTTTTTGGATTTGAAATTCATTTTCCTTGTTCTTATAATCCTGGCTTGCAGGTTCGAAGAGGTCAAATAGTCCATAATGATGAACTTTTGGGCTTTGCAAAGCTTTTCAACGATGAGCTTACTTTGGATAACATTAGCAGGTTTGTTGCTCCTTTTTTGTTTGATCTTGGAGATACCTTGCGCTCTGAAAGGAACATATTCTGACAGTAGTTACCTCTTTGTTTTTCAAATATAGGCCTCGCTTGGTTAACATGTGCAAATATATGGGTATTAGCCCATATGGAACAGATGCTTATCTGCGATATATGCTCAGGAAAAGACTGAGGAGGTTAAGTTGCTTCCACATCTCATTGTTATTAGACTTGCTACCTTGCTTTGATGTTTAATTTTTACTCGTTTTCATTGCAGCATTAAGGAAGATGATAAACTGATTAGAGCTGAGGGTGTGGATTCCCTTTCAGAAGCTGAGCTACGCGAAGATTGCAGGGAACGGGGAATGCTGGGACTGGTTTCAGTTGAAGAGATGAGGCAACAGGTTTCTCCTTTTTTACTCCTATGATTCGTGGTCTTTATTATTTATATATAAAACTCTATCAGGAAAAAATTATGTTACAGCTATTAATGTTTTTGTATCGGAACAATCTTGCAGCTTCGCGATTGGATGGATTTGTCACTTAATCATTCTGTCCCCTCGTCGTTGTTGATCCTCTCTAGGTAGGTTCCAGAACTCTTTTAATTCGTTTTTCCATGAGTTCTATTTCTGATAGCAGTTTATATCAGGGCATTCACGGTTTCTGGAAGAGTTAAGGCAGAGGATGCTGTCCGAGCTACTCTTTCTTCTCTACCTGACGAGGTTGTGGATACTGTTGGTATTACTTCTCTGCCATCTGAAGACCCTCTTTCTGAGAGGAGGAGGAAGTTAGAGTACCTTGAGATGCAAGAAGAACTGATCAAGGTCTGATCATATACCACTTGATTGTATTATATTATGCTTGCTTGAGGAAGTTAAAGAACTCGAATTTTGTGTGTTCCAGAGTTAATATTTTGTTTATCAATATATTTACAGGAAGAAGAAGAGAAAGAAGAAGAAGAGCTTACAAGGATTAAGGATGTTAAAGGTGCCGAAGAGGATAAGGCATTGCAAGAGATGAGCATACCAACGGCCAGCGAAGCACAAGAACAGGCCAGAGCTAGAGTTCTTGAACAGCAAGATGATCTTTGCAAACTTAGCCGTGCATTGGGTGTTTTAGCTTCTGCTTCTGTAAGAAAAACGAGTCTATGGTTTGTCAATAATGAATACCCAGTGCAATTTTTCTGATACTTATTTGACGCTCTACTTGTTTTTGATATGAACAGTCTGTATGTAGAGAGCGCGAAGAATTCCTGAGATTGGTCAAGAAAGAGGTACGCTGCACACAAATGCATTAGCTTTTTGTGTCCTAGATTAAAAGACTTTGTTTTTCTGTTTCTCCAGATGGAGTTCTATAACACAATGGTCGAGAGAGAAGATGTAGATGGTGAAAAAGCTGCAGTGAAGGCATACAAAGCAGCTAGAGAAGATAGTGACCAAGCTGAGGAAGTTGCTGAATCAGACGAGGTTTCGTCTGCACTAATGGAAAAGGTAAATAGGTTTCAAATAATTCTAAAAGAATATCAAAGTTCGATGAGATTTTTATCAGAACTAACTTGTCAAGCATACTTTTTAAGGTTGATGGTCTGATACAAAACCTCGAGAAGGAAATTGATGATGTGGATATCAAAATTGGGAAAGGCTGGCAGCTTCTTGACAGGTATACACATATTATATTCTCCATTTACTCGTTTGAGTGTTCTGTTTCTGTGAGTAAAATATTAAAGTGATCCAATTTGAATGCACGCAGGGATCGAGATGGAAAGGTCACACCAGATGAAGTTGCAGCTGCTGCAATGTACCTGAAAGACACAATTGCCAAGGATGGCCTTCAACAACTAATCAGTAGTCTCTCCAAAGATAAAGGTAAAGAACAGAGCGATCCTCACCTGCTTGAGCTCTTATCTCTCAGAAGTTAATATGTTGGTTGATCTTTGTTTTGAACTGGTTATTCAACAGAGGGAAGAATTATGGTGGAAGACATTGTAAGGTTAGGGAGGTTGGGAAGTAAGCCAGAAGAAAATGCAACGGAAGAAGAATCAAATTGAAGGAAGGATACGCTGATTTTAAGACATTTTAAGTAGCAGTGAAGATAGTTTTGTAGAGTTTCATTGAGAGAAACTCTACTTCAGGTTTTACTGCTTGGACATAAGCAGTTATATATACAAGCGGCTAAGAGTATGAGACCTTTTGCTAGTTATGTGAAAAGAGGTTGGAAACTAAAAAAACCACATTACGCCAAGAATGGTATCTTGAGCGTATTATTTTTATTGGAGCTTTTGATTCAACTGTGTCAATGGCTTAGAATATGATAATTGACAGGCTTACTATTTTGACAACGTTTTTTTTTTCTCTCCAAGCGTTTCCCTAAACGACATTATTAGACTCCTAAACTTGTTTGTTCGTCTGATTGTATGAAGTCATAGGCTAATCTTATAATCTTTGGGGTCAGCATCTCCTAAAAAGTGAATAATATCATAATAGCAAGAAAAAAAGCGACGACTGTGATAATAACATTCTTGGTACATGTCAACTACAAGAAGCTCTTTTAATATGAGATCGAAGAAGACAACACCAATGGCAGCCATAACGTGACCACTAGTGTTGTTGATGATAATGCATCAGGATGGACCTAGGCGCCGTCAGCTACAGTCCTCTTTACTGTACTGATGTAGAGAACTGCATCCAACAAAAACACACAAATTTATTTACTTAAAAAGAAGGATACACAAAAAAAGAAAATTGAGAGAAAGATGAATCAGAGAGATTCAATTTACCATTGTTTCCACGGATAAAGGCGTCACCATATTTGTTCTTGAGCTGCCCGTTTACATACTCCTCTGTCTGCTCCATTGCTATGTTCATATAGCCATCAAGGCAAGTAAGAATGCCTGTGTAAAAAAAATTATCAATTCTTGATCAAGAACTCGGTGTTAAGTTTGACCAGAACTTAGGTAAAACTGACTCGGGTACCAAGGGAAACAAGTCAACAAGAATGAGATAAGTGGTCTCTCTTACATGACCTTAAGCCTTGATCATGAGACAAACTAACTTAAAACATGTTTATGAGACAAACTCACGCTCAAAAATCTCTAAGTCAACTATTGTAGCCTTATTACAGGTAGAAAGTAAAATGTAAAGAAGAATTTCACAAGAAAACCACAGAAAATGTAAGGAAAGCTTCTCATTTTGTGACAAGTTTTTTTTAAGCAATCAGTTATAAGTAAGGAATATAACCTCCAAATGAATGAGAATTAAGTTACTTGAGTGGGCACTTAACAAGCAGCTCTTTCATTCCATTAACATAGCGAAAAGAACCAGCCCTAAGTCTAAACTTCTAACCTTAAAGTGTAGTAGAGATAGGTAGAGAACTTGCAAAAAACTAAAACCAAAGCTACACAGCCACACAAAACACATAAGAACATGACGAGAGATAAGAGAGAGACCAACCTCGATAATCAACACCAGAATTGAGCTTGACAACAACAGGTCTCCCACGAATCGATTTGAGAAAATCAGCTGGTGTCTTAGTCGTTCCAGATACTTTCTCTCCAACTCCACTCATCTTTCAAAGCACGATCCTTTATATGTACCTTCTGCAAAACAGTTAAAAGATCTGAAAATCAATTGACTCACTCTCTGAAATTTCTTTCCTACAAAGACAAAAACAGGACTACGACTCAGATATGTCTATACAAGTACAACACTCATCTAAAAACGAAACAATTCCCCGTCAAGAGTAAGCAAAACCCATAAACTCACTCGAATTAAAACAACAAAACTCAGTCGTAACCTACCGGAACAGTAAAGCTCCTCAACGATCTCAATAACAAAAAAAGACTCCGAACCCTAAAATAAAAATAAAAACCTAAACTTTCAGTCGAATCGATTGAAAAAGTAAAGAAAAATCGAAACTTTAAGATGGAATCCATACCTGGCTTTACTCGAGTCGACCGAGAGAGAGAGAGAGAACGAAGAAATAATGAAACAGTCCTCCAAAGGGTTTTTATTAATTTCCAAAACTATATAATATATGTAAAATATACATATTAATACTATATAGTATACGATAATGGTCCTTTTTATAGAGATTTATAATTTGGGGGTGGAATTAAATCTCCAGTGCCGAATCGGTTCGGCCTCACAGTTCTCGTCTCTCTCTTCTCTTCTCTCTCTCTGGCTCGCTTCTCTACAGATCCCTAGATCCTCTCCTTTAGACCTTTAATCCCCAAACCCTTGATTTCAACAGCAGGAATCAAAATCCCTCGCAGCTTCAATCTCTAATTTGTTGTCTTTCTCTCCTTCTCCCCTTCAAGAAATTTGCGGACTTTTTATTTCTTGTTGGGTTAATCAATCAATCAATCAAATCAGATATGGGGAAGAATCAAGCTTACAAGGCTATGCAGAGATCTAGGGTTGGCTCCAGCTCAGCTCAACCCGATGAGGTTGAAGACGGAATGGTTTGTACCTTTTCATACTATTTTCCCTCCTCTCTATTCTCACCAACTCAATTGTTATTTTTGTTGATTGATCTTTATGCTAAATGGGTCATCGAGCTGCGTTATTTCACTTTTAGAATTAAGCTTTGTAGATCTCTAATGAAAGTTCCAATTTTTTGGGGAATAATAACTTTGTATTAGGGCTTTTTTGACAATACCCAATTCATGTTTCGATGTAATTTCGTAAAGTGTGTAACATTGAAGTTTGTGTTTCAGTTTGATTTTGAGAGTCTCTTATTGTTGTTGTAATCTGTTAACATAAGAGAGAAGTCAAACTTTGATATTGGAGCAATTTGCTTCTTTCTGCTGTCAAAGTTTTCTTCTTTGTATTGTTAGTTTGGTGATCATATTGTGTATCTGTACCGGAACATTTCTGATGAGGATTGTCTCAGGTGGATGGTTCATTTCATACACCAGAGTGGCATGCGGCTCGTTTGGCTAGCCTTAAGACGACACATACAATTACATGGGAAGAGTATAAGCAGAAGCAAAAGGTAAAAGCTTACAATTATATAGCAATGTTTAAGATCTTATGAATGGTGTTTGGAATGTTTGTCTTTTGTTATAATGCCGTATATATTAGATTGACCATTGAATCATTAAGTGTTGATAAGCTCGTTATTATTGTTGTCAATGTAAAAGCTTTGAGGTAACTTGAGCATCGTATTTCGCATAACACATAGATGGACCATCTCAGTCTGATATTGCCATTAGACTCATTACCTGCATTATCTGTTTCTTAGTTCTTACCCTTTGTAGCTTCTCTGCATTGTGAAACACCAGTAAATGTTTAACATTGTATCTTCTTCACGTGACATGTTTAGGAAGAAGAATTGAAAAAGGGAGAACTTGAAGCAGATACCGATAAACTGATGCGTGAGTATAGAGCTCAGCTGGATGCAGAAAGGGCGTTGAAACTCTCTAAGGGAAGGAACTACTCTAGCGATAAGTCCCGAAAAGGTAATATATGATCAACTTAACCTAATATCTGAATTCTGAACCTTCTTTCCGAGGAATTTATTAACTGTTGACCTCACAGATAAGAAAGATAGAGATTCAAAGAAGAAGAGAAGCAAAAAGAGAAAGGTGCTTTTAAAAAGTTTTAACTTTATAACAGATGGTGTCATGTTTTATAGCTTATGTTAATGTTAACCATGTTGGGTTGTGTTATGTGTTTGCAGCACTATTCGTCCTCAGAGTCATCATCTAGTAGTGATGAAGATGAATCTAGAAGATCAAGATCGAGTTCTAAAAGATCAAAGAAGGAGAAGAAGCACAAGTCCAGCAGAGACAAACACTCTAGCAAAAGTAAAGACGAAACCGACGGCCCTGTACCACTCTCTAAATTCTTTGGCAATCTGAAGAACTGACAGAAGCAAAACTGCAAAAGAACCATTACAAGAGTAAGATTGTCTTCAATCAAAATACTCAAATTAGGATATGATTGCCTTTCTTCCTTGTCGCAATGTTATATTTTTGACAATAGCTCATGTATTATTATTTGTTGGATTGAGAGTTGCAATAATGTCCACATAATCCAATCATGGTTTTTCAGTTGATTTGCTTAAAAAAAAAAATGAATTTGACAACAGCAAGAATGATTTCATTGGGGGAATTCAGCAGAAAATCATACGACATGCAAAATGTTCTGAGAAACTCTCAGTCCAAGCAACAGGAAATACAAGAAATTATCCAACAAAACTGAAAAGAACAATAACAGAAGAAGGTGAAGTTTGAAAAAGCAAAAACATGGATAGAAATGATAACATGGACGGCTGTTTTCGGAATTGTTGTCAGGCCAAGGAGGTCACTTATGGCTGGTGCTCAGGATTGAAAGCTAGGGCTTCACAGTAGATCAACTCCTTAACCTGCTCCTCTGTGAGTGAACTTTCCTCTAAATCGGAAGTGAAGGGCATCATGCACTCTGGTTCATCGCTAGGGTCGTGCAACGAGCTAAGGTATGGATGAGCAAGCGCTTCTTTAACTGCAAAGTGGCAAAAACAAATGATGATAAGAATCCAAATAAATAAAACTGCATAAGAGGCTCTATATAAATTGACAGAATACTGACCTGAGATTCTCTTTCTTGGGTCAAAGGTTAACATCTTCTCCACCAAGTCTATTGCCAAAGGAGGCACATTCGGGAATATCTCAGAGAAAGATTGGCGAGGATGCTTAGAAAGGTGCCGTATGTAACGCTTAGCGTTTTCACTGAACAATTCAAGGTCTTCTTCAGTTGGAGTGCCTAGGAGCTGCAAAACAAGACTTTTTTAAGAGTCACAGAAAAGTATATTATGTTCTTAACACAAAAGAAAGGGTTCTTTATTTTACTATACCTCCAGATGCAAACGAAGCTGATGAACTTGATCTTTACCGGGGAAGAGCGTTTTGCGGTTCATCATTTCCATGAAGATACAGCCAACAGACCAAACATCTATTGCTGCGGTGTAATCAGAAGTGCCCAACAGAAGCTCGGGTGCACGGTACCACCTTGTGACAACATACTCAGTCATTTCATGACTCTCAGGAGTTGAACGAGCAAGCCCGAAATCACAGATCTTTAAGTCACACTGTGTAGTCAAGAGGAGATTGCTCGGTTTTAAATCTCTATGTAGCACATTAGCCGAATGAATGTACTTCAATCCACGCAGGATTTGATACATGAAAAACTGCAAATAAAAAAACAGAGAGGGACACCATTAATTGAATATATTCTCAAGCTCTCTCTAATAAAAATAATTTTTACGTTTCAAGAAACAGTTCCAAACACAAACCATGCAATGATCTTTGGTTAGTTCTTGTTCGGATGTTAAGACTCCAAAAAGGTCATGCTCCATGAATTCATACACAATGTAAACATCTTCGAATGAATCTCTCTGAGCAGGCACGATTACGTCTCTGATTCCAACAATCTTATACAAATAAAATTTAATTACATAATTAGCTTTTTAGTCAAAGAATAATAAATAATTTTTTAAAAAAAAAGAGAATTGTGTGGTTGGAAACCAAACGAACGTTTTCATGGTCGAAGTGACGAAGAAGCTTGATTTCACGGAGAGTTCTCTTTGCTTCGATTAGGTTATCAAATGCATGCGTTATTTTCTTGATTGCCACCTTCTCATTGGTCTCTGAGTTCATAGCCGAACTATTCAAAAAATATTTCATAAAAACTTATGTCAGTATTTTAAAGTAACAAATATAACATAAAATCATGAATGATATATCATTTATTTACTTTTTTTTCATGAAAAAAAAAAAGACGATTGTTTAAAAATTTTAGAGATGGAAATATTTCGAGTTCTTCTAAAAAAAAGAAAAAAAAAACTTTTATCAACCAACTATCATCTACACCACACGGTCCACACAACATGTATTATGTAAACAAGAGCTCAAAATGGTTAGGAAAAGAAATGAAACGATTCAGTTAAAAGGAAAGTAATATTACCAAACGATACCAGAAGCACCTCTGCCAATAGGCGTAATCGGTGGCTGATACTTTGCGGTGAGTTTAAAGATATAAGTCTGAAAGAGGCTGTATTGAATATATCTTCCGTCATGGCTGAGATGCCCCGGAGCATGCTCATCAGTCACGAGCATTGGAGACAACGGCAAAACACCGTTAGTAGTAACCTCGCCTTGAGTTTCCATCGTCTCAGCATCATTAGAGGGTTCCATGATTTTGTTTTTTTTCTCTCTCTCACAAGCTTAAACTATTCTGTTTAGAAGAACTGAAGTAGTTCTGTTTGTTTTTTTTTGGGTTGGGAACTAAATTTATATAGTGGCTGGAGTGTAAGTATGGACGCTTAACTCACTAAGAACTCATGGGATATGAGTTGTGATAATACAAGAAATAATCATAACTTTAATTTTTAAAAAAATTTGGTAATATTAGCTGTCAATTTTCATTTCCATCTGTGGATAAAAATTACTAAGTAATCTTATTTATTTTTATTTTCTCAGCTTCTATATATAAAAATAATAATTAACTAATGGAATTTTTGAAGTAACCTCTTTTTAGGTAAGTTGTTTTTAGGTAAGTTGTTAAAAGAAGATTATGTAATCCCTGTGGATTTATTTCCTGTGATTCATACACCCTCTTAAGTTACAATTCAAACATAGTGATAAAATTTGGATAGGTTTCCATATTCCTAATTTTTCTTTATTCAAAAATATTATTTTACTTTTTTTTATTTTAAATTATAGTATAAGAATATTCTTGAAAATTTCATTTAGATCGGATCCTTAAGAAGTCTGAAGTCCATTAGCATCAAAGATTTATAATGGAAAATGTCTATTCGGCTTAATCATGCAACCGAAAAGTCCATTGCAAATATTTCTAGCGAAATGGACTAGTGCCAAAGTGAATTACTATGTTAGAATCACAGAACCATACAGTCCATCAATTCACATTCGCACTAGTTCATTTCGCTAGAAAAATTTGCAAATTTCGAAATAAATGCATCAAACAATCAAAATTGGTATTAAAAATGGAGAAGGAGATCACTTCTTCTATGACAAGAGGGATATTGCAAGGTTACAGACGAATGGACGACAATGGAGAAGGAGATCACTTCTTCTAACGCATAGCATAATTCCCACTTCTTAGAAGTGATCGTTCTTTTTGTAATTCAGTTTGCAATCCAATAAATCTATCAAAAATTAAAGTTTATGAGTTTTTCGGTTTGTCTCTTAATTATTTGATTTCAGTTTCATGTACCAACTATAATGTTAAGCCTTGTTCTTTTTTTTTTTTTTTTTACGATTTTAAATCACCACAACTGAAGTTTGACATCATAATCATTTACAAAAAAAACTCAAGGCAATAGATTATTGTTAACCAAACAGAATTCAAACTAGTCTTACAAGTTTATTTTATGCTAATTTGTAGTTTAAACTTAAAATATGTGTATATGTCCAAAAAAAAATAAAGAAGCTTCAAATGTGTTTATAATTGTTTTTATTCTAGTTTTATTTATTTATTTACAATATGTGTATATTTGTTTTTGTTTCTATGTACTTTTTTTGTTTCTATTTATTATTTACAGAATAATAAAATATTTGTTACCTTTTTAGTCGAAGATATATTCCCCTTTGTTGCACTTAGTTCTTTTTGGGTAATGATGTGTTTTTCTTCTTTAAAGTATTTTACCGAGAATAGGCAAGAAATATACATTTGCAAAAGATATAAGAGTTCTTAACTAGTTAAATTCTTTCACATATATATCCTCATATTTATGAAAAAAAATACATAATAACAAAAATGGCAGTCCAGCAATCCAGTGATGAATTTGTTATATGTCATTCTTTTCTACGAATGACGTTATTTTCTTAGGAATTTTAAAATGTTCTTCCACTTTCAAAATTTTTAGTTCTGATCGGTCCACAACTAGTCTATTGGAATAGTGAATTGACACACATACAATACTTAGTTATTCATGCATTATTTTTTTTCTTTTCAATATATAGTTATTCATATAATTCTACTAAATTGCAATGTATGTTCGGTTTTTTTTTTTTTTTTTTTTTTTGTAATTTTAATATTGTAACAAAGAAAACTTTATAAAATTATCTAAATTCACAATTTGAACAAACATAATAACTTGCATAGATGTGTCCACTGAAAAAAAATCACAAGTTGCTTAACGAAAATGAAAATTTAAAGCCATGAAGGGTTAGATCACAACTAGAAGGAAATAAAGAAATTTCCAAGATTTAAAGAGAGAGGAAAACGTTTTCACTCCTCGTCATCTTCATCGATGGCTTCACCAGCTGATTTAAGTACACGAATACGGTCAATCAAGTTAGCTTTCTTCTGGTCATAAGTAAGCCTCTTCAAGTTAAACCTCTTATGCTTCTTTAGAGATTGCTTCTCTTCCTTTCTAGCTAACGGGTCAGCTCGGATCGCGGGCATGAACTTTCTTGTACAATGCCCTCCATCTCATTTGCTTCAATGCCTTTCTTCACATACTCACTGAAATGAGTTTGAAATATCTCGGGCTCCTCTTCGTTTAGAGTCTGCGGAAAACGTTTTGTTTGCTATGTACACCAAAAAAAAACAGAACAGAAAACAGAGACATTCTAGTTGTTTTCTGGATTTAAACCTTCATGTAATCAGCGACATGACCACTGTAGATGTATTTGGCGTGAGTTGTGGAATCAAGCTGTTTGCTTTCTTTGGAGAATCCAGGGAATCTTTTGTCGCAATGAGGTATATCAAGACCACCATCAAGATCACCCTTTATTACAACAAACATAACAAGCTAAGAGCCGTGGCTATGTAGAGAAAAAAATAAACATTGGCTTCCGGCCTTTTATTTTAAAAAGAATTTTAAGACCCTTATTTTCTTATATTTGTTAATTATGTTATGGCTAAATAGAAAGTTTTATTTATATTACAGAAAAAAAAAAAAAAAAAAATCACCATTGTTTAAAGCTTTCACTTTATCTTTTTGCCATGTCTTACCTTGTTTTTCTTCTTCTTCAGTTAAAATAATAGAAAAAACTAAATATTTTTCATGTTTGGTTTCTAAATCCAGTTTGTAAATCTCATGTTTTGATACTTTTTGTTTTGAATTAAGGCCTTTTTTTTAGTATTGCTTCTGGTCCATGTAACTCTTGGCACGGCTAAAATTGAACATTATTGAAACATTTCCTTGATACACAAGAAACAAAACAGGAAGCGTTTTTTTATAGGTTATATACCTCGAGATTTCCTTCATACTCTGCATCCATTTCAAGCATTTTCAGGACACAGCGAGCTAGGAGGAGTCCAGTACAGTATGCTAACCAATCATTACATTTACAATAAACAAAAAGGCAAGTGATCGATTCAAGAGATTTGAGAGAGAGAGAGAGTAGTGTTCTTTAACATATAACGTAAGAGCAAAGCACCTTCAGAATAGTTTGTAAGACCAACATGAAGCCCATATAGTGGCAGCTCGTGAGCATAAGCAGCAGCGATAATTATATCGCCAGAAATGCTTGCAGATACAATCTGTACATCAGCTTTTTTTTTATTAGACAACAATGCGGTTACCTCTTCTTCTCCTCAATTTGACCTGATACCTCATTGAATAAGGCCTTGAATTCTGGGACTTGACGAGGACCTGTTGATTTTTTTGAAAGACACATGTTTACTTTTTTGATATCTAAAAAGCTTTACAAGACATTACGATCGAATCTCAAAAACTTTCATACATACGAAACCAAACGTGTAAACCTAAGAATGTTTCAGTACTGTAGCGGATCATATCAAGTGAGCGAGGACAGAATTCGTATTTTGCTACCTATATAAAGCGAAATAGGTGATTGAAATTAAATTACACTTTTTTCTTTTGCGTCATCACAAATTATATATGAATGTTAGCACAATTCCACGAGACGAGTAAAGTAATTTTTGGAAATTACAAGAAGTAAAAAACGAAATAAAAGTTGGAGCCTTTACGCTTCTGAGACATCAACGTTGTTCAAAGCTTCTTCTGGTGATGATAATGATGATGATGCATCATCATCTTGGAGACTTTCAGAAGTTTCATCAGAGGGCTTAGATTCATGCTTAGCAGCAGCTTGCAAAACACGGCTTCGAACATCTGAGGAAGAAGGTGAAGTTGGCAGGCCAACACCATTTGTCTCAAGCTTTCCTGCAGCCCATGAGAAAGCCTGAGCTCCGAGTTTCACTGGAGCAAACAGCAGCCTTGAAGAAAAAAGAAGAAACAGTCTATGTTAATACAAAACAGAGGTTTTTTTCTCAGGTTTCGTAATGAACAATGACGGCCTTTTATACCTGACGTCTTCCTTGAAGTCTTCGGAGTCATCATATGAAGAAAGTCGTAAATATACCGTCTGCATAATGTTTGAGACTTGAGAAAAAAAAAACAAAGAAAGATATCGGGTAAAGCATAGAAGTCAGTCAATGGTGAAGGATATAAATACCAGACTGAGGCCAATGACAGCTATGAGTTGCAGAGTTTTCTCCCATTCTGCGAAAGAGAGAGCAATCATGTTAGTGCAAAGTGGGAAGTGAGGAACTTGATGTTGTGGCGAGAAGGAGAGATTCTAAGGGGGAAATGAGAAAGAATTGAACGCACCAAACAAAGCATACAATCCTGCGAAAAACCCCTGCATAGATCTCCTCGGGTTAGTCAGGATGAGATTAATATTTTACAGGAGGAAGAAATCTATAACTAGAAGCATACCACACTAACTCCAACTAGCTGCAACGGAGAAGGATTTATGTCCTCAAGAATCGCCTCAGCTTCCTATAGAATTTAAGATTTGTTTAACTTACTGATAAAACGAAGGGACCGAGAGTAGTTTTGATTTCACCCAAGCAATATATTAATATAGTTAGGCTGATAGTAAAAACAGTGATAGATACCTCGTTGAGGATGGTAAGTGTTGTCTCAGGTTTCAACTCTTTTACACGAATACCTTCCTTAACCCATGATCTAAACCCACCTTGCACCAAGTATGGTTTCTGTCACAATATAAGCAACCAATGAATAGCTTATTTAACAAATGTTTTAAGGTAACTGTAATGCTCAAAGTGAATTAGTCCCAAATGACTTGCCTTAATCCCAACTTTTCTCAAAGCTCTTGCAATACCCTTCGAACGAGTTCCATCAGCATCCATAACAATAACCTTGGACCTGTCCTATTAGTAGCAGGGTAAGCAAAGTTTATGAGAAGTCAGCACACTTTAGAAACTGAAACATCACCAATGAATTGCTTGGGCATGCACAAAACCACAGCAAGTTATAAAAGAGGCATGAAGGTGGATACCTGAACTGCTTTCAAGTTTTTGATGATTACTGCTGTCAAGATATCTTCAACTTCATTTCCACCTTTCAGTAGCCGTTTAACAGCACCGTCAACCTTAAACATGAATCAAGAACAAGAACCATAAAACTGTGAACAAAGGAAAGTCTTCTATCCTACTTGATGGTACCTTGTATGATCACTAATTTCTATTGTAGTGATTGCTGAAACTTCGTTGTGTTCATAAATTACATATGTGGATTTTATATATTTGCTGTACTCAACAACAATGAGGAAGCTGAAACCAACCTCAGGCAGTGTCACGCTAGAATATCGAAAACGAGCGGTTCTCCGCAGATCAGGGATTCCATCTTTCTCTCTCAAGGCCTTCAAAAAGACGGTAGCCAGAATGAACATTTTTTATTTCAACTCAAAGTCCTTGATGAACATTATGTGAAAGAAATAGCCAAAAGGGTTTGAAAAAGTTATATATCATGAAATGGGTTAGAAACTTAAGAGCATCTTACTTCAGGCCTGACATCTACAAGCACTGACTTTTCTCTTGATGTTAAAAGCTCCAGAGTTGACTTTGGAGACAAATCTCCAGCATATCCACCATATGTCCAAACCCGATATAGAACCCTGCAAATATCTGGTGGAAAATATAAATTCTTCTATACTACATTGTCCTCTCAATAAAGGAAAATTTAACATCCATCCAGGGTAAGAAAGCCGTGTACCAAAAGGTTCCTGTGGTGCCTACGAAAAGAAAAAGGTGAATGATTGGGTCATCTGGATCCAAACCCAAATTTCTCTCCAAACCTCCAATGGCAACAGATACCTGTCATCATTATGCTGTTAGAAACATGTAGTCCATCAAAATATGAATGGAACCTTCAGTATATAAGACAAAGTACCTGCTGCAACACAGCTCCCACGGGACTCAATACTTTTAGAGCAACATCTTCTGACGAGTTAAGAGCACTCTTGACATTTGGAGGAAGTAATTCTTTTGCTGACCCATAAGAGTACACAACAAACGAAACTCCATTTGTTACAGAACTCTCTGCAATACCAACTGATTGCCTCAACAGATCAATGGCAATAACAGCTGCTCTGTTTGAAGCTTCCTTCAAGCCAGTAGAAAAACTTGAAAACTTGTCTTCAGCTATATCTCCTGTTTGGTCTAGTGTAGAAAATGCTCTGTTAAATGCACTATCTACAACTTCAGAAGCATTCTTTGTAATGGATGTCACAGACGAGGAAAAGGAATCCAAAGTGTTCTTTAAAGCATTCTCTCCTTCGTTAAGTGATGAGCTAAAGGACTCCTTGACACCAGAAGAAAAATCATCAATGCTAGCTTTCGCATCAGGAAGTGAAGAACTGAAAGAGTCTTTGACACCAGAAGAAAAGTCATCAATGCTAGCTTTCGCATCAGGAAGTGAAGAACTGAAAGACTCTTTAACACCAGAAGAAAAATCATCAAAGCTAGCTTTCGAATCAGGAAGTGATCCTGGATTCAGATCTAGTGTATCCGGAAGAGAGACTGAACTATCAGGAGATATATCAACAGTAGATTTGGTTCCTGACTCAACCGACTCTACAAGGCTACTGGTCTTTTCGGTTAAAGTCTCAGCAGAAAGGCTTTCAACGGGGGAAACATCTGTTACAACAGCTTCAACAGGGGAAACATCTTCCCCATTTTCTACAGATGTCAGTCCCTCATCACTCACTACAACAGCTTCACTCATGTCATAAACCATGCAGTTTACTCTGTCCAACTCATTCTGGCACAAACTTCCAAATGTTGATACTGGTTGTTCTATTTTCTCGATAGTATCGATAAAGAAACTCCCAGTGGCTTGAGGTAAGAAACTCTTCTGCAGGTGTGTACCATTAGAGATACCAAGGAAGGCATTATCACCAGAACTGTATCTGTGAATCAACTCTCTCCTAAAGGAAGAACAGCCTCGCCAATTGCCAGGCAATAAAATCTGTAGAAACAATCCGTTATGAGGTAACAAAGCATATACACCACAGCCCTAACAAACCATATCATCCCAGATCCCAAAGTAATCATTTTTATCTAGCAATTAGCTTATTAGCTTCCATTAATCTCACCTGAGAATGGTAATGGCAGCTTGCGGCTGAGCACAGGGGAAACATTTTGGTCTCGACAAATTTAATCAGTCCTGGTTACTTCTAAGCAATCTCATAGCTTTTACAACATACCGGAAAAAAGAAACAACAAATCAATAAGCCAGAATAAAGAACCTCCCAAGGAGAACAAAACAAAAATCACATACCATACAGTGACTCAAAAGACAAGCAGACTCCAGAAGTAGATTTAACAACAATGGGTTTCGTCTAAAACCTACAACAAGAAAGACCCATTATCCAAATTACCCCTGGGAACCTTAAACAACAAAAGAAACACACAGAGAGAGAGAGATGAAATGCAGCAAATTTATAACCTAACAGGAACAAGGTGAAGGTCGACGATGATGGAGTATCATGAGAAGAGTGAACATGAAAGCTGTTGTTAATGGGCGATTGTATTGAGGCGCGTGGATTCGAAAGAGATTGTGTCGCAATTTGGATTGGGTGGAAGAAGATAAGCGTAAGAGGATCGTGTGGCTTGTCAAACTACATCTCTTTTGTCCTTTTAATATTTGATTGGGTCAATTCTGTAACGTTATAAAACTAATGGGGTGAAATGTCAAAGTTATCAATAACTTATACCCTTTTGCATAAATTACACATTTTCCACGTGTCGTAATGTAATTGTTTTAATTCAGTAGGGTTGAGTCGTAGCCAATTTTTTTTTTCAACTCATCTTTTTGGTTAGTTCGTGAATTTTGCATCTGATCGATCATCTCTGCAACTTCAAGGTGAGTTCCCTTCTCTTACGACTTTATGATTCGGTTCGTGTTCTCTGAAGATTTCATCTTTCTGGGTTTCTTGTAATATGAATATTCGATTTGATGCTTCTTTAATTTTGCTATTCTCGCATGTCTCAGATCTCTGGTACTCGGATTTGTTTTCAATCGGAATTTGTGAGAACTTTTGACTCAGTGATGTTGGAGATTGTTTTTAAGGAATTAAGAATTTACTATACTGCATTTGGGATTGTATTGCTTTTTAAAGTTCCTTAATTTAACTTTTTTTTTTTGTTAGATTTTGTTGGTTCCATATTTGATCCGTGAAGCTGTAAACAAGGGAACCTACTCCGCCTGGTCTTGAGTTTCAGATGGATCTGCATCCACCAGGTGAGTTTCTTTTTCTCACTCTTAGGTACTTTTTATCATGTTTGGTTGGCTAATTTTGTAATCGTATTTGAGTAGGTGGTTCAAAGAAGACATCTATAGTGGTTGTCACTTTAGACTCTGGTGAACTCTACATCATTGCAAGTCTGTTATCTAAGGCTGATACTCAAGTTATCTATATAGATCCTACGACTGGTATCTTACGGTATAGTGGGAAGCCTGGTCTTGATAACTTTAAGTCAGAGCGTGAAGCGCTAGATTATATCACGAATGGATCAAGAGGAGGTGTTAGAAGCTCAGTTTATGGTAGGGCAATACTCGGTTATGCTGTGTTGGGCAGCTTTGGGATGCTTCTTGTTGCAACCAGGCTAAATCCAAGTATTCCTGATTTGCCTGGTGGAGGATGTGTATATACTGTCGCTGAGAGCCAATGGGTCAAAATACCACTTTACAATCCACAGCCTCAAGGAAAAGGTGAGATCAAGAATATTCAGGAGTTGACAGAGCTTGACATCGACGGCAAGCACTACTTCTGTGATACTAGGGACATCACTCGGCCCTTCCCAAGCCGTATGCCACTGCAATCCCCTGATGATGAATTCGTGTGGAATAGATGGTTATCCGTGCCGTTTAGAAATATTGGGCTGCCTGAACACTGTGTCATTCTTCTGCAGGTTCGTCCTCCATTAATGAATTGATGATGGTTGATCTACCTATATGGTTTCTGTTTTATGTGAAGTTTCAAAAGCATAGAAATTGATATTTTAAGATGATATGACATCGTATCATGTCTTCTTATTTGATGTTAATTATAGGGGTTTGCAGAATATCGACCTTTTGGGAGCTCAGGTCAGCTAGAAGGGATTGTTGCTCTAATGGCCCGTCGTAGCAGACTGCATCCAGGGACTCGTTACCTAGCTAGGGGCATTAATTCATGTTCTGGCACAGGTGAGATGCTCCTTCCTCTCTCTTTATTTCTTTGTTGTTCCCTTAGAACTGCTATTAGTTTTCAATTTTTTTGGTTGGGCTCTCTGCCTACCAAAATCTGGGTATCTGTATTAATTTTTATTATTTTTTATGGCACCCTTAAAAGCAATGGGTGTCTGGAAGAAAGGCAAACATTTGATGTAAGTGTGGCTCTGGATATGACTAGGGCCTAATTTAGAAGTATATGTGTAGTGCAGGTAACGAAGTTGAGTGTGAGCAGCTTGTATGGATACCTAAAAGGCATGGTCAAAGCATTGCTTTCAACTCGTACATTTGGCGACGTGGCACCATACCAATATGGTGGGGTGCAGAATTGAAGATGACTGCAGCAGAAGCAGAAATTTATGTGGCAAGTAAGGATCCTTATAAGGGCAGTACGGAGTATTACCAAAGATTAAGCAAGCGATATGATACTAGGAATTTAGATGCACCAGTTGGGGAAAACCAGAAGAAAAGGGCGTTTGTTCCTATAGTGTGTGTTAACTTGCTAAGAAGTGGAGAAGGGAAATCAGAATGTATCTTAGTACAGCATTTTGAAGAATCAATGAACTTTATCAGATCCAGTGGAAAGCTTCCTCATACTCGTGTTCACCTGATAAATTATGATTGGCATGCCAGCGTTAAATTAAAGGGGGAACAGCAAACCATTGAAGGATTGTGGATGTATTTAAAATCTCCCACTATGGCAATAGGAATTTCTGAAGGTGACTATTTGCCTTCACGTCAAAGACTAAAAGATTGCAGAGGTGAGGTAATCTGTATTGATAATATTGAAGGTGCCTTCTGTTTGAGATCACATCAAAATGGGGTAATACGCTTTAACTGCGCTGATTCTTTGGATCGAACAAATGCGGCTAGTTTTTTTGGTGGTCTTCAAGTGTTTGTAGAGCAATGTAGAAGGCTGGGAATATCACTTGATACTGATCTTGGATATGGTTATAATTCTGCTAACAATCACGGAGGATATAGTGCTCCTCTTCCACCGGGATGGGAAAAAAGAGCTGATGCAGTAACTGGAAAATCGTATTATATAGATCACAATACAAAGACAACAACATGGAGCCATCCATGTCCTGATAAACCATGGAAACGACTTGACATGAAGTTTGAGGAATTTAAGAGGTCGACTATTTTATCTCCTGTGTCTGAGCTTGCTGATCTTTTTCTGCAACAAGGTGATATCCATGCAACCCTCTATACTGGCTCGAAAGCTATGCACAGCCAAATTCTCAACATCTTCAGCGAAGAATCAGGAGCGTTTAAACAGTTTTCTGCTGCACAGAAGAACATGAAAATTACGCTACAGAGAAGATATAAAAATGCTATGGTTGATAGTTCACGGCAAAAGCAGCTGGAGATGTTTCTGGGAATGAGGCTTTTCAAGCATCTTCCATCAATTCCTGTTCAGCCTTTACATGTAAGCAAATTAGCACGATTTCAGTAAACTTCTTCCCATCTCCCAGCTCACCTTTTCCATGTATATTTACTGCTCTAAAGTATGATTCATGTTTCTTGCGCGTAGATTTGTTTTTCATTTATTTTGTTTATTGTGTAGATATTTGATTCCTAAGAGCATAACATATTTGTTGATGTGTAGACTCTACTATTTTGTTGCTTTATATATTCCTTGTCTACTTCTCACTGTAAAACTATTCATGTCAGGTACTTTCTCGACCATCTGGTTTCTTTCTGAAACCTGTACCTAGCATGTCCGAAAGTTCCAATGATGGGTCCAGTCTGCTGAGTATCAAGAGGAAGGACGTAACTTGGGTACTTCCACTTACCTCGTAGTTCTTATTACTTAAAGACTTGAGCTAAGAAGATTTCTTACTTTTTGTATATATTGCAGCTATGTCCACAAGCTGCAGATATTGTTGAATTATTTATCTATCTCAGTGAGCCTTGCCATGTATGTCAACTTCTATTGACCATATCACACGGTGCGGATGATTTGACAAGTCCATCCACTGTGGACGTGAGAACTGGACGCCACATAGAGGACCTTAAATTAGTTGTTGAGGTTAACACTCTTTTAGGTCTTGTCCCTTCTCTTTTATTGTTTGGAGGAGATCATGTAGACTTACATGCAGGTTAGTTGGACTGGATTACTGATTGCCTGTAACTATGTTTTCTGGATAGGGTGCTTCGATACCACGCTGCGCGAATGGGACAAATATTCTGATATCCTTACCAGGGCCAATTAGTTCTGAGGATATGGCTGTTACTGGAGCTGGTGCACGTCTTCATGAAAAAGATACGTCAAGTCTTTCACTGTTGTATGATTTTGAAGAACTAGAAGGACAGTTGGATTTCTTAACCCGTGTTGTTGCGGTTACATTTTATCCGGCTGGTTCTGTTAGAATTCCTATGACTCTTGGTCAGGTACTTACTAATTTCAAAACTGTGAACTGATGATTTATCTATTAGCTTCATCATGCTCTGAACTAGTTAACCATCATCAAAAGAAGTAAAAAAACAAACATTTTTTTTGCATTTTGTTTTGCTGCAGATAGAAGTCCTTGGAATTTCTCTTCCATGGAAAGGAATGTTTACTTGCGAACGGACTGGAGGAAGATTAGCTGAACTTGCAAGGAAACCAGATGAGGATGAAATTCCTTTTTCACCTTCTTCTGACTTGAATCCGTTTGCAGCAAAATCTTCACAGTCTGAAACTGTCTCCACACCCGTACATCAGAAAGATCCTTTTCCCGGTAATCTGCTTGACCTTTTAACAGGAGAGGACTCGTCTTCTGACCCCTTCCCACAACCAGTGGTGGACTCTGTTGCAAGTGGAGACAATGACATGCTTGATTTCTTAGACCAAGCAGTGGTTGAATATCGCGGCTCTGAAACTGTTCCTGGTGGATCTGTCCCACAAGATAAAAGGCCCAAAGAAAGTGGTGTTCATCTGTACATAAATTGTCTAAAGTCTCTTGCAGGTCCAAACATGGTATGTTATCTAATCCTTTTAATTTAACTTGGAGGGAGAAATTGGTATCGGGAGATGCAATTACGTCCTGCCAAAATTATGTCTGATTGTATGATTGTTTCCTTGGTTTAGCTATTCGTCTCACATGTCATCTCTCTTCTTAAAGTTCCACTTTAAAGGGTATAATTCTTGCATGTCTGACATAACACAGGGGAAGAAGCTTGAGTTTGTAGAAGCTATGAAGCTGGAAATTGAACGTCTACGTCTCAATATATCAGCAGCAGAAAGAGATAGGGCACTGTTATCTATTGGAATTGATCCGGCTACCATTAATCCAAACTCTTCATACGACGAGTTATATATTGGAAGATTATGCAGAATAGCAAATGCACTTGCAGTTATGGGCCAGGCTTCTCTTGAAGATAAAATCATAGCTTCTATTGGTCTAGGGAAGCTAGAAAATAATGTGATAGATTTCTGGAACATATCCGGAATTGGTGAGGGTTGTGATGGTGGAATGTGTCAAGTCCGAGCCGAGGTCAGTAAAAGTCCAGTTGGGTTTTCTACCAAGAGTTCAGGAGGAGAGTCAGGCTCAGTGTTCTTATGTTTCCAATGTATGAAAAAAGCTTGCAAGTTTTGTTGTGCTGGAAAAGGAGCTCTTCTGCTTTCAAAATTCTACTCCAGGGACACTGCGAATGGAGGTGGAAGTCTTACAGATATGTCTGCTACTTCGATAGGTTCAGATCATTACATTTGTAAAAAATGCTGCAGTTCGATAGTGCTTGAAGCCTTGATTGTAGATTATGTAAGAGTCATGGTCAGCTTGCGAAGAAGTTGTCGTGTTGATACTGCTGGTCGGGAAGCTCTGAACGAGGTCTTTGGATCTAACATCAAAAATCATCTTGCTGTTAGAGGTCACCCTTCTCCTAATCGAGAAGACTTTAATTTCCTTCGTCAAATTCTGGGTCAAGAGGAGTCACTTGCTGAGTTCCCATATGCAAGCTTCTTACACAAAGTAATTTGGTTTTTTTTTATGTTTTAAAATTACGATATCTTTTGAAAGAGCTGCTATATGGTATCTAATCCTCTTTTTCTCTTTTGGATGTTTGCATAATGCAATGTAGGTCGAAACTGGAACTGATTCGGCACCATTTTTCTCATTGCTGACCCCTGTGAATCTTGCTTCAAGTAATGCCTACTGGAAAGCTCCTCCTTCTGCAAACTCTGTTGAAGCTGTCATCGTTCTCAATAGCCTTTCAGATGTCAGCAGTGTGATTCTACTCGTTAGTCCATGTGGTTACTCTGATGCTGATGCTCCTACCGTAAGTTTGACTTTTCTATCTTCAGTCGAATTCTTGTTCAACCATGCCATTACTTACGTGATAATGCTTCGAAAATAATGGCGCACTCATTTCAGCATTTTATGTGTCTCCATTGCAGGTCCAAATTTGGGCGAGCAGCGACATAAATAAGGAAGCACGGACTTTAATGGGAAAGTGGGATGTACAGTCCTTAATTAGATCTTCGCCTGAGTTGTATGGTCCTGAAAATTCTGGTAGAGCTCCTAGGCATATAAAATTTGCTTTCAAGAATCCTGTTCGTTGCCGCATAATATGGGTATTACTGCGTCTTCCTCGGCTTGGATCTAGCTCAGTTAGTTTGGACAAAAACATTAATCTCTTGTCTTTGGATGAGAACCCTTTTGCTCCGATCCCTCGCCGTGCCTCTTTTGGAGCAACCATTGAGAATGACCCATGTCTTCATGCAAAACGCATCTTGGTCACTGGAAACATCGTGAGTAACAAAACGCTTGCATCATTACAAAGTGTTGAGAGCATGAGTGTAAGAAACTGGCTGGACAGAGCCCCACGTCTGAATAGATTCCTGGTTAGTACCTTAGAGAACTACTTATTCTTTCACATTTTTCTATAGCTTTTCCATTATCGTGACTAATATTTCTTTTCTTACGTCTTACAGATACCACTAGAGGTTGAGAGACCAATGGAGAATGATCTAGTCTTGGAACTTTATCTGCAACCTGGTTCACCTTTAGCAGCTGGATTCCGTTTAGATGCTTTTAACGCCATAAAGCCTCGTGTGACCCACTCGCCTTCTTCAGATGTTGACATTTGGGACCCGGCAAATATCATAATGGAAGACAGACAAGTGTCTCCAGCCGTCTTGTATATACAAGTATCTGTTCTTCAGGTATCTATCTCTCCTCGTTTTACTATTCTCAGAAACCAAAATCTTCTAAGAACTTTTTCATGTTGATCTGAAAAATGTTTCAACAGGAACAATACAAAATGGTGACAATCGCGGAATATAGATTGCCTGAGGCAAGAGTTGGAACACAGATGTATTTCGATTTCCCTAAACAGACTCAAGCAAGCAGAGTTTCGTTTAAGCTGCTTGGAGATGTAGCAGCTTTTTCAGATGATCCCGCAGAGGCTGATGACTTGAGCGGCCGGGCATCTCCATTTGCTGCAGGACTGTCGTTAGCAAACAGGATTAAGCTATATTACTATGCGGATCCTTATGAAGTAGGCAAATGGGCTAGCCTTTCAGCTGTCTGATGGTAAAGAAGAGAAAAATTCGAATACCTCATTTGTCAATTTTGGAATTTTAGTTAACTTTATTTATTTATGTAACATTATTATATTCCCTTCGAGAAAAATAATTTCTTTTGTTGACCAAAATGAAAAGTTACTGGTTTGGATGAACCTAATCTGTCAGAACGTGAAAACCCTCTCATTTTCTTCTAAACGATGGCTTTGACAAACAAAAAGATAATAAAGAAATTAAAAAATCACAAGTGATTGTTGACAGTTTTCACTAACTTAGTCGGACCATCATCATCGCACCATTCACCATCTCATGTTGATTTTGACTTCTCCTTTCTCTTCTTCCACAACACATAATCTTTTCATTCTTCCCCCTTATTTTGCCATACAAAGGTTCGATTCTCTGTCTCTGTTAAACAACCAAAGTAAGAGAACGACAAGTCAAGTAATTCTCTTTTAGATTTGATATTGATTGATCAGTATTACTGATTACTATTGATAAAAGACAAACCTGATTGGCTTTGGGAATTGTTTTCATGTTTTCGAGAACCTAGATGGCTAGAACTTTGCAAACTTAGCAATTCTAGCAAGGGCAGTTCTCAAACTTCCTATGCCTGCTCCTGACCTTGAGCTCACCATCATCTGCAATAATCAAACGTTAACCATTTGCTTCTTAGGTCTCATCCTTTTCTGCAGCCATACATAAGTAAAGAACAAACTAGGACAATCATACTCATACATACCAGAGGCTGGACAATTGATCTGTTTGCTTTCAACTTCTGCATTTTTTAAGAAAATAAATTGTTGATATTAGTAAGAACATGACCAATATTATTTTACTTTTGCCTTCACTATATTCACTTAGAGTATAATGACTAAGACCTCTTCGATTTGCATTGCCCGACGTGCCACATCCATTGGAAACACCACATCCGTCTTGGTTAAGACTATCTGATACTTTGTATTCGATCTGCAATTCAGTTTTTGGCTGTAAGGACACTTAAACTACATGGCATAAGCAAAAATATTAAGAGTAGCAACAATGATTATACCTCTCCATCAGATTAATAAGTTCCTGGTCTCTTGGCTTCATACCCCATTTGGTGTCAACAAGGAGGCACACCCGTTTAAGACCAATTCTTGTTGAAACATATTCCTTTACCTGCATTGGTCAATATTAAACAGATGGGGATCATTGACCTGTTTAGTAATACACAAAATTGAGCAAAGCAAAAGAGACGTAATAAATCTTCTAGCCATGGGCAGATGCTCACAAGATCTTCCCATGCTTCCTTAACTTCATCTTTTGCAAACGCAAAGCCGTAGCCTGGTAAATCAACAAGGCGAACCTTGGAACCAAGATCGAAGAAATTGATGGTCTGCACTTAAAACAGAACTTTTGTTATTACAGAAAAATGTAAGCCATACAAGCAAGTAATTCTTTCTCAGACAGGGGGGGGGAATAATACCTGGGTCAGTCCTGGTTTGTCAGATGTTCTTACAACACCCCACTGTCTGGTAAGAGCATTTAGCAGAGACGATTTGCCAACATTTGACCTTCCTGATTAGAGTTGAGACACCAGACAACCCCAATTTTTTAATTTAAGTTCGTTGTAATTAAAGTAGTTTAACATATGCATACTCTGAAACTCAAAAAGAGGTGAGGAAATAAAGATTCAGGTGGGAACAACAATTTGAATGCAGTACCTGCAAATGCAATCTCAGGTACATCAGGCGGTGGAAATGACGATGAAACATTTGCAGCAGCAAAGAATTCCAACTTATTCCTAAATACCTGTAAAAAAACGGGGAGTTAATTGCAACATTAACTGAAAAGTCTAGCAAGGAAGGCTTATTATCTTTAGGTATTATTAGAGAAAGAGAATGAAGAAAGAGAACATACACTTTCTTCTATACGTTCTCTCTCAGTGCTGGTTGACTGAGGAATATTATCTAAAGGAGCAGGAAGCTCTGTGTTGTAGCCAGCCCTCTTTAGCTCAATTAAACGTCTACGCCCCAACAGCTGCCATGAAAATGTATGTTACCTACCACTCCCAGCCAGGTAATGAAAATGCGCAAGATACCATAAAGGATTGGAGATTACATTTTCTTCCACATAGGAAAGGATGGAATGACTAGGCTGAATTGCCCGAAACTGAGCATTTTTGGACATTTCTACACTTTTCACTGTGTCTTTCTTGTTCTTTACTCCATGGACATCTGAACAAATGAAAAGAGAAGCAGCAATTGGTTTGTATGTAGAGGGTTTAAGTAACAGTTGCATACTCTTTTTCTAGTGAAGAAGCACAAAGAAGTACTAACCATCAAGAAGGACATCATCATCAACTATTCTTTTATTTGAGGTATCATAGCGGTCTAATCGTATCCTCTTTCTCTTCCTTGGTTTATCCTCTTGACTATCTGAACCATCTCCCACGACGGTTCTCTTATCTGAAAGCGCTTGTTTCCTAGCCTTAAAAGCAGCCATCGGCACATCCGAGCTTTTCCTTGGTCTACCATCCAATTCATCTCTCTTTTTGTGGCTCTTTCGAGTAGCATCATCATCTCCCCTCGGTGACTTTGTTTTAAACACAGCATCGTTAACAGAGGTCGAAGCAGACCGTTGGTTTCTCTTTGGTGCAGCCCCCCACATCGTGCGTGGTGGGGTTTCGTTCACATGGTTATTTGGGTAGACCCTCTTCTTCTTCTTCAAATACGAAACCGTAGTCTTCCGAGAGTTAGTGGTGTCATCATCACTGCGTTGAGTAGTGGATCTACTCCTTCCTTTATAAGAAGAAGAATTGGAGCTAAGTGATGAAAGCTTCAGCCTTTTCTTGACCTTATGATCTAAAGACATTCTGTGAACAACAACTACTGTAGAGCTACCGACTTAAATCACCTGAACATAACTTGATGAGCTGAAGGAAGACGATGGAAGATAGACAAAACGCTCTAGGTTAATGGCGTTTAAGTGAAAAAGACTCTTGGGTTTGTTTGGGCTTAAAGAATATGACTAAATTGTATGGTCTGGCCCAACAGTTATTAGAGCCCAACGTTATACCTAAGAAAATAAAAGCCCTAGTTTTTTAATTTGTTTTTCACTTTCGGAATATACAACCTAGAAGCAGACCGTTAACATATGTGATTATTATTATGATACACATATACGGTACCTACTGTAAATAAATAATATTGACGATTGTATTCTAACTTCAAAGAAGTTAAAAACAAAACAAAAAATACGAGCAAGAAGTCACAAACCCCAAGGGAGAATCGGTTTGGCACTCGAACGAAACAAAAACACTAGAGATCTCTCCACATGAACCAAAGTGTTTTTCCAATGAGCTATTGATATCATCCCTAGAAAGGGAACAATCGAATCCCTTAACGAATAAGGTATTATGATTGTTCCCAAACGCTACCTTATGATTATCGAACTTGCAATCATATTCTTCCACCTTTTTCTTTGTCCTTCTCAAAAAGAGATATTATATAGGTTTGTAAGACTGATTTAGCCATGGTTCTATATATCCACACACAATTTGTGGTCAGAGATTTTGATTTCTTTTTCTTTTCCTCTGGAAAATTAGTTTGTTATGTTTGTTTAATGTTGGAAGTATATTAATCACCGTGTCACCGTATAATTTGTATTTCCTACGCAAAGATTTTAAAAAATTGTGGTTATTCCTTCAACAACATGTAACTTCTTCCTCTGTTCCTCAAGCACTCTCCTTTCTTTACATAAACTCTTCATTACTATAACTACAAACCTCCGTTTTACAATATCAGAACAGACGCTTCAAGGTTTCAAGCTCATTGATCAAGTACTTGTTAGCATCTAAATCATCTGCACTGTGAACAAATGAGAAACAGCTACAAACCCACTTGTCTTCCCAACCGGAACAGATCCAAGTCGATCCGAGTATTAATAAATTACGAACAAGATAATTTATCGACAAGAAAAAAGAATCTTGCGACACTTGGGAGGTAGGAAGGGACAAGACCACATTCTCCACGTTCACCTAATAGTTTCACTTGGTTGGTGATAAAAAAAAAAAAACTTTTTTATGTATATAATGTGTAGATTACTAAATAAACTAGAAATTTAAAACATTTAATCCTTCTAATAGTGTAATTAACAAAGTACGATATAGTAATAATATTTTGGTATCATGATCAAAGTTGAAAAGCTTGGTCTTAAAACGGACTGTATCTGAAAATTCAATCGACGTCGTTTTCAGAGAAATAAAAAAAGGATACGATCTTTCACGGCGATGATCATGATGGCTTCAAGGTTGAACCGTGAAGCGAAGCTCACATCTCAGCTCATCCTGTCTACACTTTTGGGAAAGCGAAGCTGCAACACATCCATGGCCGCCGCATCTTCCTCTGCTTTACTCCTGAATAATCCGTTGACTTATTCGTCTAGCCTCCGTCGTTTCAGATGCTCGCCGGGAATCTCTTCTCTCTCCTTCTCGTCCGATCGTGTAACTGCTTCCGATTTCTCTCTAGCGATGAAGAGACAGAGTCGGAGTTTTGCGGATGGCTCGGAACGAGATCCGTCTGTTGTGTGTGAGGCTGTTAAGCGCGAGACTGGAGCTGATGGACTCAACATTGCTGACAATGTGTCTCAGGTTAGATGGGTTTTTTCTTCGTGGAATTGAAATTGATGGAAATATTTAGAGAGAATAAAAAACGAAATTGGTGATCAAATTCACTAAATTTTGAAATAGGAATGTCGCTAAAAAGTGTGATTAATCCACTATAAATTTTGAAATTTGATTAGCTGAAATGTGGAATTTTTCACTATTTACTTGATTCAGCTTATTGGTAAAACTCCTATGGTGTACTTGAATAAAATAGCAAAGGGTTGTGTGGCCAATATTGCTGCCAAACTTGAGATCATGGAGCCATGTTGCAGTGTCAAGGATAGGTGTGTAGTCTAACTCTTTTGTTGTTTTTTTGTATGTATTTAGTTAGAACTTTCAAGTTAAGTCTCTTATGTTGTGACGAATTTCAGGATTGGGTACAGTATGGTTACTGATGCTGAGCAAAAAGGACTTATAGCACCTGGAAAGGTAGATTGATCTTTCTTTTGTAAAAACTCATAAAGATTGTACATTCTAGTGCGTTATTTTTGGTGGTGAACCCTACCTAATTGTGTCAGTTCTCTGACTTTATGTCCTTACTGCACTTATCTAGAGTGTTCTTGTGGAACCTACAAGTGGAAACACGGGTATTGGCCTAGCATTCATCGCTGCTTCAAAAGGCTATAGACTTATATTGACAATGCCAGCGTCCATGAGTATGGAAAGAAGGGTTCTTTTAAAGGCTTTTGGAGCTGAGCTTGTTTTAACAGATCCTGCCAAAGGCATGACTGGAGCGGTTCAAAAGGCTGAAGAAATCTTGAAAACCACTCCTGATGCCTACATGCTCCAACAGTTTGACAACCCTGCGAACCCAAAGGTTTGTGGTGTCTGTTACTCCCATTCTCTTGTCATATTTGTAAACTGTTGTTTTATGTAACTGTTATAATATAATGCAGATTCATTACGAGACAACTGGTTCTGAGATCTGGGAAGATACAAAGGGCAAGGTGGATATATTCGTTGCAGGAATTGGAACCGGTGGAACTATCACTGGTGTTGGTCGATTCTTAAAAGAGAAAAACCCCAAGTCACAGGTAAAAGCAGAAATACATTTGAAGGTGTTATTTATTAGACAGGAGTCAGGAGGGTATGTTCATTGAAGCAGTAAAATTTGTACGTATTTATCTAATGTTTACATGTACCAGGTCATTGGTGTAGAACCCACTGAAAGCGACATACTTTCTGGTGGCAAACCGGGTAAACCTTACTAAAATATACAATTAGTAATTTTGCTTTTGTGTTTTCAAACTATGATTTAATATTCACATTTTTTTTTTCTTGTCTTTGAATACAGGACCTCACAAGATTCAAGGAATTGGAGCTGGATTTATACCTAAGAATTTGGATCAGGAAATTATGGATGAAGTCATAGCGGTATGGTTTATCTTGTTGGAATCTGTATGATTATTCAATTTATAACCTCACAAGACATCAAAAATTTTCTTGTCAATTTATTGCTTAAATGTTCCAATTCCTGAGACTTAAACTACTCTAATTAGGATGCTAATTACCATCTTCTTTATGCTTTTTACCAGATTTCAAGTGATGAAGCTATAGAATTCGCAAAGCAACTAGCTCTTAAGGAAGGGTTGATGGTTAGTTGTTTGTATTTTTTCTGGTTTTCCCACTAAGATGTTTTGATGTCGTGTTGCATGTGAAAGGTGGAAACTACACAAGTTTTATACGTGAAGTTTAATAATTTTTTCAGGTTGGTATATCATCTGGAGCTGCTGCTGCTGCTGCAATCAGGGTCGCGAAGAGACCTGAGAATGCTGGAAAACTCATAGCTGTAAGTAATTTATGTTTCATATATGAGTTATGTCTTGAAAACGCAGGAGTCTTTGTGCATCAAAGTCTCTAGATTTCCTTAGAAAAAAACATGTCAAGATGGATTTTTGGATTTAATAAGTGACTCAAGTCCGTGATCCCAATACTAAACCCAAAGAACCAACACTAAAGTCACTTAGCTAGTTATAGCTTTTCAAATGGTCTTTGTAAAACGATCATCTATGAAGCCAGCAAAGATTTTGATTATGTAATGAAATCTTCCCCTAAGATAGAATCTATGAATCCGGTTTTTCAGGTTGTTTTCCCAAGCTTCGGAGAGCGATATCTATCTACCCCTCTGTTCCAGTCGATTCGAGAAGAGGTCGAGAAAATGCAGCCTGAAGTATGAACGAAAGCAACTTGGTCAAGTTAGTTCTCTAAATCTCATCAACTGAGGGCTAAGCATTTTATTTTATCAAATAAAGGCATTAACTGAAAGTGGTTTGAGTTCTATTTTGGACATCCATCATTAGTCTATGTATTACTCAGCATTTCACTCGGAGAGTCCCCAACGATTGATTAGAAACAGTTGGACTAAATAAATTATCCCTATTTGTTTGTCTTATTAGCCAAAAAAAATGTAGACTTTGCTGTGTTATGTTCTACAGAACGATGGAATGTAATATCAAACTTTAGAGGATTTATATAAGTGTTACTATGATCAAACCATGACATATTAGTGATCTTTAACTTCACGTTTTTCTGTACCAATAGAATTTTTGTCCGAATCTACATAGAAAACAATACAAAAAAACCACAAAAATTTGTATGTCACTAAAACATGTCAAAAACTCTCTCTTTTTTTTTAATTACAAACTTATGGGGTCAATACGTTGGTGTTTGTTAAACTTGCAGCGTCTGTCCTTGTTTTGCTCCGTAATGTTCGACGAAACTTTCGTTGTAGATAAGATATACTAATAGAAGCGTTTTTGTTTAAGTATTGCATGTTATGCTTTTCACACTGTTTTTAGTACTAATTTAATTCTTAAAACGTTTATGGACAAGTTTGACAAACCCAAAAAAAAAGGTTTTATAAAGCATAGGTCATTTGTCTTTTTGCAACTTTGATCCACAACTTTTCTTATGCTTTTGACACACTGTTATTACACACTACCAACCAATCCCGACGTAACTGCTGTTGATCAACTAAAGATTAGAGAAAGCTTATTATATCATTAGTTGCTTTACGATATGATCTAGGCCATGTGCACAAAATAACAAATACTTATTGGTTTGTTTATTAATAAACGAGGAACATCACGAGAACGTTCGTTCACATTATGGTGACTTGTACAGTTTGACTTATTTCTTATTACTTCTTACTTAACTCTTATGATAAGTTGATAACTAATCACAGTAGATCATAATTATCCCATAAAGCAAAAAAACAAAAAACATGTGTGAACTCAAAGTCTTGCAAATAGTTCTTGTTCTGTTGCTTACTCTGTTTTCATCTGCTTACGGCAAATTTATCCTGGAAGGATCTGCAGTTTACGACCCAAACAGTTACATGATTTTAACAAACACCACGAAGCATTCCTACGGTCGAGCTATCAACAACGAATCCATTTCTTTCAAGAACCAGTCTTTCAACGTCAACTTCTTATTTGGGATCGTCTCTGAGCATAAGCAGCAAGCCTCACACGGTATGGCTTTCCTTTTCTCTCATACAAGAAGCCTTCCCGGAGCTTCATCCAATCAATACCTTGGACTCTTTAACGAAACAAACGACGGTAAAAGCTCGAATAACGTGATAGCTATCGAGTTACATATACATAAAGACGAGGAGTTTGGAGATATTGATGATAACCATGTTGGGATTAACATTAATGGCTTGAGATCTGTTGTATCTGCTTCTGCTGGCTACTATGATGATAAAGATGGCAAGTTTAGAAACCTTTCTTTGATCAGTGGAAAGGTAATGCGGCTTTCTATGGTTTATAGTCACACCGATATGCAGCTCAATGTTTCTTTGTGCCCTGCTGAATTTATTGTTCCTCCCAAGAGGCCACTTTTGTCTTTAAACCGAGATCTCTCGCACTACTTTTCCAAGGAAACGTATCTTGGCTTCACGGCATCAACGGGATCCGATAGAGCACTTCATTATATGTTGATTGTGCAGCCCTTTACTGGAGCAGAGTATCCACCGATGGAGTTTGGCAAAGTCCCCACTCTTCCTCCATATCCCAAAAAAGCGTCTGACAGGATTAGGACTATTTTAGCGGTCTGCTTAACATTGGCCGTGTTCGCTGCGTTTATCACCTCGGGGATTGGTTCTGTCTTCTATCTGAGGCATAAGAAGGTTATAGAGGTTCTTGAGGAATGGGAGATTCAATATGGACCTCATAGGTTTGCTTATAAGGAGCTTTCCAATGCCACAAAGGGTTTCAAGGAGAAACAACTGCTTGGGGAAGGAGGTTTTGGTCAAGTCTATAGAGGAACGCTTCCAGGTTCTGATACTGAGATCGCTGTGAAGCGGACTTCTCACGATTCAAGACAAGGGATGAGCGAGTTTCTAGCCGAGATTACGACCATTGGTCGTCTCAGACATCCAAATCTAGTCAAGCTTTTGGGATACTGTAGGCATAAGGAGAATCTTTACTTGGTTTATGACTTTATGCCCAATGGAAGCCTTGACAAGTATATAAACCGTAATGAGAATCAAGAACGCCTCACTTGGGAACAACGTTTCAAGATCATCAAAGATGTTGCGTCTGCTCTACTCCACCTGCATCAAGAATGGGTACAAGTCATCATTCATCGAGATATCAAACCAGCTAATGTTCTAATCGACCAGGACATGAATGCGAGGCTTGGGGATTTCGGACTGGCGAAGCTGCATGATCAGGGATTTGATCCTCAGACATCTAGAGTAGCGGGAACATTTGGTTATATCGCACCAGAGTTCTTAAGAACAGGAAGAGCAACCACAAGCACTGATGTTTACGCTTTCGGGATGGTTATGCTTGAAGTAGTTTGTGGTAGAAGGCTGATTGAGAGACGTGCAGCAGAAAATGAAGAAGTTCTTGTGGATTGGATCTTAGAGCTTTGGGAAGATGGGAGGATTTTTGATGCGACAGAGGAAAGCATCCGTCAGGAACAAAACAAGGGAGAAATAGAGCTTGTTCTGAAGCTAGGCGTGTTGTGTTCGCATCAATCTGAAACAATAAGACCGGATATGAGTGCAATTATGCGGATCTTGAATGGCGTTGTGCAGCTTCCAGAAAATCTTTTTGATGTGGTAAGGGATGAGATACTGAAAGGACGCTCCGAGAAATCACTTGAAGTACTACTTGATATGAATTCATTTGCTACATTGACGTTTACAAATTCTTTCGTCTCCCATGGAAGATGAATGCATTAATGTAACAGAGGTGACATTCACTGAACATCTATCATCAATCTATTTAAAGCATTTGGGAAGTACATCCAGTGTTTTGGCCATATAATGTAACATAACAATAGTCAAGTAAAAATGCAAAATATATGATTGAGTAATTTGCTTTTTGTTATTAATAACGTATGCAGGGGCGGATCTACGTTGGGAGGAGGTAGGGCACGTGCCCACACTCAATTTTAACAATTTTTCAATTTGTTATTGTCCAATAGTTTCACTTAGCTTATTTGGAAAAAAGTGCCCCATATGTTGTCATAGATGGAGGGTTGGATCCCTCTTGTCCACTGAACGTATGTATATAAAAGTAATTTCCATGTTTTATTCTTCTTGGAACAACCCAAACACCTCCGTTTATCAATATCAATACTCTCAACATCTCTTAAGAAATCAATATTAGATCACAGATTTATCCTTCACCAGATAGAAAAAACAATGAGAGAGGAGTTAAGAGAGAGCGTTCTAATGTCGTAGAGTTATTGATTCTCGTTGATGATCTTTAAAGAATCAATACTGTCATCTCTACCAATCCCACTATATAATAAGATAATTAGTTACTATTAATCTAATAAAGGATTAGAAAAACGATTATTATATACTAATTGTTTACGATTTGATCTAGGCCATGTGCATTGGGCGTATTAATATACTAATACATAATGTTTGTTTATTAATAACGAGAAAGTTCGTTCACATTATTGTGTTCATACATACCTTCATAGCTTGATTGATGCTTCTTACTTCTTTCTTCAACTCTTATTGGAAATATCACAGTAAGACCATAGGCCAAAAAAAAAAAAAAAAAAACATGTCTCCTAAACACAAAATCTTACAACAAGTTCTTATTCTGTTGCTGACTTTGTCTTCATCTACGTACAACTCCCATGGCAAGTATATCCTGGAAGGATCTGCAGTATACAACTCAAACAGTTACATAATTCTAACAAACACCAGTAAGCATTCCCACGGTCAAGTTTTCGAAAACGAAACCCGTCCCTTCAAGAACAGGTCTTTCAACGTCAACTTCTTCTTCGCAATCGTTTCCGAGCATAAGCAGGAAGCTACACATGGTATGGCTTTCTTTTTGTCTCCTACGATAGGCCTTCCCGGAGCTTCTTACGAGCAGTACCTCGGACTATTCAACAAAACAAACAACGGTAACACTTCAAATCACGTGATAGCTTTCGAGTTAGATGTACATAAAGACGATGAGTTTGGAGATATTGATGATAATCATGTTGGGATTAACATTAATGGTTTGAGATCTGTTGTCTCTGCCTCTGCTGGTTACTATGATGATAAAGATGGCAAGTTTAGAAACCTTTCTTTGATCAGTGGAAAGGTGATGAGGCTTTCGATCGTTTATAGTCAACCAGATACGCAGCTCAATGTCACCTTATCCCCTGCTGAATTCATTGTTCCTCCCAAGAATCCACTTTTGTCTTTGAACATAGATCTCTCGCAGTATTTATTGGAGGGTGCGTATACTGGCTTCACGGCATCCACGGGATCCATTAGAACACTCCATTATATGTTAATTATGCATTCTGATGAAGGAGCACACTCTCCACCGTTTGAGTATGGCCGAGTCCCTATCATTCCTCCATTTCCAAAGGAAGCGTCTCATAGAACAAGGACCATTTTAGCGGTTTTCTTGACGTTGGCTGTGCTCGCTGCGTTCATCGCCTCGGGGATTGGTTCTGTCTTCTATCTGAGGCATAAGAAGGTTATAGAGGTTCTTGAGGAATGGGAGATTCAATGTGGACCTCATAGGTTTTCTTATAAGGAGCTTTTCAATGCCACAAAGGGTTTTAAGGAACTTCTCGGGAGAGGAGGGTTTGGTCAAGTCTATAAAGGAACACTTCCAGGTTCCGATGCAGAGATTGCTGTGAAGCGGACTTCTCATGATTCAAGACAAGGGATGAGTGAGTTTCTAGCCGAGATATCGACCATTGGTCGTCTCAGACATCCAAACCTAGTCAGGCTTTTGGGGTATTGTAAGCATAAAGAGAACCTCTACTTAGTTTATGACTTTATGCCTAACGGAAGCCTTGACAAGTATATCCGTAGCAACCCTAATGAGAATCAAGAACGGCTTACTTGGGAACAACGTTTCAAGATCATCAAAGATGTTGCGTCTGCTCTACTCCACCTGCATCAGGAATGGGTGCAAGTCATCATTCATAGAGATATCAAACCGGCTAATGTCCTAATCGACCAGGACATGAATGCTAGGCTTGGAGACTTTGGACTGGCAAAGCTGTATGATCAGGGATTTGATCCTAAGACATCTAGAATAGCGGGAACGTTGGGGTATATCGCACCAGAGTTTATAAGAACGGGAAGAGCAACTACAAGCACAGATGTTTACGCCTTTGGGTTGGTTATGCTTGAAGTCGTTTGTGGTAGAAGACTGATTGAACAACGTGCAGAGGAAAATGAAGAAGTTCTTGTGGATTGGATCTTAGAGCTTTGGGAAGATGGGAAACTTTTCGATGCAACAGAGGAAAGTATCCGTCAAGAACAAAACAGGAAAGAAATTGAGCTTGTTTTGAAACTCGGCGTGTTGTGTTCTCATCAAGCTGAAACGATTAGACCGGATATGAGTGTGGTTATGCGGATCTTGAATGGCGTCTTGCTGCTTCCGGATGATCTTCTTGATGTGGTAATAGAAGAGAAATTGAAGAAACGGCCTGAGACATCAGTGAAAGTACTACTTGATCTGAATTCATGTGCTACATTGGCGTTTACAAATTCTTTCGTCTCTCATGGAAGATGAAACCTGAAGGAAGAATCTTACACACACACACACAAAACAGAGTTTGAGCAAAAGAAAGAATCTCATTTATGTTAGAGATATGACATTGATTCTCATTTATGTCATAATATTTGATTGATCTGTTTTTAGAACATTCTGTAACTAGCTTTACCTAGAATCTCCTCCTCTCATCTTGTATAAATAAGGCTATGTACAATACTCATGAAAATATGAAAACACATTCTCTACATCTTTACACACACAAAACAGAGTAAACAGAGTTTTCATGCATATTTATCTTCAATCTAGAGATGCAATAGGTTGCTCTGTTCGTCTGTTTTGATAAATCAAGAAATTAGGGTTTCTTCTTTCTCTTCAACCGCTCCGAATTCTCGAACATACATCAGTAAACTTTCGCAGAACAGATTCATCTCCAAGTTATACTTTAAGTTCTTCTATGTACAGTTTTTAGGGATTTACTTAAAGAGTTCTATCATGCTTTTTCTTTGTTGCTTATTTTACAAGTTATGTTGTTCTGGTTTGTATAATAAGAAATCCAATTTGCAGAGCAATGACATCGAAATGTAAGGTCTACTGCCTTGAAGTTGAAGGTTGGCAATAACAAAAACAAATTGGGATATTTTGGGCTTGAACAAATCACATTAGATAACTCTAGACAATTGCATTCTCTTGTCTCTTATTGGGACAGAATTAGATAGAGGCTAAAATCATTGTAGTCACTTAACTCATTATCTTTTTTCTTATTTTTTGTTTTTATTTTGGTGCATATGGAGATAAGTTAATGTGTTTCAACCAGAAAGATTCCCTTTTCTGTTTATAATAATATAATAATATACATATCTTCCTCACCAAACGTCCAAACCCCTCCGACCAAAGACTGCTAAGAGCATCATTACTGGAACAACCTGGTCACGTTTCTTTAATAAAAAGAAAAAATATTATTTTAATTATTTATATATATTTATTAACTTTTATTAATAATAGCCATTTAATAGCTGACACATGTCTATTTGAGAAAAGTAACGTTGCTTCCCTTGGTAACTTCAGTACTGTTTCTCTCCCTTGTTTCTTTTTTTTCATTATTATATATATATTTTTAAAGAACCCTTTGAATTAGTACCCTTCAGTAAAGATGACCTAAGCAATAAAGGTGTTTTTTGAGTTATATATATCTTAAACATATAGCACAATATGCAAACCATACATTAATTTTTGTTTTATTTAGTCTTCATTCAATAATTGGTTTGTAGATTCACCACTTAGAATGACTTGGTAAGATTCCGTATTGAGAGCTCTTATCTCTTTTCTTCGCCAAGCCTTCAAAACTATGACTGTTTTTGGTAAGATTCCGTATTTAGACTCGGTTCTTGTTTGCTTATGGATGCAGAGACGTTCGCTTTTGACAATAGCATTGGTCATAATGGCATTAAGGACAAAAAAGAAAGATTCCCTTTTCTGTTTATAATAATATACATATTGGCAACAACTGGTGCATGGTTTTCCCCATCTGACAGAGTGCATGGTTTTCTGATTCGGTACACTTTTCAGCTCACTATCTATACCATTTGGCGAGAGCGCAATTCAAGAAGACATGGGGAACAACCCACATCGGAAGCAGTGCTTATTGGATGGATTGATAGGCAGGTGCGGGCTCAACTGTTGGCTGTTTCGTCCTTGGGAGATTAACACTTTGCAACGGGTCTTCAGACCTGGTTTGCCACACGAAGCTAGTCAGATGGCTATCAAATTCTTTATTTTTTGATTGTTTAAATTCTTTCAAATTTCTTTTCTACTCTAGTTAAACCGAAAGCAGATGTAAACAACTATTTTTGTTTTAAATATAATTTAACATTCTATTCAAAAAAAAAAATTAATAATATACATATCTTCTTCACCAAACCCCTCCGACCAAAGACTGCTAAGCAATAAAGGTGTTTTTTGAGTTATATATCTAAACATATAGCACAATGCGCAAACCATACATTAATTTTTTGTTTTATTTAGTCTTCATTCAATAATTGGTTTGTAGATTCAACACTTAGAATGACTTGGTAAGATTCCGTATTGAGAGCTCTCATCTCTTTTCCTCGCCATTTTGTCTACGGCTATCAAAATTTCTTTAACGTCTCGAACAACATTTTGTCTACGGCTCGCAGAACAGATCTATAACGACCGAGAAATAATTTCCAACACCTTTTATATATAATTAGAGGCCATCAAAGTGGCGGCGACGCTTGACTATATAAACTAGGTTTCCACAATGAATTTGTTAAAGCGGGAAACAAATTCAATAAAGCTATCTCTCTAAAAAATAGATCTAAACCTTGAAATTAGAGATAAAGAAGAAGAACTCAAAAGAACTAGGGTTTTTTGTAAAGAGCGGAAGGAGAAGTCAATTATTGTATTCGATTCTGGATGGATTACAATGGAGAAGTCTCCCCTTATTTATACATGTCTCGAGATCACACAATATATTAATTTTTCTTATCGAACGAAGTGAGATATGGAAAACTGCCTTATTGTTTGAGTCGGCTACGCCGCACCGAAGTGGAGGTCGGTTTCTTCTTCTCCAAGACTTCGTCTCATCCGAACTGACTCTTGATAACCTAATTGATCCCCTAACCGGATTCCCGGTTAAATGTTCAATTAATGTTTCTGGTTTAGCTCGGTATGTCGGGGGTGCTGAATCCCGCACCAACAATTAGTCCCCCCCCAGTTCAATATATTCGAGATTTAATTCGAATATTTTGAACTACGGAAAGAGAATATCCGATCTATTCCATAAAGATTTAATTGATTCTACTCAGATCTCCGAATCATCTCACCACATATCGTCTGGACGACACGTGTCGTTTCCATCACATCCGCTAGCTCGGAATTTGAAGAGTCGCGTAGGTCATCATTACTTTTCGTAGGGTTGCCGCCCATTCGACTCTATAAATACGCTTCTGCTCTCGTCATTTCTCATTTTCCGCCAACAGCAACAGGTAACCTGCTCCGATCTCTCTTCCATTTTGTTATTTTTCTTCCACACTCTCCAAACTCAGGAAATGGCGAGCACATCGGAACCTGCCTCTTCACCGGAAACTGAAAGCGAGCAATTAATTCGTCGTACATCCAAACGAAGAACTCTCAATCCTGAACACTCCGCGCAGATCGGGGAGTCAAGTAGACCGGCTTCCGGAGTCCCGCCTCACCTGGTTCGCTGTTCAACGGGAGCCTCTTCTTCTCAGGCGAATCCAACCTTGCCATCGTCAGTTCGTCACGAGGCTGAGACCAACGAACTGACTTCGGACGAATTCGCGCTAGAAGAACATCGGTTCGCACTCTTGGGATTTTCAATCGAAGATATCGACCCCTTGTTTGACCATGAAGGACGGATTGGAGGTGAGAAGAGTTCGAGTTCGACCAAAACTGTGAACGATATGCTAAACTCGTGCGGTTTATTCAATAGCAACGTCACAATTTTAATTCCTCGAGAAGATCAACGCCCCTGGAGCCCCCCGGAAGGGTATGTATGCTTATACGAGGGTTATTTTACCGAGTGTCGCCTCATATTCCCAATCCCAGAGTTGGTTTCAATCTATGCCGAAAGATGAACGATAGCGATCTCGCAGTTCGTACCCGGAGCCATTTGTAACTTCATGGCTGCCTTGACCATAGCAGCCGAAGTCGGAGTCGACCTTAGAGTTCAAGCTTTCGAACAGCTATCAAGTTTCAAGCAATCGAAGAGTTCGAATCGCTGGGAAGTGAACATGAGACCGGCTCATAATTTCCTCCGCAGCAAACGAGTGAATAAATTCCCGAAGTATACGAACCAATACTTCTTCGTCCGCGTTGACCAATATTCATTCGCTAACCCGTTGGGTTTTCACCGGAGAGTGTGGAATGAAAATCCTGGTAGATTTATATTTCTAGTATGTTAATTGACTTCGGGACCTCTGACCATTTTTAACTTTTTCGTGTCTCTGCCTCCAGATCTTCCGTTTTGTGCAACGCGCCTAGCTCCGAACTATATCATCGTCAGAGACGCTCTGCTAGCCGGGAACAATCGTCAGTGGGATTCAATCACTCGTATCCGCGTCGAAACAGCAATGGGCAAAGCCAGGACAAATTTTCCAAGTTTTGCCAGTTCGCTAAGACGGTTTAAGCCAGTTCGCCATTTTGCATGGAAAGTTCCCAATTTTCCTGAGAGGTTTACCTCCCAAGGCTTGTATAAATCTAACCAGTGCTGCCCGCAGATCGTACATCCAAGAAAGCTTTTCAATCAAAAACAATGTCGAGCTCGGTTAGCAGCGTAGAATCCCCGTTGGTTGGCAACGATGTGCCAACGTTCTCGAATGCCGAAGCTATCGAAAGAGGGATGGCGTACTTCCCGAACATCAGAGCTCCCTGGATGTTGATGTTCCGTGTTAAACCGGAGGAAAGACGCGAACTAATCGAATTTCTTCATGAGGTGGAAGATCGTCATGCGGAATATTCCAACCGTCTTGCCGCATCAGAATAAGCACAACGAGATCTGTTACTCAAACTCGAGATGCTGGAGTCTCACCCAAAAGATTGGATTGAGAATGGGTTTGACAAGATAGCTGACTTGCCGCCCTGCCTTGTTGCGTACTGCAATGAATGCCGAAGTGAATCAGATCGGAAGCCAATGCACATGGATCCTGCCTTAATTGGTGACTTCGTTCCAGGCAAAGTTAAGCCGTTTTACATTAACCGGCGGGTAACCGATGCCGAGCTTGCCGAGGCTGACGCTTTTTTCCGTCAGGTAATTGCTACCCTCTTTTTCTTTTTGCCTTCCTTGTAAACGATCGAAACTTGTCTCTCTCGTATCGACCGGTTATTGATTTTGTGTATGCAGATTGAGGGTACGCACCAAGAACTGACTCAAGATCTTCAATACTTTCATATGAAGAGGGGCAGAATCGATCGACGCTTGAGGACTCTGGAATCCGAAATTGTTCTACTCAAAGCGAAAAGGAAAAGGACCACTGATCTGCTTGACGAATCTGAACAAAAGGCCAAGGCGCTGGAGACTCGTTCCGAGGATTGGGAAAAGACCGGATTGCAGCTGCTATGGCCAATGCCGAAACGACTCAAGTCGAGCATTCGTGAGATCGCTGCGAATGGCGCACCGGTTCGGAATTAAGATGCTTTATTTGATTATTCAATAAGACCTACCTGCAATGTAACGGACGAACTTGAATTTCGCTTGGAATAACAGTTTTATAATAATAAGAGATTTTGCTTTGCTGCTCTATTCTATATTTAGTCATTGTTTTATTATTTGAAAAATGTGTCAGAGGCGAGACGTCTCCCGGCTTATAACAGACAATTTTTATTGATTGATAGTAGAAAACATCGACTTGAGCCTCAAAAGTTTGTGACGAAATGTTTAACAAAGTGTGTTTATTCGGAGAGCGAGATACTAGGCTCGACTTACCTCCTTCGCTCTAGCTCGGATGCCGGACTGCGAAAATATCCTCTGGGTTCGGCTAACCGTTCCGTCCGAACTAAAGTTTGGGTGCGAAATAAATACTCTGGGTTCGGCTTACCCCAAAAAGAAAAAGCGGGTGCGGAATAAATATTCTGGGTCCGGCTTATCCCTACACAGGAAGGTCAGGGGCGACTCTGGGTTCGGCTTATCCTGAAAATAGTAGGTCTTTATACAGGCTGATCACCTGGCCAGGGTGTCAACGAGGGGTGAACTTCGTACGAGCTAATAGATACTTAGTCCGGCTCGGGCTAAGGTATACCTATGAGTGTGTAGTTCGTTTTTTTTTTTTTTTTTTTTGGAAATTATGAAAATTTCCTTTTTCTTTTTGGAAATAATGAACGCGCCCCATTAAATGCGTTGCGAGGTCTTTGAGAATTTCTCTCGGAAAAACGCGAAAATCACGCTTCATTCTGATTGGTAGGTTTAGCGGCGGTTACTTCCCACGATCTTGTATAAATAGGATTGAGGGTTTGGGAGATCATTCTAACTACTTCCATTATTTTTGAAAACATTGAAAGGAAAAGATGGTGACTACTCGATCAGCGTGGCTAAGACAGGCTCGGGAAAGGATAGCCGCTTCGGCGAGCAGTTCGAGGCGAACCAAAGCTTCGGAGAATTCCTCCACCCACGAGAGCGCGGAGACGTTCCGAGTTTGCGCTCCTGTCCCGTACGTTGACATGACGGGTGCAGAAGGGAGTCCTGTGTGTCAGGAACTTCGAAGATATCGAGCTCGCCGCTATAGGCTGGGGGCTCACCTTATGGTGAGGCACCGGAGATTGGCCGAGGTCTGTCGGCTTTATCGTTTGGACGGGACCATTCGGGTCCTGAACGAATTAATCTCCAACGGTTTCTACTTGGAGAGGTGGCGTATGACCGGGCTGTTTGCCGCGCGAACGGCGTGCCTAGAACTGCTGGAAAGTATGGGGGTGCCCGTCCTCTTGGAGGCCGACTGTCAGCCTCTTGAAGATACTGCGTACCCGTTTAACGTGGATATCTGGGCCTACCGAGCTTCCGTAGAAAGGTTAAGGCGGTATGCCACTTTCCTGGAGTCGGCCATCCCGATTTTCCGCGAGAGGCACTTGGTTGAAGGCCCGTGCGCTTTCCTAGAAGACTTGGCGTCGAGAGGTATTGAAGTTCCAAGGGAAAAACTGGACGCCCTGAGGGAAAGGCGCCAGTTCTGGCGTGCCGAACTAGACAAGGTAGCGGTGGAGGAACCATTGGCAGACGACCTATCGGGTCCGCGGCCTCCACTTCGTCTGCAGGATCAACCTAAACGCTGAGTGTGGGAGTTCGACCGTTCCGAACTCTGAGTTCGGGCGGTCTTTTTCTTTTCTCATCTAGGACCCCGAGTCGTCGAAGGGACGTTCTCCCTTTGCGTCTCTTTTCTCTTTCTTTTTTTTTTTTATTAGTCAAAACGTCCACAACATGTAATGAGGGTTTGACTTAGTTATTGAAGCTTTTTTCATTATATATTTTTTTGGATTTATCAAAACCGTGTAAAGGAGATTTAAATGCAAGTGAACTTTGGATATTTTGTTTTGCACACCGGCTTGTCGCCGAGTTGAATAAGATAAAGTTTTTAAACCGGAAAAAACTTTATTAATATATTAGCTGCATTCGCCTAGTCTTTGAAAGATAAGGAATTGCCTACGTACCCCGAAGTGGGGATCAAGCCAACCGTAGTTCGTATTACAAGTGAAAGATCAATGGAGTTCGGATTCCCAAAAACTCCTAGATAGGGTCGTAACAACGACTTAGCTATAGTAGCGTTTCAAGTGGGCCGAGTTCCACGAGTTTTTGATGCGTTCCCCGGCCATGGTTACGAGTTCGTAAACGCCCGGACGAACTGCTCTATATACGAGGTATGGACCTTCCCATCGAGCGCCGAGTTTGCCAGCGTTTACTTCCTTGGTGTTCTCGAAGACTTCTAGCAGAACCAGATCACCTTCGTTGAAACGCCGTTGATGAACAGTTTTATTGTAGTATTGAGCCGCTGCGTCCTGGTAGTGTTGCATCCGAACTAGAGCTTTGTCGCGTAATTCTTCGGCGAGATCGTTGTGATCGATCAGCATCTCATCGTTAAGTTTAGGGTTATCAACCATCATAGTGCGACAAAGTGTCGGGACTCCTGCTTCAGCCGGGGCAAGTGCTTCGAGACCATACGCGAGGGAGAAAGGGGACTGTCCCGTACTCCGCCGCGGGGTTGTGCGGTATGACCATAGCACGCCATCCAGGTGATCTGCCCATGCTCCTTTCCTTCGACCGAGTCTTTTTTTGAGCCCATCGACGATCGACTTGTTCGTAGCTTCAGCTTGACCGTTGCCTTGCGGGTATCGAGGAGTCGAAGTGCTAAGACGGATTTGCCATTTCCTCAGGAAGCTTCTGGTGATCATCGAAGTGAATTGGGTACCGTTGTCGGTGACAATCTCGTATGGGAGTCCATGGCGACATATGATGTTCTTCCAGATGAAATTGGTCACGTCCAAGGATTGAATCCTTGTGAAAGACTCTGCCTCTACCCACTTGGTGAAGTAATCGGTCAGCACCAGGACGTACTTCTTGGAGTTGGATGCCGGCAAAGGTCCTATGGCATCCATGGCCCAGCGCATAAATGGATACGGGGCAGTGACGGTGTTCAACAGTTCGGGCGGGACGTGCCGCATGGGTCCATGACGTTGACAAGCCTCGCATTTGGCCGTGAAAGTTTCGCAGTCAGCCATCATGGTAGGCCAATAGTGTCCGTCCTTTTTGATCTTGAGAGCAAGTGCGCGTCCGCCAGAATGGTTGCCACCTTCTCCTTCATGTACTTCCATCATGATACGTTCGGCCTCGTCCCGAGTAACACAGGTGAGGTACACTCCCGAGGCGCTCCGGCGAAACAGTTCCTCGTCCAACAGGATGTACCTGGCACTTCGAGTCTTCAGAGGTCGAGCTGCCCATCGGTCTGCTGGGACGGTGCCATCGGAGATGTAAAGTTTGATCTCAGTCTGCCAATCTTCGGGAGGCTCGACGACATCCGCCATATCTTCTATTGGCTCGTCGACTTCCATCGGGATTGGATCGTCGTTGATGAGGGCAATCTGGCTGTCCGGATCAATGCTGGGGGCCTCTATGCATTCAATGGGAATGGTACGCCGTAACTCGGGGTCGGAACGGTTCGCCAGAGCTGCGAGAGCGTCGGCTGATGCGTTCTCGTTCCGTGGGACCTTCGTCAGGGAGAAGGACGTGAATTCGCCGGATAACGTGCGGACCAATTGTCGATATGCTCCCATTCGCTTGTTTTTCGCGTCGAACTCTCCTCTGAACTGACTGACTACGAGTTGGGAGTCACAGAAGACCTGCAGGTGTTTGACTCCAAGTCCCTGGGCTAGTCGGAGTCCTGCGAGAACGGCCTCGTACTCGGTTTCGTTGTTCGACGCTTTGAAATTAAGCTTTAACGCCTGCTCGAGGATTTCTCCGGTGGGGGATCGGAGTATGAGTCCGACCCCGGATCCTTGATTTGTTGATGAACCGTCAACGAACATTGTCCATTGCTCCACCGCGGAGGTGGGGTCGTCAAGCTCGGGTGACAGTTCGGTGATGAAGTCAGCTAGAACTTGTGACTTCAGACTTGGGCGAGAACGATATTCGATGTCATATTCGCTGAGTTCGACCGCCCATTTCGCCATACGTCCGGATTGGAGGGGGCTATGAAGGACGGTTCGGAGTGGTTGATCGGTAAATACGACGATCGAGTGCGATTGAAAATAGGGTCGCAGTTTCCGTGCTGCGACGATCACTGCAAGGGCCAGTTTTTCCAGCGTGGGGTATCGTGATTCCGCATCGTTTAGTGCTTTGCTTGTGTAGAAAATGGGCTTTTGGTCTCCGCGGTCGTCTCGGACTAGTACCCCGCTAACCGCCGAACTGGAAATCGAAACATAGAGATATAGTGTTTCCCCATCTTCCGGTTTAACCAAAACAGGGTGACAGGTCAGATATTCCTTCAACTGACGAAAAGCGTTCTCGCATTCCTCATCCCAATGGAAATCTTTGTTCCCACGAAGAAGTTGGTAAAAGGGGAGGCACTTGTCCGTTGAGCGGGCGATGAAGCGCTTTAGAGCAGCGATCCGGCCAGTCAGGCGCTGCACTTCTCGCTTGTTGGTCGGTGACGGGAGTCCTAGTATAGCTTCGATCTGCTTAGGATTTGCCTCTATTCCCCGTTCAGTGACGATGTACCCCAAGAATTCCCCGGAAGTTACTCCGAATGTACACTTCGTCGGGTTTAGTTTCATCTGGAATTGATCCAAGATGTCGAAACATTCCGCCAGATGTTGGACGTGCTGTTCCGCGATCAGGGATTTGACCAGCATGTCATCTATGTAGACCTCCATGGTTTTGCCAAGCAGATCAGCGAACATCATGTTTACCAAGCGCTGGTAGGTTGCTCCAGCGTTTTTTAATCCGAACGGCATCACTTTGTAGCAGTAGGTTCCTCTATCTGTGATGAATGCCGTTTTTTCGCGGTCGGCTGAACTCATGGTGATCTGGTTGTAGCCTGAGAAAGCATCCATGAACGAAAGCAACTGGTTTCCGGCCGTGGCTTCGACGAGACGGTCTATGTGCGGAAGAGGAAAGTTGTCCTTAGGGCAAGCTTTGTTGAGATCAGTGAAGTCCACACAAACTCTCCACTTGCCGTTTTTCTTTTTGACCACAACCGGGTTAGCCAGCCAATCTGGGTACTGGACTTCCATGATTTGATCCGCCTTGATTAGTCGTTCTACTTCGTCCTGGACCGCCTTGGCTCGATCCGGGCCTAGGCGCCTGCGCTTCTGTCTGATCGGCTTGAATGTGGGGTCGATATTTAGCTTGTGGCACATGACTTCGGGGCTTAACCCGACCATGTCCTTTGTTGACCAGGCGAATGTGGAAGCCCGAGATTGCAGGAAAGCGATCAGCTTAGCCTTTATGCTCTCGTCGAGTTCGGCCCCGATGCCGACAGTTCGCGATGGATCAGAGGGGTCAATATTCGCCTGTAGGATCTTGCACTCCGGAGACTTGAGGCGATCCCGCTCCGGCTTTCGGGGACCGGAGAGATGGTCCCCGCTCTGTAATTGCTATGCGGTCTCCGTCTTCCTCTGCTTCTTTTCGATAACAGAGCAGACTCTGGCCACCCTCTGGTCGCCGTAAAGCGTGCAAATTCCTGTAGGAGTTGGGAATTTGAGGCAGAGGTGATAGGTCGACGGTACGGCTTGCATCGCATATATCCATGGTACCCGCAAAATAGCGTTGTAGATTGGTGGTGTATCAACGACTGCGAACTTAGTCTTCCGGGTCACTCCGCCAGCTCGTACTTGTAGTTTTACGTCTCCCATCGACATCTTAGCGACCCCATCATAGCCCGTTAGCGTTCGAGTTTCGGGTTTTAGTTGGTCTGGTGTGACACCCATTTTCTCTAGCGTCTGCCAGCAGAGTACATTGACGGTGCTCCCAGTATCAATCAGGACTCGTTCGACGTCGAAGTCGCCCATCGAGACTTTGATATCCAAAGGGTCTGAATGGGGGTGTCGGATCCCTTTGGCGTCATCCGAAGTGAATGATATCGGGTCCTTGCAGAGTGAAGGCTCGCTCGGAGCAGTTTGAAGGGCGCAAACTTGTCGTGCCCTCTTTTTTAGTGCGCGAACAGAGTCTGCGCAGTCCTCTGGTGGACCAAGTATCATGGTTATTCGTCCACGAGGAGGAGAATTGGCCCGCTCCGGGTTTTGTCCCCTCTGTCGTTTGGGAGGGCCAGGCAGTTCGTCTGCTTGGGGCGCCTCCTCCTGGTGATTCACGGGTGCTTGGTTGACCAGCTGTTGGGCTGCGTTGGGTGGTCCATCGTAACCCCGTCCGCCGCCTGCGCCACGGTCTCGGTTAGATCGTCCTCCGCGCCATCCGCCTCAGCGACCTCTACCTCCACGGGTGTTTTTTGGCTGATAAGTAGCTTCGACTTCGCCAGAAAGATACTTTGCGTACAGGTAGTTCTTCAGGTGGACGCACTCTTGTGTGGAGTGACCGGGGTACATGTGAAAATCGCAGTAGAGTTCCTTCGGGTCAGATGGCTGCTTGTCCTGATCGTCCACCTCGGAGACTGCGTGGATGACGCCCTTTTTTCGATCCTGAGGTTCGTGGTGCTTGCGGGGTTCGTGGTGTTCGACCCGATTTTTAGCCTTAGCGGGATGTGACGGCTGTTCATCATTAGTTTTTGCGGCTATTCGGGCTTTTTCCTCCTCGTCGAGCGCGAATCTAGAGGCTCGATGTAGCGCATCGTCGAGATCCTTGGGTTCCCGGATGTTAAGGTCCTTTCGTAACGGTGATCCAGGGATTAAACCCTTTCTGAAGGCTGCCATTGCTGCATCCTCCGGTACGTTGACCTTTGTCAGCTTCTCCTTGAATCTGTTCAAGAAACTGGCGATGGGTTCTCCCCGTTCCTGGGCCATCTCCCATAGATCTGAACTTGTTACGCCTGGTTCGATGAGGATTCGATAATTCTTGAGGAAGGCCTTAGATAAGTCGTCGAAGTTGTCGATCGAGTTCGGCTCGAGCCTTGTGAACCATACCAAGGCAGCACCGGAAAGGCTATCCACGAATAGCTGACAGCAACCGGCGTCCCTCTATTCGTCGGTGAATCGCGCTTTTGACATGGTCGCCATGAAGGATGTCATGAACTGGACTGGATCTTTGTCTCCTTGGTAGATTGGAAGCTTCAGTTTGACGTTCGGTATGGCGGCCCGCGCTATCCGTTGAGTGAAGGGTGATTGCCGAGTTACTTCGACAATCCTATCGATCTCGGGAGCCGTGCTGATAGCTCGATGGAGGAGCGTGTTCATGCCGCTAATCTGCGACCTGATTTCTTCGAGTTCGAAGCAAGGTCCGGAGTTCGCAAGGCGGGTGACCGGGGCGGTCGAGCTCTCGTGTATCCGTAAATTCGGATTTGTCGGTCGAATGCTCGACGTTGTTTGAGGGGGAGGATTCCTCTGCTCGAATTGTCCGTCAGAAAAGTCGAGACGACGAGTGAGTCCGCCCAAAGTGAGTGCTGGCGATTGTCCGGCAGAGATTTGTGACGGGGTTGCTTGGGTTACAACGGCGTCAACTCTGCGGTTGGTGTCCGCGATCATCTGGTAGATCTCTTTCGTCATGGTGCCGAACAGGATTCTGAAATCCTCCATAGAAACGACCTGCGGGTTCTAGGCCGCTGGCGTGGTATGAACGGGGAGGTTCCCGTCTTGTGCATCGATCTGCTGCTCCGTCGTGTGAGCATCTGCCTCGTTATGGGTTTGTTGATCAGAAGGCTCCGTGAGGCTGACTGGCGCTTCGCGAGTTCGCCCTGTGTCCTGGCTGGTCTCCCCTTCAGATCTGACCCCGACTGGGAGTTCGGTGGAGGTTCCGGCCGGGTTTGCCGTTGCGCTGATGCGGTGACGAGAGTATACGGCAGTGACGGGCCTAGTCGATGCGCCGCCCAGCGTCGCGATGCTATCCTGGGAAGGCGTGATACCCGTGAGATCGGGCGTGCGGTTTGTTTCGGGAACTTCGTTCACGACGGAAGACATTATTGCAAGGCTTTTTAAGGAGAGTTTCCTAGAGAGTAACTTTTCTAGAGACGATTTGCGTCCCCACAGACGGCGCCAATTGTAGAAACTAGGTTTCCACAATGAATTTGTTAAAGCGGGAAACAAATTCAATAAAGCTATCTCTCTAGAAAATAGATCTAAACCTTGAAATTATGGGTAAAGAAGAAGAACTCAAAAGAACTAGGGTTTTTTGTAAAGAGCGGAAGGAGAACTCAATTATTGTATTCGATTCTGGATGGATTACAATGGAGAAGTCTCCCCTTATTTATACATGTATCGAGATCACACAATATATTAACTTTCCTTATCGAACGAAGTGAGATATGGAAAACTGCCTTATTGTTTGAGTCGGCTACGCCGCACCGAAGTGGAGGTCGGTTTCTTCTTCTCCAAGACTTCGTCTCATCCGAACTGACTCTTGATAACCTAATTGATCCCCTAACCGGATTCCCGGTTAAATGTTCAATTAATGTTTCTGGTTTAGCTCGGTATGTCGGGGGTGCTGAATCCCACACCAACATGTTTGATAAAATGAAACTTAAAAAAACCCCAATAATGAAGCAAGCACATGCCTAAATCCCACTGACTCTCTGTCTTAGTCCATAAACAAAGAACTTTGAACTTTTCAAACCAAGTAATTTGTTTACACAAAACCAAGTAGAGACATAATTTTTGTGTAAATTGAATGAGTTTTCTTAATCAAGCATGCAAATTGCAAGGCATTAAACAATAAATTTATAGGTTCGTCAATATTCTATTTACACTCCTTTTTTCCTCTAGACCACTAAAATTATATACATGTATATCAACTCAACAACTCTAAATCATTTCGTTCGGATCTGATCCACATATATTAATGCCTGATAGGTACGGGACATGTTTGAATCCAAAAATATCTAACACAAAAGAAACGTTTCAATTAATTTTTTTTACACATAGGCCAAAATTAAAACACATGACAGGTAGTTGCATTTTTTTATTTTTTATATAGTATTTATGTATTTAAATATTAGTTTCATAAATTTATACATTTGAACATCTATTTATCCTTATGTCTATTCCTGCAAAAAAATTTAGTTAAACATATTTATAGACGTATATGTTTATATGCTAACAAATAGTATCACCATATAAAGTGTTAATTTAGTAGAAATGTACAAAAAATTATTTTTAAATTTATTTGGTATCCCATGGATGATGATCTAAAATTAGAAGTTAAGTAGAAGCTTATATATCTTGAAACCTTATATTATCACAAAATTTTCATTTAAAATCAAAGCTCTATATTCTAATATTATATCATCATCCATGGACCATGGGGATATGATATCAATACTTTTTTAATAGCCAGCTGGAATATAAATGTTTTCTATACAGATTCACTTTCATCCATTGTTTTTTTTTTTGAAAAAAAATGGCTAGCTACATAAAGTATAGGTGAATACATGGTCACACATACCAATTATAGTATTGTATATTCAACTACACGACGTATATATATTACATGGCCACATGTATGAACTATATGACGTCATGTGTTCAACATCATAGACATACAATCTGGTACACTGATTGGTCAATTTCGGTGAAGACCGGTATTGACTCCGGTGTTGACCAAAAAAATTATAAAATTAAAAATAAAAACTAAAAATTTACTATATTTAATCATTTATAGTTTTTATTAATAAAAAAATTATATTCAATATCTAAATATTTTTTACATATTTTTAATGTATTCATTCTTGGAAGATTTTCAAAAATACTTTTTTCCTATGTCATTTTTCAAAAATACCCTTTTATGTTGTCCATTTTCAAAAATACTCCTTTTCTATATATAAAATAACTAAATTCTAAGCCTTAAACTCCAAATACTAAATCCTAACTCCTCAACACTATATCATAAATGTAAAATAGAGAATCCAAACCTTAAAAAAAATTCTGAAAATTAAATTAACATTCTTATACTTAGTTAATTTTCAATTTTAAAGCTAAACTAATAGTTACATAAAAATCACTGATGATTATTTTCAAGATATAATATAAAGGCATTTGCAAAAATACTCTTATTCTATACCCTTTTGCAACATACCCTTAAATCAATTACATTGTTTTGCTAAAATGAATTTTTTTGTATCTTTATCTTTTATTATTAAAAGTAAATATTATGAATTTTGTTGTTGTTGTTTATATGTTATTTTGAGTATGTAAATTTTAAAGTAAAGAGTATCTAAAATTTTGTATAACATTTACCATGCAAAATTTAGAGTAAAGAGTCTTATACTCAATCTTTTGCATATTATTTTCTAATGAAAGTAGTTGAATTTGATTTTATTGATTTTGTAGTATAAATAATCTGATTATCAGAGATTTATATATATATTTATATATATATATATATATATATATAAATATATATATCTTTAATATAATTATAAATGATTTTTTATATCTTGAAAATAATTATAAATGATTTTCTATCTTGAAAATAATTATAAATAAAATTTTCTATCTTGAAAATAATTATAAATGATTTTTATTTAACTATTTACTTTAGCTTGAAAAATAAACAATAACTAATTATAAGAATGAATATATTAGAGATATATAAAAATATTTGGATATTGAATAGAATATGTTTTTTAATCATGAAAACCCATAACTGATTTAGTCTAATAATTTATTATTTTTAATTTTAAACTTTTAAAAATTTAAAATATATATTTTTTTGTCAGTGTTGGTCAACGCCGGAGTCAACGTCGGTTTTCGCCGGAGTCAGTCAACCGGTGTACTGGATTATATGTTTATGGTGTTGACCGCATAACGTCATATAGTTCATGCATGTGGTCATGTAATACATATACTTCGTGTAGTTGATAATACAATAGTATATTTGGCACTCTGATACTTCATGTAGCTAGGCATCTTTTTTCCTTTTTTTTCTAACGAAAAAAATCAAAAAAGATATACATATTGTTTTTTGAATAAAAAGATATATCATATTGTTAATTATATGAACCTAATTTCTTATAACACAGTCTCTTAAAACCTTTTCTGTTAGCCTTGTTTTTGTCAAAAATCAAACACGAAAGAAAATAAAAACAATAATCTCAGAAACCTGTATAAAAGAAAAAAAAATCAATATTGTTTTTGTCGTCTAAAACGTTAAACGTACGTGGAGAAAGAAAACCAAGAGAGTCGAAGATCAGCAAACAAAGTTATAGCCGTATAGATGGGAACAAGGAGACATATATACACGTACGTAACTTTCAATAGCTTTCTATAAGCAAATTGAATCAAAGTACATAAAGCTGTAACTTTGGTGAACTTGGTTTGATCACTACAGTTGATCCTTAATTCTGAAAATAACTGTAGGTTCTCGATTCAACTTAACACTTCTCTCATTCATCGTCGAAGAGTTGTTCTCTCCACTCTCCTGCCTTCTTATTTAATTACTAGAAAGTAGCCCACGCAATGCATGGATTATGTATGCATTATTAGTTTGAAATAAAGAATTAAATTTTTATTCAATTGTATATGAAATGTACATGTAATTGTTAATATATATCTTAAAAATTAATTTTCATAATATTACAGTTTAACTATAATATTCTAATATATAATTGTTATATGATGTTTCATAAAAGAATCATTTTGAAAATGAGAAATTTAAAAAGTTAAATTACACAGAATTGTTGAAAATATTTAGACAATATGTTACTATAATAAAGGACCATTGTTTTAGTTAACGCAAAATCAATTTAATTTGGTCTTTTTGTTAAGTAATTAAGATAAACTATATTTATTTACATTTTTGTTTTTTTTGGAAACAAACTGAGAAGTAGTCTAAAAAGAAAATTGTAAGACCTTACTATATAAATACTTTGATAGATAATTTAATGTTGTTCTATATATTAATTTTACTTTCATCATCTAAAAGTAATACTTAACAACAAATAATTTAAAAGAAATACCATCTCTTGTAATCCATTTTCAATAATATCCTTATATATATACAAAATAACTAAATTCTAAACCCTAAACTTCAAATACTAAACATACTAAACATTATCTCTCCATCACTCTTGAATAAACTTGCCTCAACTTTTTTTTTGTTTTGTAAATGATTTCATAAATAAAACATTTGACTTTTATAAATTTTATACTATGGAGTATTGATTTACCATTTTTTCTATTGCTTACCTTTTTTTACGACTCACTTCTGTATAATTAACTTTTATTTTGTTCGGTCCAAATGTTTGAAGTGCCTTTAATATTGCCTCCATCTTCATGGATAGTGATTCTCCACAATCCAGCCTGGCCAATATTGTAATATGAAACAAAATCCCTTTCATCCAACAAAATGAAATTGTTGCCACAAATCATAAGCCGGCCTTCTTTCTATTTATCATTGAAAATTTTAATACATTAATATAAAAATTATGTGGGACTGTATTAAATGGTTATATTAGACAATACTCCCTATGTTCCTGATTAATCCATATTTTAGGATTTTCAAACATATTAGAACCTGACTTTAGTCGCATTATTTTTTTCGATTAACAAATTTCAACCCATAATATTCAGTTTCTTTTTTGAAGTTTACAATTTGTCATTAGTTACTTATTAAAAGTATATAGAAAACCTAAAATTTGTTTTTTTTGTGCAACATTTTTTTCTCTAGAAAATGGATTAATAAAGAATGGATGGAGTAGATTTTAGTGAGGAAACCATATTGTTTAATAGGAAAAAAATATTTTACAAAATGTACCTTGTCAATGCATCTATGTAACTATAAAAGTTGGAAAAGACTTGGCCATGTTTTTCACTCTTCTTCGCATCTGTGAAACACAGAACACATGAAATATATCTTGATTATGGAGAAAAAGAGTAAATATATTTTGATTAATTATAAGGACCACTTGCTAGACATCAAACCTCTGTTTGATCATCGAGGATTGGAGAAGAGTACCATCATATCAAGAAACTTGACAATCTGTTTTCCTCTTGCAGCGATGATGATACGTTAGAACAGATCTAGAATTTGAGAGTAAATTTGAGTCCAAGTATAGTAAATGTCTACCTCTGGCTATATATACGTACACTATTTGAATGTTAGATAGATGTTATTCTTAGGTTCAAAATATCTTATTGACAGTTACAAATTTGGGGATTATGAAATTTGGTGTCATAAATTTTGTAACATAAATATTTGCAACGGAAATATTTTCATTAGATTAAATACAGTTCAATACATGGTTATTGAAATTATAAAAACGCATCTCTCTTTAATGCATGGTGAAAGAAATTTGTAACCCACTACATGATATTAAATATAAAATTTCAATATATTTTCCATATAAGAAATAATCAAACTTAATGATTTAATTAATACTATATTAAATATGTCACTTACAATTGTGTAATGAAATAAATAGATAGAAAATCAAGAAAAGTCAACATATATCAAAATCTTCTTACATATATATATATACATATATATATACATGACAACAATTCTGAAATGCTCTTGACAGATCGCTATTATTGTGTAATTTATACATTATTATGTAATTTATCATAATTTAATAGGATTTTAGTGGAATTGACTAACTTTATTGCCTACTCAATTAACAAAAGAAAACATTATATGATTTTAAAATGTGTAATAATTAAGGTTTATAAAATTACATAAAGGCATAATTATAATCATGTATTTAAACTATTTCATTTCTCATTCAAGATATGGTTTTTATTATGATATATATATATATATATTTTTATATAAAATAGTATGTATTTTTTCACTTTAAAGGATGAAAGAAAAATTAGATAATGTAAGAAAATGTGTAAAACAGATGTATCAAATATCAGTTAATTTATTAGTAAATGTTATAGAATATTAGATTTTGTATCAAATATATAATATGAGATTTTATTATAAAAAAATCTGATTTTGTTTGACAAAAGAACTTAAAATATAAAAGTGGATTTAAAAATATATGCCAATTGTACTAACTGGATAAAAGAAGTATGATTATTTGGATTGAAAATGATATAAATTTATTGATAAAAATGGAAATAAAAGATGACATGTGTCATTAAAAGAGAACTAGGTTCGGACCTGCACGTACGTGCAGGGTTAATTTCAAAAACTAAATTTGTAATCAAATTTGCAATATATAATGTATATACGGATTATTTTTGCAAACCTATTTTTAGTAGGGTTGGACCTTCGGGTAACCCGTTCAGATTAGGATATTATCCGATCAAGTTTGGTTAAATGGGTTTAGAAAAATAGAACCTAGTAAGTATTTTTCAATATATGGGTTCGGTTTAGTTCGGATACTATCGGCTTTGGGTCAGTGCAGGTTATAAATTTGAGAACCGATTAGTACACCGAGTACCCAAAAATAATGACTTGATATAGCATTTATATTATAACTTTTGTTTTAAAAAAAAAAAAAGACATAAGAGTAAAAAAAATATAAAATAATTAAAATATGTTTGATACAAATATTTTGGAGTGGATGTAATTCATGTTTCGTCTTGTAACTGAATTCTAGTTGTATAGAGAATGCATTCCCAATAGTGAAGATTCTTGATATATGACATTTCCGATATTTGAAAAAAAAAATTATTCCCGACTGGAAACGGGATAGAACGAATACAAAAATTACCAAAATACAATTTGGGACAAACACAAATATAGTTCATAGTATATTTCTATATCATAAAATAAAACAATATTACAAAATTAGTTGATTTTTTTATTCTTATTATTTTATGTTTGGTTCATCTATATTGCATTACGTTTCTTTGTTTTTAAAATTTTAATATTGTAAAACACACTTTAATGCCTTTTAAAAAAACATGTTACATATAAGATTGTAAGCGTCGATATAATTCAAAAATAAAATAATATTTCTGAGGAAAATAAATAGATAAATTAGCTCAAAATAAAATAATATGGTTAGATATAATAATTATTTATAATATGTTCTAAAGGTATAATATTATATATATATATATAGGTGAGAGTTTATGTTGCTTTTAATTATAAATAGTAAGGATCACAAAGTTTCTTTTAGTTGCTTTGTGGTTATTTTCAGTTTTGGGAATTCTTGATCACAAATATTTCGGAGTGGATGTAATTATTTGATCGGTTTATTAAAAGATAATTAATAAACTAATTTACAAACATAGTAACCACCATCAACATTATGCACAAAAAAAAAGGGTAGATTGTTTTTCTTATGAAAATTATGTGTTTTTGTAAATATTATTTGTAGACAAAAAATCTTAAATAATTTCAATATTGCTTTTAAGAAACAGTTGAGAACTTTATAACATAAAAACAGAAAAATGAATAATAATGAGAAGGCAGAATATATAAGTCAAATTTCATTTTTGATGTCTCAAAATTCATTACAAATTTTAAGTAAAGTAAAGAAAAAATGAAATGTCAATTCGAAACTAAAATAATTCCAAATGGCTCTTACCAATTTTAATTTTAGACTAAAATAATTCCAAATGGCTTTTATCTCAAAAGATATAACTAAATTAAATATGTTTACATATATAAGTTTAAATTTAATTGCCCGATTTTGATAGTAACAAATTTACTTTTTATAAATTTGAATTTTAGATTAGTGGTTTGTAATTGGATAGTTTCATTTAAATGCATTAAATATTTTGAGTGATTTTAGGGATTAAATATGCTTGTAGTGAGTATTATTATTTTACCCCCGCTGGATAGGATCCAAATCCTTTCAAACCGGATAGCATAGGATCCGCGTATTTTTTATTTAACCCGACTTCAAACAAACCGGGTCACTTTAGGATCCGCGGGTTTTTTAGTTTTTATTTTGACCAAACTACTATTTTCTCTGTTTTTTGTTTGTTCTAACTTGAATGACATTACATTTAATAATAGAGAACTTTGTGACTATATAATGAAAAATATTTCTCTTTTAATTGTATAAATATATTTAGCTAATGTGAGACTCTACATACACTTATCTATATCTTTTAATATATAATCAAATTAAATTTTTTTACATATATAAAATTTTGTTTTTTAATTCTTTTTTATCTATACTAATCGTGATTAATTACTTAAATTTCGTTTAGGAAATATTGCAAAATCTAAACTAAATAATTATTTGTTTTTATCTAATTGTATTAAATTGATTTGTTATTTTCGTAAATATCTCACAATATAAAACCAAATCAAATATGTTTATATATATATATGGAACCAAACTTTAAATAGCTTTCAAAGATATTGAGTAATTATCGGTTCTGTTTATATGGCTGTAGAATTAAATTGTGATTTTCTTATATATCAAACAAATTGATTAAATTCATTTTTTGAACTGTTTGTATACGCATCTATACTAAGGTTCTCATATTTTTAATAGTAAATATATACTAAGGTTTTCATATTTTTTTTCAGTTTTTTCCATATGTATTAAGATGAATTAATTAACATAGTTTTTTTGGTTAAGAAAATTTAAAAATCTAAAATAAAAGATAATATTCAAATATTAAATTAGATTTCTATAAATATCTCAAAATCTAGAACCATTTACGTTATATATACAATTTCAAATTTAATAATTTGCTTTTATAGTAACAACTTTAAATCATTTCCAAAAATATCAGTTAATTTAATTTTATAATTAATTTCGTAATTATTGTTTTCATAAATATTAGATTTTTGAATAACAGATTTTGTTCACCATATATTGTTTTTTAAAATTATATAAGTAATTGGACATGTTTGGCAATATGGATTAACAGGTTTTGTTTACCATATATTGTTTTTTTAATTATATAAGTAATTAGACCTTTTTGGCAACATGGATATATGACATGTTTTTTTTTCCAAAATCTTGTTTTGTACTCCCCAATTAATAGTATATATATTAAATATCACAATGTGAGTAAGAGTTAAAAAAACCTTCTCATATTATATAAGATATAAGATATTCCTACAGTCTAAACTCTTTTATTTGTTAAAATCTCTTAAAATCACCTAATATTATTCTTTTAATTTTTATCACATCACAAACCATTTTTCCTTTAAAAAAACAATCAAAAAATTCCAAATTCGACAAAATCATTAAAAATCTTCAATCCAATAATACACATAGGTCCCGGTTTTCGAAGTTGGTATAAATTGTTGTTTGTTGGTTTCTGTTTCATTCGGTCCCATTGAAGTTTATATAAAATGGTATATTTTTGTAAAACGAAAAAAAACAAGAAAAAAAACCTGACATTATTTTACAGCATTATTTATTCACGTGTTCTTCTTAAATATTTTATTCTTATTATTTTTTGGCACCGCCACACACACCCACACACGAACAATTACCATATATGTTGTGTATTTATTTATATACCAATTAACATGCATGTGTTTCAGATCCAGGTCTATTTACATAATAACCCTATCATGTAAAATTATATATAATCCCTTCATCAAGTCTTCGTTAGCCTCAAATATCATATCACCTTGTTGCTTTCCCAAAAATATTTAAAATGGATCATCTGATCTCTCCTCTTTCTCCATTAACAAATAAGTACATATATAAAATCCCGTTCTTAAAGAGGTTTTTTTTTGTTTGTGTGTGTGCAAAAGTCTCTCTCTCTCTCTATATAACTTCAATAACCATTTATTATCATTGCTTGAAGGTGGTGGTCGGAAGGAACAACAGCTGTCGTGACCGGAGCAAACAAAGGTATAGGTTTTGCGGTGGTGAAAAGGTTACTCGAGCTTGGACTAACTGTTGTATTAACCGCCCGAAACACCGTAAACGGAAGCCAAGCCACCGATTCCCTCCGTCGCATTGGCTTTCAAAACGTTCATTTTTGCTCCCTCGACATCTCCGATCCTTCTTCCATCGCCGCCTTCGTCTCCTGGTTCCGTCGCAACTTGGGAGTACTCGACATTCTGGTAATTATTTATAAATAATTGATTATCTAAAATGCATACGCAACTACTATACAATTAGTCCACAACTACTATATAAAATATGACCGAACTCCAATGAACCGTAGAAATTTTGATTACCTTCTTAATTGTTTTGTGTTAAAAAAGAATATTTTAGATTGACAAAGTTAAAACTTACAACTTTATCTTTCACAGGGTATTTAATTTATTATTATTCGAAACTTTTTTACTGATGGAAATATTACACGGCGTCGGCTTGGTCAGGTGAACAATGCGGGGGTTTCATTTAACGCGGTCGGAGAGAATTCAATCAAACAGCCAGAGACCATTATCAACACCAATTTCTACGGTGCCAAACTTTTAACGGAGGCTCTTTTGCCCTTATTCCGCCGTTCGGAATCCGTTAGCCGCATCCTTAACATCAGTTCAAGGCTTGGCACATTAAACGTACTATATGTCTATATCATCTAAGATTCAGAACGAGGCGCTTTTGCCCACTAAAACTTTATGTATATAAACTGAATATTGCTCTCGTTTACAAATGAGTCTATTTGTCTCATTTCGATATGTTTTTTGGTATATACAGAAACTGAGAAGTCCTAGTCTAAGACGAACACTAGAAAGTGAAGACCTTACCGACGAACAAATCGATGCTACTGTGACCCAATTTCTAGAGGATGTGATGAACGGGACGTGGGAAAAGCAAGGATGGCCGGAGAATTGGCCAGGTTACGCCATATCAAAGATGGCCTTAAACGCTTACTCTAGGGTCACTACACGAAAACACGGCGTTTGGGACTACTTTTTGTGACTGAATTTATAGTCGCAAACTTTTGTGACTACTTTGTGACACTTTTGCCACGGACTAACGATGACGAATACAATGGACGTAAAACAGTCGCAAATTTACGGCGATTAACTGTAGTCGCTAACTCGTTGCTATTATGCGACTACTTTGGGACATTTTATCGAGAAAAAATAGAGCGTCGCAAAATAATCGCAATTTATGACAAACTATAAACTGAAGATTAAGTCAGTAAAGTTAGTCGCAAAGCTGTCTTTAAATCACGACGTATTTGCCACTTTTGTTTTGCTTTTAATTTTATTGTCACAAATCAGTCGGTGACTATGTCGGTAAAAAACGTGGTAAATGTGGTAGTGTGGATTTGTACTGAACTTTTGTGACCCTTTTTTGAGTCTCTATTACGTGGTAAAACAGTGACAAATGCGTCGTTATTTGCGACACATCCGTTCGTTGTTGCAAAAGAGTCGCAAAGCAGTCACTTATTGATGTCGGCAAAAAACGTGATAAATGTTTCAGTTTGCGTTTGTATTGAGCTGTTTCGAGCTTTAATTTGTCTCAATTATGTAGTTTTTAGTTACAAAGGAGTCCTTATTTGCGACTGTTTTTACTGGAGTCGCAAAGTAGTCGCAAAATTTATACTATATATAACGCATCACTCTCACCATTCCATTCATATCACTCTCATTCATTTCTAAGTAGAGAGACGGAATAAAAAAAAAGTAGTGAAAAAAAGATTTTTTTTTTTTTTTTAGAAGAGAAGAAAAAAAAAGAGAGAAAGAAGATTTGTTTTTTTAGAAGAAAAGAAAAAAAAAAGCTATGTGGAATTCATCTCGAGAGTGGATGTATAATCGGATCGATGGAAGAACAAATAATATCTCTAAAGAATTTTTGGCGGGAGTTGAGCAGTTCATGAATTTCGCAAACAGCCAGCCTATGGCACAAAACAGTGGAGGTAGGTTTTACTGTCCTTGCGTAAAATGTCAGAACGATGTTATTTTGCATGGTACGACAATATCTAATCATTTGCATAGTAAAGGATTTATGCCAAATTATTATGTATGGTCTGAACATGGTGAAGATTATGACGTGCTAGGGGTAGGAACTAGTAGTCATTATCCTAATACAAATTATACTAGTACTAGTAGTCAGCATGGTAGTCAACCTGGTAGTCAGCCAATAGGATTTGAGGGAAATGTATATGCTGAGATGGTGAATGATGCATTTCATGGTACCACGCCTTTTAATGAGTATCATGAGTATGAAAGTGGATATGATCATGGATATGATCATATCCATGAAGAACCCATTGAAGAGGCGAAACGGTTCTATGACATGTTAGATGCTGCAAATAGTCCACTTTATGATGGATGTCATGAAGGTCATTCGCAACTATCATTGGCGTCTAGGTTCATAAACATCAAGGTTGATAATAATTTGTCTGAGGCATGCATGGACGATTGGGCTGAATTGTTTACGGAGGTTTTACCAGAGGGTAATCAAGCTACTGGTTCATACTACGAGACAGAGAATTTAGTTCGAAAGATAGGATTGCCATACCATACAATTGATGTATGTATAGAGAATTGTATGATATTTTGGAAAGAAGATGGGAATTTGGAGCATTGCAAGTTCTGTGGGAAGCCAAGGTACAAAAGTAGTGGGGGTAGAACTAGAATACCCTTCAGTCGTATGTGGTATCTACCTATTGCAGATAGATTGAAGAGGATGTACCAATCAGAGAAGACCGCATCATCAATGAGATGGCATGCTGAGCATGATTCAGAAGATGGAGTAATGTGTCATCCATCTGATGCGCCTGAATGGAAGAATTTCCAACATTTACATCCCACATTTGCGCAAAAGCCACGAAACGTTTACCTTGGGTTATGTACAGATGGTTGTAATCCATTTGGGGTCTCCAAAAATCATACTTTGTGGCCTGTGATCTTAACTCCATACAACCTACCTCCGGATATGTGCATGAACAGCGAGTATTTATTTCTTACGATTCTGAACTCCGGACCAAACCACCCACGAGCCAGCTTTGATGTTTTCCTCCAACCATTAATCGATGAGTTAAAGGAGTTATGGTATAATGGGGTTGAGGCTTATAATATCTCACTAAATCAAAATTTCAACATGAAAGTTGTTCTTATGTGGACAATAAGCGATTTTCCAGCATACGGTATGTTGTCGGGATGGACGACACATGGAAGATTAGCATGTCCAATTTGTATGGATGACACTGGTGCTTTTCAATTACCAGCTGGGAGGAAAACATGTTGGTTTGACTGTCATAGGAGATTTCTTCCTACAAGTCATCCGATGCGGAAGAATAAAAAGGACTTTCTGAAGGGAAAAGATTCATTGAATGACGAGCCACCAGCATCTCTGAGTAGTCAAGCTATCTATGAGCGTATAAGGAAAGCCAAAGCACCTAAAACATCTATTTGCGGTGGGAATGGTCACGAAAAGAAAGTTAAAGGCTACGGAAGATGGCATAATTGGCATAAAGAAAGCATATTATGGCAGTTACCGTACTGGGTCGATCTGAATTTAAGGCACAACCTGGATTTGATGCACGTCGAGAAAAATGTCTTTGATAACTTGATGTACACCACTATGAATGTAAAAGATAGATCGAAAGACAACGTGCAGTCAAGATTGGATATTGCAAGATTTTGTTCCCGGCAAGATTTACATCTAGATGCTCAAGGGAGAGCCCCATTCCCTATTTGGAGATTGAAAACCAAAGCGAAAGAGGCTTTATTAAAATGGGTAAAAGAAGATGTTAGATTCCCAGACGGATATGTCGCAGATTTAGCTAGCTGTGCTGACATGAAAAATGGAAAGTTTTCGGGAATGAAGAGTCATGACTGCCATGTGTTTATGGAACGATTGCTTCCGTTCATATTTGCAGAGCTTTTACCGCGTAATGTCCACCTGGCGATTTCAGGTATATAAATTAAACATTTAATTTGGTTTAGTTGTTGATATTATATTTATATGTAACAACATAACATGTTATAACTTTGTAGGGATTGGAGCATTTTTCCGCGACCTATGTAGTAGAACATTGGAGCAATCCCGCCTCGAAATTCTGAAGGATAATATTGTCATGATCTTGTGTAATTTGGAGAAAATCTTCCCTCCTTCATTCTTTGATGTAATGGAGCACCTCCCTATTCACCTACCTTATGAAGCACAACTTGGTGGTCCTGTGCAATATAGGTGGATGTATCCTTTCGAAAGGTTTTTTTAACGTTTAAAAGGGAAAGCGAAGAACAAAAGATATCCAGTTGGCTCAATAGTTCAATCCTACTTGAATGATGAGATATCTTATTTCTCAGAACACTATTTCGCTTCACACATTTCTACAACAAGGAGAAGAAGGTAAAACTTCAAATATGATTATTGAATTTTTCTATCAACTTCTAAAATTGTGAAAAGGTTTTACAAAATAAACTTTAACAGGTTAATTCGGCATGAAGAAGGTGAAGTACCTGTATATCCTATACAAGTACCAGATATATTCACTCAAGTTGGTCGTCCAGGCGGAAAAAGTAGTGAATTTTGGTTAACTGAAAAAGATTATAAATGTGCACACGCATATGTTCTGCGCAATTGTGATTATTTCCAGCAACATGAGAGGTATTTTTGATTTACCAAGTATATTTATAACCATATGTTCTTAGGTAAACTTTAAAATATTTACTTTTTGTTGATAAAATACAGATTGTTGGAGGCGCAAATTCGATATGAATATCCAAAACTATCTGATGAAGATGTTAGGTCGAAAAGAGAAGAAGATTTCCATGAATGGATTAAGCAATATGTATGTTTTACTATCCACCAATTAATTATATCAACATGATAAATATTGTGATCTAAAATTTTGTATATATATTTGGCACAGGTGCGTGGTGGTTTTGAAAGTTTTCCTCCATGGGTCCATGAAATCGTGGACGGTCCTGAAAATAAAGTTAAGTCTTGGCCTATATATTTTACAAGAGGTTATCTGTTTCACACAAAAGCTCACGGTCTCACTAAAAAAACAATGAATTATGAGGTATGTGTCCGAGGACAAACTTATTCCAATTCATCTGGCGAGGACGATTTTTACGGGACCATTGAAAATATCATAGAGCTTACCTATCCAGGATTTTTGAATTTACGGGTCACACTTTTCTATTGTGAATGGTATGACTCTACAATTGACAAAGGCACTCGAATACGCGATGGAGGCATTGTTGACGTGTTGTCATCAAGGAGATACCGACATTATGAACCGTTTATATTAGGTAATGTTCTATTTTAAATATATATTTATAGATATATATATACATCTAATTGAGAACCATTTTTTATGTGTAGGTTCTCAAGCTGATCAAGTTTGTTATCTTTCATATCCTCACACTAAACGACCTCGAAAACTTTGGCTCAACGTTCTGAAAGTTAATCCAAGGCATGCTGTACAAGGGAACTTAAAACAAAAGGAGGTTGTTATATTGCAGCAAACAGTTGATGATGGAATGACAGATTCAATAGAGGAGATCATAGTTGACAGTTTCGTAGATGGTAATCAGCCTAATGAAGAACTTGATTTTGAGATCAACGATGCTGAACAAGAAGACGAATTTCGTGGCAACTACTCGTCGTCGTCTTCGTCTTCAGATGAGGATGAAGATCAAGAAGATGAAAATGAGGAATATGAATAATTTTCATGTTTATTATTTGTGTATTTGTAATTTTATTGAAATCGCAAACACTAGTGTTATTATAATTTTATTGAAATTTCGATGATGTTTTCTCTCTAATTTTATCAATATTTTATAGTCAGAAAAACGTCATAAATTGAGACTATAGTGCGACTGTTATGTTTTGTCTAATATTTTTTTGGTTAAAAAATCTTAACACAAAATTAGACTAATATTTTATTGTCACAAAGACGTCACAAATTGAGACTATATTGTGACTGAACTTATATTTTGCGACTGTTTTGTCACTAAAGTGATTGTGCATCTGTTTCTGTCAGTCGCAATAGAGTCTTAAAGTACAACGGTTTAGCGAGTATCTTACATTAATTTTAGAATTTTACAAATTTGAGTACAAAAAATGTCAACTTATACATTTCTACTTATATGTGACATCTAATATTTACTAAATTTCTATAATCACATAAATAAAACACCAAATTAGACAATTATGTTTATATCCTCCAACACATGTATTAGGGTTACATGTGTTTAATTAAGTTAGAGTAGTGAAGGTTGTATATATTTACAAAAACATATAAAAATTATTATGTTTGATATTTTATCAAAACTAAACTCTTAAATGAGAGTATACATGATCAAAGGGTCATGTCTAATATGTTTTTGGTTATAAAATCTTAACACAAAATTAGACTAATATTTTATTGTCACAAAGACGTCACAAATTGAGACTATATTGTGACTGAACTTATATTTTGCGACTGTTTTGTCACTAAAGTGATTGTGCATCTGTTTCTGTCAGTCGCAATAGAGTCTTAAAGTACAACGGTTTAGCGAGTATCTTACATTAATTTTAGAATTTTACAAATTTGAGTACAAAAAATGTCAACTTATACATTTCTACTTATATGTGACATCTAATATTTACTAAATTTCTATAATCACATAAATAAAACACCAAATTAGACAATTATGTTTATATCCTCCAACACATGTATTAGGGTTACATGTGTTTAATTAAGTTAGAGTAGTGAAGGTTGTATATATTTACAAAAACATATAAAAATTATTATGTTTGATATTTTATCAAAACTAAACTCTTAAATGAGAGTATACATGATCAAAGGGTCATGTCTAATATGTTTTTGGTTATAAAATCTTAACACAAAATTATACTAATATTTTATTGTCACAAAGACGTCACAAATTGAGACTATATTGTGACTGAACTTATATTTTGCGACTGTTTTGTCACTAAAGTGATTGTGCATCTGTTTCTGTCAGTCGCAATAGAGTCTTAAAGTACAACGGTTTAGCGAGTATCTTACATTAATTTTAGAATTTTACAAATTTGAGTACAAAAAATATCAACTTATACATTTCTACTTATATGTGACATCTAATATTTACTAAATTTCTATAATCACATAAATAAAACACCAAATTAGACAATTATGTTTATATCCTCCAACACATGTATTAGAATTACATGTGTTTAATTAAGTTAAAGTAGTGAAGGTTGTATATATTTACAAAAACATATAAAAATTATTATGTTTGATATTTTATCAAAACTAAACTCTTAAATGAGAGTATACATGATCAAAGGGTCATGTCTAATATGTTTTTGGTTATAAAATCTTAACACAAAATTATACTAATATTTTATTGTCACAAAGACGTCACAAATTGAGACTATATTGTGACTGAACTTATATTTTGCGACTGTTTTGTCACTATTTAGATTGTGCATGTCAACAAATTGAGACGTGTAGGTGTCTGGGTTTATAATTTGCGACTGTTCTGCCACTAAGTATAGTTTTTGTTTAATGTTTACGACAGTCACAAAGTAGTCTTAAAGTACCACTACTTTCTTACGGATTAAAATTTCCCCAAATTTTAGTGAAAATTATTAGCGGTAATTATTCCCCCGAGTTTAATTATTCCCCCCCCCATCAAATTGAACACTCTTAGTAACACTCTTAGTAAATATCGAAACCCTCATAATTTCCCGAAACCCTCTTTTTTCTTTTCTCTCTGTCTTTTCGTTTTCTAATCTACTGAAATTCCGACTTCTTCTCCGACTTCTTCTCCGACTTCTGTTCCGATGAAATCCGGCGGTGGTGGTCGTGGATCTGGCGGTGGTGGTCGTAGATCTGGCGGTGGTGGTCATGGATCTGGCGGCGTTGCGAGACGAAGTAGAGATGTCGCTTCGTCGTCTCACTCCTCTAACCCTTCCTCTCACAACGAAAATTCTTCACACTCCCAACAATCTCAACCGTCGCTTCCATCTCGGTATACGCAAGCATCATTTCCCCAGTATCCTCGAGAAGCTTCTCCTCAGCCACAACAACCAGGCTTTCAACAACAGCTCCACTCCCAGATGCAGCAGCCACCACCACCGCATGCTCATGTTCCGGTGTATCAACAGGTGGCTCCTCAGAATCCGGGATACAACCAGCCGCTTCACAATGGTGGATATCAACCACCGCTTCACCATCCGGCTTATCCACCGCCGCTTCAGGATCTGGGGTTTCTGCCGCCGAATCCTCAGAATCCGGTGTATCAACCGCTGGCTCCTCCGAATCAAGGATTCCAACCGCCGCCGCCTCCGAATCAGGACGGTCAAGAGCATCCACCACCGGCTCAGAATCAAGACTTCCAACAGCAACTGGATGAGTTGCTTGCACTTCCTGGTCGACACCATCTCCCGATATTGAGTCCGCATCCCATCCCCGACACTCAAAGCATATGGTAAAATATTTTTTTCTTTTATTTTATCATTTGATTATTATTTTGATAAATAAGTAAAATATTTATCATTTGATTATCATTTTATCATTTGGTAAAATATTTTTTTCTTTTATTTTATAATTTGATTATCGCATTGCTCCCATTTGAATAACGCTTTGTGTGTTGTGTTATCGTTTAGATAAAATAAGTAGATTATTGTTTGGTTCAGTTTCTTATTGTTTTCAAAGTTTGGTTCGTTTTCTTAGTTGTTTTCAAAGTTTCTAAATTGTTTTCAAAGTTTGTTGTGTTGTGTTGTATTGTGTTGTGAAGTTTAGTTCAATTTCCATTAGATTATTGTGTTGTGATCCATTCGCTTATGTTTGATGGCTTATATTTTATAACTTAACACTCTCATATTTATGTAACAGGTTTGGACGAGACAAAGGAAAGCTATCTCGTGTTATTTCTGGGATTTTAAGGAGAAAGTTCGATGGTCCATACTTCAGCTGGAAGGTTACGCCATTACACATACGGGAGAGATATTTTAGATCCTTTACGGTAATGAGTTTCTTTTTAGACACAGTTTCTTTTTTTACTAAACTAAGTCAATGAGTTTGTCTTTTGTTTACTTACTTGACACTTACTTTACATTGTTGTACTGTGTAGAGGAAATACAATTGGGATGTTGCGATTACTGAGCTTGTGAGAGAAGGATTTGTGAAGATAGCGAAAAACAGAATGAAAGGAATTGTAAGTCAAGCAAAGACGTATGATGAGCCACCGATTTGGATCAATCCTACACTTTGGAAACAAATGTGGGAGCATTGGGACACACCTGAAGCTAAGGAGAAGAGCTCTAATGCATCCCAAGCCCGTAATTCTGATCGTGACGGTCTTGGAATCCACAAACATCTATCCAGCCAGAAATCTTACTTGCGAATTCAACAAGAGTTGGTAAATGCTCTAAACTAACTCTAATTATTTCATTTAAATATTTCAGTATCCACAATTAACATTTTTCTATCCATTGTAGGAAGAAAAGTTGGGACGTCCTGTCTCGCTTGGAGAGGTGTTTGTCGCAACACATACAAAGGCAGATGGAAGTTTTTATTCAGAAGGCCAAACAAGTTGTGGAGACATATGAGAAGAACATAGAGGAGGTAATGTCTCAAATGGAGTCTGATGTTACAGACCACTCCTCGCCAGATTCTCCTCATGCAACCCTCCTCCCCATTCAAGAAAAAGATGACATTTTCTTAAAGGTAATTTCCAGTACAATTGTCTTTGTTGTGCCTATCATAATTGTCTTATTTTGCTAAGCTAAGTATCTGATTTTGATTGATGCTTAAGAATCCTTGATATTGATATACTTTTGATTGATGCTTGAGAATACTCGATGTTGATTATCTGGGTTTGTGTGATATTTCTATCTGGGTTTGTGTGATATTTCTGTTTGTTATGTTTGTTTTGTGAATGATCATCTCTTCTTTTGTCTTAGTGTACTGTAACGAATGCCAAGGGAACCCCCTTTGGACTTGGAAGTCTCTCGGAGATAATCACCAAAGGGAAAAGAAAGGCTACTTATCCAAGCTCTAGTCCAGATTCGCTGTTAGAGATTCAAGAACAACTCCAGGTTGCTCGTCGTAAGCTCGCTGATCAAGATGAAGAAAATGCTCGACGTGCCAGAGAAGATGCTAGACGTGATGAGGAGCAACGTGACGCTCAAAACCGCATTGCAACCTTGGAGATGCTCGTATCCTACTTGAAGACTAGTGATCCGGGGGTTGCAGAATTCTTGTCTACTCAACCACCAGCCAATGCGCCATTAACCACAGCAGCACCAGCAACCAACATCACTCCAGCCACTGCGACCAATGTCAACCAACCTGCAACAACCACTTCAGGAGCTAGTTCACCATCTACTTCACCTGCGACTGCACCAACCACTTCACCTTTGTCAGTATCATCCTCTCATGCTTAACAAACTAATTCTATCTCTTTTAAGCCTCTATAACTATTTTTTGGATTGTGTAGTAGTGTTTCTAGATCCTTAGCCTAAAACTATTTTCTGTATATGATCGTTGAATGATTTGTATGTTTTTTGTTAAGATCATTCAAATCAGGATTTTAATTTAAATTCAGGTTTTTTTTTTCAAAATTTATTGTATACTGTCCCAAATTACTAGGTATATTTTCACTGATTTGCGACCATTTATAATTTAAATAAACACAAACAAAGTACCAAATTTGTTGTGTATATGTCAAGATTTTGGGACTAAAAAAACTTAGTCTTCAGTCCGTCACAAACAATTCTGACTCCTTTGCGACTATCTTGTGACTAAACAGCGACTATTTTAGGACCAAAATTCAGATTTTTAAAGTTTACTGTGGTATTAAGTCAGTCTTCCAAACGTAGCTAATTTGTGACTACCATGTCGTCTGAAAGAAGTCGTCTATTACGACTGCCAAAGCGAGTCACTATACTGTCGTTAATTACGACGGTATATTCCGGTCTGTCCGTAGTCGCCAATTACGACTGCGCCAGTGAGTCACTATAGAGTCGTTCATTACGACGGTACGTTTCGGTCTGTCCGTAGTCGCTAATTAACGACCATAACCCTTGTCTCCAATGCGTCGCAAATAAGGGACTGGTTTGCGACCAAAACAATTTGCGACCAAATATTTGCGACCAAATATAACAGTCCTTCAATAGTTGCACATACCGACTTAGCGACTGATTTGAGACGATTCCAGTAGTCCCAAACGCCGTGTTTTCGTGTAGTGGATCGTAAGCCTTTTTGCCCTTCACAATCTTCACCAGAGGCTTTATCGCTGAACTAGAAGTCTCGGAACCTTCCTCTTCCGCTGTGACTAGAGATCCGGTCTGACACACGACCAATGCCACCGTGAGAAGCAGCACGAGGAATAGCGGTTTTGAAACCATGGTTTATCAAATTTTTTGTTGGTCTTTTTGCTTATCAATAAGACCATCGTTTGTAATGACTATAAATACAAATAGATATGCATATAGAGCAGTGTCGTGTTCGTTTTAGGAGGAGGTTTTCGGAATTTGGTGGTATGAGAAGAGTTGCTTTTGGCGAGGTTTTCGGATTTGAAGTTTCTTAGAATGGAAGTTACAATGTTGAGAAGGTTGGTCGGAGCATTGGACACGTAACTGACTATAAACCTTATTTTTATAGGGTATTTGTGTTTTTAGTACGTTTTTGGGAAGTAATAAAGAAATTAGTACGTTTCCTGTTTACAATTATAAAAATAGTCGGTCTCTCACTGTAGCAATGTGAGACTTTAGTTTTTTTTTTTTTTTTTTTAATGACATACCCCTTATGTTTAATTACTCAAATATTTGATAATATAAACCTTATTTTTATAGCAATATGGTTAATCTCCTGCAACGTAATTAAACTTTACAAAAGAGGTTTTTTTTTGTTTAAAGAAAAAAAATAAATTGTTCGGTTTATGGGCCTGATTATTACAAATGATTGAGAATGGGGAATTGGGGTGTATAACCCACAAAAATACTATAATTTAAAAACTAACCATACTAACCATGAATATACTAACCATGAATGCACTATATTCTCTATATTTTATGTATTAATGACATGATTTATCCTCTATGGTCTAATCTCCAGCCACCACTACCATTCATTCACCACCATTCCTACGACCCCTTCTACCACCTCCGACCACCGCCCATCACCACCGCCGACAATCTCCGGCGAGCATTTCCGGCAAGAATCTCTGACGACCACCTCCGGCGAGAATCCTCGGTGACTACCTCCGGCGAGAATCTCCGGCGACCACCTCCGGCAAGCATCACCGGCGAGAATCTCCGGCCACCACCTCCGTCGCTGGCCTCCGACCACTGGCCACTGTCTCCGACCAAGAGCCACCATCCACCACCTGCAAACACTAAAATGGTAATTTTGTTATATTCCCATCTTAATCTTTCAAAATTTTCAAATATGGTGTTATTTTATACTATGGTTTTTTTTGTTTTGGTTATTAGGCAAATTCATCCATTGAGAAATAAGTTCAGTGGAAAGATAAGAAAAAAAATTGAGAAATAAGTATAGGATAGAAATCGGACATCGCTGTGGTCAAGACGGATTATACATTTTAGCGGTTTTGTTGCTCCAGTAAGAATACTTTGAAACTCATTTATTCATTGAGTCAACTAAAATACAACGAAAAAATATATTTTTTTTTTTGGTCAACAATACAACGAAAATATATTCCAAATTATTAATCTAATTTCTAGGGAAAATATTACTGGAGACTAAGTGATACGTAAATGAGTCTATATAATGACTTGAAAGTTGGAACTAAGTGATAAGTAAATGACTAATGACTCAGGCGCTTGAAGACTAAGGCGCATAGACCAGTTTGTTAGACCCTCATAGGTCATATGTATCCCATTAGCCCTTAATGAGGGTCACAACGAAGTATAATTTAAGTGAGATTTATAGTCTTCGCGACCAAATTCATAACGAATTAGCGATATGGGAAACTAGAACCTAGGTGTTCTTATTGATTCTCCGACCCACGTGTACACTTGAGACCAACCCCACAAAAATGAAATTAAACAAATTTTAGCGGCCTAATATGTTAAGGTGGTACACAGCCAGAGTCAGACTTATCCATTTTCTTCATATTATATTTGAGTTCATGCATCAATTTAGTTTATAAAAGCCAGTATGTCTATATATATAAACCTAGTTATTCAAAATTTGTATAAAGTGAATTAATTTGAACTAACAATTATTTTACTTTTTTTTTATATGTTACTAAATCGCATGTTATTTAGAAAAACAACACTCCAATTAAGTTGATGTGTTGGTTCTGGTCCACAATGAAAAGACAAGATCTCATGGAGGTTGCAGCCAAACACACCTTGGTAAATTAGTAGATTTTTGCCGATCTTCTTCTTTTTGTTTATCCATTTGATTTCCGTCTTTTATTAACACCAATAAAAAAAGTATTTTCGTCTCGTTTACTTTACATACAAAAACTTATTTGCCTAGATTAGATGGTCTTTTTTTTTTATATGTTTTATGTGCTTATAAGTTATAATTAAGAGCTTTATCTTTCTGAGTATGTTACACAAGAATAAAGGAGAAGGAACAATTTTATCTTTAGTTTTGTTGGAAAGGTTATTTATGTGATAATAGATTGCTATGTTTAATCCCAACCGGTGGTGTATACTTTATGAAAACGTGTTTCCGCTATAGGTTGGCGAGCACGACTTATTACCCTTCATTGTTACAACCAAGTCGCGTAAGACTTATAACCATTATGGGCATATTACCCAAGAAAAGCATTATGTTTAGGATTAATTCACTATACGAAAAGGATGTACTATCTAAGTATCTTACATAATCTTTTGTGGTCGCGTGGTCGGTATGATACTTCAATAGTATACTTACACAACAAAATAGATTATACTGTATATGATAATCTCAGTATATATGTCAACCTTTTATTTTCTCTTTTTGGGTGAGTTTTCTATTTTTTTTTGTTTTAAAGAATGATGCATATACGCACATTACATTTACGTGCATGAAAGTTATTTTTTCTTCGCAATAAGATCTCCAGCCTCCGAGATTTGGATCCATCCCTCTCTTTGATGATGTTCAACATTTGGTTTTCCTCACCATAAATGTGACGTTTACTATACGAACAAAGAGGATCGGGAAGAATAGGATGGTGGCTTAAGCCTGCACCGGGAGTTTTAAAATGCAACATCCACTGTGCTTAGATTAATGATAGGTATTATTGTGGTGGAGCCTGGATTTTACAGGATGACGCAGGAAATGCCAAGTTTCATGCTCGGGAAGCCTTTCCTCCAAAAGTGAATAGGATCTCCGCGTAACTAGGTTGCCTTTTATGGTGCCTGCAAAGTCCGTGTACTCTTCAGATTAATTCATGCGAGGTGTGGATGGATTGTCAGGCTGCCTTATCTGCCTTAGAGGACCCTTTGAGCTGGCCAAAATATCGATCTCAGGTGAACAAGATTGCAGGCGTAATACAGGGAATGGGAGTGGTACAGTTTAAACTTTCTTCACCGAAAGCTAACTCGCTGGCTAGGGACATTGCTCATAGTGTCACCAGAATTGGAAGGCTCTCTTCTTATTTGTCTTTGGGTGGCCCTTCGTGGCTGCATGATCAGATTGAGGAAGAAAGAAGAGGAACTTGAGGATGATGTTACAGTTAAGCATAATAATGATGTGGAGGAGAATGGAGCAGTGCATAAAGCTTAATCCGGTTTTGTTATTCAATTTTTGTTAGATCTTGCTTTTGATATTTTCCCTGGTGTTTGAATTTTTCATTTTATAATATCAATCAGATCAGTGTTAAAAAAAAAAATAGATAGCCTTTTTCAAAAAAAAAAAAAAGTTGTTTTTTCTTTTCTTTTTTTGGTCAAAACGTGGAAGTATGTATATGTAAATGTATTAAGGTTCGTAAGGCAAAAGGCTAGCTTAGTACAATAAAATCTCCATAAATTAAATAATTAATATTTCTCAAGTTGCATATAATAAAATATTAATATTTTTGAAAAACCTATATAAATATATGGTTATAACAAAATTATAAATTATTAATCAAATAACAATACATATAAAAAATTATATAGTTAAATATGAGTTTTATGCTGTTGTTTTTTTCTTAAATTTACATTAATTTTTGTTAGAGTTCATTTCTTATATTTGTACTCTATCGTAAACTTTTGATGTTTTATTCATAACATGATAGTTATTTGTTTTTCTTGTGATTGATTCTAAAATATCTATTGATAATAACGATTAAATTTTATATTTTATAGATATTTTTAAAATTAATTATTAATAAATAAATAAATCTATATATTAATAAGATTTACGATCTCGATTTTATTAATTTATAGACATTTTACTATAATCAAAAAAGGAGTGGTGGTAAAGTGACAAATTACCATTGGCCATTGGGGGCTTGGTGCATAGTTTTATATGCAGTTACATATATATTAACTCTTCTTGGCTATAAAGGCTTAAAAAAAAGTAAAAAACCTATAACAGCTTTTATTTTACCCAAAAGGTAAAACTATAACCGCTTTCATTAGCATTACAAAATCATGAAAGTACTATTTATTTAACTGCTATAATCGCGTACCTATGACAGTTTGCTTGCCACAATGTAAGCTAACTAGCTAAGTACCATATAGTTTTCTTAACACCATTGGATCTAACAAAGTTCCCAATAGATTATACATGATCAACGTAAAGAAAGGTAGCGACCAATTATTGATACGTAAGTAGACTTTTTTTTTTTTTTTTTACATTGTAAGAGTCAACTAAGAGTGTTCTAATAATCATTAATTAATTATAAAACTTGTCAAAATAAAATAAACATTACAAAACTAATAAGCATTGCATGGATCTATTATTTTACCCGAGAGAGTAAAGCATAAATAACTTTATCGTCCACTTGTTCAGTTGGTACGCAGGCTTCTATATATGGACGTCCATACAATGAAGCTAAATTAGTGCTCTTATCTATATTTGATAACAAAATAATGTTAACCCCGAAGAACTTAAGATAGATATTTTGAAATCGTTTATCAAAACAAGATCTTAAGAGATAGGAAGGCACTTCTTTGTCAGGTAAGCCAAACCAAGAAACCCTTTTTTTTCCTTGAATTTTAGTGGCTAAGTATTAACGTAACGACTGGCAATAGCTCGGAAACCGCCTCGCTTTGGTTTAGCCAACCGGAGGAATCACCGGCGGACCAAGATTATGCTAGGTAGCTGTATTTTTCACCCGCCACATGAATATATATATATATATATATTCTTCCGTTAAAATTCATGATTTATATGTTTTCTCAGGGGAGTGCTAGAGTGTGAGAGGCAATTTGATAAAAATAATGGAGGGCTTTTCATTGATGCTGCTTCTAGTGATCGTTCGACTCCTCACTCCGCTAGGAGGAGTGTCAGTCGTCCCAACCTTGACCGTTCAGGTACATAACCAAGTCTTATGCTTTAACTGATCTGATACATGAACATATCAATTATGCATGTGTTATATTTGACGTGGAAAAATTAATCATGTTTTTATTTTTTTTTCTTGTTTTGTAAAACAGTGATACAGAACACCAACGGACATGCCATATATGGTGAAAAAAAGAAGATGATGTAAGATATGGATGGCAAGTAGTCTGGCACAAGAACGGGACAAAATGTTCGGAGGGATCCATTCCAGTACGAAGGCTGAGTTCTCATCAGAACGAGACAATGTAGACGGATGCATAAAATAAGACAGGATGTTACAACTTGCCAGGCGGTTGTTTTGTCCAAACCAGCCGCACGATTGTGATTGAAGGGGCCATATCTCAAACGTCTGTTGTAGGAGGCACTCAAGTTGATCTGACTGTTAGGATATGGAAGGTTAGTTTATTTACTTTAATTTAGTTTAAATTATTACATAAACGTTTTCTAGTCAATAATTTAAACCAGTCAATAAACGTTTTCTACACAAATGCATGTAGGGATCAAAAGCTCTCTAAAATTTTGAAGAGATTACGAAGGCACTCTCTAAAATTTACATAACCTAGACTCTCATTTTTAAGAATATTAATGTTTTTTTGTATTTTCTTAGGTTTTTCTTTTATTTTACTTATGTTTTGCTTATATATTACTTATATTTTGCTTATTTTTTAATTGTGTCTAAAAATATTTTCATTAATTACCCTATTTTAATTCTTTACAATTATGAAACATCTTACCACTCATGGGCTAAAAAAATCCATATATTTTCGGAGACACCCAAGTCCATCTCATCATTAAGATGTGGAATGCTAGATTCTTTATTCATATTATTTTATTTTATTACATAAATATTAATCAATAAATATACACAAATGTAATGTGAAAAGTTCGGAATTGGTGAATGGGTGCCGTTAAATGTACTACAAAATTTTATTATACATATCACATATGTAACTGAAAATTGAAAATAATATGAAGAGAAAGAAGGAAGGAAGAAATACATAAAAACAAAGAAATAAAATTGAACAAAATATAAGATAAATCTAACAAAATATATAATCACATTCTTACCATGAGTTTTGAACCTATGCAAGAACATAAACAAAATAAAGAAAATATTTAGAATTTGAGATATGGTGGATGATGATGTGAGAATAGTTATTTATACAATTTTAAGGGATGGAAGTTACATTTCTAAAATATTTTATTGTACATATGTAATTGAAAATCAAAAATAATAAGAAGACAAAGAATGAAAGAAAAAATTCATAAAAACAAAGAAATAAAATTGAAAAAATATAAGATAAATCTAGCAAAATATATAATCACACTCATCCATGAGTTTTGATCAACTCATGCAAGAACATAAACAAAACAAAAAAAATATTTAGAATTTGAGATATGGTGGATGATGATGTGAGAATAGTTATTTATAGGATTTTCAAGGGATAGAAGTTACATTTCTAAAATATTTTGTTATACATATGTAATTGAAAATTAAAAATAATAAGAAGATAAAGAAGGAAGGAAGAAATACAGAAAAACAAATAAATAAATAAATAAAATTGAACAAAATATAAAATAAATCTAACAAAATATATAATCACAGAATTTGAGATATCTAACAAAATATATATTAATAGAATTTGAGATATGGTGGATGATGATGTGAGAATGGTTATTTATAGGATTTCAAGGAAGGGATGGAAATAACATTTCCAAAATAATTTAATTAGAGGAGTTACAATTATAATTTATAGCGTATTTGAATGAAAACGAATGAAAAAATAGTCAAATGTAATTTCAGTTACAATTTAGTAATAAAGTGTGGACTTAAAGTATAGATTAATATACATTATTACATTTTTATTTATTTAAAGATAAATATTATTTTTTAGAAATTAAATGCTAAATGGGCCAATAACGAGAAAGTAAAACCTTATTTATATGTACATGATTTAAGAAATTAAATACAACTCTATTTGGACGAAAAAAAAGTTTTGATGAAGTCCATCATTGTAATGCTACTTACGTATGATTAAGAATACGTTTATGATATACAGATTTCAAGAGAAATATATGTATTATAATAAATTATTTTCTTATTTCATTGCATTTATTTTTGAAAATAAGATATAAGTCCTATAACTTAGAGAAAATAAATGCAACGCTAGGATCATCAATTTTGAGAAAGAGGGGATATATAAGTTTCTACTACTTTTGGCAACAACATTTCACAGGACATAAAATACAACTCGAACCACACTCTCCAGTTCTGAATCCAGCTTTAATACAATACTTCTTACATTCAACATATCCCTCACACTGAGTATCACAATGGTCAAAAAAATCATTTATCCCTGCATCTATACAAGTCCACATGTATATTAAACATAATCGAGATAATGTATTAATCTTATATAACATTTTTATAAAAAGATAGTTATATAATATGTCTGTATAATAGAATTTTTTAAATAGATGTCATAACAAAACATGGTCATTAGAATATATATATATATATATATATATATATAAATACAACTTATGAAGTGATCAATACTAATTTTCAAAATAACTAAATCAAACTTTAATATACCTGAAACCAAAACGTTATGGCTAGACAACGAAACTGCAAGTATTATTACAAGGAAACAAGTCACCAAAGTTTTTGTACTACTCATTTTCTTCTGTAAACTCTATTGAGGTATTCAAATGTTTTTTTTCGGATCTTAGAGATTGACTCTATTTAATTTATATATTGTTTTGTCTTTATTTTCTTTTAATTGATTTTTCATCTTTTTTGTCTGATGTTTTTTTTAGGAAAAAATTATAGAAATCTATGAATATGTCTATGAATAAGTAAATATTTACAGTTAATGATCATAAATGAAAACATAAAATTTCAAAAAGCATCTGACACTTGTGAATATATATGGTTAAATACAATTTGTGGATACATTATCATTATGATAAATCAGCATCTTAGTTAAATATTAAATTTTTATTTCATAATTCATCAATGTTGATTTTTTTGTTTATAATTAGGTATTAGCAGTATTTTTCTTTCTTTCAAAACTAATAACTAAAAAATAAATTGGAAGGAAATTTACATCTGTAGAATCATTAACGTTTTTTTTTTTTTGTTAAAGATAAAATCATTAATCATTATGATATCTATGTATCATTAATAATACGTTTTAATGATAATATAGATTTCAAAAAATGTACGCATCGCCATAGTTAGTATGATGTCATTGCATTTATTTGTAAACACAAGATATCCATGACTTGGATAACCGATAACTTTTTAGAGAGGAAATATATAAAAGTTTATATTACTTGTGGTAACAACATCTTTTAGGCTCTTTAGGAGAGGAGTACATTCTCCACCATTGTTAAAGTCAGCCAGGTAACATTCAGTCATCACTACAAGAAAAATCAACATTCATAGCACACAATAAATGCTCTCATATGTGTTTAATAGCGTTTTCATAAATGCTATGTTCTCCGCAGCTATCTTAGGTATCACTTCTATTATAGCGTTTTTGACATGTTATTATATACTCCCTCTGTTTCATATTAAGTGTCATTTTAGACTGATTATTTTGTTTCAAAAGAAGTGTCACTTTATATTTCCAATGTTGATGTTTGGTAAATTTTCCAATTTTATCCCTACTAATTTAATGTATACACCAATAGAAAAAATTGATTAATATATTAATAAGGGGTAAAATAGAAAATTTAATGATTTTCTTAATATGTGTGAGAAACTCTAAAATGACACTTAATATGAAACAGAGGGAGTATTGTTCTTTTATAACATTAATCAAATGCTATAATATAGTTATTTATAACACATATTTCGTGCTATCTAATATTATGTCGTAGCATTTTTATTTTGCTATATGGATATATATATATATTTTATTTAATTTTTATAATTTATATATTTGACAATAGTTTTGCAGATTTTATTTAACTGGATTGATATAAAAAAAAAATTTCATAAATCATCAACATTCATAACATAACATTAATATAAACAAGTCTTACATATCATACCAAGTCTTATACTATGCTGCCAAGTTTTATCCAAAAAGTTAACATTATAAGGATAGAGACAAACTTCGATCTCTTCGGTCTCTTCTCCTCTATCGGTTTCGCCTTCCCATCAAAAGCATTACACATGTCTGAAGAACTGTTCCGGTAAGCATTCTCGTCCATATTCCCTGTAATCATGTGTATCCATATCAACTTAAAGCTTATGTTTTTGATTTGATTTTCATTAGAGTTCAAAAGTATACATAGTTACATACCTCTACTCCAAGTTCCATCTTGTAGATGAGCAATAAAACAAACAGGTATTACCACATAAATAGAAACACCCAATGTTCGACTATGCCTTGGCATCCAGCACCAACAACTACAGCTTTTGTACCAATATTAAAATGTATGTTGCTTCTCTCTGTATACACCTCCAACATCGCTATTCGCTAATAGTTGTTTCCTCTCTGTATAACATTAAAAACAGATAAACTCACATTACAACAGAAAACTTTACTACCAACAAATCTTTGGCCTAGATAAACAACTCACTATTTACGTCATAAATTATTAATGGAGAAGAGAGTTTTACCTCTTTGTATGTTCTTATCTGCTTGGATTCCAACTTTTGACAAACTGAGAAAATCCACATGAATGTGACGTTGATCAAAATTAATACAATACTTTCAACTCGTTAATACAATATTAAGGTGCTTTTGTGGTAAATTAAAGGAAGATATTCACTAACCCAAAACGTTGACAGGTCAAAAAAATGAAATTTTAGCTCAAACTCAAAAATCAGAGACTTATGGGGTAAGTAGAATCAAAATTAAGGTTATCTATAAAACAAGTAGAGAAGCGGATAAATAAAGCATTCACCTTGTATCAGCATAACTTCGACATTATAATCACCAATGTGTAGTTCATAGAAGAAAAGCTTTCAAGAGGAAGATGGCTTGCTCATTATCCGCCCTAGCAAAGTTAAACAATGTAAGTAGCACGAGATAGGTAAATGACTTACATAGTCTCCTTGAACTCAACTGTCACCACAGTTAGATTCCTCGCAGTCTTCACCACTAATTCACACTGCAAAATGACACACAATCAGCTTCTCTGAATTGCAGATCCAAATCACAAGAATATCTGGTAGCTTACCGAAATATGAGCAGAAGAGAGATAAAGACATACTAAATTATCAAAGAACATCTGTTTGTATTCGACACAACGATTTCACACAAGACATGGATAGTCTCTCTGCAATTGATGTGTATGTTCCTCCATAACCCATTAAAGGAACATTACAAATCAAAGATCAAGACTTTACAAAACCCATATGATTTAATTAATTGAAAACCAGAGAGAAGAAGAAGAAGATTACGTATATGGCTGGAGTTACGATGACGGAGCACAGGTCACAGCCCCGAGCGATGGAGAGAACTCTAGTGCTGTTTTAAAAGACAAGAAAGAGGGAAAAACAGTCGCAGATTCTGAAGGTCACAGTCACGGTGGAGGAAAAAGTCGGAGCTGGTGATTTTGAGTTTAGGTTGGAGGAGGATCCTGTTGAAACGAGCGTTTCTCCGACGGTAATTAAACTCGTGATGAAGAACCAGTAACAGAAGACGATGGAGATTGGTGGAATTAAAGGAGGATGGACCGTCGTCTTTATCCAGATCTGCCTCTTCCACTTCTTCGTTGAACCAATTTTTGCATAGGAGTTCTAGACCATCGTCTCATCCAGATCCCCCTCTTCCAATTCTTCTTTACTCATGAGTCTTCCTCTTCTGAAAAATTACGAGTCTCTCTCTGTTCTTCCTCCTTAGGTCAGGACCACGGAGATCTCAGCTCCCGACTTTCTCGAAGAAAATTGCCCTAATTTTAATTTGGGGAGAAAGAAAAAATTTTAGGTCATTGATGCTGAAGGGAAGAAAATGTTTAAAGTGTTTAAGGGTGAGAAAAATTTTAGCATACGAATCGATGAATAAGTTATTTTAGCTTTTGGTTCAGTGATTTTTTGGCATAGCATTTTTTAAACGCTATTACATAGTAGCAAAATTTCTAAATTTACTTTTAATAGCAGTTATGAAAACCGTGCTATCCTTATGTGCTATCAATAACGATATTTCTTGTAGTGCATGCACTCAAACCATAGGTATTTAGGCGTACACAAAGTATTGCAATTGTCAAATGAGAATTTATTTTTGCTCTTTGCATCTACACAACGGTCACAGAAAAATATATCAAACAAAATCGATGTAAACATGTGTGTGTCCCTAGATCTTGTACTAACATATGTTACATACCAATACCAGTAACAGACAATTATATCATAAACTCCAAATACTAAACATACCCTTAAAAGCTACTCACTCTGATTTTATTACTTGTTTTTCAATGCAAATGTTTGGTAAAAATTTCAGTTTTATTTAACTGTTTTAATGTTTTGACCAATAAAAAAAATTAGAAAATATTTTAAAAAGGATAAAATAGAAAATTTAATGGTTTTTTAAATTTATGTGAAACAAACTTAAATGACAATGAATAAAAAATGGAAGGAATATATCCTAAATGTAAAATAGAGAACCCAAACCTATAAAAAAATTGTAAAAGTTAATTTAACATATTGTAAATGTATAAAATATGACAAAAATGAAAATGAGAAAAAAATGTATTTTTGAAAAGAAATATCTACAAAAAGCATTTTTTAACAATTTTTCTAATATCATTATGATCACCCTATATGTTGAGTTAAATGCAAGATTTATTTCATAAATGAAACAAAAATTGATTTCAAAATTGATATCGAAAACAAATGAAAACAAAAATTATATATAGTAATTTGTAAAATTATTAACTCTTCGTTCCATAGGTGGTTATTCCAGATAAATCAAACTGAATGCGATTTTTACAAAACCAAAATATTCCTTCAAGGAAACTGAACCATATCTTAAGCCGAATAGGAGCTAAACCAAAACAAAAAAAAAAACATGATCCGAAATTTTTGTTGAATACGTTAAAGTGGTATTCAATGTGCACTAAAAACTTAAATAAGGAATATGATTTGTTGAACTCCATTTTGTTTTTCTTTGTTTCTTTTGATAATGTTAACAAAGTGATTCACAAACATCAACTTGATAAAGTTTTAAAGATGTATGACGATTAATCCTTTTAGGAAACAATATATATATACAAAAACAAAATTTCAAAACCACCGTACATATGTGTGTCTAATCTAAAATAAGATTGGTTGGTGATTTGTCTTATTGGTCCGACTGATCTAGGAGACCGGTCTTTTCATTAATTTTCTCCTGAAATGATTTCGCGTTCGTAATTGTCAAAAATGAAATTAGGTGTCGCAGCCACTATTTTTACGAGAGCTGCTGGTGTCATCATTTTCGCTAAAAATAACAGCAACTGTTGGATGGATTAAAAGGTGTCGCTGCGACTGTGTTTAGTGTTTACGGTGTTGCCGGTGTACTCTCCGCAAACTTGACTCTCAACTCTCAAGTTTGTATTTTCGATCACTGGATCAGCCATCATGAAAAGAACAGAGCCATACTCATACAAAATTCTCATAAATATTAATTATATTTATATGGATGAGTATCATACGTATGTTTGTATGTTTCTTTTGGCTATTTTAATCTTACTAGTATTCAACTACTCAGGGCCAGTCCAAGTGTCTCTCCATTATCATTATTGCAGAGTTATCTGATTAGTATTCTTCTTACTTTACTTTCCCGAATTCTCTTATATTTGGTGCTAAAAAGATTTATTATATAGGATAATTTTAAAGGTTCTATGGATAAGATAGTCACAAAATTCACACCAAAAGTACCAAGATACGAGTGTTTCAAAAAAAAAAAAAGTACCAAGATATGAAAGTCTTATTGAAGTTGCAAGATACAGTAATTTTTAACTATATATAAATTTATTCATTTAATAGTATTTTGTCGTCTTGAAGGTGAAAGATACACAAAGGATCATGATCTCAAAACGTCAGAGAAAACTCTAACAATGTTACACATTCTGTTATACACTATATCGCGTTCTGGAACATAAGACGGCACATTATGACGTCCGGTACGAACAGCTTCACACACAACTATAATAACAAAGACTTTCGCAGCCGCCTGAGATGTTAACTGGTAGTTCTTAGAGCTAGCAAACCCTATAGCTTCCGCGTTCGATTTAACAGCTGACTCATAATATGTTATGCAAGACCCATACGAGATCTTGAGCTTCGGATCAGTCGTGGTTCTTGCTAAGCCTTTCATCATTGCTAGGTTATTATATCCCAAATATTGCGTCATTCGGAGGACAAAACCGAGAAGACCATTCAAGTCAAGGGTGAACGTTTTTGGATAAGTGGTTAGCCAAGAGAAGCAGAAGGTGGTTTTTATTGTCGGTTGTGAGCAGAGTTGGTTAAGTGATTCATTTGTGACAAAGATGAAGACAAATGAGTGACTAATAAAAGAAGGAGAAGAGGAAGAACTGAAAGTATGTTTCTTTTAACGCAAGGAAAAACCATTGTCGTGGATGTGGAGAATAATTATGAGTAGACTTAGATATGTTGGAAGTGCATATTTGCTTACTAGTATACATATTTTTTGGATGGCAAACGTGGTAATGTGTAACTCCTATTTGGCAAGCTGTATCTTGGTGTGTAAGGCTAATGAATTGTGACCCAAATTTGTTTATTCTAGTCAATTGTTGCCTCAAATTCAATTGGGAAGACATATCTTTCCTTAGAAAATCCATTTTTATTGGATATGAAATCTAAGATATCCTTATAAATCTATGAAATTCTTCTTCAACTAAATTCAAAATGGTATTCAATCCACCATTTTTCAATTGATAATGAACTAGTCAAAAAAAAATATCTAGATTGTTAGATCATTTCCATCTTTGAAACAAATAAAATAGAATTCTGATAGGATTTGAAAAAAAAATATCATTTAAACCATGAATTTAATATCTAGTATTGTTGACAAAGCCAAATAAACATGTCGCTAAAATTTGATAACGGAGCAACTAACATCAGTTTGGTCCATCCATCGTTAACTAATCTGTTATCAATAAAATGAGGTCAAACATTTTTTTTTTTTTTCTAAAGAAAAAAGATAATAAATAAAGGGGTGACACCAAAAAGAAATATTAAGACCCCAGAATAAATGATGAACCATAATTGTCAAGCCACGTATCTACTACTGTCCACGTCTATTCGTACAATCGCCGCAGATACTGAATGATCGTTTTAAAAAGCTCTGGTCTGGACGCTCTTTATTTCACCCTTTATCAACAACCACTTTTTCTAGTGTACATGTTCACATTTTGGAGTTGCTTGCTTTGCCTCATTTTTTTAAAAAAAATATTATTTTTATATCGATAGTTCGACACATGTTTTTCTTTTTTGAAAACGGAATATCGATACATGTTTAAGCATGCCATAATAAAACATACCTTAATTCATGAAATTATATTAAATGAGTTTTATCAGTGTGGTACAGCAGGACTTAGTTCAATTATTGATTTAGATTTCATGTTACTACAACACTATTTTTAAAAAAAAAGGTTTTTAAAAGTTTCGTGTAATTTTTATTTTAATTCTGTATCTATGAAGTTTATGAGTGGTATATATAAGTCTCACCGTATGTCTACCGCTCTAATTTTAAAAAGGTTGTTAAAGTCTCGTGTTAATAAGTACCAAATTTTAGTATCGTTAATCATTTCATGATTTCAAATTAAGTATCAGAAAGCTTACACAACTGAAAAAAAAAAATTATATGTAGTGAAGTAATTGGAGCTTATGTGAATTGTGAAGTGAACCAGTGTAGTATAGCAGAGAGAGAAGAGATCTTGCGTCGAACTGTCTTAGACCACTTTTAGTGGGCGATACTCTTACAAATTCTTTTAATAAAAAATAATAAAAATAAGAGAGAAGAGAAAAAGTAGGAAAACAGTTTCTTCCCATGGTAACTCGAGAAGCGATTCTCATATCATATATGACAGGTGTTGTTTGCTCAATAGAACAACTATTAAAAGATAAATAAATAATAATAATTTGTTCAAAAAAATCTTTTTGAAATTTTTTTGAGAAATGGTCGGCCGTTATTCCACTAATGATGCCCTTATAAATGACTTGAGAGGGAGGAAAGCAACCTCATTGATGAGATTTGACTCTCTATTATATTTTTTTAACAAGTTTGTGGATGAGATTCAAGTTACCAATAGTACATTTTTACCAAAAAAGTTAAAAAAAAAAATTACATAGGAGAATAAACTTTATTATTTTGAACGTTCACATGATTAAAAGTTTAAACCAGTAATATCTTATTAATCAATCACTTAGAGAATACACAAACCAAGAAACCTTTACAAGCCCAAAAAAAAAAACAAAAACAAAAACAAAATCATGAATGGTAGATTTTCACTAGTCCGATTAGAATAGTTAGAAAGGTTAAGGGGTATTGTGGAAAATAAAAGTAGGTAGGGGATCAAACTTGCAAATTTCATAAAAATATTTAGTTGAAAATTTAATAAGGTGTTATTGGATTATAATTTATAAAGAGTTCAACAAAATCATTAAAAATAAATAAGTAAAAGATTTTTAAAGATTGCTAGAGAGTATTATATAGTTTTGTTGATTAATATTCTAAAATCTTGTAAAGTGCTTCAAACAATCTTTGTATTTTTGTGATATTTTCCATAACTTTATTTTGTAAACAAAATGTTTAAAATCATGAACCAATAATATAATAATTGAATTCATTAACAATCCTAGATTTTTTTGTTTTAATTAAATAACACAAAACTTTTACTGGCTTTATAAAAGTCTGAATAAAATCACCCAAATTTGTTAAAATTTTAATTGACTTTTTTACAAATCACAAACTAATAACATTAATCTATAACAAAATTTAACAAAATCTTAGATCTAATAACAACAGAATCTAAATAACATTTTAAAAAAGAAAGTCTTTAAAATTCTATTCAAATCGCAAACCAATAATTCTCACTTAAAGCATCTCAAATCCATTTCTATATTTGCCTATATTTATAAAAGAAAATATAGCCATCTACATTTTAGAGTCAAACTTGCTCCAATCCACATCTATTCTCACCTTTAAAATAAAAATTGCTATATTTTTTTTAATAAATATAGCAATCTCTATTCTAGAGCTGATAATAGAAATGAGTTGGAACAAAACTATCTCTGTTATAGAATTCTTATAGTTTAGAGAAAAAAATAAAAAAATCTATATTACAGATGGTCTTAGTAAAATAAAAAATAAAAATAAAAAAATAGAGAACTCAATAAAAAAAATCCCTAAAATACCCAAAAATTAACGGAACATTCCAATTTTTTTATATTTCGATTCACTCTCTCATCATTACATAGACAGACAGACACCATCGGAAGGGCTCTCTCGTATTCTTCTCAATCTCACGACGACCAAATCTGTATGACCAGATAATATTACTCTTCTACTTGTTGACTTCGTTGTTCAGTTTCTTTTAGGGGTTGGTTCTACTTCCTCGGATTTTTTTTTTGGGTCAAAAGAGCTTCGAATTCGAGTGTGAATCATCAAGATGGACGGCGACGGTTCCCGCAGGCTTATCGGCTCGGAGATTCATGGATTCCATACCTTACAAGGTATAAGACTAAGACCCATCTCTTTGTTTTTTATTTTATTATATGTTTTGTTGTTTTTTGATTCGCTGGTTCTTTGGTTTATTCCAGTGAGTCTTGTTGTTTTGGTCAAGCTGTGTGGTAGTTGAGTCTTTGTTATATTATATAAAAAAATGTAATTTTTATGAAATTGTATACCCCTTTTATTATTGGGTTTTGGAGTTTATTTTTTTTTTTGGTGTGCAAATGGAGTTTATTATTACACTTTGTATATATTTGTTTAGATGACGTGGCCGTTTTTGTTTGCAGAGCCTTTGAACTTGAATTTGTAGTTAGTTACTGTCGAAATATTGAGGTTCCTTAAGTTTTTTATATGTGGATTTAGTGTATGATTCATAAGTTTATAGTCTGCAATCTTTTTGGGAAATTATAGACTTTTGGCATCTGTCGAATTTGAATTTGGATAATTCAGAGATTTTTTTGGAAGGAAGTGATGAAATTGTGTGTTGTGCCTGAACAAGTTTACTTGTGTGTTGTAAGCACAAAAGCTTAGAAACATATTATATATGTTTGTGATGATGGATATACATATTGAATACGTTTTGGTGTACCTTGACATATGTTCTGGTTGTGTGTTTTGCAGATCTTGATGTCCAGACAACATGGGAGGAAGCAAAAAGCAGGTGGCTCCGGCCAAACGAGATCCATGCTATCCTCTCTAACCCTAAATACTTCACCATCAATGTCAAGCCGGTGAACTTACCCAATAGTAATCATTCTCTTCTACCCTCAAATAGCCACTCAAATATTTGAGGGTGTTTGTTCAAGTTTCTATACACTAATGTTATGTTTCATTATTTTGTAGGTGGCAGACTTATATTGTTCGACCGTAAGATGTTGAGGAACTTCAGAAAGGATGGTCATAACTGGAAAAAGAAGAAAGACGGAAGGACAGTTAAAGAGGCTCACGAACACCTCAAAGTGAGTTTTTTTTCTTCTGTAGCTTATATCTTCTTAAAAGCTCATATCATGATTTTTTTTCCCCAGCTAATTAATGTCCTTTGAATGATGCTAGGTTGGTAACGAGGAAAGGATTCACGTATACTATGCCCATGGTGAAGATAAAACTACTTTTGTTCGGAGGTGTTACTGGTTACTGGATAGGTATGTAGTAAGCAAATATCACTGACTTGTCTGCTATATGTTCTTTTAGAAATTACTTGATTAGAGGCCCTTCTCTTCAGAAGGTGATGAAAGTTAATCATCTCTTCTTTTTTATGGCAGGGCTCGAGAGAATATCGTCCTTGTACATTACCGTGATACACAGGAGGTTTGTTTTCTTTTCTCTCATTTGTGTTTCTTATGTTACAAAGTGATTGTTGGATCAGTGTGATGTATTTCTTTGCTGTCCATGTTTGGATTCTCTCTTTCTCTATTGAATAGTCCCTGTCTCTGGTCACTCCTCTTTGATATTTTGATTGGTTGAACTGATATGTTCAGGCAGCTACATCATCGGGGGAGTCAAACTCTAGTCCTATCTCTGTCTCTGATCAGACATTCCCAAATCTCGTGGCACCTGAAAATATTGACTTTAGCATCGAGAACTCACGTTATCTAGGTGAGACACAATTTTCAAGTGATCTCGATTTTTCACAGTTTTACATGATAGTATTAGGATCTGATGCTTGGAAACTTTGAATGCTTGCTCTGATTTCTTCATCTGGACACTTATCACTCTTTCTTTTGGCGGGTCACAGCAAGCAACAACAGCCCAGTTGTTAGAAATCATGATATTAGCCTTCATGATATCAATACGCTTGATTGGGATGAGCTGCTGATACCAACCGATCTTAACAACCTATCTGCACCAACCGTAGGTAAGTTACACAGGATCTGATTATGTCAGTTTGTGCAGTTAAAGAACAATGGGGTGATGTTGAAGATATATTTTTTTCTGTGATCAGATGATTTGTCATACTTCACAGAACCACTCCAAAATGCTGCAAACGGTTCTGCAGAGCCTGTGTATATGACAATGGCTGATGAATCTCTTGATGCTTTGCTTAACAATGGTCCACAAAGTCGAGAGAGTTTTGGAAGGTGGATGAATTCATTTATCGGCGAATCTAATGACTTGCTGGAGGGTCCTTCCTTCAGCCCCATGGTTACGCATGACCAGGATCCGTTAGCTCCTCAAGCTTTATTTCAACCGCACTCCAACATACCTGAGCAAGTGTTTAACATAACTGATGTTTCACCTTCTTGGGCCTATTCTTCAGAGAAAACAAAGGTAAGAAGATCTCAATCTAGAGATAGTATGTGCTATCATATGAATAAGTTGATAGGTATGGAATGCAAAATGGAGAGCATAACTTTCTTACATAATGATTCTGCAGATTCTTGTAACTGGGTTCTTGCACAACAGTTATCAACATCTCGAAAGATCAAACCTGTTCTGCATTTGTGGTGACTCGTGTGTCCCTGCGGAATATATCCAGGCGGGAGTCTACCGTTGCATCATACCTCCGCACTCGCCTGGGTTGGTAAACCTCTATCTTAGTGTAGACGGCAACAAACCAATCAGCCAATGTTTCAGGTTCGAACACCGTTCAGTCCCAGTTCTTGATAAGACCATCCCTGAAGAAAATCAAGAATCCAAATGGGAAGAATTTGAGTTCCAAGTCAGACTTTCTCATCTTCTATTTACGTCTTCCAACAAACTCAACGTTCTCTCCAGCAAAATCTCACCTACTAATCTGCGAGATGCCAAAAAACTCGCTAGCAAAACGTCCCATCTTTTAAACAGTTGGGCTTATCTACTCAAGTCAATCCAGGGGAATAAGGTGTCGTTTGATCAAGCGAAAGATCATCTCTTCGAGCTTACTCTGAAGAACAGGCTTAAGGAATGGCTTATGGAGAAAGTGCTCGAAGGTCGCAGCACACTGGATTATGACTCTAAAGGCCTCGGTGTGATCCACCTTTGTGCCATTCTTGGATACACTTGGTCGATCCAGCTGTTTTCGTTATCAGGTTTGTCGTTGAACTTCCGTGATAAACAAGGGTGGACTGCTCTTCATTGGGCAGCATACTACGGAAGGTAAAAATGATCCCTTTCAAAAAGTTATATGTACTTTGTTGTAAGCTACTTATTTCTGTATACTCTTTTTTCTTGGGTTTTGAAGGGAGAAAATGGTGGCTGCTCTTCTTTCTGCTGGGGCGAGACCAAATCTGGTGACAGACCCGACAAAACATAATCTTGACGGATGCATGGCGTCTGATTTGGCACAGCAAAATGGATATGACGGTTTAGCTGCATATCTTGCTGAGAAATGTTTGGTTGCTCAGTTTAGAGACATGAAAATTGCTGGAAACATCAGTGGCAATCTGGAGGCTTGCAAGGCGGAGATGATGAACCAAGGCACTCTCCCGGAAGATGAGCAGAGTCTCAAGGACGCTCTGGCAGCATACAGAACAGCTGCAGAAGCAGCGGCTCGGATTCAGGGTGCGTTTAGGGAAAAGGCGCTGAAGGCGGCACGGTCCAGCGTGATTCAGTTTGCTAACAAAGAAGAAGAGGCTAAGAGCATAATTGCAGCTATGAAGATTCAGAATGCGTTCCGGAAATATGATACGCGTAGGAAGATAGAAGCTGCTTACCGGATTCAGTGCAGGTTCCAAACTTGGAAAATGAGAAGAGAGTATCTGAATATGCGGCGTCAAGCAATTAGGATCCAGGTATGAAGTGAACAGTTACTCCTGTGACCCAAAACTAAGAGAACCACACAAGATTCAGCAGCCAGGATTATAAGTTTACTCTGAACTTGGCTGTTCATAATAACTACATTTGTCTGAATTCCGCAATCTATAAGACAGTGAAAGTCCACACATATACATATATCATAACGTTTGTCTGAATTTTGCAACACATTTAAGTGTCTTTCCCCTTCTTTTGCAGGCTGCTTTCAGGGGATTACAAGCACGGAGGCAGTACAAGAAGATCGTATGGTCAGTAGGAGTGTTAGAGAAGGCAGTTCTGAGGTGGAGACAAAAGAGAAAAGGGTTTAGAGGACTCCAGGTTGCAGCAACGGAGGATTCTTCAGGTGAGACAGAGGAAGATTTCTACAAGACGAGCCAGAGGCAAGCAGAGGAGAGGCTGGAGAGATCTGTAGTGCGAGTCCAAGCCATGTTTAGGTCTAAGAAGGCTCAACAGGATTACAGGAGGATGAAACTCACGCATGAAGAAACTCAGGTGAAATCTATTTTTTTGTTTCTTACATTTTTGAAGCTCATTTTAGGGGGAAAAAGACATAAAACGGAGAAATAAATTAATACATGGAGTAACGAATCTTGTTGATAATGTGATGCAGTTGGAGTACGATTGCCTGGACGACATTTGATATTGATATATGGCTATGGAGAGGTGAGTCAAAAAGAGGTTGGTGTTGAACCTGGATTGTATTGATCTGTAAATTATGTGAATGGAAGAGGGTACTCGACCTTTCAGAAATTGGTTTATAATAAACTACAAAAGTATTCTCACAACGGAGACCACCAACCTTTGTTGTTGATTGATGTATGAAAAAAGGAGAAGGCAGAATTAACAACTAGATATAGTTTTTTTTTGGGGTCTATTTCTACAATGGGGTTCTTCTAGGACTCTGGTGTAATCTACAACGTATATTATGTAATATGAAATTGCAAGTAACCAGAGAAAATCTTATGTACATGTGTAGTCTTAAAATAGGTTCTTCTGCCACCTCGCGTCCGAATCTGATGAAAATAATGGCCAGAAAAGTGATTTTACTAGTAAAAAGAGTTGAATCTTCCAAAAGTGAATTCTCTCTTCAAAAAACAATACAAAAAACAAATTCACAATCGCAGGCTCTACTAATGGAAACCATGAAACAATCAAACAAATACACGTGAAAGCAGAGACAAGACTCCAACATAAATATTCTCAAAGAAAGAAGAAGGCCTTGTAGATATATCTTCTAAGTCTTCACTTACTGAAGGTTGTCTCTCATCATCCCCTCCTCTTCTTGGATCCTCCTCTTTCGTGTTTAGCTTTATCTTTGCATCACCCTAAAGTACAACCACAAATTTTCTTGCTTCAAGATGTTTCTCCTCCCCCAATAAGTTTTTGTTTTTGTGTTTTATTATACAGCCACTTTATCACTTACTGTCCTTGTAGCTTGACTTTCAACCTAAAAATTGAACTTAAGCGTAAGATTCTTTTGCTTTCTAGTAGAGGATTTGAATCTATTAATTGCAGTTAACAGTAAAGGGGATCCCTGGTCAATGTCATGAGTATATGTTTGTAGAAAGCTCGTAGACTGTTTTGCTTTACCTTGGCTGCTTTGAACAGTTCGTCGAGGACTTCAGACAGTGTTGGGTGTGCATGAACTGCCAATTTTATGTCCTGCAGAGATACAGTAACCATGCAGGATTAAGAATTAGATATAGTTAATGCGTTTTAGTATTTTCAACAGCTAAGGTACTATATATATGACTCAATTACCTTGTTGAGAATCATGAATATCAAAGACTAAGAGCTACAATACAATAGGAATCAGGAACTAAGCAGCCAGAGTACTGAAAATCCTACCTGAATGCGTGTTCCAAGAGCAATTGCATTGGACGCTTCATGGATTAGATCAGCTGCATGCAGTCCAAATATATGAACTCCTAGGATTTCACCATTGTCAGGTCGGTATATCATCTGCATAACACAAGCAATGAGATCTCTTTTCTTCTTTTATAAACCAAAAATAACCAACAACTTTTGCTTCTCCCACCTTTGCTATTCCTTCTCCTTCATTTTCAGCTAAGGCCTTTGTGTTAGCCTTGAAACTTGTCTTGGCCACACTTACTTTAAATCCTTCCTTCTCACCTTTTTCTTTCGCTTGAGGCTGACAAAACAAGGGAATAATGTCAAAACCTAAGGAGTTACAGTAAGCATATCCTGCTCATAACATTCTTCTTTTTGACCCTCTTCAGTACAGAAAGCACTAGGATTCAGAATATTACCTCTGTCAATCCCACCATACTGATTTCAGGATGAGTAAAGCAAGCAGCTGGGATGCTTAGATGATTAAGCACATGATCTCTACCGCTGACTTGCTCGACCACTAACCAAAGAGTAAAAGCTTAGAGTTTAATACAGGTCCCATGAAGAAGAAAGGGAAAATATTCACTGCATTATCATTAGTAGCCTGCCTACTGATAAGCCATTTACCAGATATTCCTTGGGCACTGGCTGCATGTGCAAGCATCAATTTACCATTGGCATCACCAATGCAGTACAAGTTGGGAACCTATCAAGTAAAAATGAATTTTAGCATATAAAAGAATCGCTGATAAAAAAAAGGTATGTATATGCAAATAAAACCGACCAGAGTCCCATTTCCATCGATCACACGCATTCGCTCATCAACTGGTATGAAGCCTCTCTGCGTCACAACATTGACCTGCATTGAGATGACGGCTTCAAAGTTAATTTTCTGACGAACAAATATTTTCTGGTAACCAAAATGACAATACTAGTTGGTGGGATTTAGTGTCAAATCATACATTTTCCAAGCCAAGTCCATTGGTGAATGGAGCTCTTCCAGTAGCAATAAGAGCAGCATCTACCTGGAGAAGGACAACAAACTCACACTTTCAGCGCAGAAATTCACATGGTAAAGAAAATGAAACCAAAAGACATGACTATATCTTTTCTTTTTTTTGGAAGAAAAAGGCATAACAGTAGCTTCTCATTCACAATGTATACTTATATTTCTGTGGGAAGAGTAACAATGTGGTTAATGCAGCGAAAAGCAAAAATAGTGGAAAAACAAGACTTCTAAGGACCCACTAGTCTACCAACGGCACATATATTCCCAATTCAGGCATGAATACTAAGTATCTGTTAAATATTCTCATTGTCATATAAAATATAGAGAGCTCTGATGGTTACCTCCAAAGTATCCTTAGGTTCCTTTGTTTTGGCATCAATAAGCTCAATCAAAACTGGTTTCCCATCCTTTGCTGGAGTAATCTGGATAAGGAATAGATTTAAGTTTAAAAGATGAATACAACATGGGCACACTGTATAGAGAAAGAAAAGCAGTATTTGCAATGCATGATTTCAACAGGCTCACTTTGCTCGCAAAGACTCCAGTATGATAGTCAATCTTTCTTGGATTAATCAAAACCCTCTGTGCTAGCTTACTGATCTCAGGATCAAATCCAGGCATTAGCTGATCCAGAGCTTCAATAAAAGTTACCTGCACAAAAGGTTCCCGTTTTTCGATCACTAATTATAAAGGTCGAGCAAACCTAACGAAACATAAAATAGAAACGACACATATTCAATTTAGATCGAGCAACCAATAGACTTGGTAGCTTAGAACCTAGTTTACTACTATTTTACAACAGCAAACTCAATACAGTATGAGACCTAACAAAGACTAGAAAATTGGAGAACATTCCTAAGTTGCAGATATTACAATCTCAACTACAAGGACACAACATCAAAAGTAATACCATTAGTAGAGAAACATCATGTTACCTCACTTCCAAGTGCGGTGTAAACATCACTGAACTCAAGACCAATATAACCACTTCCAACAATTGCAATCCAATCAGGGACAGACTCCAATTTCAAGGCATGGTCACTGGTGATTACAGTCTTTCCTGCAGCACCAAAATATAAACATTCAAGGAATCAAAGTCTGCTTGCTTTTTGCACTCAAAAGAATAGAGAATGAATATTTGCAGGCTTCTCCTTAAACAACTCTACGTTCAAATAAGAAACGTACCATCAACTTCAATTCCTTTAGGAACAAACGGCACAGATCCAGTGGCAATGATTATATCCTTGGCAGTGATAATATTGTCCTTCCCATATTTAACCTTTTGTGGCCCCTGCAGAAGAAATACAAAGAGTTAGGATCATCGTTCAACAAAAATGTATCCTGTTAATGTCAAGCAAGTCAACGTGAAAGAAAAAACACGTACTGACCAGAACACTGCCAAATCCTGTCAATATATCAACACCAAGTGCCTTCATAGAATTGGTCAGATTGTTTCGAATTTTGGTAGCCAGGTTATTAGCATGGTCAGCCACACCCTGACGATCATACCCAGCAGCTGAAACCTGTTTTCCAAGTTTAAACCAAAAACAATAGCTCATTAGCAGCATACTTGAACCATCTACAACCATTTCACGCCAAAGACAAAACCTAGCAACTTTATAAATCAGAGAACATGAGAGTTGATGACTTACCTGTAGACCAAAGGACTTCATGTGATGTTCGTTCTGAAGTTCCCGCATTCTACCACTAACAGCAAGAAGAGCTTTAGAAGGTACACACCCTCTGTTAACACAAGTCCCTCCAACAACATCTCCTTCAATGATGGCAGTTTTAAGTCCCTAATAAAAGCCAATGTTTCCATAAACATAAAGATCATAACAATCATAAAAAAAACACAGCATGATTCATCAACCCATTGTGTCACATAAGCAGAAAGTTCAAACCTTTTCAACAGCGTGCAAAGCAGCTCCGTGGCCACCAACTCCAGCTCCGATGATGATCAAATCATAATCGAAAGATTTGGGAGGAGCACCGTTACCATTACCATTACTCGAAGCAGAAGCAGAGACTTGGAATCCACTACTCTGAGTTCGGTTACTGCGCAAAGACAACTGATTCGACGGAGAGAAACCAAACGCTTCCCGGCGGAGTCCGCAAAACCGGAGATTCTTAGGCGTAGAGAAAACGGAAGCAGTTGATCCGACCACGTGGTTGGGTCTTGTAAACGACGACGTCTGTGAGAACGAAAGCGTCATAGCTGATTGTATTGTAAGAGACAGAGAGAGAGATCTAACAGAGGAAGACGCAGATGACAGAATTAAACTCGGCGGAGACAGAGTGAGTGTAATAGCTAACAACGGAGGCGGAGTTTTCAAAGCGCCTTCGTTTGTTTTGTTTGTTTAACCACTTCTTTTTTGTACACGTGGCATTACGACTTTGCTTATCATTTTTTCACTTTTTTCAAACCTGATTTTTAACTTTTAAAACATTTTAATTTTTAACCGATAGCCGCTTCTCTCCCCCGGCACAACTCCCGAGTTCTCTTCTCCCGGCGGCGTCGTCTCAAATTGGCGCCGTTGGGCTGCTTTCCGTTCACTGCGGCTCTCTCCTCTTGTATCAACACTGCTTCTGGATCGATTTCGAATCCACCGGAGGTTTTTCGATCGGTCACGCTACTTCGGCCATGCGTAAGCTTCAACTCCTTTCTTACCCCTCTGCTCAACCGGTGGTTCGTCTCAACGAGGTGATTCTCCCGAGACTCCAGCCATTCGATGATAAATCTGAGATTTCTAGGCTCCATGTGTGTTCTGCTCTTCACCTCTCTTACCGGTTCCCCTTGAAGTCAATCCCATCATCTCCTTCCTCCTTGGGTTCTTACCCCATCACCAAGTGTTCTATTTGGCCGATGCTAGAAGCAAGCTCTGTTTTGATGCCGGAACTGCACGATGCCTGGTTGATAAAAGCGTCAATCATGGTGACCTTGTATCCCCCTCCTGTATCTTTGGTCTCTTTAGTTTGTGTCTTGGCTATGCTCTCCTCTGATCTGCCGCTTTATCCAATAAAGATTTGCCTCACAAACAAGACCATTCTGCTTTATGCTGATCCTGTTACTGGACGGAACTTTGACGACTCACGCTTTCATTGCAGCGCCCTACAAACTCCTCCTCTGTCCTCACGACCCAGATTTGAGCCCAACTCTTATCCGCAAACCCTAGTAGATAGAGTACTTAGACTAGTATTGGTTATATGTCTGATCCTGAAGCCCTTTAGACCCTATAGAAGATTATCGAACCCAACTCGGATAGGTCACTCTGCCTCTATTTTTGTTGGCCGCAAACAATCATATAGCTGTGTAATTGCCTCTCTAGAATGGTTAGATAAATCCCTTTGTCAAGATCAGTTGGAAAGTATATACCAAACACCCACCGAACCCCTTAGCCTGTATCATTACCACTCTCATCTCGGCTCCAACCTAGTGTATATCTTAGTGCATCACAGCAAAGCAGACAACAAGCTTTGTGTGGGAACCCTTAACCTCCATGACTATGAGCTTCATGTGAGGGAGGATCTACCTGCTCTGTTACGACCTTGTTTGTCTCTCCCTAGGTTCAACCTTATAAAAATCCTATCCTTCATTCTCCTCCAACTATCATTAGGGTGGAAACTCGGGTATGTCTTAATATCGCATTGCAATATCGGCTACAAGCTTTGTGTTGGACTCCTTAACCTCCATGGCCATTGGTTTCATGAGAGGGAGGACCCACCTGCTTTGTTACGATATTGCACATATCTTTTTAGAGTCCTAGATATAGCTTCGTCCCATGCTATGAGAATTGAGCCAGAAAAATGTTTTACACTTTGATCAATTTGTCTTGAACCTCCTCTCATTGGCTAGAGCACCATCCATTGCTTCACCTATGTACCACCTTTGTAAACGCTCCACTGCATATATTGCAAGAGCTATTGTTGATCACTTGTTGATCGAGGATGTCGCGGAGCTTGTCTTCAAAAGCGCTTCCACCATGGTCCCAACAAATCTTTCAAGCTTTGCTAGCCTCCCAAAGACTTGCATCTTCTTGGATAACTCATGGAACCAATATCTCTATATGCTTTGTAACCTTGTTAAGCTTTGTAACTTTATTTGCTTCTCTTTGTATGAACTCTCCTCTTTGAGGATTTAAGTTTTAATAAAAACTTGTTTGACAAAAAAAAAAAAAAAAAAAAAAAAAAGACATTTTAACCGAATCAAATGACCACAGTAAATAGTTTTGCTGTATTAATTTATTGTTAGATAAACGGAGAGGTAGACAAATACATAGCAAATGTTTTAGTAATTGTTTCAAAACAATTGAGAATCCCAAGGGGGACAATGATCAATTTTTCCAGTCTTTTCGTTGATTTGGCAAGGTCCTTCTGGGCGTAACTTCCATTCGCATCTTTTGCAACCACAATCTCCAGATTCAAAACTGCAAGCGTACTTGGTATCTCTAGAGACACTTGGTAAGAATTCGAACGACCACGTTCCACCTGGCATCATTATCCTAGTTTTAAAAGAACTTGTAGCCTTCATAGTCATCATCAATTCAAATTTATTTTAATAGATATATAAAATATATCTAAAATCAACTTATTTGTAAATACTCTCTAAACACAAGATATGCAAGAAAATATCTTTAAAAAGATTTATGTAAATATATTTTGTAATCATAAATAAAAATAATATATATTTATGAAAATAAACTATTTCATGAATTACGTTTGTTGTTTAAGAAAAATTATCAAAAACACATTTTTTAAAAACAAAAAAAAAGAAGTAAAAAAATTTCAATTTATATTTGTATTTCTAAATAGTAATTACCCTAAAATAAGTATTTAAAACTCTAAAATTCTATAATTACAATTAGTTGACTATATTGTGTTACTATATATTTATGCAAAATTAAATATTAATAAGTAGCTTTTTAATTTTTTTACTATGAACAAATTTTCTTCTTCAGAAAGAAATAAATTATAAGTCCAAAAATGTGAAAAAGCATAAAATTTAGTTATGTTCTTATCCAAAAATTTTGGACAATAAAAATTAGACAAGTTAATTATTTAAAAGAGAACATTTATGGGACATAAAAATTTTTACGGGTAGGGATGAGATGAAACAGGACGGGACATGACAAGACGGGATGGGACGAAATATCTTTGTCATTCTAAAATAGTTGCGTGTAGGTTATATACTTGCAATACTCCATACTAAAACCAAATTAATATCTGATATTTGAATTGAACACCTTTAAGCATAATGTTACCATTCAAAGGATTAACGATGTCTAAACAACATACTCATCTAATTTTAACACCATGTAAGTAAACTTAATATACTACTCAACACTATTTAAAATTATAAAAACTTAAATAAACCAAAACATTTTATGCATTCAAAATATACATAAATTAATTACAATATATGTCATCCTGTGTTGTAGCACGGAGTATTACCTAGTTATATATTAAAGAAAACTTCATCACGGTTGTGTGTTGGTAAAAATAAAATAAAAATAAGAGTGTTTTCATTAAAAAATAATATGAAATACTTTTATTGATTATATTGTATATTAGTGAAATACAAGTACACGACATTGTTAAAATGTTATCAAAGCAACTAAGAATTCCAAGGTTGACAAACATCATACATGTTAGTTTCTTTGTTTAATTTGCAAGCTCCATTTTTTTGGATCTTCCAATGGCAATTCCTACATCCAAACTTGGCGAATTCTCTGTCTCTGCTCTGTTTGTAGATATCGAAGTAATGCATCTCATGTTCCCATCCAAACCTGCAAAAAAACAAAGTGCCCCCAAAAATACTGGGTTTGAATTTAAACGACCATGTTTCATTTGGTGGCATAACCGAGACTCCAAAATCATCGCTTTTTGATTTACAATGATACCACAACAGCAAAGAACCACCAAGATCATTGTGTATAAACACTGTTGTCCTTGGGTTGTCGAAACCGGTTGTAGGAATCCTAGCATTTTGAGCGTCACATATCAATACTACATTAACACACATAGTCGTAATGATTAAGAGAGCCGCAAGTTCTAGTAGAGAACCCATTTTTTTTTTTTTGTAATATGAAAAGTATTATATATGGATAACTACTCTTTCACTCAATATTCACTTATATATACATTTTTCAAGTACATTGGGAAAAAAAAACCTTGGAGTTTGTAGTTATTTTCAACCAATGCCATTGACATTAAATATTAAGTCTATAATTAATATCAAAACAAGATCCCTTTTTTCTTAAACAGATTTCCCTTTATTGTATATGGATGACTCTTTCACTATGGCCATGATTGAAAATGCATATGAAGGAGTTTTTTTTTTAGTTTTATCATCCAATCAACATTTATTAAAAGAGCATATAAGAGAGCATTTAGAAGAGATGCTATCATATGTCATTTGAAATATTTGCCAAACATTTACCTTTAAAATACTAATATTATTAAAATAGTTTTATATAATTAATTTATTTTGTAAAAGTGTCAAAAAATTGTGATTTCATAAAACATTAATTTATTTGTGATAAGATAATATTTATCAGTAACTTATTAATGTTATTATTTAAAATAATATAATAATTTATTTAATACATTAAAAATATTAATATTAAAATATAAATGTAGATATAACTTTATAATATAGTATTATTTTATTTTATTTTAATGTTGGAGTTTGTGGTTATTTTCAACCACTGCCATTAACATTAAATATTAAGTAGATAATTAATATCAAAACAAGATCCCTTTCTCTTAATCAGATTTCCCTTTATTGTATATGGATGACTCTTTCACTATGACCTTGATTGAAAATGCATATGAAGGATATTTTTTTTAATGTTATCATCCAATCAACATTTATTAAAAGAGCATATAAGAGAGCATTTAGAAGCTACAGATGCTCTCATATGTCATTTGAAGCATTTGTCAAACATTTACCTCTAAAATACTAATATTATTAATATAGTTTTTTATATAATTAATTATTTTGTAAAAAGTGTCAAAAAATTGTGATTACATGAAACATTAATTTATTTGTTATAAGATAATAATATTTAATAACCCCTCTTAAGATTTCCGAAATCTAAATTTACATTAGACTGAAATTGGATTAACACCTTTGACAAAAAAAAAAAATTGGATTAACACATGATTCACCATTTGACCTTCAATTCAATTTAGTAAGATATTTCCGTAGTAAGCGTTTTTTTTTGTTCTTTAAAAAAAAAATTAATGCAATTTAGTGTTTTGTATAATATGAGTAAAAGTAAAACTTATGTATAAAAGGAAACTTTATCATGGTTAGTAATACTTGGATATACATTAGAGCCATTTCTGGTATCGATTATGATTTATTTCAATATATGAAATATATGATGTAGTCAATAGACATCCTACTATATTAATTGGGAAATACAAATATGAAACTAATCTTAAAATGTGTACAAAATTACATTCAATTGTCATTAGAAAATTTTAATTAAGCTTAATTAATTAATTTAAATAAATATAATTAATTAAAAAATAAAATAAAAACTCACAGATCAAATATAACAAAAAATCTAGAAAAAAAATATTTTCTCTCTCTAATAAATTATGGACGAAATTACTAAATATTTTTTTTTAAAAAATATATAAACTAATCAGAATTTTAAAAACTAAGATTTTATATCCAAATTTACAATATAATTATTTTTAATAACTAAATTTCGAAAATTTTGTTAAGATTTCAAATTATGATTCTCCTATCATCTTTATTTTATTTTATTTACAAATTGTTTGGAATTTTCATTTAATACGTATGATTAATAAAGTACAGAATTTTTTATGCATATGTTGTGATTTGAATTTTTAAAAACGAAGATATATTAATCAATCTATAAAAAATATATGTTTTAATTTCCACATTCGCGGGTTGGTAAAACTAAATTTATATAGATGATAAATTAATAATTTTTATTTACTCTCAATTATAAAATTAAAATTACTACTTTATATTTCACAAAATAATGATGCAAATACAACAAACAAACAATATAAAACTGTAATATACGGCAAAAATAAAATACTATAATATTCCAAAATACTTAGTATTCAAATAGACTAATAGATTTACAGAAAAATTAAAAATAAATATTATCTCAAATAAAATAACTTTTTAAAAAATATATAACAATAACTTTTATTATTATATTATAATTTTTTAAAAAAATTTTGATCCGTGCTTAAAGCACGGATATCTCCTAGTTATATATTAAATAATAAAAGAAAAGTAACAGTGTTTTCATTAAAAGAAAATACGAAATATTTTTATTGATTATTGTTTATTAGAGAAATACAAGTAGACGACATTGTTAAATTGTTATCAAAGCAACATCTCCTTCAATGATAGCAGTTTTAAGTCCCTTAATAAAAGCCAATGTTTCCATAAGCAGAGCAAAATCTTTTCTTTTTCAAAATGAAACTATCATGTTATAGCAATTTCACAGGATGCTTAACTTAAAGTATAGGCCTTTTTAGTTGTTTTAGTAATAAGAAATTTCAACAGCGTGCAAAGCAGCACCATGGCCGCCAACTCCAGCTCCGATGATGATCAAATCGTAATCGAAAGATTTGGGAGAGGCACCGTTACCATTACCATTACTTGAAGCAGAAGCAGAGACTTGGAATCCGCTACTCTGAGTTCGGTTACTGCGCAAAGACAACTGATTCGACGGAGAGAAACCAAACGCTTCACGCCGGAGTCCGCAGAAACGGAGATTCTTGGGCGTAGAGAAAACGGAAGCAGTTGATCCGAGCACGTGGTTCGGTCTTGTAAACGACGACGTCTGTGAGAACGAAAGCGTCATAGCTGATTGTATTGTAAGAGACAGAGAGAGAGATCTAACAGAGGAAGACGCAGATGACAGAATTAAACTCGGCGGAGACAGAGTGAGTGTAATAGCTAACAACGGAGGCGGAGTTTTCAAAGCGCCTTCGTTTGTTTTGTTTGTTTAACCACATTTTTTTTGTACACGTGGCATTTACGACTTTGCTTTTCATTTTTTCACTTTTGTCAAACCTGATTTTAACTTTTAAGACATATTTTAACCGAATCAAAAGGCCATAGTAAATAGTTTTGCTTTGTTAATTTATTGATAGATAAACGGAGAGGTAGACAAATACATAGCAAATGTTTTAGTAATTGTTTCAAAACAATTGAGAATCCCAAGGGGGACAATGATCAATTTTTCCAGTCTTTTCGTTGATTTGGCAAGGTCCTTCTGGGCGTAACCTCCATTCGCATCTTTTGCAACCATGATCTCCAGATACTTGGTCTCTGCTTTGCCAGTAGATACGGAATAAATGGTACTCGAGTCTCCAGGTAAAACTGCAAGCGTACTTTGTATCTCCAGAAACACTTGGTAAGAATTCGAACGACCACGTTCCACCTGGCATCATTATCCGACTTTTAAAATCAACGTCTAGTGACATACAATGGAACACCATTGGCACTGAACCTCCGTTATGTAACACCACTGTTGTATTTGGGTTGTCAGAACTTGGTGGAGCCGGAGCCGGAGCCATGGTGTTTTGAGCGAGGGTCATCGTTACACTTGTTGCACACATAATGATTATGAAGGCTACAAGTTCTTTTAGAGAACCCATATTGTTTTGTGTTTTTTTTTTTTCGTTGCAATGTGAAAGTATTGTGTATGGGATATGGATGACTCTTTCACTCAATACATTTGTGTATTTATTACCAAATTTTATTAATTATATTTCCGTAGTAAGTTTTTTTTGTTGACTTTTTTAAAAAAAATGAATGCAATTTAGTGTTTTGGATAATATGAGTCAAAGTAAAACTAATATATAAAAGGAAACTTCATCATGGTTAATAATACAGTAGAATCTCTATAAATTAATATTCGGTAAATTAATAATCTTTATAAATTAATAAATTTTTCCGGTCCCAAGTTGGAACTAGTGTAATTTTGGATACTATTCGATAATATAATAAAATAATATTTTTTTTGAAACTCCTTTATAAATATATTGTCCTATCAATAATATATGTTAATAATTATATAAAATTATCTAAATATATGTATATATCTACACATTAATTTTTATTGAAGTTTATTTTTAATATTTTTACTATATAAAATTTTTTGAGTGCTATCTTCAAAACATGATAATTGTTATTTTCATTGTAATTGATTTTATAAAAATATTAGTTATAAAGATTAAATCTTATTTTTAATAATTTTTACCAAATTAGGAAAGTCTTTCTATAAATTAATAATTATTAATTATCGATAAATTAAAACCTATATAAATTAATAAAATTTCATGGTCCCAACTTTATTAATTTATAGAGGTTTTATTGTACTTGGATATACATTAGAGCCATGTCTAATATCGTTTATGATTTGTTTCAATATATGAAATATATGATGTTATATTAAAGGAAACCTCATCACGGCTAATAAGTGTTCGTAAAAATAAAACAAAAAATAACAGTGTTTTCATTGGAAAAAAAAGGGTGTCTTCTAGTTTTAGTACGTTTTTATAAAGTAATCTGTTTTTTAGTACGTATACTATTTATAATAGGGAAAGTGGGTGGTGTGAGATTGTGAGAGAGTGTGTGAACGTGAGTGTTTGTGTGAGTGTGGTGAGATGGTGAGAAACAGTTAGAGAGAGTGTGAGTGCGTGTGTGAGTGTGAGAGAGTGAAAGAGTGTGAGAGCGAGCGTGTGTGTTGTGAGACAAAAATTATTTTTTTTTAATATTTTATTTTAAATATATTTTATACTAAAACTAATATATGCAATGGTTTTGTACTCTGTACACATTATTAACTGTAGATGTTTGTACAGATGCTTATACACATTTTGTTTTAGTAATTTCAAATATATTTTCATATCAATAATGATATATACAATGTGGTTCTGTACAATCATATGTACATATTATTAAGATGTAATTTGTTTATTTTTAGGTTTTAGATATCTGTACAGATATGTGTAGAGTTAATAAGCTGTACAGATACAAAATTTGTTGTATTTAACATTATCAAATATATTTTCATATCAAGTGATATATGTAATGGTTGTGTATAAATATTTACACAAATTATTAAGTGTACAGATGTAATTTGTTTATTTTTTAGGTTTTTAGATATCTGTACAGTTAATAGGCTGTACGGATATAAAATTTGTAAAAAATATTAAATATTATCAAATAAAATCATCAAACAAAATGCATATCAAATTATAAAGAAAAAAGTATAGATTTTTTGTATCTGAAAAAAAATTAGAAAAAAAAATTTATATAATCAAGTATTTGAGTAATTAAACATAAGGGGTATGCCATTTAAAAAAAAAAAAAAAAAAAACTTAAAGTCTCGCATTGCTACAGTGAGAGACCGACTATTTTTATAATTGTGAATAGAAAACATACTAATTTCTTTATTACTTCCCAAAAACGTACTAAAAACACAAATATCCCAAAAAAAAAACGGAAACGATATCAAATGTTGGTTTCAAAGAAAATGAAGTCTAAGTCAAATGCCCATTGAAAGACTCGGTTACGGAAGTCTTGGTATCCGATAGTAATAGTTTCAGAACTTGTGATGGAAGCAATAGGTTTAATCATGCTGTGTGTAATTTGGAGATCAAGCCAAAAAAGCTATCCACTCACCCTATTAGCATCAGAGCGAGATCAAGAATAAAGGAGGAAATTCACTTCTTTTGTGTATCTTTCTTACTATATGGTACATATATCTGCTTATGTAATAATTTGTTTTCAAAGTTTCTGTATGACTTTGTAATTTTGATTTGATATCAATGAAATTAGAAGGAAAAAGAAAAAAAGAAAAAAACGAAATACTTTTATTGATTGTTGTCTATGAGAGAACTACAAGAAGACGACATTGTTAAACTGTTATCAAAGCAACTAAGAATTCCAAGGATGACAAACATCATACAAATTAGTGTCTTTGTTTAATTTGCAAGCTCCATTTTTGTGGATCTTCCAATGACAATTTTTACATCCAAATTTGGCGAATTCTCTGTCTCTGCTCTGTTTGTAGATATCGAAATAATGCATCTCATGTTCCCATCCAAAACTGCAAAAAAATAAAGTGCCTCCAAAAATACTGGGTTTGAAATCAAACGACCACATTCCATTTGGTGGCATAGTCGAGACTCCAAAATCATCGTTTTTTGATTTACAATGATACCACAACAAAGGACCACCAAGATCATTATGTATAAACACTGTTGTTTTTGGGTTGTCGAAACCAGTTGTAGGAACCCTAGTATTTTGAGCGCCATATATCAATACTACATTAACACAAATATTCGTGATGATTAAGAGAGCAGCAAATTCTAGTAGAGAACCCATTTTTTTTTCTTTGTAATATGAAAAAGAATTGTATATGAATGTGGATGACTACTCTTTCACTCAATATTCACTTATATATACAATTTTTCAAGTACATTTGGAAAAAAACCTTGGAGTGTGTAGTTATTTACAACCACAGCCATTGATATTAAATATTAAAATTATAATTAATTTAATTAATATTAAAATTCTTTTAGTCAGATTTCCGGAGGAAGATCTCAGCCGATATTTTCCATCGCAACACGTTGATTTCAAATTACTTTCCTCCTACAATATATGTTAAAAATTCAAATTAAAGAAACAAATTTAAACGCCAAAAGATAATCAAATTCCTAGCATATCTGCATATTCCAAGAAAAAACAGATTATAGTGATTTTCTTTCTAATTAGTTACTTAATTGGATTTCTTTCTAATTATCTCTACACACTCACTTTCTTTTCATCCTTTCATAGCTTAATAATATTACTTCTACTTTAATTTTATCTGTATTTTTGAACCAAAAAAAAAATTACTTATACTTTCTTCACTAATATCGTTTGTGTTTTTTTTTTTTCTACCTTAGATTGTTCGATCCATGCATCTCTCGAAATAGATTTCTGTGATTATAATTGTCTTCTTTATATATCAAGATCAATATTTTCTAAACATATTTACATTGATTTAGTGACTCAATAGTCAATATAATCAGTTTTTAGCTAAATCTTCAAGTTTAATATGTTAGCTTTGATAATTATGATCGCTACTAACATTTTTTTCATTTATGTGATGTATAAGAATCAAGTTAAGAGAACCATAAACTTAAGATTTCCGAAATCTAAATTACATTTGACTGAAATTGGATTAACACATGATTCACCATTGACCTTCAATTAATCTGCTGGGATGTGTATTTGTCTCAATTCACATTCCAATTATTATAAATCCTAGCTCGGGAATGTTTTTAGTTTGAATCAGAAACAACAAAAAGCCAAGAGAGCTTCATGCAATTGGAAAACGAAATTCAGATAACCAAAAGCTCACATCTGTAACTGTAAAAATTTAGAGTACAGACCTGAGAGATTGTGAAATGTTGGTTGGTCTTTGCTGGCGTAAAGAAGAACATCATCACCGACCTGATAACGGAGAAGAATATTAGTATGTGGTCTGTGATCAAATCAAATTTAATAATGAAACTAGATATTCACCGGCGGTACATACACCGAAGGGCTATTTTTTAAATAAAAATAAAATGTTATTTGTTTTATAGATTAACTATATATATATAACTAATATTTAATTTGTATTTTTTAAAATGTACAACCTTACAAATATATATATATATATTAGTTAGTGTAGAAAGTATTTTGTTTGAGGTTTATTGTTTTATATTATAGGAACTATAACATACAATTAAATAAGTTGTGATTTATAGAAGGAAAATACTGTGTGTGTTTATAGAATTAATTTCTATTGTTTGTAAAATTGGAAACTTAATATTAATTAAATTAATCATAAACTTAATACTTAATATTTAAGGGAGTGGCTCCTATTGTTTTGGAAATTTTATTAAGATGGAAAATCTTGTTTTCCAAAATTGAAATTTAATATTAATTAATTAAATGAAAAACAAATTAATAATTAATGTCAATGGCATGCTTGTAAATAGGTATAAACTTCATGATTTATTTTATAAATGTCTCCAAAAATGTATATATAGATGTTATGATGGTTATCTTTTATAATAGATGAAAAATATATAGTCAAAAGTATAATCTTTCTGTGTAAATATATTTCTCATAGCAATAAAGCCTAATAAGTCAGGCCCAATAAGCTTAATTGAGAACTACCGTCCCGTCGGGAGATCACTACTATAGTACATACTCTGTTGTTGTTATACGAGAACGACGATCTCATCTTTTTCTTTTCCCAAACGAGCCCGCCAGATATTTTTCTTTGAGCCTCCTCTGATTCACTTCTCGACCTAAATTTTTCTCGACTGATTCAGCGAAGATGAGTACTATGAAGTTTTGCCGCGAATGGTAAAAAAGAAAAAAGCACTCGGCTCTCATCTCGTTAATGTAGTTTTTTTTGGAATTGCACCGTACCTTACTTAGGTTGTTTTTGTGCATTTATTGAAGTTTTTGTTATGATGTTTTTGCTTCCTCTATCGAACCGTCCATGGTTGTTGATTTCGCCTTAAAAGCTCTAACCTTTGTTCGAATTTTGTTTATGGGGTCGTCTTTGATTGTTGTTTTCTGTTTTGATTTTTTCGTTCAGTAATAACATTCTGTATCCTAAGGAGGACAAGGAGCAGAAGATCCTCCTCTACGCTTGCCGTAATTGTGATCACCAGGTTTATAAAGCTTTTTTTTTGTGTGTGTGGAAAAATTAGGGTTTTTTAGCATTCAATGAAGTGCACATAATGTGAGTGGGACTTATTGCACAATTAAGAAACTTTAGTGATTTGGGATTCCTTAGTTTTCACCAACTTCTCTATTTATCTTACTCCTTTAATTAAGGCTTATCAAGCAAGTTCGTTCTTATGGTTTTAGCTTTCTAGTGTTGTGTTCTGTATGAATACTTTGAAGGGACTCTTTAGCTTGTGGAAAGGATTAGCTTATTGATGATAACACAAACTGCATGCGTGTAGTTATTGACATTTATTTAAGCTGCATTTTGTCATCTTGTTGTTACAAATTATTAGATTGGAATTGTCCTCAACGATCATAATTTATACTTTTTTGGGGGCACTGGCTTGCAGGAAGTAGCTGATAATAGCTGTGTGTACAGAAACGAGGTTCATCACTCTGTAAGTGAACGAACTCAGATCCTAACGGATGTGGCTTCTGACCCTACTCTTCCCAGAACCAAGGCTGTGCGTTGTGCCAAGTGTCAGCATAGCGAGGCCGTCTTCTTCCAGGTATAACTATCTTATTTCGATAACTATTGGTTATATGCTACATCTTCTCTGTTTGTTCCCCAAAACGTATTCTCAAATTTTGTCTACCGCCCGAGAATTTTAACATAGCTATCATTGAATGTGCAGGCTACGGCTAGAGGGGAAGAAGGAATGACATTGTTCTTTGTCTGCTGCAACCCGAATTGTGGTCATCGCTGGAGAGAGTAGATAGCTTTTATAGCTTCAATTGTTCAATCATCCACCTATGCTTTGATAAGTTCTTATGAGTTTAGGATATTGATGTTAAAAGTAGTTACCAGTAAGTGTAAGATGTGGAATGATGGGAACAGCGCTACTTAGTCGTGTTATGAAATCATAATCCCAACTCGTGTCACACCAAACATAAAGATTGAAACTTGTTTCTCTTTGGGAACTAAAAACAAACGAGAAAAAAAACTGAACCCAAAACATTAGCTAATCTCCTCCACGGCTCATCTCCCAGAACGCGACCTCGTATTCAAGAACACGTACAAGCACATCTTCAGCTTCAGCCAGAGCTTCACCAGAGGCATTCTCCAGACACCGTTCAGCAATGCTCTTGACAGAAGAACAATACTGTTTAAACCCATCATTGCCCCACCGATGACAAGCACCTGTAAGCTCCACAGGGGTTTTGTTCCCGTCTTCTAAACAGTGAGCAAAGCTCTCTTGATACACTGCTTCAGTTGCCCAGAAAGCTGTCATCATCACTGAATACTTCACCTCATTACTCATCAGAGCTTCCAGAAACCTTGAATAAACAAAGCGAAACTTACTAGTCTCTGATTTCAATTTCAACTCAGGCAACAATATAAAATTCAGTACCTGAGATATTCTTGATTAGCCTTTTGAGGCACAACGGTCGAGAAGTCAACATCCCATTTCGATGCTTCTGTTTTAAACCATTCGATTTCACCGTTCAACGATGCCATACCACCAAGAACCACTTCCATATCGGAACTCTCGCCGGATTCTTTACCGGCTCTGATCAACACACTCGCTACAAACGGCACGAATCCTCTCACGAACAGATAATCTTGCCCCTGCAACACACACACACACACACAAAACAACGTCGTTTCAATTCAAAGTCTTCAGATTCTTGCTTTGTTTTCATCAGTAAATTACTAACTACAGTAATAACAGTACCAGCCAAGTTCTGAAGGACGAGAGATCAACGGATCCGTCGCGGATCGAGACGACGAAGGCATGACGTGTAGCCGCCGTGTAAATCGAACGGTGCTTATCAATCCACGTGTCGATCACCCCTCTCTTCTCCATTTGCAATTGCTTCTTCTTCTTCTCACTTCTTACAAGAATCTTTAAAGTCATCGGTCATCTTTTGTCAACGTTTTGACTTTTTATTGTAGTCTGTAACGTGCACGTTTTAATGGGCTTTAAAGAAATGGCCCAAGGCCTATTAAAGTCTCCCACAACGATAAGTTAATGATTTCTTCTAAATCAACGGTGATTAAAGACACGCTGGCCTATTCGTAGATGACGTGAGAAAATCTGAACCGTTAAGATGCTTGGGATGACTAATAAGTTTACTATTCAGCAGACAGCAATGGTCACGTCACTTATCCTATAGTTAAAGAGTGTGTGACGTGGATAATATTATTTTTCTAATTATATACTTCTGTTTTATTGTAAATCAATCTCTCACCTCCTCGAAGCTGTGTCCGAATTCTTAACTTCGTGTATTTATTATTTTTATCTGTAAAGACGAATTGGGCCGAGCGACGGATTTGCACTTTTCCGGCGAGATCTGTTGGGCGAGATAAGATGGCGGATGAGAGGTATAACCGGAAGAATCCGGCTGTGAAGAGAATTTTGCAGGAGGTTAAGGAGATGCAAGCAAATCCTTCTGATGATTTTATGTCTCTCCCTCTTGAGGTAAACAACGTTTTCTTATACTCACCTTATCTCCGGTTCGAGAATTTTTTGAGATCGGAGATTTTTATTTTTTTCTTCTGGAGAGAAGATCCCCCTCTCTTGATTCAGTTTCGTTTGTGTTTCTAATTCGAGATTAGGTTAACTGGAATTAGAAATTTGTAAATCTGCTCTGAAGCTTGATTAACTTGTTAAGCCTCATTAATTAATGTTTCGCTTTCGTACTTGGATTTGTGTTTCTATAGATCTAGGTATGGTGTGTTTGTGCTGTTTTGTATCGTATCATTGTGTATCTGTCAAGACTCGAGAGTGATGTTGTTCTGTTGCAGCTGTCATGCTAGTTCTGTGATCGATATAGATTGTGTGTGCAAATGTTATAGCTTTTATTTACAAGTTTTTGTGTTATACCAAATAGTTTTTACATGATTCATTTTTCTGTTCTAACCTCAGGAGAATATCTTTGAATGGCAATTCGCTATCCGTGGTCCTGGTGATACTGAATTTGAGGGCGGGATTTATCATGGGAGGATTCAGCTGCCTGCAGATTACCCTTTCAAACCTCCTTCATTCATGTTATTGACTGTAAGGATCTTTTTACTCTTTCTTTTACTCATAAACACACACATGTTGCAAGGGTAAAGGGAGAGTCTTTATCTAATGAATCTCTTTACTTTTGTTTTTCAGCCTAATGGTCGCTTTGAAACCAATACCAAGATTTGTTTGAGCATTTCAAATTACCACCCCGAGCATTGGCAACCTTCATGGAGTGGTAAAGTCATGGACTTTTTATATTTTTCATTGATCCTTACACCAACACCATGTCACAAGATAACTTATATCTTAACTGTTATGTTTTTTTTTTATACAAGACTACATAACACTTGTAATTTACACCATGTTGAACTGTATATCATCTCTTTGCTCTTATGATTTAGCTTTTTTTTTTCTTTGCAGTTCGTACTGCTTTGGTGGCTCTTATTGCATTCATGCCCACAAGTCCCAATGGAGCACTGGGCTCTGTAGATTATCCAAAGGAGGAGAGGCGTACACTAGCCATTAAATCACGTGAGGCACCTCCCAAGTATGGCTCTCCTGAACGGCAAAAAATTATTGATGAGGTATAGTTACTCAATCCCCACTCGAACACCCTTTTAAGTCTTGTGCTTATGCTTAATATTCTGGTGAAATTATATGAATTTGGCTATATGTTACTGTTTCCCCATTGTAAACCTTAGGCATAACTGTTGGTCAAAATTTAGGCTTGCATATCTCTAGCGGTTAAGGTCTAATGTTTGCTCAAAGAGTATCTGCTTAGTTTTTACCGCATCACAGCTGCTATTGTCTGCATACAATAAAATGTGGTGCGATTCTACTTAACTAAACAAGTAGCACCATTTTACAGACTACTATTGGTTTTAGACAAAGATAGTGTTAGCTAACTCCTTTTGGTTTAAGCTCTTGACCCTTTCTTCATGTATTTTGATATGACTTAAGTTTCCATCCTAAAGTCCATCTTCAGTTTTAGAAACAACTGAACTAATCATGTCCTTTTTAATAATCGCAGATTCATCACTACATCCTTAGCAAAGCAACCGTGGTTCCAAAAGCCATTCCTCTTGAATGTAACCAAACACCGTCTACTGATACAGTAGCTCAGTCCCAAACTGAGCCACAGGAAGCCATAACGGTAGTGGAAGAGCTATCCATCGCTACAACAGACACCATAGTTGCTGATCAAATCATAGAAGAGACACCTGAAGCAGTCACTGCAGCAGCTAATGTGGTTCCTGCTGCAGCAGCATTAACAGCGGTTGAAGTTGCAGACAGAGCTTCTGTAAGTGGTGAGCAAACAACGGTAACCAGAAGAGCAGCTCAGAAGCCAGTCGATGACAGACTATTCACGTGGGCTGCGGTTGGGCTCACAATCGCAATCGTGGTTCTTCTCCTGAAGAAGTTCATACGATCAAGTGGTTACGGTGCTGGGTTTATAGATCAGTCCTGAACTCTATAATGAACATCGTCGATCTAAAGGTAAAAGTCAAAGTTGATCGATGGATGAAAACATGAAAAGTTAATCCTGCTTTTGGGAAAAGGTACCGGTGGTGTTTAATGTATAAATATGATTTAAAAGTGCATAAAATTGGGTATATATGTGTGAAAATCGTCTTGCAATTTAGTTGATAGATTCGATTATTAACTTGTGAGTCACAAGTTGTGACAAAGTTAACAACAATATGTATTTTCGATTTGGACACCAACTACTTTAAATTATACAGCAAGCTTTTTGTTATTTGAAATCTGAATTATTTAATGTAGTCAGTCTATTGTGTGTATTTTTTACATTATAAGTTACAGAAGGATACGGTGGTGTGATTGATAGAGTGATCTCATCATGTACCGTAGTATTCACTTTTCTGTTTAGAAAAAGCTTTAACTTTTGACCTTTGACTGTGTAATAAAAAATAAGTTACCGAAGGTTGAATGTAAATAAATGTTCGTAAAACAAAAAATCAAATAGAAATTAACAATATAGATATCATCATAGGTACTGTGACAGTACTACTGTGGCAAAAACAACACACAAAAGTAGTAAGTTTGAAGTCTACGTCCTTTCTCCCCAGAGATTCTCAGGTACTAAAACCAGCAAAAACACTGCTTTTGCGTGTCTGTGAAGACAGTTTTAAAACAGCTCTCTTGTCTCTTCTATCTTATTACCCTTTTAACAAAATATAACAGAAATAATCACTTGGGGGTAATACATGAATGCTTTTTTCATCATCAACACCTTTGTTTTGTAGTAAATGAAAACAAGGCAAACTATACATATATTACTGACTTTGACCATTCCTAATATCTAAGTGAGTGAGAGAAAGAGAGAGAGATAGAAAGAAGTTAGAAAGTGAAGAGGTTTTGAGAGAGAGAGAAAGAAGTCGAAAGTGAGGAGGTTTTGAGCGAGATAGAAGGAGAAGAGATAAGAGAGATGGGTTGGAACACTGGTTTTGATCTGATTAAACAAGAAAGGAAGAACTTGGGTTTCTTCAAGATCTTTCAGAGTGCAGATTTGTCATCTGAGTACATGGTAACTTTGTTCTCAACCTCATATCATGCTTTTAACGTTGTTCTTGATAGCTTTCTTTTTTCTGAAGGGTGGAATGTTTTTGTTCGTTGTGTTTAATGGGGTTTCCACGGTTTTAGTCTTTTGGTTTTCTCTTTTCTTTAAAAGGTTTTAAGTCTGTTTATCCTCTGGATCTCTGGATCTCTGGATCTTTACACTTACTGAGTTTGAAACGTTGAATCTGTTGGTTCTTTGGTGTTTAATGTTTAAATCTTCATGTTCTGTGTTTGTAAAGTTAAATCTTGTTTTAGGTTGGTAGAATCTTTGGGCTCTCTTTGTTTAAAACGTTGAATCTGTTGGTTTTCTGCTTGTTTAATGGTTCTTAACGTTAAATCTTTACTGCTTGAAAAGTTGAATCTTGTTATCTTTTTGGATATTTTCACTAGCTTTTCACGTTAAGTAAGTTTCTCTTGTTCACCTCTTCACTCAAAAACATAAACCTTGTTGCTTCTCTGTCTGTATGCTCAGATCTATCTTCTTTGCTTTTCTCTATGCAAAGATTGTTTTATGATAAGACTGAAAGAGTGAAACTTTGGCCTCTTAAATTGTTTATGTAATTTGACAAAAGGATTGAACTGTTAGTAACATTCTTCGTTGTATGGTCAAAACAGAGAGCGTTTCCATACAACTTCATGAGCAAAATCTCTAAGAAAGACTTCTCTTACAAGATGGTGATAAGAGCGCAGTGGGGAAAGTCTTGGAATGTAGTAGTCTCCAAGAACACGAGATACTACTACATCGAGAAGCGTGGATGGGATCAGTTTGTGAGTGACAACTCTTTGGGAAGAAACGAGTTTATTACTTTCATTCACAAAGGGAAGATGATCTTTAATGTCTACATCTACGAGCAGAACTGCATGGAGATCCTCATACCTCGAAATCTCCTGTCAATGGACTCTTCTAGTAAGCTTTTGTGCTTTGTAAATCACTGCTTTATGAAACAGAGAAGTTCAAGAAGAAGAAGAAGAAGAAGACTAAATCTTTTTGCTTTGTTGATGAAAACAGGTGGAGAAGGACAACGCAGCTACAAAGATGTGAAGAAGGAAAATGAGGAAATGGATGAATCTCCTGGACGAGTTGAGATCAAGATAAGTAAGAAGAAAACTGAAGAGACCAAAACATCCAAGAAGAAGATGTTGAATAAGAAAGTGAAGAATGGTACGGAAAGAGGTGAGTCTTCGAGAGGAGTTGAGCTTAAAGCTATGAAGAAGAAAGGTGAGGCTTCCATATCATCAAAGACTAAGAAGAAGAGAAAGAGCAAGAGCAACAAAAAGGTCATTGATGGTGTTCCAGAATTCGAAATCACCATTAAGAAATCATACCTCAAGTTCCTGGTAAGATTTTAAAAACAAAAGACTTGAATGAACAATACTATACCACACAGTTTTATGTATTGATATGTGAATCTCTGATTTTTATTTCAGGCAATCCCAAAACAGTTTGTGGATGATCATCTCCCACAGAAGTCTAAGATGTTCACGATTCGTCACCCAAATGGGAAGTCATGGAAGGTGCTTTGTTTGGTGAGGGAGGTTCGGACAATCTTCTCAGGTGGATACTCGAAACTGGCTAGGGAGTTCCCTATATCGGTTGGTGACAAATGCAACTTCAAGCTCATCGACACCTTCGAGTTTGTGCTAGATATCCCCAAGAAGACTAGAGAGGAGACCACTCACTGCATGATCATTTGAGGAATGAATGTTTTTTAAGTGTCTTTTGCTTTCTTATCTATGGAGACTGTTAGATCACTTTTATGTATTTATGACGGTTAAGCTTATTCTGTTCTGCTTTGTGTGTTTGTTGTTTCCTTGAGAGTACTCTTTAGCTTATAATTTATGTTGAACTACGATGTGATGAATTCTTAGGATTATTATGCAAATCTATATCAATCTTTATGCTTCAATCGTTTCCTTCAGCAGAGACAAGTGAAGGCATGCTTTGTCTTTAACAAATTTAACAAAGTGTGTTGTTGTAATTTGTAAACTAAGGTTGTCACTGGTCAAGTGTGATTCGTTTCTCTTACAAAAACAGAAATCATTAATTCATTATAATGAGAAAAACACATTTGACATGATTGAATCTGGTTCAAAACTCAAAAGAGTCTGTATTTATTAGAAGATGAAATGTTTTTTACCCATACAGATGAACAATACACCAGTCACACAACAGTTAACAATACAAATTCCGACCATGAACACAAATATACGGTGGTTATTTAGAAGAGTTCTCCGACCAAACTCAGATGTGACCCTTCACAACGGTCACAGGGCATGCAACATTGTTCACCACATGGTTGCTCACGCTTCCCATGATCATCCTCTTAAGGCCACCAAGGCCTCGGTTACCCATGACAAGACTTGAGAGGGGAATCTGTTCAGCTGCTGCACAAATCTTCTCACGAGGATCTCCCCAGTATATCTTCATCACTACTGTAATCTGTCCATGTTTCATAAAAGTTGGATCTTAGTTTAACAGGAAACTAACACTTGTTGTAAAGACATTCATATGGATTGGAATGCAGTTTTTCCAAATTTTACAAGGCAACAAAAAGCTTTCAAAGAACTTTTGAACAATACTATGATAGGTGTAACATATTATATGCCAGCACAGTTGCAGGTTATTCAATACGGTATAGACCTAACCACTCCTCAAATCATACGTATAAGAAGAGTAATAGAAGTCAGATTGATTAGTACAGAACATCAAGGATATAAACTGTTTCTTCCAAGTTATCGTTACTCTTTAAGTTCAGGTCTTGTTATGTCAACATTAGCAAACAAACTACAAGTTTGAAAGGATAAAAGAGTTTCAAGCTGCAGATAGGGTTCATGGACTGTTCTTTTGAAAGAAGAAGAAGGAGCTTACAGATTTCTCCCTAGAGGCAGTGTTGAGAATGTCAAGGGTTTGAGCATCTGGCTTCACAGCATACTTCTTCATCACAGCAGCATCAGAGAATTCACTCAGCGGAATATAAGCTGAAAAAGTTACAAACACAAATACCAGAGTCAAAACAACAACAAGATTGAATACAGAGATGTGAAGAAAGGGTTCATACAACATGAATTCACGATCAACTTCTAATGAAACAGAGTCTTTTCCAAATTTAAACATGCAAAATCACACATAAACCAATTGTAAATCAAATGATGCATGGAGTAAAGCTCAGGTCAGGTTCTGTCAACACAAATTAACAAACAAGATCATCAGAAAAGGATCTAAACAAGTGTCATATCGTATACCTTAAAACCAAAAAAAAAAAAAAAAAATCATAAGTTAATCATCATCGATCACGATTTCTATCATGTCCAGGAAGCAACACTAAAAGGGGGAAAAAGGAAATTGAGAGAGATTGAGAAGGTACGTACGTGATCCAACGGTCTCCCAGAGCTGCATCTCGCCTTCCTCGTAATGCATATCGTGAGCTATGGTGATGAGGATGAGATGATCGCCATCACGAACCACGTTATCGATCGCCCAGCTCAAAGCCTTCTTGCTACAATCCGAGAAATCCACTGCTACTCCGATCCTCCGTCCACCACTCTCCGCCATAGTCTCTCTCTCTCTCTCTGTATACCTTTTTCTGTGAAAGCTGATTTGATTCTCTCTCTCTCACTCGAAGACAAAAATGAGTTATGAAGAGGAAGAAGATGGAACTACACTAAAGTAATATTGAAAAATCAACGATTTAATAATTATAATTATTCGCTGTAATGCTGTCCAACGATCTGGATACATCCTGACCGTTGGTTGGAGTCCACGACCGATCGCGGCCATAGGATTAAAACAGCTCACATAAACAGTGGGTGAATAGAAAAATATCTTCACGGAAGCAAAAAACTGTAACGGACAAAACAATGGTGGAGTCTGGGCCCACCATCTTTTCAAAACAACGGTCCAAAGCAAACCAAAAGTAAACTAACAACACTCAATCTAAGTCACCTTCTTAACTTAAAACAAATCTCTCCCACTCGTTTAAACACGGTCTTGTTTTAACAACTAATCATGATAATAATTTTTTTTTTTTTTTTTAAATAGATGTTACAAAAATAGGTAGAGCTTTTAAATCTTGAGAGCGCGCGTGATTTCCCAGCAAATCGCGTCCGTGTCATGAGACAACCGAAGGCCGGAGACCGAGTTCCGATTACCGCTGCTTGCTAATGTCACTAGGAACCACTCATTCTCCAATGACGGATACATTAGCTGATAATCCTGAGACAAGTTTTACATTGCTTTTATCTTACCGCCATAGATTAACAATTTTAAAATATACACAAACATAAGGAAAAGGAATTGTCTTGTTACCTCTGGGAGGTCATAGAATTCATCAGCAGATATCTGAAGTATAGCTGATGCTGATTGACCCGTACACCATGCGTATAGTTTGGTTTCCTCGTCTGCAAGTGTTATCGTTATGTGGAATGTTCTCACTACTTCCGATCCTGCGTTACTGTTGCAGCTTACTCCGCAGAAGCTACATCGCAGATTCCCTCCATGCGATGATGCTGATGATTCTTCATCTATGAAATGCCCACAAACGCTATGCCATAATCTGGTGTTGATGTTATGGCATTGGTCCATCTCTTTCAGCTTAACCCGACAAATCTGTCCCCCCAAAAAAAAAAACATATGAGTGACATGTTCAAAAGGAAACACATATAAGAGCTCTGTTGTGAACCATTTAGAAAGTGAGACGTACGTTTATTGCAGGTTTTCTCTGTTTTGAAATTTGGGAGAGCGTAGAGATTTTGCGAAGACAAGAAGAGGTCAGAAATGCAGGCAAGCAGCTAAGGTTGACGAATGCAGCTTTCTCGTCTTTCTCATGCCATAACAACTCAAGGCTGCTCAACCAAACAAGAATTCCTTTAATGTTTAAGCTAAATCAATAAAACCAATACATACTGAAACTTATTGACGAGTATTCCATTCAGGTTTGAGATAAATCAGTTTGTCAATAGTGATGGATAGCTCTCACTTTCAAAGCAAGAGAGACTCGTACCCATTCTCTTTTGTGACTTTGCAGGATAACCCAGACACGTACACGACATGACCAACCCCTAACCTTCCCAATGACCTGGAAACCATAAAAATAAACAGCTCATTAAACAGAATATTCGAGGCTCCAAATTGCTGTCCAGCTGAAATTTTGGAATTCACAGAACAGTTTGATACCAGTAACTAGTAAAATGGAGCTTTGCCCATATTGCACCAGTCGTGTCCTCAATTTTCAAAGAAAACACCACTCCTGTGGTATTTGGATCATAACATAATATATCTGTTACGACACCATAGAGACTGATGCCAGTGGTTTTGTCGCGAATGTCCGTTATAATCGTCTGCAGAACTTCAACCAAGGAGAGTAATATTAGCAGATGCAGCTAAGCAATAGAATCAAAAATAATGGCCAGAGCAGGCTTTACGTATGATCTAAAAACATATAGTCTCTTCGACCATTGGTTCTTTCCTTATGTTACTAGGCCTAAGAAGCAGTGAATTCCTAACAGAGATCATACTGTGCACACAAGTAAAAGACAAGCAAAAATGTAAACGTTATGAATGAAGTTTGATGTTGGAACGAAAACCAGTAAATGACATGCAAAGAATAGGATTTGTAGCGATATGGACTTAGATTCAGTGTGAAGTTGTGAACCATGGAATTGTGGAATAACCTACCCTGTTACATGATTTCTAAACAGAATGTGCACAGAAAAATAAGCCACCAATTAGACACAGGATTGATTGATATATATCTAAAAAGATACTGCCACACTTTCAATATAAAACATTCCAATCACCGCATGGGATTTTGAAAACTTTACAAAAACCTATTACCATACACCCATGAAGTTAAGCCTCTAGATCTATAAACCATCTGTTGATAGCATGCTTGAATATAATGGTATCTCAACTTCTACTCACCTGAAAAGGATAGTTACTATAGTCTGTAGACCCCTCGGCATCACGAGGCAATGTCACCTGCGAAACTCCGCCTGAACCTGGCAGTTTAGATCCTTGACACTGATTTTGGGTAAATGCTACACAAACCTGAAGAAGAAGAAAAATACTCACTCATTGGTGACATAAAATTTCAACGTAAATATCTGACCCAGAAAAAGAGGAGTGACAAAAAAAAAAAGTTCACCCACCCGTTCCTCTTGTAAGGTTAACGGCACTAGATAAAGATGTGTTGCACTACCATATTCAAGGCAAAACTCATCCTTTCCGTCCACTGCACTCTCTTCGAGACTAGAAATATAAGGTCTCTCAAGCCCAAGCAAACTTCCCACACTGAAAACGAATCTGTAAGAAGGGGTTGGTAGAAAAAAATAAGGTAGAAGCAACCAGCCATGAGCTTACCTCAGAAGGTTTGCCAAAATGACCTGATCTCCCCACAAGACAAATTTTAACCTATCACCGTCACCATCTACAAGTTCAATTTGCCTTCTATGTGCAGTACTGAACTTGAGTTCAGATTCCAGAGGACCTATTGATTCAATCCTGCTCCCAAACCAAGAGAGGAAAATGCAATATTACTTTAGAATAAACAGCCAATAGAAGTTAAGTTCACTCAATCTCTTAAAACACATACTTTGTACACTGTACATCCTTTTTTAAGAGGTACTTTATGCGTCTTTTAACAATTTTACTGATATCAGTGATACTCGTTATTACTTCCAAAAGGTTTTCATCTGATAAATCTAATTACTGTAATAGTGTTTACAGTTTCTGGAAACTGTTTGCAACTAAGTACGTTACTTTTACAAAAATCAGTATTCAGTGATATCACACGCATATACTCTCTTACCTAGCATACAAAGAGTATGAAGTTCCATTGTTGAAAGCTTCAAGAGAAACAGATGAGAAAGAATCGGAACAAAATTGAGCTGCTATGAGGATTGCATCATCATCTTGGTCCTGCAGTATTTGAAAGTCAGGTAAAGACTAAACCATTCTTTTCTGTATAAAATTTCATACAGAAACTGTGATGTGTTAGCAGAAACCAAACCTCATCTAGCAAAATGACAAGATACTCTGTTGGAAGTAACCGTGGAGTGCCAAACCCTTCTCTCGCGGTACGAAGGTAGCACCCAGTGAGCAAAACCTCTCTGCCTTTCCCAAGAATCCCATTTGGTGTTTCCACCAACTCATAATACCTATACAAGAGGCATTAGATGCTTATAAGAATCTCTATACATGCATCAGAAACAAACAGTCAAACTCATCTCAATCCGATATGATGATAAATTATCTCTACCGAATAAGCATACCTGCGATGTAGATATAAATCAATGGTGTTGGAGCTCCAAAAATCCCCTAGTGTAAGCATGAATATGTTTGTACCTGAAATAGAATTTCTATTTAGATTGATAAACCACTTATTGGGGCAGAGGAAATGAAAATGCTGCCAGGATTTGATAGATACCAGGAAGAACATCGGCATTAATAATAACAGCTTCCAATACGCTGTTCATGGACAAAAAATTCTACTCATAAATAGAGTCTATAGTCACAGTGTTAGCTAGTCTTCTTCTTCTGTGACTCTTCTTCAACTGAACAATGAGTTCCGGCTTCTTCTTTGACATTCCTGGTTTGTTTTGCTCCTGCCATGCCTACAAAAGAAAACACTCGAGAATTAAACGGATAAACATCCAGAATCAACTACCGAATCACACTACATAACAAGGCTCAATAACACTACATCCAGAATCAAAAGTCAAAGCTATATCTCATATAGTCATATTACACTGTTCAATCTCATTGGCCAAGCTGCGAAACGATTTCTCAAAAAAAAAAAAAAAAACAGACAAAAACGTTACAATGTTTACAATCACACAACCTTATCAAACCTAAGCTTCCCCCTACCACAAACCCCCAATCGAAAAGAATAAATCAAAATCGAAGTATGAGAGAGATTAGCAGCACCTGAGAGAGATCGGACAAGAGAATCGCGGCAGTGACACCGCTCGAATAAGCGGTACAGGTTTTCAGAATACGCGAGGCAACCCAGCCCCAACCCGGACCGCTAACCTCAGCCGTGGCTTTACTAGGATCCTTCTTGCTCTCACTTTCCTCATCGTCGTCTTCTTCCGATGAAATCACCGTTCTGGCGTAGTCGATGAACGCCAGAAATGGATCTACGACTTCTTCCTGGCCATCGATTTCAATGAACGATGCTCCGTTTGTATCCCCCATCGGAGCTCCGGTTCCAATTCAAAACCCTAGATTTGCCGTTACTGAAATTGCCCGGGTCTTCCAGGGATTCAGAACACCACTTGTTATACTTTCGCGGGGAAATTAATTTAAAACTAAAAAAAAAAATCAATTCGCCGGTAATTTCCGAAATCAGGTTAATCTTATATGTCATAAATTTAATTTTGTTTTTTTAACCAAAAAAGTCCTACTTTTAAACTCTTTACACATTTCACCACTATATTTTTATCTTTGATAGTTTTGAAACCGGAGAATGAGACAATTGCTATATTATCATTCTTCTCAAAATTACACATTCGATCCTTTATCTTTACACCGCCCCAATAAATGTCCCTCATATTTTCTCAAGCACCATTTATTCTCTCCCTCTAGTGAATCTCTCTAACCTCTTAGAATCAAGATTAACGTCCAGCTTCGAAGGATCCAAAGACAGCTTCTCGCGTAAAAACGCATCAAGGTTAAACCCACTCCCAGTTTCAGTGTCCTCGCGTCCCACAGAGCTCTCGGTTTGCTGATTAGATTGGCTATCTTTGGTTCCGCCCATGTTTCTAAGAGTAGTAGTTAACCTGGTGTTGTCATTGTTCTGACCAAAGTTCAAGAGCCTTTTAACGGTGTCTAAAGCCGGGTCGATGATATCTAAGAATCCTGTGACCCACGAGGCATCATCAACAACCTCTGTCCGCTGTTTTGCAATGAAGAACAAGTGAATATAAAGTCTAAAGGAAGATTCTGCTATAATTCAAGAATATGTGTACAAGAGCTTACTTGTTGGAAGTAGAGGTTACGGATTTCTTCAGCACGTTCTGAGTCTCCTTGATCCTCCTCAAGTTGTGCCCATGTCATCCATGTAACGTAACTTTGTGAGTTAATGTTCAGTGAAGATCTGAATAATCTTCTTGCTGCTGATAAGTTTCCTGCTCTCTGTTCAAGAACTCCCCAAGCCTGTAGAGACAACGAATTTGTTTCAGCATCCTCCAATAACATGCTAATGTTTTAGCAAACTTGCCATATTGCCTCGTTTTTTCAATGCTTACGTTCATTCGCTGAGAGGACACATAAAGTTACAAATGAAATATTTTATTAGTTATACCTGTAGACAACGAGAAGCACTTTCGGTATTTGCATCAATGGAGAGAGCTCTTTGGTAAAGTTCTCTAGCTGTTGTTGTGTTTCCTTCTTTCCATTCCATCCAACCCCAAGCCTAAACCGGAATACACTTTCACCAATCATTTCCCCTTCCATACACAATTATAAAGACTCTTGAATTCGCTAGCCAGATAGAACTGGGTAAAACCAATGTCTACTAAGTAAATGGTTTAAGTTTTATTTACAACTTAAAAACCAATAGAAGCAAAACCTATTGACCAAAACTATTTGAGCAGATCGATCATGTAAAGAGCAATCAAGCTGAATCTTGTACACTTACAATCCAAACAGGTTGATGTCTAGGATCGAGCTCTGATGCTCTTCTTAGTAAAGCCCGGGCAAGATTAGCAGATGAGTGTTTGTACTCCAGTAAGCCAAGAGACTGAAGGAGAACAGGGTCTCTAGGATTGAGCGCATGACCTATCTTCAGGAGCTTTCTTCCACGCTCAACATTACCTACTCCAGCTTCAAACACCCCCCACACGTGCCACGCAAATCTATTCTTGGGGCTTGCCTGGACAGCTCTCTATGGGAAAAAAGTGTGATTAGAGCCTGAAGCTTTCACATGTAGTAAGTCATTCCTGGATAAATATACAGCCTTTGCTGCTTTGACCTCATTGTGAATGGGATATATAAAAAAAACGATGTAGCAGTTACCTCAAAAAGCTTTCTAGCAGCTGGGTATCTTTCCTGCTGTATCTCCAATTGAGCCCATGCCTGTTCATAAGAATGAACATTAGTGAGAAAAGAGAAGCTCATTCATTGTTAACATCTAGATACAAGCAACCTTTTGAAACTAAATCATGTGACTGATAAGGAGAAGACAGGGGAGGCCAGAATTAGGTGTCATGAATATGGCACTAGCACAGTAGCATTCTCTTTTTACACAATTATCAAAGAGGATTAATCCTAGGGTGAAACTTATTCGAATGGCATTGTCCTATCAGCTCTTATCACAGTCATCTGATGATGCAAAACACTTACCAACCAACTGGCACAGCTCTTCGAATTGCATATAGTGGCCTGCTTGAACAGGTACCTTGCCTGTTCATACCGACCAGCTTTGGCTTCCAACAAGGCAAGTGTTTGGTAGATATACTCGTTTCGGCCACAAAACTTGAGGCCTTTGGCTAACAAATTCCTAGCTTTACTGATATTTCCTTGTTTTATCTCTAGATTTGCCCATCCATGCCAAGCTGCTACATGCTTCTTGTCAGCCACCGTAGCTGCATCAAACAATTCTCTCGCTCTTCTTACATTTCCCAACTTTTTTTCCAGGACAGCCCAACACTGTTCCAAAAGAAAAAGGTATATGATATGCATGAGAAACAGAAAGCTGCCTTCAAGTCTTATAAGCAAACTGCTTTAAAACCATGTAGCACCTGCCAAATGTATGCATTCTCTCCTTGTGTAGATTGACACCCTTTCTCATACACGATCCGAGCTTCCGCTAACTTGGATTGTTTGCTCAGTATCTTCCCTAACGCCACGTATGGTCTCCCATCCTCCGGCCAGTAAGCTATGCACTTAAAACCCAACAACACAGGATTAGTTTTAGTAGACGTCTTACTCCTTACATTAAACCTCTCTAAACTATACAAAGAGTCACTAAACTCGAGAACCAGAATTGAATGATAAAGCGATGTTACCTTCTCCAGTATCTTCTCAGCGTCTCTGTATCTGAAATTCCTAGCCAGAACCTTTGCTCTGTACAGAGATAAGTCCAAATTCACCGCAAGTGGCTTCTCTTGAGCCCTAGCAGCAGCCGCGGCTGAAGATGAAGACGACGACTCCGATCTCTCCGGCTCAAACATGGGCATCTTCTTCGCTATATTACTCAGACCAGCATCGATCCTCGCTGGATACTTTTTTCCCTCTTCGTCACTAGATTCCTTATCGGAATTCTCCAACAACGGCCGTCGAACTACCAACACTCCCTCCGTGTTAGATTCATCTCCCTCTCCCTCGCCGTTCGCAAATTCCTTTTGTTGCGATGATGATACACCTGAAGAAGACCTGTCGACGACTGCACACAGAGACGTGTTCTTAGATGAGTACGGAGGATGCGTGAGAAACGATTGACCGGAGATTCCATGGGTTCCGATATGGATCTTTGCCGGTAATTTACAGAGATTCTCGGGAATTTGAGAAGGAGCGAGAAACAAGAGAGAGAACGAAGAAGTATTCGCTTGAGAAGGTGATGAGGACGATGAAGTCGGGACGAAGAAGAAGTGCATTGTTTTAAAAAAGCTTTTAACCGATAAAACCGTTTGCGCGAGCTTTCATGGAGGAGAGACTCAGACGGAGAAGGAAGCTAAGGCGGGCTCGGGGAAGAAGAAGATGATTCTTTAAATGACGAAGCTACCCCTAAAGTAACATAAGCTTTCGTGTATCTTGCATTGTTACATTAAGGGTGATTCGGGCATTGTTTGGAAGATACTACTGTGCAATATCCGGCCACGTTTACTAAAGTTTTGGATGGCTTTAGCTGAACTGGATTTCAGTGACACGTGGTCACATATTATTGGGTTGAAGCTGTGAGGGAGATTCTTAGCCAGAGAGAACCTATACACTCTGGTGCGGTCAAGTACATGATTAAGTTCGTAGTCATCCAATCATATCTCGTCTTAGATAAGACCAAAACAAAGAGGTCATGACATGGTCTGCTCTGCTCACTAATGAAAAAAAAGTTAAAATCATTTTCTAATATTCAGTTTCTTTTGAAAAAAGTTAATCTACAACCATTAAAATATTTCAATTTGGAATTATTTGTTTTAATTTTAGGTTACATAAATTATTAAAATGGAAACTATCTTATATATTAATGTGTGCAAATAACACAAGAGTTTCCGATAACTCTACAACATTTTAGAGTAGAACAGAAAAAGAAAAGAAAAAAAAAACAAAAAAAGAGAGAAAACTGTCTCGTATAAAATACCGTCGAAGAAATTAAAGATGAAGTCTTCTTTCTTCATATATGTTTGTTTTGTTTTTGTTTTCCAAGCCACACCAAAATGCGATACGCCAGAAGCCAAATGGGACAGCATAATGAACTCTAAGACTTGTGCTGAAGCCAAACAGGGAGCCAAGAAGTTCCATCAATAAAATCAATGGACAAGAAAGACTCAACTTCTTGTTTTGTAAGCTCTTTGGCCCAATCAGATCTTTGTTGACTCTCAGCTCCTGGTCCATGACACTTATACTCTCCATGGTATAGATTCCTGATAAATCTCAAGAATATTAATACATTAACTAAATATTGTACTCGTCGAAATTAGGTAAAAAGTTAATTAATCGAAAGACTAACTCGGTAGAGCCGTCGTAACTCCAGTTGGTCCAACCATGAGGGACAACGGTCTTGGACAAGTAAGTTTTGGCAAAGATGACTCGAGAATAAGGTCCTTTAGCCCGGCCCAAGTAAACCTCATCAATTCCATACACTTTGCCTCTTATGAACACATAACCCGTATGTTCATCTGCGCTTTCCCTATGGTGAGCTGTGATTGACCCGTACGGTTTCACCCTCTTGTCCGATATCACAAATATCTCACAATTCTGTAACGATATCAGAAATTAATTTTCTATTAGATACGCTATGATTTAGATAATATGTATAGTGAGGAGAAACATACGTTGAAAATGGAAGTTGCACGACCAAAGATGAAGTCGATGGAGCCTTGGATGTAACACTGATGGTAGTAATGTCTACCTTTGTTATCAAACAAAGTGTTGTGCAAGCTGTAGAACGCACAATGGTAAAACGCTACTTTGTCAGCAGCCACAAACGCTGCAACCGATTGGTTCTCAGACGTGAATGCCATTCCGACGGGTGCATCATTCTATACATTCATAACATGCACGAATGTTATTATTTGACGTAATTGAAAAGAAAAACAAATTTCAAATATCTACAATTGTTATACGTACTCTGATGCTGATACCAAAAGCGACAAAGTGATTAGCTTCAACTTTGAAAGTGGCTGAAGCAACATTGTCGTTCGAACTTTGCGAAGATTCGATCACCGTTTTGCCTTTTCCATTACCCCTCATGAATATGAAGGGCTTGTTCTCCGGAATGTGCACTCTCTCCCTTTTTCCCAAAAAAAAAATACGAAATCAGAAATGTTCTATTAGTTAGTATATATTGGATTTCTCTGACTTGGTCATATATATGCATATATAGCAAGTTTTTGGGCATATCAAAAACTTTTAAATGGTTAAACCTCTTAAAAGTAGATATATATACATACTTGTAGATTCCTTTACGGACATGGACGATAATCCAATTGGAGTTACCAACAGGGACAGCATCAATAGCCTTTTGAACCGAAGTGTAGTCTCCTTTGCCTTCAATATCGACAATTATCGATCTGTTTGTTGCGATTTTTTCAGTTAGAAGTGGCGCATCGAATTTAGTCATTTGCATTGCTGATGCGTCCGAACCCCATACATACATTACAACTAGGGTTAGGACAAGGATCATTGCTATTCGATGATCCATATTTTCTTTTTTCTTTTTTGTCGTTTTTCTTGGGGTTTCTAATTTTCTTTTTAGAATGGAGATGTGAGAAAGATATTATATGGGTGAAAGAAGAGGTTTAATTTAAGAAAACAAGTTTTTAAATTTAGGTTTGTTCGTTGTGTTTGTTTAGTTTTGGGAGGTAAGGGATTTTGGAGGAAGAAATTGGTTTTTACTTAGAATGTTTTGTTTTTATTTTTAGACATTTATTATTGATTAATGGACGATAAATACTTTGAAGTATATTTCTATCTTTGGTATTTAGAATGAAGGAAGATTGTGATTGTTGTGTGTAATGATGATACACTGTATAAACCGCTCATTCATTAACGTAATCAAAAGAAGTACCTCACTCAGGACTCAGGAGCCATTAAAATCTCAAGAGAAACGGTCCTCATTGCTTATACCCTACAAAACATCCAACTGAATTTATATTTGGCATTACAAGATACTAGGAAAGCGACCGTGCGTTGTCGCACGGGGAGGTGAAATCCTAAATTGAAATTTAACACTTGTAATTCATTTTAAATTCTTTCTTTTCTCAATCAATTTGATCATTTTCACTTCTTACTATTGCTTTCTGCTGATTAAAAAGCCAAAGGTTCATTTCAATGTTATTATATTTTATGTTGTCACACACAAAAGTGAGCCTTTTTTAGAGTTTGATTTACTATGAACATTACTTTTAACCATATATAAAATTTTACTTATGTTTGTCTCCGACCATATGGTGCTATATATTGGTATCCTTTCTTAATTCGCTATTAGAAATTGTCTTTGTTGTTGATCATTATCAATCAAAATACATATGAGGCTGCTTCTCTCTTGGTTTATTTACTATATCGAGAAAATACTAAATGCCACTTGTCGAAGGAAGGTCGAAGATTGAGATCAGAGTAGATGGCTGGATTGAGTTTCGTTTCCCCTTCACTTTGATACGCGATTTCTCTTTCCATAGATTACTGATTCACAAATCACAATCAATATTCCGATGTTGTAAGCAAGTGGAGTTTGTATACAAATGATTTACTATGAACATTACTTTTAACCATATATAAAATTTCACTTATGCTTGTGGATGTTTTTTCTCTCACTTTTAGATATGTACAAAACCGAGTTTTATATGACGGACCAATCAAACCTAATTGGTTAGTATAGAGTAACTCACATTCTTCAGCTACAACTTTTAGAGATATATATTTGGCTATAATGCTTTCCACAGTTACATGCATATTGGTCTCACGTTTTCCCTCAAAAGACCCCCTTCTTTCCTCCCTTTTAATGGGTTAATCTTGATTGCCTTATTTCCTACTAACACATTTGATACATGGATTTGTAATATTTGCTTCAAATCACATATTCCTCTTTGGAAAAGAAAAAAATCCAAGACGTAACAGACTAAGAATGCATATAGACAAAAACTTGTACACTCATCAGCTATTCAATCAAAGTAATTCAATTAAACTAAAAAAGTCAGAAAATTAATAAAATATAGAACATAGGATTTTATGTTGGTCTCTCCCAATCCATCCCATTCCACCGTGTCGACTGCTCTCCATCCAGGCTGCATCCCCCTCTATTTGATTTCCCACTTATGTCTATGAATCGGTACCATCATGTTCTTCAATAAACGACAGCGAAAACAAAGTCGATGTGGTGAAACAGGTGATAATAATATCTCACCTTTTGATGTTCTCTTCTTTAGGCTAAACACTAATTTTATAAATTTCTTGCATTTTCTTTTTTTTGGCAGATTCCATATCACTCTGTGACAACCCGTCCTGCGGACCCCACTAGCCCACCGCTAGCTGCCCCAACGGACCGTCTGTTGACCCTGCTAGCCCACTGCTAGCCGGCCCAACAGACTCCAAGCTGGCCCTGCAGGGCATCGATCATAACCCTTCACCGGGCAAATGGAACTATTCATCCAAATCCACAGTAGGTTATTGGTGCGCCAGGCGTTCCTCGAACCCTGGTCCCCACCCTTTAACAATCTTCCCACAAGACAAGCTGTCACCAATTGACCTTAGCCATATTCTCTCACCAGACGAGACCACGATCTCAGTTACAATCCCCGATGGTTCCAACTCGCGTCTGAGAAAACGTGTCTCACGAAATTAAAACAACCGGACCCGTTTTTTTTTTAAATAAGTACAATACATAATTAAGCATCTCATACTACTTAATTAAACCACCCAAACCACAATTCCTCATTAAACCGATAACAACCAATATGCACAGCGGAAACATACCAACATACAGAACCAACACATCATCAATGCAATAACATTCCTAAGCATTCTATCCATCAACCTAGCATAACTCTATCCAAGGTTCCAACATAAACAATATAACCAAGTCCAACAACACACAACCGAGACCCTAGATCATCCTCCTCCTCATCGCCACACTACACAATACCTACACCACAAACATAATGAGATGCGTGAGTATTACCAGAAATACCCAGTGAGACGATCCTCCCATCTACGAGCTATAAACACAAGCAAATCAAGAGTACAACCACAAATAAAACATAACAAACCAGACATTGAAGAGAACATCCAATAACACCTTCATCACACCTACACAACTTCACACAAAACAAGTTATACAACCCAATCGCTTAGATAAGCTCATGGTCACGCACTCACCTTATCAAACTGATTATAACAACGAATATAACCAGTTGAGACTCTCTTAACGTCTGAAACAGCCCAGCAATTCCCTACAACAAGCCACACAACCAAAAACGACTTATAGCGAAACTGGACAGAAACATTAGAAAAGAACAGTCTTAAAGACGAAACCCTAAAATAAAAACCAACCGTTAACTATCAAATCCCTCCGATGAAAAGCTAGTCCGAGACGTCACGAAGCTTCTCACAAAATCTCGTGCCGATCAGAAACCAGACGAGACCACGATCTCAGTTACAATCCCCGATGGTTCCAACTCGCGTCTGAGAAAACGTGTCTCACGAAACTGCACATAACTCATCGAGTTTAAATCCAAAGCCACTTCTGTAAAAAGGAGAATGACGATGAAAGGCTTGAGAATAACACTACCAAATTTCGTTACCTTTGACAACGATTTGATATATCGAAACTGTTTCTTCCCAAACCCTAACAATTCTGCTCCTTCTCCTTTAATCTCCTTCACACCACAATAGGCTCTCTCCTCTCTCTATATCTCTTTCTTCCTCTCAACACAAGTATTGAATAACAGCCACGACCAAATAGAGAGAAGAGGCGTCCATTTCATTATAAATATATCACTTAGGGTTTCCCAAAACCTGCTCTAAACCGGGTGAACTTAAACCAAACCAGGCAATTTCATGATTTCACATAAATTGATCGGTTCTTCCACTTTTCTTTGGGACACGGGCGTTACACACTCTAAAAGTGACTGTTATACATTATGTTTTTAAAAAGTTGTATATACAGATTAGAAAGTCATCAAAGACTAAATAAGTTACCTTTAGTAGATCTTTTCTTTCTAACTTGACTTGTCATTTGGTCGTGCTTACGCTTTATAGAATTTGATTTTGTGTTGTCACAAGCTCTCTATTTCCATGCTCATTTGTAATATTTCAATATATTATCAAAATGTTTGATACCCAGAAAGTATAAGAAATTATAATTCAACTAAAATTTTTAAAAACTTTATTTACAAAAAATGCAAACTAACCTGGATCATGAACATCTAATGGAAAAAAATAAACATTTATACCATGTTTGTTAGAAAAAAATAGGTTAAAATAAGAACATATATAAAATTATAATTATACCATGTTTGTTAAAAAAATTTGGCTTATCCGTAGCTCCAGCATCACTGCATATCATCATGCCTCTCGTATCTTGGTATTGGTTTTTCCAAAAATTCAAAAAATAAAATCTGCACATTGAGAATCAAAAACATTAGCCATGCAAAAAATATGGCACACGTACTTAATAACATTAGCCATGCAAAAACATAAAAACCGGAAAGGCTAAAAATTTTGAAGAGACTAAAAGTTAACAAAAATAAGATTAATGTATGAACTTAATAGTGTCGACTAACAGTAATAATAATCTAACCGAGAAACACTACAGGTCATTTGCAGCAAAAATATTAAATTACCTTGAATTAGAGATTGATGCTTGAAAGTTAAAAAAATACTTAAATAATACAATTCTTTAGTACTCAGAATTTTTTTTTTCGAAACTTGTTTATGTAGTCAAGAAAAGTTTATATATAATAAACAAAGAGGTGTAAGACATAGAGGTGTGAAATGTAAAGGTGTAAAAAATAATAGATGTGAAACATGGAGGTACAACAAAGAGGTGTAACACATAGAGGTGTGAAATTAAAAGGTGTAAAAATTAATGGATGTGATTTTTGAAACCAGGAGGTACAACAAAGAGATGCAAAGACTAAGGATGTGTGATTTAAAAGGTGTAAAATTTAATGGATGTGATTTTTGAAACCAGGAGGTATAACAAAGAGATGCAAAGACTAAAATGTGTAATTTAAAAGGTGTAAAAATTAATGGATGTGATTTTTGAAACCAGGAGGTACAACAAAGAGATGCAAAGACTAAGATGTGTGATTTAAAAGGTGTAAAATTAATGGATGTGATTTTTGAAACCAGGAGGTACATCAAAGAGATGCAAAGACTAAGAGGTGTGATTTAAAAGATGTAAAAATTAATGGATGTGATTTTTGAAACCAGGAGGTGCAACAAAGAGATGCAAAGACTAAGAGGTGTGATTTAAAAGGTGTAAAAATTAATGGATGTAATTTTTGAAACCAGGAGGTACAACAAAGAGATGCAAAGACTAAGAGGTGTGATTTAAAAGGTGTAAAAAATAATGGATGTGATTTTTGAAACCAAGAGGTACAACAAAGAGATGCAAAGACTAAGATGTGTGACTTTTCAAAGATGGGAGTGCAACGAAAAGACACGATTAATAATTTTAAACTGTTGGATTAAAACTGTAACTAATTTCATCCGTTGGATTAAAAGTTGACACAAAAAAGTGGGTTTGCTATTATATATAGATTAATGGTAAAAAAAAAATGACATAGAAAATGAGTTCTGCCGACTTTTTATGAGACTTTGGTACATATGGAAAATCATTTTTAAATAAATAAAAGGAATAGTCCGAAAAAGCCAACGTAGTATCTAGCGTTCCGTACGTCTTGAATTAAGGAGTCTGATCTTTTGCAAATGTGTTCGATTAATCAATAATCTTAAAATGTACTGCATGGTTCACACCCGATGTACGTATTAGTGGATTCCAACGTATGATGCAATATTTTAAAGTGGCAAAATATATGTATTTGTATAGGCATATAGCTGTGATATAAAATGCCTCATCTCGTATCTATAGGATATATTTTTTTGTCCTCGACGAATCCAGAAACCTCAAACTTGATGAGGAATGGGAAGCGGGGACATAGGATAAGGAATCTATAGCTTTGATGCTACTTGTGAAAGTTTACTACATGACTCTAGTCGACAATAAATTAAATTGAAGTAATTTCTTTCTCAGTAGATAGTTAATTACAGTGTCATATATAGATAGAGTTTCACAGAAGCATTTACGTTTTCTAAATCACCACAACTACTATTAATGAATACTCTCATACACTTGTGGACCTAATTTGTATTAATAACCAATGTTTTGCGAGATAATTACAGAGAAGAAAAAAGTAATACTAGAAGAGTTTAAGGATATATGACGAAGGGGGATATAGTGAAGTCACAGTGTTGATCCTACTTTAGGAAAACAGCTAATATGGACATTAATTTCACCGCAAATTCATATTAACGAGTTCCACCATATTACCATCTGTCTTGGGTGTCTCTAGAATCTACTAGCTCGTCGTTTACTACTAACCCTAATCTACTCGACTTTTTCTACTAACCTTACATGTGTGTATATAGAGTTATAGACTATAGTGGATTAAAAGATACTATAAACGCTTATAATTACGTGAAAATTTACCTAACAGTTCACATTATTCATACATGTTCTTTTTACCCATTTCTATGTCTTGTCTCAATCAACTGTTACCTATAACCATTTATTGAATCAAACCGGTTCGCTACTTTTTATCTTCTTTTGGTTCGCTCTACTTTCTGTAAAGCAAATGCGTGATTTCAATTCCCAGATAGTCAGGTACCACCAAAACCAAACAAAAATCACGAAAAAATGCGATGTGGTTGGCTTACGAACTATTTCTATACAATCAAAAAAAAAATGTATATATATATATATACTTTATTTAACATCACATTAATATTGATATATTCGGTTTTGAAACTTTTACCCAGACTTAACCGGAAAATATTATTAACTTTAATCAATACTGCCAATTTTCGGGCGTTACACTTCAGCAAAAAAAATGATAAATCACGTTCCTCAGTCACTTTCTTTTTAAATTGATCTACCAAAATATTATTAATATCACGGACACTTGCTTTCTTCAACTTCCTATTTATACATACACTTCCAAGTGAAAATAACAAGTCATCTTCTCATTAGCTATCGATATTAATTACCTCGAATTCTGTACCCCCCCAAAAAAAAGGTGATGAAACCAAAGAGCAAAGTTGCAGAAGCTGCAGCTGCATCATGTGTTCTTGTCATCATGAGCTTGTTATGTACCTGTATTAATGGTGATCAAATGGAGACTAATTACGAAGGGGCGTTATCTTATAGTTACTACGAGAAGACTTGTCCCAGAGTCGAAGAGATCGTGAGATCTTCACTTTCGTCAATGTTTATTCTTGATCCTACTTCTCCTGCAGCCTTGCTAAGGCTTATGTTTCATGACTGCCAAGTTCAGGTTCTCTATCTCTAGCTAAATCATTCTCTCTTTCTCGTTCTACGAAAATTTCTCAATATATGTTTTCAACTTACTGAAAAAAAAAAAATATGTTTTCAACTTAATGGGTTCTGCTTTAACGTTGACCAAAAAAAAGGTTCTGCTTTAACAAAAAAACCAAAAGAAAAAAAAAATTTTGATACATAGGGTTTGGTTTAACAAGTGTTTTCTCAATTATGTCAAGGATTCGGATTTATATATTTTACGTGAATAAACATATCAGCATGTCATGAATCTGATCGTTATTAATTATGTTTAATATGATCATTTCAGACTTAAAAATTGCCAAAAGTGGACGTTCGTACATGATATCTAGTTTATAATGATTTTTTTCTAACACGTATCTGAGCTTTCGTTTTATTTTTCTTTTAATTTGTTTATATATTAATATACAAGCCAAACACACATATATATGCTTTTGCTAACTATGTAATATATATAATGCATGTGATCGATAAATTTAGAAAATAAATAAATAAATTTAGAAGACAACAGTACACGAAAAATTTGCTAAGACGAGTAGACGACCACTTTAATTAGTTAAACATGTCACGGTCCAGTGTGTGGACTATATGTAGGAAGAATGACGTATTTTTCCATATCAGTGCGCATCGTGATCACTTACGACGACATAGTGTCGTGAGTAAAAAAGCTTGTGTGTTACCAACAAAATAAAAGCAAAAACTATTTTCATTTATCGGATTTGGATACATACGTCAGTCTGAGACTCGGAATTGATACAATTTAGGAATAATTTTACGAAAAATAATGTACATGCATGAAAATCCAGTGTTTTCTATTATATAAGTCACAATTTTTTTATATTTTCTTAATTAATAGAAAAATTAAAAGTTGTTGAAAAAAGTAACAATTTTTCGTATCTAAAATATTTGCAAGAGATGGAGAAAAACTCGAATAGATCATTGTTCTTCGTATTTATTTCAATTCATCCATCATCATTAATTGTGGGGAACAAAAACATGTGGCTTATATAGGGCTGTGACGCATCGATCCTACTCGAGCCAAGCGGGGACCAACAGTTCACGGAGATTGATTCAGTCAAGAACTTCGGAATTAGAAAGAGAGACCTTATTGGCTCAATCAAAACCTCACTAGAGACGGAGTGTCCCAAGCAAGTCTCATGCTCTGATGTAATCATCCTCGCCGCCAGAGAAGCCGTGGCTCTCTCGGGAGGCCCACTCATCGCAGTGCCACTAGGAAGAAAAGACTCTCTCTCCACTTACAGCAAACACGTGGCAGACTCTGAGCTCCCTCCTTCCACTGCTGACGTGGACACCACCTTAAGTCTCTTTGCCAGCAGAGGCATGACCGTCGAAGAGTCCGTGGCCATCATGGGTATATTCTTAATTTTTTTTATTTTTATGTGCATACAAAATTCATATAATAAGACTTGCTCTCTCGTATAGGTTCACATACAATAGGAGTGACACACTGCAACAACGTACTATCACGTTTCGGTGATAACGCAAACGCGACGAGCGAGAACATGGATCCACGTTTCCAAACGTTTCTTCGTGTTGCTTGTCCAGAGCTTTCTCCAACCTCACAAGCCGCGGAAGCCACATTTGTTCCCAACGATCAAACTGCGGTGGTGTTTGATACAGCTTACTACGATGAAGCCATCGCGGGACGTGGCAATCTCAGGATTGATTCGGAGATTGGAGCTGACCCACGCACACGTCCGTTTGCTGAAGCGTTTGTGGCTGATCAAGACCGTTTCTTCAACGCCTTCTCTTCTGCGTTTGTAAAATTGTCGTCTTACAAAGTGTTAACCGGGAATGAAGGAGTAGTTAGAAGCGTGTGTGACAAAATAGATTGATCTATATTATAATTATCAAATGTTAAATGACAAAATTATTATACAATCCGTAACAAACTTAGATGGTTTAAAGCATAGTATCAAATATTAAATTAAACCTACTGAAACGTTTTTGCAATATTCATCACACAACAGGACTTAGCGCAAACCGGTTACCAAAAAGGTTAACCGTCAAGGCGTCAACTGTTTAATTTTAATTATTAAAACAAAAAACAAAAAAAGAGAAGCAAATGTGCTTGAAAGCTTGCACTCTTTGCTTGAAATGGCACGAAGTTCATACAAGACAAAAGCCCAATTTTAAATTTTTGCATAAAAGATGCGACAACAGTTCAAAACAGACAACACTGATTCAACGATCAACTTATGGGCCCTCAATCGTTTCGTGGCCAATAATTAGTCTATCTTCTTGGAGCAATTGTGTAAATAATTTTTTTCAATAACAACAAAATTATTTAAACTAAAAATAAAAAAGAACAAGTAAATGAATGAATATATGGATCGACAAAGCTGCTGAACAAGGAATTCATATATCTCTGTCCAGATAATATGGATCAAATTATAAACTTTATGGTAACAAAGACTATGCATATATTTTAATTAGGAAATTACCTAGAATATTGCATAAAAGTAGGTTTATTACTAGACTAACACGTTGAGATTTCTGTTTTACTAGAATAACACATAAAAGTTTGCAAATTACTTTTATATCTGAATTGTGTGTTTTATTACGATTTATGTCATTTATAATTAAATTTGTTCTGAAAAAAAACTTGAGATCTTATGCTCTTGCTCTTGTTTCCCTGTTTTTGTTTCTTTTTGAATCGATGTTTGTTTGATTTTTTGTCAAATCCTCCTTTACTCTGATAAATTCCCGGATGCAAGAAAAGAAGCTTCACTTCTCCACCAAATAAAGTTTCAATTTTTTTTCTTTTAGGGTTTCCTCTCTCTCTTTTCTTTGGGAGATGTCAATCAAAGGAGAGATTTCAACCTTAAAGGTTTCAATTTTTTTTTTTCAGTCTTTCACTTTCTTCGCCGACGTTTCTCTTTTGACCGGAGGAGTGTGACTATATCTTCTCTTCTGTTCTGTTCTTGATTTACAGGTTTTTACCTTCTTTCTTTCTTGTGCACACTTTTCGTTTCTATCTCAGTTCGTAACAGTTCAAGATTTATCGATTAAGATTTCTGAAAGTATTGGTTTTTAAAATAGTGATTTAGACAAAGTTTGAATCTTTGTTATGATTACGTATTGGGTTTGATCAGTCTTTGTTTCGTTTTGATGAATTAAAACCCTTAATTGCAATTTTCACAGGAAGCAAAAAGCTAAAAAATATGGACTTTGATGATGAACCCAAGCCAAAGGAGGTTGCTAAAACCCGTAGATTCGCACCTGGCCGTGCTGGGAAGACTAAACCGAAACCTAAACCGGAACCCCCTACAGCTAAACCGGAGCAGCCGGCGTCGTCACAAACTGAGTCTGTGAGCAAGAATGAGCAGCCGGCGTCGTCAAACCGTCTATTGATGCTAATAACCTCGTAAGCTCTGTGGTAAGTGAAGTCAAATCAAAAACAAGCATTGGAGACAGTGATTTGTCTGACGCTGATGTACTAGAAGCAATTGACAGAGGTGGCAAAGATGCCTATGCGTTTTGCAACAAACCAGCTACTTATTGGGTATGTTATACGTAGCATAGTTTGAAGGTTTCTCTAAGTTTCGTATGTTGTGGTCTTACATAATATCTTCAAAAGATAAGACCATATCATCTTCCGCCATTAGCTTTTTTTGTCAAAGGTAATCTCAGTAGATTAGATATTTACCATCCACAGTTGATTGTCATTTTGAAGTTTGTAAATCTTGGAATGTTAGACTTGAACTAAGAAATGTGTAATACTCGATTTATGTGTCTTTGCGAAGTCGAAGAATGGAAAATGATGCACATATATCTTTTGTGCCTAGATGATACGATAATTTTCCATACTGTCTGCAACTCACTTCCATTGATTTTCTGTAGGCTTTGGATCCAATTGATGGCACAAGGGGGTTTCTTAAAGGAGATGAAGCTTTATATGTGGTATCTCTCGTATGACATACCTCTGTGCTTTTCATTTCCTTTCAGAGTCTTAAAAAAGTTCCGTGTGAGAGTTACAGAAACCATCTTTTGGGATTGATAATTTGATATATCCTCAAAAAACTTTCTTGCTTAGCTTTACTTACTTTCTTTTTGCAAAAGCACGGCTGAGCAATGAACAAGATATATATTTCTCTTATGCATATATATGAGTTGGATATGAGGTTTCATGTTGTTTTGTTCTGTTTCTGATATCTCTTCTTCGTCATAAATTTTATATGCATAAATCTCAGGTAGGATTGGCCCTTGTTGTAGATAATGAAATTGTGCTAGGAGTTATGGGATGTCCAAACTGGCCAGGAGATTTATCAGATCAATCCACCGGAACTCTAATGATCTCGCATATTGGCTGTGGAACGTGGACCAAGGGGTTACAAAATATCTCTGGCAAAGTAAGCGGTGATTGGACAAGGTGTTTTGTTGATTCCTGTGATTTAGTGAACAAAGCAAGGTATTGTATACAAGAAAGCCAAACCTGGGAATCAATTCCTCTCTCTGGTTTCTTCGCTGCAAATATAGCTTCATATGACTTACAACATGAAGATATCATTTTGGTGCCCACATGTTGTGGAAGGTATCTACTAATTTTCTATCTACTAAAACACACATTAAAGTTCTTCATACAAAAAAAAATAGTAATGAACAATTTTACCTCTTTAGAGCTGAAACTATCTATGAGTTGCTTGTATGCAAATTTTTAACATTTCCCACTCAGTTAACTTTCCCTATTTGTGTGTACAGTTTGGGCAAGTATATGGTGGTAGCTTCAGGCAGAGCATCGCTTTTCCTTCTCCGAACCAAAACTCAGCGAACAATAAAGGTACTCAGATTGTTTGATCCGGATCTACGCACAGCAAAATCTCTTTCTTATGTTGTTGTATCGAGTATTATTTATCTCTCTTTCTCTTAAGAGATTGTCTTGAAAACATGTAGTCTTGGGATCATGCTGTTGGGATGATATGTGTTCATGAAGCCGGAGGAAAGGTTGGTGAAATCTTTATACACTGTGTCTCGAAGCCATTCTTGTTACCATATCATTTCATCAATAAAGAGTTCTTAAAAATCGGCAAATAACAAGATAGAGCTTGCCTAGGAATCTAACAAAGCCCTAAGTCTAATGATCATGATCTCTTTTTAAAGTTTATTGAGAGAACGAGTCTCTATCTTCTCAGGTAACAGATTGGGAAGGAGATGAAATCAATTTGGAGGAAGATCAATCTGAAAGAAGGATCATTTTCCCCGCGGGTGGTGTTCTAGTTAGCAACGGACGTTTACATAATCAGCTTCTTGAGATGACATCTTCTGCTTCACCAGCTCTTTGATTCATATGATTCATAATCAGATTCTTGAGATGATCTCCATTCTTGTTCTACTTCGGAGTATGTTTGTTTATATATTGTATTATTGAAAGTACTGTATATCTAGTTGGTTTTCGTTTATCCAAAAGATTGGTCTTCATTTAGAAACGCCTCTTCTCTAATCTCTCTTTCTCTCCCAATAGCACTGAAAAATCAAAATCAGCACGGTCTTGTCCGATTAGAATATAGTTGAATGATTCTTGTTGTGTTCTCATATTGACATATAGAATCTACTATAACCCTTGTATAGTTTAGGAGGAAAAGAAAAAGAAAAAAACAAAATTTCACAATTCAGATCTTCAACTTTTTTAGTAATATCTCGACGAAGAAATATGTCATTATAGCATCACCTCTATAATGGAACGTAACGAACGAACATCCAAGAATAGAAACCACTACTTTTTAAATAATTCAAATGTATATTATAATAGATACTAACTAAATACTTTTACTAATTAATAATATTAACTATAACGTGGATGTAATTTTGTATGGTTATTGTTCATTACCTCTCGAAAATATGATAAATAAACAATTACGAATTACATAGGTTGTTCTAGTAACATCTCTTACTTTTTCTAGTAACATCTCTTACTTGTTCCATTTCCGGTGAACAACAACGACAATATTAGCTAGGGTTATAGAAGAAGATATGTTGAAGATGACTACAAAATTACAATAATATTGTTCATTAAAACGGATTTATGGACCTACACTAAGCAAAAGAACTTTATGTACGTACTCTAATCTCAAGAACATTATGTACGTATGCGTTCATATGTACGTACACGTTTATATGTACGTACACGTTCGATTTTAGGTTTAATGAACCCGAAATTACCAGAATATCCTCGTCTTCTACCTCTAACATACGACTGAAAACCCTAATTTTCCCTGCCTCACTTTATTTTTTCACGACTTATGTTTATTTTTTTGGTTTCACTTGTGGGTTTTTTACTCAACTATTATAGATTTTCATCTCAACATCTGATTTCTAAATTAAAAACCTATAAAAAGTGAGTTATATAGATTTTCGAACAGATATCTAGCTCTTCCATGGATGAACCCAGAGGAAAGATTAACGAAACAGAGTAGGAAAAAGACGTTTGCTCCAGCCAACAAACAGAATACGATTGATGAATCTGCTACAAACGTTATTACATGAACACCATAGATCGGAAGAACAGCAAACGTGTTTAGATCTACCTCCAATAAGTCTATCGCAACGCTAGACTGTCTTTGACAGCTCAAACAAATTCGTGTTATTCTGGTAAGACTTTACAGCTGTCAGAAATGCTTACTAAATCTACCACGGACAAGAAACCTACCATCACACTCCGAAAACTATTTCAAAAAAACAAACAAGTATACCAAAAATATCTGTAAGGAGAGAAGGCTGTCGCAAAAATCTGTCGCAACAGGCCATTAGTCTACCATAAATATCTTCCCACCCTTTTACGTTTGCCGCTACACGCGCTAAAAACAAAAGTCTATCATCAAAGGGAAATTCCTCTACCAACTTAATCTACCGAATCGATTTCATGTACGTCCACCGATAAGTGTACCAACACTACAACTAAGTGTACCATCTACAGTGACCGATAAGTGTACCAAGACTACAACTAAGTGTACCAAAAATATCTGACGTACACCTTTAATCAGTCCACGTGTATAAATCTACCATCAAAGGATCGGTAGACTTAGTCCCAACTTCAAATGTTTTTTTTTTCTAATGGCATTAGCCGTAATTACGTTTTTTCTCAACACTAGTTTCAGGGGTAGTATAGGTACAATGTGTTAGTTTAGTAATTACGAACAATTGTATGTTACTTTTGTAATAAAGAAGTTTTTATGCAATATTCTAGTAACTCACCCATTTTAATTTGGAAAGTGAATGGTCAAATGAGTAAAGTGTTGATTTAACATTTTTTTTTTTTGGTCAACAAGTGTTGATTTAACATATTAATGAAAGATTCTTACCAAAAAAAAATGAAAGATTATTACAATATTAAATAATAAGTTTGATTGAAGTAGTCATCAACCATAAACTTCGATATTGACAACAACAAAAAAAAAAAAAAAAAAAAGTTGGAAGAATCATCATGGGTGGTATGAAAACATTCATAGCGTTCTTTGTTATGACTATGCTCATAAGTGCAACTATATCTCGAGCCCAGAAAACGACGACAGTGGTAATTCGTAATGATCTTGGAGGTGGTTTGACGTTATGGTACCGTTGCAAATCAGGGGATGATGAGGTTGGATTCGGGAGTTTAGCACCAGGTGGATCGTGGTCGTTTGGATTTAAACCGCATATATTCGGCCGGACTTTGTATTTCTGTAACTTTAGTTGGGGAAATGGAAGTCATTATT